>NW_022630997.1:36988974-37588974 GCF_010015895.1 Lontra canadensis
AGGAGAGTAGAGTTAAAAAAAAAAATCCCCAAATAGATCATAATTCCCCAGTCATCATAATTTAAGGACTAGTTCATTTTTTTCTTCCTTAATTTTAAATGTTACCTTTAACATAAAGTAAACGGTTTGATATATGTCAGATCTATCTCTGAAGTATCATTTTCCATTGATTTATTTGATTTGGGTTTTAAATATCAGATGTTTTAGATTATTACAGTTCTTTATGGTGTGTCTTAATACGTGGTAGGCCAATCTTATGGGGAAAAAAACAGTATCTTATTTGGGCTTCATTTTGCACATCCCAATTGCCACAAAGGTTGAGCATCTTTTCATGTTTCTTGGCCAGTTGAGTTTTCTCTTTTAAGGACATCTGATTCATGCCCTTGACTCATTGATGATATATATTGAAGCATTCCTTCTTCCAAGTCTTTCAACTTTATGATGCCATTCATAAGAATGAAGTTTTTAATTTAGATGCAGTTAAAATTTCTATCTTTCCCTTTATAGTTTTTAATTTTAATATTTTGCTAAGAAGTTTCCTTTCCCATATTTTCTTACTTGTCTTCAATATGTAGGTCCTAACCCATCCAAAGGAGAGAGACACACTATAAAGGGTGAGAGATTTCTTTGCCAACCCAGAAGGGATAGCAACATAGGACAAAAGGAGGATGAAAACTTTAGCTACTTGTGTCTCATGTGAAGAGGGTGAATTAGAAAAGATGAAATCCTTTTTTTTTTTTAAAGAAATATTTGTCTTTTTCATAGTTTTTTTTTTTTAAGATTTTATTTATTTATTTGACAGGCAGAGATCATAAGCAGGCAGAGAGGCAGGCGGGAGCTGGGGGAGCAGGCTTACTGAGCGGAGAGCCAGGTACGGGGTTCGATCCCAGGAGCCTGGGATCATGACCTGAGCTGCAGGCAGAAGCTTTAACCCACTGAGCCACCCAGGCACCCAAGGACAAAATCCTTTTGTATCTCCAGCTGACATCTCCAGTTGACTGTGGGTTCTTTATGGATTGACATAAACAACTCACATCTGACTGCCGGTCTCCTGGTAACTTCATCTGGATTCCTTTTGTGCACATGATGGTGAGAACGGTACTTTGTAGAGAACTATACGTTGAATTTGATAGAGATTGCATGTGGGTAGAAGTGGTAGTGGTGTAGAAAATGGTTGGGGTCTGGAGCTGATGGCCAAGAAAGAATTCTTAAGACATGTTTTGTGCAAAATGCAGTTTTATTAAAGCATGGGGACAGGACCCTTGGGCAGAAAGAGCTGCAGTGGGGTCAAGAGGGTGGCTCATTGTATACTTTCAAACTGGGAAGTGGTCAGGGACAGCACAAGCCTCCAAGGACCCTGAAGGGGCTATTTAGTTAGGAAAAGGTTGTTTATTACTATTTAGTAAAAACTCTGTCAGGAGACCCTTCAGCTGTACATCAGTGGGCCCTAAGTTTAGAGGATGATTGTTAACCTGTATCTTGGGGGGCTGAGATAAAAAAGTTTCCAAAGGAATTTTTGTATGTTCAAGTAGACTCACAGAATCCTGGGATGGAGTCCCATGTCAGGTCCCTTGCTCAGCAGGGAGTCTGCTTCTCCCTCTAAGATTACCTTTTGCTCTTAGTGAAGGATCAACATGGAGGCAGCTGAGTCCCTAGAGGAATGTCACTCTGCCTGTTTCAAGCACTCGTCCATGGGTTCTAAGTAGTGAGGAAATTTAATAATTTCTCTTCTGCCTTTGTTTCCCACATCAGTAGAACATAGGAGGGAATGGCCC
The DNA here is from genome assembly GCF_010015895.1 of Lontra canadensis. Classification (NCBI taxonomy): domain Eukaryota; kingdom Metazoa; phylum Chordata; class Mammalia; order Carnivora; family Mustelidae; genus Lontra; species Lontra canadensis. Next base: position 36,990,750 of record NW_022630997.1, read on the forward strand.
AAGGAGAGCAGAAATTAAGCCATGGTTTAATCCAAAGGATAAGAAGTGACGTTAATCCATAGAACTCTTGGCGGCTGACTAGGTATGAGGGCAACCAAAGGCGGGGGTTGGGGGGCCGGTCAGGGTTCCTGGAAGAAGGAACTCAATATTAACATGACCAGGGGAGCCTTGGTGAGGACTGACTCTGTGGATAATAGTGGAGTTGTCTTTGGAGTGTGTGTGACACCTTGTAGAGATGACCAGCAGGCAAGTGGAGGGAGGGAGGCTAAGCCTGGAGACATTGTTTTAGTCATCCAGATGGAGGCCAAAATTGAATCGCAAAGGCTCTATAAACACAGGGAGAAGATCATACAGAAAAATCTGTATCAAGGGGACAAGAAGTAAAAGAAAAGCTGAGAAAGCAGAGAACCATGAAGGTGGTGTGATGGGAAGAAATTAGGACTGAGAAAAACTGTTTAGGATTGGTAACCCAAATACTGACAGGCATTGCAGTTTATCTGGGAAATGGACTGTTTCACCTATTCTGGAATTCATTCCATAAAACACAGCACCCAACACACTCTTGTAAAAAAAAAAAAAATGAGGAAAGAGAACATTCCCATGTCAGTGTCTCAGTCGTTAAGCATCCGCCTTCGGCTCAGTTCATGATCTAGGGTCTGGGATTGAGCCCCACGTTGGGCTCCCTGCTCAGTGGGAGGCCTGCTTCTCCCTCTCCCACTCCCCCTGCTTGTGTTCCCTCTCTCTTGTCTCTGTCAAATAAATAAAATCTTTTTAAAAAGGTTATGGAAATACTCCACAACTGATCCATTCCACAGCATGGTCCTGAAGAGTGCCAGAACACTCCGCTGTCACTTGATTTCCAGTATTCCACTTACATGACTTCTGACATTTCTCTGTGCTATTTCCTCTTCTTTCATATAAAGGGCAATAATCTACTCCCTAGACTTGTTTTCATAATTAAACAAGCTAATCCTTTTTTTTTTAAGATTTTATTTATTTATTTGACAGAGATCACAAGTAGGCAGAGAGGCAGTCAGAGGGGTTGGGGGGGGAAGGAGGCTCCCCGCTGAGCAGAGAGCCCAATGCAGGGCTCTATCCCAGGACGGTGAGATCATGACCCAAGCCGAAGGCAGAGGCTTAACTCATTGAGCCACCCAGGGGCCCTAAACGAGCGAATCTTCTAAATACAGTACTTAGAACAATTTTTCCAGCATAGTAAGCACTCAGTAAATACTATCTATTTTTTTGTTGTTTGTGTTTTTGTTTCTTTAATCAGCTATTGTTTCTACCTGCTTTTAAGGTCCCAGAGAAACAGCATTTTTTTCATGAAGCCTATTCAGAGCACACTTGGGTTTGCTATGCCTCCCGGCTCACATAGATGCTATAGTATTTAGCACAGGGCCTGACAGAAAGGTTCAGTAATTATAACCAAAACTCAGAAAAAACTATAGGCCAGACACTTTTGTGAGTGCTGTTATTATAGGTATTGACTTGTTTAATCCACCAAAAGCGCTGAGGTAGGAACGGATAGGATATATCCCCATTTTACAGATGGAGAAACTAAGGCCCCATATCAAGACCTAATACTTAAGCGAACTGCGGTTTCATTCTCCACTGCACTCCACTCCCCTTATGTAACCTTTAACCAATCAGGGGAATTTCTTGGGCAACACCAGGAGGTAATCCCTCTTACCCTTTAGCTGGGCGATACTCCCTAAAACAACGCAATCTTTGCTAATAAATTCCTTTTCTTATACCCTCTCTCTGCCTTTATTAAAAAACAAAACACTTTCCCTTTCCGCAGCTCAGCAGAGCTCCTTTCTACTTGCTAAATGGTTGCTGCCCCATTCATGAATCCTTCTCTAATGCCAATTCGATCTTTCAAATCAGTTTAATTTTTATTAACAGTGACTGGTGTACGCTTAGGCCCAAAATGCGTAGCAGAGCTAGGACTTAGACCCAGGTCGTCTGTCCTACGGCCCCTGCTCCTAAGTCCTGCGCAGTGCGGTTCCACACATCTTCATTAACGCAGAGGCAGAGCATCACTTCTCTCGGACTTGCGGTTATTGGAGGCGGAAGCATCATCTATTCCAACACCTTTCTCCTAAATGCAGGAAAGTGCCACTCATAGAGGGGGGGGTCTCCCAGCCCGGCCGGCCAGAGCCCAGCGAGCCCCGCTGCCGGCGTTCCCAAACCCGCAGGGGTCTTAGGGTCCCGGGAAGGAGGTGGGAGCGGGGAGCGGGGAGCGAGGAGGAGCGGGGAGCGAGGAAGAGCGCCCGCCCGAGCCCCGCCCCGCCTACCCCACCCCCGCGCCGCGGAGCGCCCAGTCTCGCGTTCTCGGGGATGTGCCGCAACAATGGGGACGGCGGCGGGCGGTAAGGCGTACTTCCAGAGAGGCAGTCTGTTCTGGTTCACCGTCATCACGCTCTCCTTCGGGTATTACACGGTAAGGGCAGGTCCGGCGGAGCGCAGGCCAAGAGCAGCGGGCGGTCCCCCCAGCGTGGGGCCCGCGTCAGCCGGCCGAGGGATCGCGCAGGCGCAATCCGGCTCCGCGCGCCCGGAGCCCAGGGGGAGAGGGGACCAGGCCCGGGAAGAAGACGCCCGCGCACTTGTCCGCGCCTTCCGCCTCTTGCCACCGTCCCGCGAAACCAGTTGTTCAGGCTTTCTCGGTAAGGGAGTGGGGGCGGGCACTGCTCCCCATCCCAAGACTCAGTAGGTCTTTCAAGATGGTGGTGACGAGGTCCGAGGTCGGCAGACCTGCTGCCGCCTACTTCCGTCCGGCGAGACGTGTGCCTTCGCTGGTCACCGTCCTGGCACTGGGCTATTTCGCGGTGAGGCGTGCGGCTGGGGCGGTGCATCTCTTTTGGCCCGCCGGGCCCTCGTAGGGCGAGAGGCGCCCTAGTGACGACGTCTTGCGCTTGCGTCTGCGCCCCCGGCGGTTGCCTAGGTTACTAGCGTGAGCGGGAGGTCGGTGGGCTCGCGGGATGGTTTCTGCTCTAGCGTCCTTTCCTTTGCGTCCTCGTCCCTCCGCGGTCACTACGACTCAACCGAGAGAGAGCGGAGTTCAGCGAGGGGGAAGTCACGGTGACAGGCTGCCGTGGGCCGGGTCGGGCAGGATAGGGCTTCCGAAGCAGAGTGCTCGAGGCAGTTGGGATGGTTTGGAAAACGCTGTTAGACCTAAAGGAGGGATAGGGCGTTTGTCAGTGTCCTGGCGTAGATGTGGAATTAAGAAGACGGGGTCTCTGCTGAGAGGAGAAGCGACTTTTGTCCGGCTGACTGAGTTCGTTTAAAGGATGATAGGGAAGACACCTGGAAAAGTAGGTCGGGAACTAAGTTGGGGAAGTGAGCTAAGTGAAGAGAGGCTCATCTGTTTAGATCTTGACCAGGAGATCCTGGACACTGGGGCTTAGAAATGTGTTGTCGTGTCCACAGTGGTGTTTGCTGTCAAATCTGCTCTCCTTGGCTCTGATTTCCTCACACGTAAAATGGTGTTGAACTCAAGTGTTTTCAGAGGTGCGTTTCTGTTCTATGATTCTGTGTTCCTGACTAGAAAATAGATGGAGGAAAGCTTTGGGGACTGCAAATTGGGATACCATGGAGCTGGCATTTTGGGGACATTATGGAACTAGTTAGCATTCAGTTTAGGATATTATGAGCTGGCACGTGCTGCCCATTCCATTCCTTTTGGTTTTGGAGGGTGCAGTGATATTTTATGCTTTCTTTAAATTTGAGATGCCTAAGACATAATGGGAGAAGGAGTACAGCTCTTGGCTGAGATCTGAACGGGACAATACATTTTGGACCTGTTGGCACTTAATTCTCAGAAAAACCTCAGCTGGCAGAGATTACAATATAGAGACTAAGGGAAAGTTGCTCAGATGACAAAAACCTAATGTGATGAAGTATTTGCTATTAGCACTTCACAAGCTTGACGTTCTTATTTTCCAACTCTGTGAAGTGGATCATTCCTAGTTTTATTTTTTATTTTATTTTTTTTTAAAGATTATTTATTTATTTATTTGACAGAGAGGTCACAAGTAGGCAGAGAGGCAGGCAGAGAGACGGGGGAAGCAGGCTCCCTGCTGAGCAGAGAGCCCGCCGTGGGCCTCCATCCCAGGACCCTGAGATCATGACCTGAGCCGAAGGCAGAGGCTTAACCCACTGAGCTACCCAGGCGCCCTCATTCCCAGTTTTAGATGTAGAAGTGAAAGAAGGAAAAAGGATTCGAAATTAAATTGGTGTTTGGCTCAAGCCATAGTTTCTGCAATGAAGAAACTATCCAGGGCACAGAAACCTAAAGTTTACAATCTGTATAAAATAATATTTTGGGTGGAATTCACCAAGTATAGAAGTCATCCTGCCTGGGCACTGAGTCTGATAACCATATAGCTTCCTCCCCATAAATCTCCCCCTGGAATAGCTTTTAGAAAACAGCAGAAGTGGAGAATGGAAGCACAGATGACTTAGTTCATCTCTAGTTTTTTCTTGTAGAATCAGGATTATTTCATAGTCTCTCAAAAATAAACGTTTGCCAATTTAAGTGACTTAATAGGTATTTTGTGTTTCTGGTTCTCTTGCAGTGGGTTGTTTTCTGGCCCCAGAGTATCCCTTATCAGAGCCTCGGGCCCGTGGGCCTCTTCACTCAGTACTTGGTGGACCATCATCATACCTTCCTGCGCAATGGGTAAGAGGGCTCTGGAAATGGGATGTGCACCCTGCAGCTCAGTCCTGCTGTAGATCTAGAAGGCCTACACTTGCCTTAAGCTATGTGAGAGTGTTGCTGGTTCACATTAAGGCACCTTTTTGAGGTTTCTGTGTTAGATTTCATCCGCAGATAACCATCACCTTAAACTAGGCTGACTTTGTTTCAGGTATTGGCTTGCCTGGCTGATTCACGTGGGAGAGTCCCTGTACGCCATGGTTTTGTGCAAGTAGGTGTTTTTAATAGCGCTTTATCGTTTTTCTCTTGGTATCTAAGATAAGTTGAGAGTAGCCACATTTAAATAATTCATGCGTTTGTAGGCCGAGAGCGTTCTCAGGGTAGAGTTGAATCTCCACATCTAATACTGAGCCTAGCCCAGAAGGAGTACTCAGTAACTGTTTAATGAATGGATTCATTTTGTTTGTGTTAGTTAATTAACTACTTAATTTAGATTATTTTTCTCATTAAAAACAAAATTCTCTGTATATTCTCCACCTATAACAAAAGATTTGGAGGTTGCTTTCTAGTTTGAAAAAGAGCCAGCGTATTGACGTAGGCCAGTGATTCTCAATCCTAGTTTCACAACTGACTCACCTGAGCAGGTGAGTCAGTTTTTGAAATATACATGTCTGGTGTCCAGACCCAGAAATCCTGATTGGGGAGGCCTTGCCTCTGAAACGGGAATCTGTCATTTTTTCCCAGCTTCACAAATAACTCTGGGATGCACTGCAAGTTAGAAAGGCCTCCCAGCTCAACCCTGTTTGCAGGTGCCAATATAAGTTAATACTGTGTGAGGGTCCTAGGAAAGATTCTCTTGACATTAGTACTTCATGTAAGCCTGTGCAGACAGTCTAGTGACGTGAAGAGGTGGTTATAGTAATGCCGATTACTTTGCAATTAACTTCTGGTCAAGATGAACTGTGACCTCTATTACCGTTGTATTGCTTCTAAAAGGGAGAGATAAGATACTTCAGAACAGGGCACCTGGCCTGGGTGGCTCAGTTGGTTGAGCGACTGCCTTTGGCTCTGGTCATGATCCCAGAGTCCTGGGATCGAGTCCTGCATTGGGCTCCCAGCTCCATGGGGAGTCTGCTTCACCCTCTGACCTTCTCCCCTCTCATGCCCTCTCTCTCTCTCTCAAATAAATTAAAAAAAAAAAGATAATCCAGAACAACCATGTTTTAATAATAAAAGTAATATTTTTTGAGTGCACACTATGCCAGACACTTGCTAAGTGCTTTTAAGAGATGATGTTGCTCTATCTTCCCATTTATCTCCCTAGGAGAGGAGCAGAAAGCAGCTTTGCCCCCTCTCAGGCCTCTCCAGGTCCTCTCACCTGTTGTCTGCCTCCCACCCTAGCCCGGTTACTGATATTGCCAGTCACTATTGGATGCCCTCCAGTCTAGTCCAGTCTACTTATTAAAAGCATAAACTGGTATGTCAGTCACAGTGTCTTTTCTCATCCAGCTGGGGCTCAGGACCCTGCTGTGGGGAAGAGAGTATAGTTGGTGGCTTCTCTCTCAGGCCCCTTCTTTTTCCTATTTGCTAGCAACAGCACTTGTGGCCCCTTGGGGTGGGAGCAGTTAGAGGAAACAGGGTCAGGCAGCTGGGAGCTATGGATGTTGCATACCCGGTGGTGGCTTTTTTTTCTCCAGGGGTCCTGGTGGAGTTTTGAGAAGCCAGCCATCATTAGAGATCCCCCTTCTTTAGTTCCCTTGATGGTTCCTTCGGATGCTTCCTCCAGCCTGCCACGGGCTCTTTCCTCTCAGGATCTCTGATTGGGGGGAGTTTTTCCCTCCCTCCCTCCCTCTTTCCTTCCTTCCTTCCTCCCTCCCTCCTGCCCTTCCTTCCTTCCTTCCTTCCTCAGAGAGCGAGAGAGCACAAGCATGGGGAGCAGCAGAGGGAGGGGGGAAGCAGGCTCCCTGCTGAGCAGGAAGCCCTCTTTTTCCTTGTCTGGACCAGTGAGTTTACCTCATTCATTATCTTGGTGCGCGGTATTCTATGATGTGGATGTGCCTTAGTGCATTTCACAAACCCCTCCCCCCAATAGACTTTTAGCTCTCTCATTTTTATTATTATAATACTGCAAGAACATGAATTTCTCATACTCATGGCCCTTCAGTTGTTGCTGATTGAAGGAAAAGCTTTCAACATTTTGCCTCGTGTTTTTTCTAGGCTCATGCAGACCACCTCTGTCAGAATAAGGAAGTTCCATCCTGTTTCTGAGTTTGCTGAGAACTTATATTCAGAATGGAAGCATTTTTCAAATGCTTCTGCATTTATCAGGATGATCCTATGATTTTTCTTCTTTAATCTGTTAGTACAGAAAATTGTATCATTTCTGCATGCATTGTTTTTAAATTTTGTTTTAGAAGTCATTCACATGAGACTTTATATACAGATGAGACTAGCAAGCCATTCACTGTAGTTGGGTCATTTTCTTTTGAGCTTTAAGTGGTTTAGCTTGAATGACTGCAACAAGATGTTTATTATTATTATTATTTCTGCATGCCAGCCTTTTACTAAGTACTTTGTGTATGTTATTTCATAAATCATCTCAAAACTTGCTGAGATAAATACTGACATTCCTATTTTTCTTTTTTTTTTTTTTAAAGATTTTTATTTATTTATTTGAAAGAGAGAGCACAAGGGGCGGGGAAGGGGAGAAGCAGACTCCCAACTGAATGGGGAGCCTGATGAAGAACGCAATCCCAGGACTCTGGGATCATGATCTGAGCTGAAGGCAGACACTTAACTGACTGAGCCCTGATACTCGTGTGTTTCAGAGGAGGAAACAGATGCTGAGAGAGAATGAGTGACTTTACCAGCATCGCAGCCAGTTGTTGACAAGCTAGAATTTACACTGGCTCTACCTTCAAAACACTTCCTCTAAAGCCATCCTGGTTCTGGAGCTTTTTAACCTTATCTGCTCTTCAGAATCTCATGAGAAATGGTTTAATAATATCGTGCCCTAGGCAGTAGCCACACTGCATCCGAGGGAAGAGTGTACCATCCTAAATGCACAAGAAAAATGAAAATAAACTGTGCGACTTTAGAAGCTTGAGGAGAATGGCAAAATAAACCTAATGGAAGTACATAGAAGGAATACCTTTTTTTTTTTTTAATGGAAGACAGTAACTCTTATGAAACCACAACATTAAAATTCTGGTGGCTAAGTTCTTTTTTTTTGTTTTTTTGTTTTTTTTTTAGGTCTAAAGGCATCACAGATGGTCGGGCTCAACTACTCTGGTTCCTACAAACTTTCCTCTTTGGGATAGCATCTCTCTCCATTTTGATAGCTTACAGACCAAAACGCCAGAAACGGACTTAAAGAAGATATTCAAAAGCTTTCTTTACACTTTTGACGTTCAGCCTCAGTGTTTTGGGGTGAGGAGGGGGATGCTGAGTTACTTATCTTTCTACTTTTCCAGAAATTTAAGATCCTCTAGTTATTCATTATTCTTTCATATGCTCTGGTTGAGCTTGACTAAATGATAGGAAAGGATTTAAACTTCGCAGTTCTGTAGACTCACCTGTTTGGCCAAGGGCTTCCAGCTACCTTCTTGAGGTTCCTAGCCGTGTTCGTGCTCCTTGTGTCATCTGGTTTAAGCTTGTACTAAAACGGCTTCTTGGTATAACTTTGCTCCCACCTTCTGACCAAGACACCATACCCTTAAACTGCCCCATCTTAGCTCTCCTTTCTCCCAATTTTTTCCACCTTTCTGAACCAAAACAGAGTGACATTTCCACAGCACATCAATTCCACACGCACTAGGTACCTGGGAAGCAGGATCTTAGCCTCTCAAACTTCCATTTCTCACACACCAAGAAAGATAAGGAAGTTAAGCAAGTGCATGGAATGGGCCAGGCCCAGCAGTAACCTGGAGGCACAGAGGACATGCTGGGTACCTAGAGGAGAGGATTGGAGATACCTTCCCTGATCGAGCTAGCCAGAAGCCATCCTTCCCTCTGCGTGGCCCTGAGGACACAGTACTCTGTGGTGTGCAGGGGTCTGACAGCCACTGCTAGATGGCTCCTTCCAGTCAGGATCACATCTTAGCTTGATTTTTTTTTTTCAGCACCTGTCCCATTGCCTTACACACCAGGTGTTCTGTCAGTGTTTTCTGAACCACAGACCGGAAACTGTATTAACTTTCCATTTGTTCACTATCATTCCAGTTGTTCTGTGAAAACTATAGAACCTACTCAGTGTATTCTCTTCTCAAAGAAAAGCACAGGACTGCCCTTGACTGGTGGTGCCCCCTTTCCCAAGGTCCCTGGTAGGAAACCTGTGTCTTTTTCACACTTGCCTATTCTTAGTCATTTTCTCCATACTCTGTAGCATCTCCCTCCAGCTCCAGCTTACTCAAACACAGATGTTCCTGAGCTAGAAATTCGAACTGGAAGCTAGTGACTACCTCTCCCATTCACCTGAGTAGACCTTTTTAACTACTGACTGCTCAGGGCAGGAGGGTCACTGACTCTGTTCCCTGATCTTGGCAGAATGACTCTGTCACCTAAGAGCCACTAGGGTTTGTTTCTTGGAGGACCACCTAGACATTCCCTAGTTCTCTAGGGACTAGACCGTATTTTCCTTCTATGATGCAGTAGGGCACATTTTCTATTTTTTTTTTTAAGATATTATTTATTTATTTGTCAGAGAGAGAGGAGCGAGAGCGAGCACAAGCAGACAGAAACAGGCTCCCTGCCAAGCAAGGAGCCTGATGTGGGACTCGATCCCAGGACACTGGGATCATGACCTGAGCTGAAGGCAGCTGCTTAACCAACTGAGCCACCCAGGCGTCCCCACATTTTCTATTTTAAGCAAACATTTATGAGAGCCCTTTGCCGCCAAAAAGAGACCCCAAGTAAAAGTACAACCCTGAAACATTCTGGACTATGAATTGCTTTTGGGGGAGATGACTTTCTACAACTAAATTTCAGTTTTTCCTGTTTTTCTTGTCATGAAGGGATTGCCTTTTGGTAGAGAAAAAAAAATTTTTTTTAAAAGATTTTAGTTATTTGACAGAGCACAAGCAGGGGAGTGGGAGAGGGAGAAGCAGGCTCCCCGCTGAGCAGGGATCCCAATACGGGGCTCAATCCCAGGATCCTGGGATCATGACCTGAGCCAAAGGCAGACAGACGCTTAACCCACTGAGCCACCCAGGTGTGCCCCAAGAAGAAAATTTTTAACCGTTGAGTTAAACATCATGGAAATCCAACAGAGTTTTTAAAAGCATGGTCCTCTTAAAAAAGAAACAGTAATGACAGTAATATGAATGGTGACAGCAACACTATGGCAGATTATTGAGTGAAATGAATTAACTTGAATAAATGCTGTGAATTGTCTTCTCTATTCAGATGCTTTTTTTATATGTCCATTTTGTCATACTGTCACTTGATTCTGCTTTTTTCCAAGTAGATTCTATTATTGAACTGTTTGTACAGTTCAAATATCAAGACTTTTTTCATTGATAAGGTTAGCATGCCCTCATTTAAAGCATGTGACCCTCGTTATGCTTATAGAGCTGCCCTGAGCCCACTTCACTCCGCACACACTGTCTCATGGGTGGACATGAGTGTCTCCTTTCATTGCAGCATTTGTCCTCCTTTCGATTTCATTTTTATTTTTTTAGCACCTGATGAAATCCATGCAGCAAGTGAGAGAAGTACTTTTAGTTTTTAAATGCCAGAAGTATAAAATCCTATCATCTCATTTGGGGTATTATCATGACTTACAGCAAAAAAGAATCTTAATGAACAAATGGTGAGGGTCGTTTTATAGGCCCATAAACTGCATCCCATCGAGGTGAAGTAAGCCATCACAGAGAGTCCAGACTCCAGCTGGAGCTTGTGTTTCTCCCATCCTCTGCAGCCCAGGAGCGTAGATGTTAAGTCTGTGAAGCAAAAAAATGAACAGAAATGGAGACATTGTCTTCGTACTGAAGCTGTAATGGGGATGTGGGAGAAACATCCTTGTTGAGTTCAAATGAGAAAAGGCCAGAGTCCTCTCAGTGGAAGCAACTCAGGAAGGCAGACAAATTAAACTGTTTTCTTACCTCCTGCCCCCACCCTGAAGATGTCAGGAGCATGTATAGTTTGGAAGAACAAAAAAGAAAAGACCGATGGAAAAACCCATGACTAATGACCTCAGCACTTTAATGGTAATAGGCCAGTGGGCAGTGTTTCCTTGTAAACATCCCGCTTGTTCAGGACCCCATGCGAGCCACATCTAAACATGCTTTTTAAGCCAAGGTTTTAAAACAAGTCTTGGGTTTAAGAGGTCATATTCCAGATACATTAAGAGGTTCTTGAGCAAAACATCTTGTCATCTGAGAGCCCTACATATTTATGCGGAGGGTCTGAAAACAAGAGAAGTTGGAGAACCTGCCTTTGATGGAAATGTGTGGTCACATTTTTTATCTCTGTCTGGGCCCTTTCTGGAGCCATGTTAATCAAAGCTCTTAGTTCAGCATAAATGTCAGTTATCTCGTTCCCTTTTTGGCACAGGCAAAAAGTTGCTAGTAGGGCAGCCGAGTAATAAATTTGTAAATGTAGGAGACCTCTCTACAAGGCGGAGTATCCTCATCGAATTGGGAATGTTGGGCAGTAAGAAACTATAATTATTTCACACTTCTCTATGACGAAGAATCTATCCTGATCCCACAGCGGATGCTTGAAGATCCTATCCAAAATACTATATTTGAAATTTCTTCTTTCTTAAAAATAATTTTGTCAGAGCGAGAGAGCACAAGCAGGGGGAGCAGCAGGCAGAGGAAGAAGCAGGCTCCCCGCTGAGCAAGGAGCCCAGTGTGATACTCGATTCCAGGACCCTGGGATCATGACCTTAGCTGAAGGCAGATGTGTAACAGACTGAGCCATCCAAGTGCCCCCCCCACTGTATTTGTAATTTCTATAAACATTTTAAGGTGGCTTCTAAACTTTCTTAATAGGATTGAGTATATTCATTGCCTCATTTTTGTTTGTAGTGAATCATGAAGGTGGATTAGGGAAAATGTGTTTGGCACCCTAATACTATTCAGGGAAATGTTCATGACACTGTCAGGGGTGGGGGAGTCTACATTATATGCATGGAGGTTTCAGTCCTTGGATGCCCCATGAAAAGATTTACGTGGGTTTCCGTGCTCCAATAAAGACAACCAGTGGGATAGTAGCAAGCACAAAGCAGCTTATTACAGCAAAGTGTGCTCTCAAGGTGGGAGAGCAGGCGGGTTCCTTGAAGTTGTTTTGAAATTGGATATTACTGGGTCTTATCTGGGCTGCAAAGAGCTGTGAAGTACAGTGGGGTGGTCTCTATAGGAGGCTGCTTCCAGTCTTTTGGAAAACTCCTCCCATAGTTTGGGTGGGGAAGTTTTTGACCCTGCAAGCTTGGTTCCAGAATGGTCTGGGGAGGCTTTCTCCTGGGGGAGCAGGGCTGTACCCGCAATGCAAGTGCATTATAATGAGTCTAGGGGTTACCTTGGGGCAGAAATGGAAGAGAAAAGCATATGTTCTGCACCTGTGGCTCCTGATCTATCAAGCCCAAGGTCTTGGAAACCGCAAGGTCAGGATATTGAGCTCCCAGGCTTACAATGTGTAGCATTTTTTTAATCACCGTCCCTGCCTTCAGCTCTAGTCTCTATCATTCCCCTTCAAGGGCTTGGGATTCAGCTTCAGAGATGTTCCTTCCACTGCTCAGATCTAGCTTTTCTCTAATGAAAGGACTTTTCACTTTTTCTTTGTACAAAGCCGTTGCACGAGATGTTCCTAGTAGACAGAAATTAGTTAATAAAAATTGCCACTAGAATTTGAAATCTTGACATTTCTATAAATGAGGGTAATATCATCTATAATATAGAGAAGCATTCCCTAGGCCTCAAGCAACCCCACAGCACTAGTCATGTCTACACTGCACCATGAGACCCTCCCTAAGAAGAAAAAGAGAGGCTTAGTTAGCTTTTATATAAGGTTTCTATGCATATCAAAGGGACAGGAAAAGGACTCATAAATACAGATTACTCATAAATATACTGAAAAATACAAAAGTATAATATGTTACATATTTATTACATTATTATTATATATCCACAAATATACTTTTTTAAGGATATTCTAAGAAAAAAGAAGGCAACAGGGAAAATTCAATCTTACTTATTCTTTTATCTACCCTTTATTTACCTTCTTATTTACCCTTACCCATAACAGACATCATTAATTTTGATATAGCCCTCCTGTGTGTAATTTTGCAAATGAAAGTAAATACATATTTTTATTTTGCCTTTTCCTTAGGTATCAGTTCCGCCAATAGATACCCACCTTGGAGTAGATTTTCCAGACAAAAACGGGCCAAGGCTCTTTCACAAAAACCTGACATAGGATTTGGGGGGCCCATCCCTGGGAAAGTGGTATATCGAGCTAAGAACGAAATTTTGAAAAACTTTCCACTTTCTAACCCTCTAGAGTCCTCTAAAATCTCAATGAAATGAAACTGTTCCCCTGATATAACTCAGAAACCCCAAGTTGGATTAATTTACTTTAACTTTTTTACTACTGGGAAATGCAATCATCCAAAAAAAGACAAGATCTGATAAAGAAAATGCTCCTTGGGGCGCCTGGGTGGCTCAGTGGGTTAAAGCCTCTGCCTTCGGCTCAGGTCATGATCCCATTCTTGCAAAATGTCTGTTGTTGTTTTGTGAGCAAGTATCTTTAATGTTAATGAATCATATTGTGAAATATTAGGACTTAAAGACCCAATCATGTTGCAATATGTCAATTACCACTAAAATCTGGCTTCTTGAGAAGGACTTCAAGGACAGTATGAGTTTGGTAACTTAATCTGATTTTCATTTACTATCTAACAATTTGCCAACAAGAGCTGAATTGCTCACATTCCACACTGCTCCCTTGGAGGGGGAAAAAATCTGTCTCCAATGCAGTGTGAGAAGCAGCTGGAACCCATCTGTCTGTGAATAAGACAGGTAACAACAGAAAAAGAAAGTCCGGGCTGGCCAACTAGAAGAGCTCAACTTGGATGCCTCCAAAAATCTACCTTAATTTTGCTCAATTTAGAATGGCATTAAACGACACAGGATATGAGCTGAAATTATGCTTGTAGTCTTGTAGTCCACTCATAATAAGAATGCTGGAAGGGGCTGCCCAAATTTTCAGCGGGACACCCCACTCATCTTACATTAAGGAGAAATTGAGTGCTTGTGAGGCAAGGTGACCACCAATGTCAACCAGCCAATTTGAGGGCAGACCTATGTTCCTGAATCCTCCGTATTTCACGAAGCTGCCTGCCAGCAGTGTTGGATGAAAGGTCCGAAGTCTTGTTCTCAACAGCATGGCTCACTGCCCACATATTTTACACATATTGTCCAAGAATGGTGCATAAAGAGTGAGAATCATTTCCATCCCTGTTAGCTGCCCTAAACCCCCACATCCTGCCCATGGGATGAGTGCCTGCCTTTGATACTGTCCCCATAGCAATGTACGAATACTGCAAACACTCTGCAAACCTTGGGGTTTTCTTGCCATTGATGAAAGACGCAGCAATAATATGTTGCATATGTGGAAGGAACGGGGGCATTTATAGCATTGACCAAGCTTTCACATCTGCACTCTTGGCGGGCTTGCTGGGCTTACGCTCCGGGCATTACAGAACATTTCCTAGGAAACTGAAAATAAATATATTATGGAATTCAGTGTTCCGTGTGTCACTAGTGTTGTCCTGGTGGCCTGTCACGCCTGTTGCAAAACACACTGTTGGCTGCAGGCCTGAATTCCTTAAGGGGTCCCATGATATCCTTTGAAACTGCAGGGATCTCACAGAATGGCTTCTATCTTGATAATAATAAGAGCAAATGTTCACTGAACTCTTCCGGTGAGCCAGGAATTATGTTTAGAGCCCTGCTTGCATTCTTTCCTTTAAACCTCACTAACCCTTGGGAAGTAGGCGCTGCTCCCATTTTCCCAGTTAGAAAACTGGGGCCTAATGAAACTGTGTAGCTTTCTAACAGAGCAAGGGAGTAACAGAACGGGAATCAAGCCTGGATCCCTCCAGGTCCAAAGCCTATGCTTGTAATGCGCGTTCATGGCCCCTTGCTTCTGGATGACAGATGTAAACGTAGCATAAAATCATTCCTTGGTGTTAATCTGTTCACAGTAAAGTACACGGCTCCATGAAATACATATTCAAAATGGACTCCACCATCTAATTCCTTAGCTGGAAAGCTTTCCATCTGTACTTCAAACAAGGGATCCATTTGAAATATCTCTTTGAAATGGCATCAAGTAGGAAAGACATTTGCATCTGAACGTGAGTCTGACCAAGGACGGGCTAGAAGGCCCTGGGGAGACAACCCCAAACAGGTCAGCGGTAATCAGGACACCCAGACCAGGGGGAACAGGGAGGTAAATGGACACTGGCCTTCGTGGCCTGTGAGCCACAGACCAGGCATCTTCAAGCAGGATCAAGGTGGAGATTAAGAGGCCACTGGGGCTAGAGGGGGCTGGGCAACCAAAGAGGTGTGCCCAGGAATAGAGCAAAGCGGAATCATCCCTGTGATACTGAGGCAGGGGGACGGGATTGTCTTGCAGAATGTAGCAAGGACAACTTGGCCTTCATCATTTAGAAGTTCCAAAATAATTCTTATCCTGGGATCAGTGAGCCTTTAATATTGCCTGGGATCCGAAGAGACCGCGCAAACAGAGAGCCTGGGGCCTCCAGGAATCGTTCTTTGGGGAGGGTGGGGGGCACTGGTGGATTCGGCACCAAGGCTCTCAGATGCACTAAGGAAAATGGACTTGGTAAGACCAGAAGGCAGCTGCCAAATAACTATACTGAACAAATCATTTCACCTCTCGAACCTGAGATGATTAAACTGGATGATTTATAAGTTTCCAGCTTTAAAATTCCTTAAAATTCCAGAAGCACTATTCAGTAGTGGAACAATTACTTTGATAAGTAGTGAGTTCCCCATCAATGGTAGTATTCAAGAAGAGTAAGAATAGCCCCTTGTCTGGTATGGCCCTAGAGAGAATTCCTACATTAGGTAGGAAATTAAGATTTGACTTTGAGTAATAAAAACAATAATAATAATAATATTAATTATTATTGATTAGGTAATATGTGCCCAGCACTGTTCCAAGCATTACACATATCTTATCTGGGGTATTATTAGCATTCCCATTTTGCAGAGGACACTCAGACCAGAGATCGCAAGTTGCTTCCCAGAGATCTCACATCTAGAAAGAGGCAGAGCTGAGATGGAGAAAACATGTTGATCTGACTCCCCCACATCTTAACCACCACCCCTCATTTTGCCTTCAGCCTCTGTGGCTGCTGGGATAGGCATGCCTACCCTGGCCTGGGTTGTGAGTGTGAGGTGATGCGGTGCCTTCCGCGGGAGTGGGGTGGAATGCAGACGGCAGGCTTGCCAACAAGGCTGCTTTCCCAGGCCTTGCTGCGGAGAGCAGGAAGGAGTGGCCATCGTGCTGGGAACCTCAGATGGTCTGGGCCCCTCTCACCCACCACCTCCCTTCGCAGAGGGGAAGACTGACGCCCCGACGGTGAACTAACGATCCAGACTCACACAGCAAGTAAGGGGCAGAGCTGGGAAACCAGCTGCCTTGCGTCCTGCCTTCCAGGCCAGTGCTTGACATTTTGTTTGATTTTGTTTTTAGGGAAGTGTGTTACTGCGGGGGCTCACATACGTCACTGACAGTCCCTCCGTTCTGAGATCCAAAGAGACATATTTTCTCATGAGGGCACACGGATCAACCACAGCAACCTGGGGATTCACCAGCCTGGTTAATTATTTAAAGTTCAGTTTCTGCCTATTCTAAAAATTCTTACCTAATCTTGCTCCCGTACAACGAAATTTACCTCTTACTGAGCCTGAATCACCATTTCTGCTTTGAGGCAAATTTCCTTACTAAGAATGACCCACAATGACATATTCCTGCCTACCATCCTTTGGCCCCAGCCATCAGGCCACCAGAATTCTCCCCCTGTCCTCTGGGCTTACATGCTGGGGCTGGGACTTCCTGCTCACCGGTAGCCCTGAGGGGACAGCCATCGCTGGAACACTAAGTCTACAAACTACATTTATACCTCAGTCAGAAACCTGTGACCCGCTCTCCCATTTAAGCTTCACAACACACAAATTCCTCAATATATTTTAGGCTCATAAGGGAATAAAAGTTTCATAAAGGTTCATTAAAAAAAAAAAAATCTGTGACGGGTAGGAACAGTTTAAAATTCTCCACTCATCTACACTTTCAGTCCTAGGGAACTGAGTTAAAAGCAGCATTATTCCAGGGCAAAGATACTTGCCCATACTCTCTTTTTCCTTCTTTTTTCCCTTCCTCCTTCCCTCCTTCCCTCCCTCCCTCCCTCCCTTTCTTTTTTCCTTCCCTCCTTCCTTCCTTTTTATGTCCTCTTAGTTCAGTGGTTTTCAAATTTGGAGTGCAAAATTCTCAATTCCATTATGATTTAAAGAGTGTCCAAGGCCTGTGTAACTTTAGGTCACAAGCTGGCTTGAGGATTAGCCCTTTAGTAAGTGCCCTTCGGGAGCCTGGAGCACATCCACAGTCGAGAGCAGGCTTTGCAGTCCACGGAGACCTTGGGCAGGTTTCTTATCCCTTCTCAATCCCATTTGTAAAATGGGGATGATGACGGGGCTCCCTCACGGGAAATGTTTGGTGAAGGGGGCATTAGTAGGTCTGGGCTTCTGTGCCCTGGTCACTGGCACCTGCTGCATGCAAATCTCTCCTCACCCTCAGATGAACTTAGAGACTTTTGTCAGCATCACCCCCAACTGGTGTCATGGCCGCCTCCACCTGCCCTTCAAGCCCAGGGAGTGTGCCCAGTGCCACAAAGTCAGGGCCTGAAGCCCTGTTCTCCGTTGCTCAGTGGACCAGGGAACTCTTGGAGTTTAGGGAGACAGGGCTCAGTCCCTCCTC
Source organism: Lontra canadensis (assembly GCF_010015895.1). Taxonomy (NCBI): domain Eukaryota; kingdom Metazoa; phylum Chordata; class Mammalia; order Carnivora; family Mustelidae; genus Lontra; species Lontra canadensis. The sequence continues at coordinate 37,008,418 of NW_022630997.1, forward strand.
TGCTCTCCCAGGATGCTTTCTTTTTGCAACAGTAAGTCTTGGATGTGATTCCATGCTAGCATATGTAGATAGAGTTCATTCATTGAAACATTTCCTTAGAATACCATATACCATTTTTGGACGTTCGTTTCATTATCTAAGGACTAGATTCTTGGAAGTAGAATTGCAGTAGAATTGCAGAGTCAATGTGCACATTTAACATTGTTGTAGACATTGGCACATGGCCCTCCACAAATGTACAAATCTACATTCCTACCAACAGAATATGAGACTTACAACCTGATGTAAAGGCAGAACCATCGGGAGAACTAAATCTGAGCAATGGGTCAGTACTAGACCCATCCGAGATGGAAAGGATGAGACTTCTGCCCAGAGGGTGGGAGGAAAGGCTCCCTCCATTAGTCTGAGGATGGGCAGAATTGGAGCATCCCCCCAGCAGCTCATGGTGACATAGAATGGATTACTTAGGAACCCAGGGTTGGAGGATGCTTCCCACTGTTGAGAAGGGAGAACAAAAACCTTTATCTCAATTTTGTGGCAAGGGGATCACAGCCTTTGTTTCTCAGTCCCTTTTGGATCGAGGACCCCTTTTAGGATTTGATAAAAGCATGGAAGCTGTGCCGTGAGTACACACACATTCCCACCCATACATGTACATGCAACTTTGCATATAATTTCAAAGAGCTAATCCAAAATCTCAATGTGCATGAGACACCATGCAGAAAGCCCAAATTGACCTTCTGAAGGTTATTCTAATCCTCCCAAACAAGGCCATCATCACCTGCTAGTGCCAGCTGTCCCACAGCAGCTCACAGGTTCATAAGTTAGCCCACCTGAGCTCAGCAGAGGCCAGAGGAAGAACCACTCAGCTGAGCCCAGCCTACACTGGTAAACAGCAGAATCATGAGCTCAAGAATATTTGATATTTAAAACCATCATTAAGTGTGGAGTTGGTTTATTATAAAGTGAAAGCTAACTGATGCAGTCTCCATGAAGAACACTTGGGAATGCTATGGGGGACACAAAAGAAGACTGGAACAAATGCAAAGATGTTCTATGCTCTTGAGTAGGAAGAATCAAGATCATGGAGATGTTGATTTCCCCTAAATTATTCTATAAATTAAATTAGCTACAGAGGAAACACAAATGGGAACTTTTGATAATCAGAAGAGCTGATTCTAAAGTTCCTATAGAAAAATAAAGTCAAGAAGAATCAGGGGAAAATCTAGAAGAGAAGAGGAAGAGGAACTATCCCTATCAGATATTACAACACATTACAAAGCTTCAGTAATGAAAAGCAGGCTCACAAATATACCAACATATCAGATAAACAGAGTAGGAAATCCAGAAACAGATCGAAGTTTATAGAGGAGTTTGATATATCCTGAAGGTGACCTTTTAAATCAGTAAAGGAAACAAGTGTTTTTCAATTAATGTCACTAGGGAAACTAGATAGTCATCTGAAAAAATACAAAATTAGGTAATCACATTTACCTCAAGATTCCAATGTTAAAAAAAAAAAAAAGAAAGAAACCATGAAGAATGAGAAAAAAGAATCTACATGCATGTTGTTGTTGTTTTTTTTAATAAAAACAACCCCACAACATTTGCTGTCATCTGATAATAACACAAAGGTAATCAAAACAATATGAATGAGTGTTTTCGAACTATACTCCCAACTAAGGACACCCCAAAAAAAACAAACCCTGTTTGCCTTCTTGAGAATCTCTCACTTCATCCATCATTTCTAGTTGGAGATACTTTCAAGCAGTGTAGTATCATCTCTTTTGGCATGATCCAACCCAGTTGTTTCCTCTACTTTGTTTTTGGAATGAATCTCTTCTGCATCATCTAATACGAAGTTCATATATTCATCAAAACCAATGGTATGGTCCTCTATCTGAACATTTACTTGCTTGTAAAGCCGCACCTGAATCCGAGATCTATTTTGCAAGTATCTGAAGATGAGGTTGATGGGCTGCACCTCATCTTCCACCCTTTATGGGCCCAGCCATGGTATGCCATGGGGAAACCTGACAAAAAGCACACTCCTGTGTAGTTTTTTAAAGGCTTAGAGTGGGAAAGGTTTGTCTAATTATGATATAAAACACAAAAGTCGGGCGCCTGGGTGGCTCAGTGGGTTAAAGCCTCTGCCTTTGGCTCAGGTCACGATCCCAGGGTTCTGGGATCGAGCCCCGCATCGGGCTCTCTGCTTGTCAGGGATCCTGCTTCCTCCTCTCTCTCTGCCTGCCTCTCTGCCTACTTGTGATCTCTGTCTGTCAAATAAATAAATGGGAACTTTAAAAAAAAAACACAAAAGTCATAAAAAGATATTAAATAGAAATAGTGGTAAATTGTATTATATAAAATTTCTAAATTCTATGTTAAAATTATCATAAGAAGACTGAAAAAACAATCATGAAACTGGGATAAACATGGGCAGTTCATATCATAGACAAAGGTGAACTTCCTTAATACGTAAAGAACTCCCACAATTCAATAAGAAAAAGCTTTACAACACAATAGAAAAAGGAATAAATGATATGGCTACCTAGGTCACAGAAAAGGAAATACAAATAGCTCTGGATTTTTTTTAAAGGACTATTTATTTATTTGAGACAGAGAAGGAAAGAGAGCATGCATGGGTTGGGGGAGGAGCAGAGGGAAAGGCACAAGCAAACTCTGCACGGAGCTCGGAGCTCGACATGGGTTTTGAACTCAGGACCGTGAGATCATGACCTGAGCCAAAACCAAGAGTCAGATGTTCAACCAACTGAGCCACCCAGGCACTACAGTTCTGGATATTTTAAAATATACTCAATCTCACTCATAATAAAAGAAATTCAGGTTAAAATTATCCTCAGAAAATAGTTTCCCATCTATGATGCTGAGGAAGATATCTAAGAGTTTTATAATATACTCATGGGAACTTGTGTGAGGAAAAAGGCACTTTTACACACTGCTGATGTGAGTGTATGCTGGAGTCACTTCTGTAAGTCAATTTGGCAATATCAAACAAAATGGCAATGCATATAGTCTCAGAACCCGAAATACAGATATATTCTGATGCATGCGAATAATGCGTGGACAAGGTTTTCACTGCAGCATTATTTGTGATAGGATATAATAAAATCTTATGCAGCTGTAAAAGAAAAAAGTTCTTTAATGTGCTTAAATAGAAGATCTCTAAAAAATAAGTGTGGAGATAAATAAAGTGTACAAATATGCTAATATTTGTAATGAAACAATGTATGCATGTTTATTTGCTTATATATGAATAAAATAACTCTTGAAATGTATACAGGAGCATGCATCTTTATTCTACTTGTGTGTGTTTTTTCTTAAAATTATACATATTTACTCATCAAATAAGCTAGCACTGTCTCACATGTTTAAATTCGTAAGTACAAATCCATGTTTAACAAAATTATATTGTTATGCTGATGAATTTTATTTTCAGAGTTACATTTTGTAGTTTATCGGCTTGAAAATAATTTCTAGGATCTTTAGGCAACTTAAAACCTTGCAAACCGATTTGATTTGTGTCTGTTTGCTGGGTATGTAGATTATTTCTAAGCAAAATGGGATACTGAGACGTGCATCCTAAGCATAATTTAAGTTTATATACTTTTGCTTCTTTTTCTATATGCTACAGGCAGCCTATATCTTTGGGTCTTTTAATGAATGTATTCATTTTTGCCACTTGGAAAAGCTGTACTACAGGCCATGCATGTGGTGGCAGAAAATTGCATTTGTGTCCTTGTGAGTTCCATTTGTCTGCTAAAATGCTAATTGAGGATGGTGGACCTTCATGAGTATTCCAATCTCTGGTTTTTCTCTGCGAAACAGAAGCTGCTTTGCTTAGAAGTTATAATCAATTAGCATGATTGACTCTATGCTTAAGAGCAAGAGTTTCAGAGAAATGCAATTGTGTGTGCTTCTGTTTTACCAGGAAAAGAGTAGTTTTTTCCTAAAAAAGCAGTATTTAGGGGCGCCTGGGTGGCTCAGGGGGTTAAAGCCTCTGCTTTCGGCTCAGGTCATGATCCCAGAGTCCTGGGATTGAGCCCCGCATCGGGCTCTCTGCTCAGCCGGGAGCCTGCTTCCTCCTCTCTCTCTGCCTGCCTCTCTACCTACTTGTGATCTCTGTCTGTCACATAAATAAATAAAATCTTAAAAAAAAAAAAAAAGCAGTATTTACATTGGTTGGGTGGGGGTGTTTGTTTGCTTTTGGTTTGCTTGTTTGGTGAGATTCCCTTATATTCTTCAAGCATACGGAGGACACCGACTGGCTTTTTTTGTGGGTTATAGCTAGTGATATTTACTGTCTTGGAAACTGAAACCGAAAAAAAAAATGTTAATGCTTATTTAGTAATTCATTTGAAAATAGCAAAAATGAATGTGTTGCAAGTTAATAGCATCTTAGCAGTGTTAAAAATTAGTTCTGACCTCATGGGTCCTCTGAGATCAATCCTAAAGTGTCAGTGTGTTGTAAAATATGAAAGAGCGTAATGAAAGACTTAAAATGAATTTCGTTTGCCTTGGTTTAGAGCACCTGAGTCGGAGACACTATGAAAAGTGTTTAAGATCTTAGAAAAATTTGCTTAATGTTGATGACCCCGTTTTCTTGATTTCCTGTTTTATTGTTACCCATGATATAAAGGGTTATTCTTTTCCCCATGTGATCTACCTAGAGAGCAAAGACTCCGAGTTTTATCAGAATAATCATATATGACTTTTACATTGATTTTATTATGACTTTTATTATTTAAGAAAACCAGGTTTCTTGCTTAGGAGAGAACTAAAGTGCTTTAGAGTCATGTCATTTTCTTTAGTGTCACTTTCAAGTAGGTAGACAAGTATTACTTCCCAGTTGCCCGTGATCCTACCTTAGTAGTGTTTCAACCTCCTGGGTTCTGGCCTTCCTCAAATCAATCCTAAATGTAAAAGAAAGTAAAATTGTAAGGATATCTGAGATCTCCCAGAAAGTCCAAGGAAGATCATGCGAGTTTTGTTACTTCACCTTATAAAAAGAGAGGTGCCAGAAACAATTAGATGCGTTTGATGTGATACTATCGATGGGTTACATGGGAAGAGATGAAATTGTTTTTGATCGGAAGGGGAGGAAACCATAGGAAATTTTCTTTCAGTGGAAAACTATGCACTGCCTGTAACACCCTGTTCTGCATTTTGGTTTTGATTCCAAGAATTGCTGTTTTGCAGTTCTATAAAATGGAGGTAACTGATAGCGATGAAATGTAATTCTCGTCCCTAGATGTTCACATTCTGTCCTGACGAGTAGAAGTTCCCACTCTAGAAGAAGGTGGTTTTGCTTTCATTCATGAATTTCATTCAGTATTCCTTTACTTCTACACACTTGTGCTTTTAAACTTCTCCTTTGAACCAATTATAATCGGCCTTGTTCCCTTATTGAATCAGTGAAATAAAATCTTTAACACATGTTTGTGTTATATGTTTGAGAGACACCGTTTCCCCTTTAAAAAAAAAAAAAATGAAGAGTCACCTGGGTGGCTCAGTCATTAAGCATCTGCCTTCGGCTCAGGTCACGATCCCAGGTTGCTGGGATCGAGCCCCGCATTGGGCTCCCTGCTCCGCATTGGGTTCCCTGCTCCTCGGGAAGCCTGCTTCTCTCTCTCCCACCCCCCCTGCTTGTGTTCCTGCTCTCACTCTCTGTCAAATCAATTAAAATCTTTTTTAAAAAAGTATATTTTAGTCATAAGACAGAAGCCCTGCTCATTACCATTCATTACAAAAATGGTAGCCTGAGGCATTAGAGTTTAGCTCTCTCCCTCGTCCTCCTTGAGAACACCTAGAAGGCACCTGAAAGATCAGTAGCTGACATTGAACTTTACTGAGGTAACCTGACCCATCCCAGTATGGGGTAGCCTTGGGCAAGTCACTTTCTTTCCCTACACCTCCCCACCCTTCTAGTTGGGTGGGCCTAAAATAATCCCTTCCCATTCTACGGACCCAACTGGAGCTGGATCAAGGGTCCCAGCCCTGGAACACACGTAAGTCTAGACCTCAGCAGGTGGCTGCGGCTGGGGCTGAGCGGAGTTGATAAAGGTCAATACCAATTTGCATGATCTTTCAATCATGACTCACAGGCTTTCTCCGCTGGTATTAAGAGAAAGAATTAAACTCTAATGCCTTAATTTCTCTCTCTGTCTTTTTTTTTCTTTTGTTTAAAGATTTTATTTATTTATCAGAGAGAGAAAGAGAGAGAGCAGCAGGCATAGGGGGAAGCAGGCTCCCCCCTAAGCAGGGAGCCCTATGTGGGACTCAGTCCCAGGACCCTGGGTCATGACCTGAGCCAAGGGCAAATGATTAACCCACTGAATCACCCAGGCTAGAGTTTAGAGATGGCTCTTACTCTGTTGGGTTAATGGGGATTGCTCCAGCAGTGGAGCTGAAATGAAGACAACATGAAGTTTTTTCAAAACTTTTATTTATTTTTTTAAGATTAAAAAAAATGTTTTAACTTCATTTAATTTTTATTTATTTATTTATTTACTTATTTATTTTTGAGAGAGAGAGAGAGAGAGAGAGAGAGTGTGTGGCCCGAGCAGAAGGGGCAGAGGGAGAGAGAATCTCAAGCGGACTCTGCTCAGTGAGGGGCCCGATGCAAGGCTCACTCTCACGACCCTGAGATCAGGACCTGAGCTGAAACCAAGAGGACGCCTCCACCACTCAGCCGACTGTGTCCCCTGGGGGCCCCTCAGACTTTACTAAAGTATGCCTGTGGTCATTTTAAAACTGGAACCCACCCGTGTGCTCAGCGCCCCGATGGCACTGCAGAGCACTGCTGGTCCCTGGGGAGCCCCTCTGGTCTTTGCTGTCACCTGCCAACCCGGGGTGCACACGAAGGGACTTCGCACCAAGTTCTCGCAGCGTGGCTTAGGTCGGCCTGTTCTCGTAGTTCATGTAAAGTGAACCATACAGAATTTTTTTGGTGAAAATTTCTTTCGTGAATTGTGTTTTTGCAAGATTCATCCGTGTTGTCCCATGCAGGGGCCGATCTGTCCACAACCCGGGAAGCTGTCGATGCGGATTTGGGTAGTTTCTGCTTCTGGACTGGGGTGATCGTGCAGGTCTCTATTCCCGTCCGTGTCTTTTTTGGTGACTGTGCATTTCCGTTCAGTGTACGCCGGGGAGTGGAAGTGCTAAATCATATTTATTTCTATGTCTATCAGTCTGCCCACATATACAAAGCTGTGGGTTCATGCTGGTATTTCCAATTCTGATCGAGCACAACAGGGGGAACCCTTTCCTTATTTGCAATTCCTTTCTTTGACAGTGAGAAACCTAGCTCCCATTAAATACATTTACTTATTTGCTCAATCCTAGAATACCCATAAAATAGCTTCAGAACTGCTAGCCCATATTCTTTAGGTCTGTCAGCTCTCTGAGAGGCCATAGAAGCAATGATACCCCGGTAGCAGGGAGCACACCCAGCAGCCAGATCCTAGTTTCTAAACGCCATTGTCCAAGACAAGGAACCTAGCTTCCTTGGAGATGTGACTGAGTCTGGGTTGGGAGCAATGGGAATATGAGATGAGCCCGAAACTTCCCGTCGTCGTTAGGAAGTAAGGAATTACTCAGACTAGAATGGGAATATTTCAAAAGGACATGGGAGCCAACTTGAAGATGCTCCTAGTGGCCATATCTGGGACAATTTGCGCAACAAAACAAACGTTAGTAATGGATTATAACCCATAGAATAAAATAAAATACCCGTGAGTCCACACTGAAATAATTGAATAACTACATAAATGGGAGAGAAGAGACAGCTCTTCCTTACAATCGAATTTCAATTAATAAATGCAGAAAGAATTATGGAGGTAGAAAATCACCTTTGGAAAGCCAATGGTAATAAATATTGCAGGTAATAATCAGCAATGAGCGCTAAATTTAGTTGGTTGAAAGTATGATGATAAATAGGACAATTGTATAGTCTCAGAGTATCTCCCCGTATAAGATACTTATTAATTTCAAAAGGAGATGCAATAATTTAGAGTGGAGAAGGAAACCTGGCAGACAACACCTGTACCTCATCATCCTTCCACGTTAGCATTACTAGTAATGAAGCAGGACAGTCCCCCACGTGCCTCCTGATCTGATGAACTGGGAAGGACACGACATCACTTCTGTGCGACTCTCACCAACAACGCACACCCTCAACCTCAGCATGAGAAAACATCAGACAGACTCAAGGTGAAAAACATCCTATAAAACAATTGGCCAGTACTCTTCAAAAATGTCAAGGTTATGAGGGAAAAAATAACTGACATGGGCTCTTAAGATAAACCCTCAAAGTTCAGAGACACACAAAAAGAGCAGCTGTTTTAGGTTAAAGGAGCCCAAAGACCCATGACAACTGAATGCACTGGAGGATCTTGGAGGGCACCCTGGACCCGAATGAGAAGACTAGGGGAACAGTTGGCAACATCTGAGTAAACTCTGTAAATTCTTTAATTCTATTACATTAATGTTAATTTCCTGGCTTTCCTAATTCTTCTGTAGTTATTCAAGATGTTAGTATTTGGGGAAGCTCTCAAAAGTTCTGTGGGAACTTGCTGTATTATTTTCCTAAGTCTAAAATTGTTTAAAAAAGAAGAGATTTTTTTTTTTAAGATTTTATTTGTTTATTTGACAGAGAGATCACAAGTAGGCAGAGAGGCAGGCAGAGAGAGAAGTGGGGAGCAGGCTCCTCGCTGATCAGAGAGCCCGATGCAGGGCCCGATCCCAGGACCCGAGCCAAAGGCAGAGGCTTTAACCCGCTGAGCCACCCAGGTACCCCCAAAGAAAAGATTTTTAAAAGAAGAAGGAGATTGCGTGTGATTGTGTCATGGCTCAGCTAAAAACCCTTCCTGCACCTCTGCCCAGAGCGTATCTCCAGAGTGACGTTCAAGACCCTCCACAATCAGGCCAAACCTTCCCCTCACTGATTTCGAAGGCCTGTACTAACACTGCTTAGAAAAGTCCTCATCGCCTTCATGGGGCCAGGACACTGAACCTTTCCCTGGAAGCAGCCTCTGCGGCTGGCTCTTACTTGGTAAGCAGTTGACTTTCCCAACTCTCCAGGAACCTTGAACTCCCTCCGAGAACCCCCGCAGGCCTGTCAGGCAGTGCTCACACCCTTTCTATCCTCAGGAAACCTGCAAAGAAGGCAAGGCAACAGCAGTGGCAGGCTCCAGAGCGCTAGGGGAAAGCATATGAAAGGCAGGCAGGGGAATTCACAGTCTCTGCTGGGAGGGGGTGTTCCTGTTACCCGCTCTTTGCTGGCGAGGAAATTGAAGCTTAGAGAAAGGAGGTCCTCTTCCTAAGGCTACACAGCCAGTGAGGACAGAGTCAGGATTTAAACCCACTTCCTTCCCTCCCCTACTGACGGATTCTAACTGAAATGCTCTGAGTAGTCAGTCGAGCAAGGTCCCAAGACAGTTTACATTTTACCCCAGCTCCAGCCTCGAGCAGCAAAATGAGAGCTCCCTTGAAAGCACTGGGGCGCCTGGCTGGCAGGATCTGAGGAGTGTGGACTCTTGATCTTGGGGGTGGTGGGCTCAGGTCCCACGTGGGGTATAGAGATGATTTAAGTAAATAAATAAATAATTTTAAAAAAGAGAGAGAGAGAGAAAGCTCTGCAAACAAGATTCTCAAAGAGCTGGGGCACCTGGGTGGCTCAGTGGGTTAAAGCCTCTACCTTTGGCTTGGGTCATGATCCCAGGGTCCTGGGATCAATCCCCACATCAGTCTCTCTGCTCTGCGGGGAGCCTGCTTCCTCCTCTATCTCTGTCTGCCTCTCTGCCTACTTGTGATCTCTCTCTCTCTGTCAAATAAATAAATAAATAAATAAATAAAATCTTTAAAAAAGAAAAAGATTCTCAAAGAGCTAGGGGAGATGCTTGCTGAACCCCACCCACCGAGCCATGGAGGATGCTGGAATGGTGCATCGTCAACGCATTCTCAGGGAGTGTCAGTACCTTTTACGATGACCTGAATGGACACGGAGCAATGTGAATGTGCAAAAATATCTCAGAGTTGAGCAAGCGGGACACCTTGCCAGACCCCCTTAGGCTTCAGAAAAGCCAGATTCAGGGCTTTAGAAAACACGGGCTATGGCAAGCTGCCCTCGCCAAGCTCTGGGATGACGGCAGAACCCACCCCCTACAGCAGCAGCTGAAGGTCACCAAGAAACAGAGCTCACAGTGATTCCAACTCTGCTTGATACAGTTGGAGTCAGTGCAGGCCAGCTCTCGGGCTGTGATTATTGATATTATCATTGTTAATATTCAACTTCTCCCCTCCCCCATTTGTCTCCCTATACCCAGCAGATTTTCCCATGTCCTTACATCTCCTATCTGGGAAGATTCAGGACTGCATGCAAGAAAGGGAGCAGAACTAAAAACAAAAACATATATTTTTTAAAGATTTTATTAATTTATTTGACTGAGAGAGATCACAGTAGTCAGAGAGGCAGGCAGAGAGAGAGGGAAGCAGGCCCCCTGCTGAGCAAAGAGCTCCATGGGGGACTTGATCTTAGGACCCTGAGATCATGACCCAAGCCGAAGGCAGCGGCTTAACCCACTGAACCACCCAGCCGCCCAACAAAAGATCTTATATTTCCATTTGTCAGTTCCCACCTACCCCTACCCCCACGCCCCCACCGCTTTCTGCCCTGCGACAGAGACATCCACGTCCTTACCTCATTGCTTCACTTCTCACCACAGCTTGCGTGGCGCTGGGCTAGCAGCCTCCTCCCAACTATGTGGAGAGGATGTGGCCTGGCTCACCCAGCCCTGAGCGCTCTCCTGGACCAGACCTTGCCTATGCGGAGACAGGAAGACAAGGAGGCTTTGTGTGACCCAGCTCCAACACTTGTAGCCACTGAGGCCCTTTCCACTGGGCTGAGAGATGGCCAGCCCACATTTCCTGTGTCCCTTGGCCCCTTGCCTTGGGTGCGGGCTAGGAGATCGAGCGTCTGCCCAGCTCCCCTCCCTCCGTCCCCCACAGCACAGCCACAGTAGGAGGCCCATGCATTCTGCAACGTGGTCTGTGGAACTGTGGGCTCCCTGGGAGCAAATGCCCATATTTCTACCTGGGACCTGTGTGACCTTGGGTCACCTCTTAACTTCTCTCCTCAATTTGCGCATCTTGACACAAAGGGAAATCTTGAATGAAAAGGCTCTGCAAGTTACAGCCCTTCACTTGCACAGGATGCCATGAGTGTTTCCACCCAACTACCAAGAACTTGCCCCTCTGAACCCCCAAATACCCCATTTGCCCTTTACTCACCTCCACCTATAGACTTCTAACTACCTACTTACTGGCGTGGGGCCTGAGAGTCAAGAGGCCGGATACGACTTAAAAGCATGGATTTTAGAATCAGATCTACCTGGCTTCTCACCCGGGGTCGGCCCCACTCTGACCTTGACCAACCATATCTTATTAGAAAAATGGAGGTAAGCATACGCAGCATATAGGTTTATTGGCACAAGGATTAAATGAGAAAACCCATGGACAGCCTTTGCCTAAGACCAGGTTCCAAGGAGGTCAGCAAGTAATAGAGTAAGAAGACACAATGATACTCATTGTCATTCGCCCAGCTGGCCTCCAACTTCCCTTGAGGCCTGGCATAGGGTCCACGTGTTTCCCTAGTTCCTGGCACTGATGCCAATTTACCCCATTTTTAATTTTTTTGGTCATTTCCAGAGAATGTTGGAAGGAGGATATTAACAAACTGTTTAATATAATCTAGCCCAGAAGTTTTCCTGTGCGTGTTTCGGCTGATTTGTGTTGGTATGTGGAACTAAACTGATTTCCAGACACCCATCTCGGTCCAGCCAGTTCATGCAGTAACTCACGTCATCCTGCTTCTGCTGTATTTTCTAAGAAAGCAATGGACCCTTCTACTATTCGCACGTTTTGTCGCCTTCAGAATGCCTCTTCGTTTGTGCTTCATTGCATGGATCACACTGTGCATAAAGAGTGACTACAGTTGTGTCTTTTTTTTTTTTTTCCATTGCATGGAGCTCAGTGCAGGGCTTGAACTCACAACCCTGAGATCAAGACCTGAGCTGAGACCAAGAGTCCAACGCTAAACCGACTGAGCCACCCAGGTGCCCCATGGTTTCATCTTTACCTTATCCCTAGCCTAACAGGGAACTCCTCTCCCCTCTCTCCCTTGGGTGTGTGTGAACTGCTCGGGTGAAGCAAATGTGGCTACCTTGTTAAGGAAATGTCCCTTTACTTCCTTTATTTCTACCTCTCAGAATTTGTTGTTGTGTTTTAGTCTGGGATAGCTGTTTAATTTCATCGAATAATAGTTTCAGTACATGTTGAAATGATAAGATTCTTTTATTTTTCCTTCTTTGACCTTATGACAGACATGATGGCTAGAGATTTTTCCAGAACTCTACTTGGGAATGAATAGCTCTTTTATTTTATAGTCAGATTAGTGGCTATGCAAGAAGGAGTGTTAGGATATTTAGATGCCCATTTGGGAAAAAAAAAATTAAGTTTGAATCTTTCTTTGCAACCACATAAAAATTCTAGATGGGTCAGAGATTATACCTTAAGAAATGCTCTATGCTAGTTGGCAAAAGTATTGGAAAATATTTTTGGAGTCTTGATGTGAGAATCATAAACAAGTTGTAAAACCCAGAAGCCATAAAAGAACAGACTGAGACACTTGGTTACCTCAATATCTAAAATGTCTTTATGATGAAAGACACCACAAAGAAAGTTAAAGACAGAGGAACAATGGAAGGAAACATTGCCAACACACATCACAGGCACTGGATTAATAATCAGAATATGTAAAAGGAGGGAAAAGAGAAAAAAGTATTTGACTAGGCAAATAAAGCTCAACTTCACTCATAATATATAGGATGTAATGAAAACAAGGTCACATTTTTCGTCTTCAAATTTTCAAATTTTAAAGAGATAAATATCCAGCGCTGGAGAATGTGCCTGGCTGGAACATCTGGGGCTTTGGCGCCCCACTCCTGAAGTATTTTATGTCAATGGCGCCCCCTGCAGCCCGGCTCCAACATTAACTAGGAGGGAATTGGGTGCGGCAACCCCCCCACCCCACCCCGGGGGGGCGGGGGGAGGTGGGGGGGAGCAGAACTGAGTGCCTGCCTCCTCCCTTGGAGGTCAGTAAGAGTTTTTGGCATATCCACCAAAATGTCAAACTCCCTCTGCCTCGACAATTCTTTTTAGGAATCCAGCTTTCAGAAACACATGAGTGTGCAACGTACATAGAGATATATACGAAAGGATGTCCATTGAAGCCGCTTTATGTTGGGGGGAAAGGAAGCAAACCATTGACAGAGGATTGTCTGGACAGATACTGGTGCGTCCGTTCATGAGATATGTGGCAACTCCTCAAAGGAATGACGTGGATGTATGTGTACTAACAGAATGACCTTCAACATTAAATGTCATGATTAAGATGAATATGAATGCGAAAGCAAATCCCCAAAATACCTATTATTCAATCCCACGTATATATGTTAGTGGGCGGAAATGCATAGACCAGGAACTGGACGTCCGCCACACTGGGGGAGCTGGACTGGACTGGCTGGGCCCAGGGATGGGGGATTGGTGACAGGGAGGAGTTTCAGGCTTTACTCCATATGCTTTATTACTTCGTGACTCTACCACTACGAGAAAGTATAGGGTATGCGTAGTTTTCTTTGCAGATAAAAAATATTAAAAATCTCTGTGGGTTCAGTTTTTCTTTTGACAACTTCCCACCTGGCTGAGCTACTGAGGAATGTCCTACTGAGTGTGAGACATTGTTGCCATTCTAAAAAATGTCTTTCTGAGCTAGATTCTCTGGGCCTCCTTATTCCCAGGAGAGTTTTAGATCCAAGTCGGCTGAGTCAGCCCAGGAATCTCGGTGCCTGTGGCTATTCTCTGGAGGAGGAAGTGAGGAGTGACAGTCCCTGGCTAGGGTGGTGGCTGTAGAGGGCAACTGCACAGCCACAGGCAGGAACCCAGAAGGCGGCGAGGTGGCCTGCACCTACGAGGGTTCCAGGGAGCCCCGGTTGGGGACGCCTGGTGGATAAGAGTCTGCACTAGTGGACGAGAGGGGGTGAGGCCAGCCACTCAGAACACTGCAGCGCAGAAGGTATGGCTATAGCTTCCGGTTTTTGTTTACATTAACAGTTAACTTACTATTATTTCTTTTTGCACTTTTTGCGTGGGGTAGTGTTCAACAATTGTGTTCTAAACCGGAGGGGACGTGGAGATTTGAAGTTCACTGAAAAACTTACCCACCTCTTATTCTGGGTTTGCTTAGATGCGGAAAGAAAATCCGGCCCTCAGGGACCAAGTGTAAATCTATCCTTATGGAAGGGCTGGCACGAAGAGGTGGGAGAACTGGATTCAAATCCAGCCTCCGCATTTACCAGCCACGTGACCATGGGCAAGGTTCTTAACATCTCAGAGCTTCTGTGTCCTGATCTGCAGGAGGGACTAGGAGGCACCCTTCATGGAGTTGCAGTGAAGACCAGAGAGGTTGTCTGTGTGGAAGTAAATCATCAAAGCTGAGCTGCGGTTTATTAATCTGACGGCACTTCTAGACCATGAAGCCCTGGAGGCAGACATATGTGGTGTTGAGAATTACTCCTCTGCTTCCTCCTCCAGGCTTTATCTAACACTATCTAGTATAGAGCTTAAGTATTTGCTGAACACTGTGATTCTGACTTTTTTAAAGATTTTTTTTTAAATTTATTTATTTGCCAGAGAGAGAGAGGGAGAGCACAAGCAGGGGGAGCTGCGGGCAGAGGGAGAGGGAGAAGCAGGCTCTCCTCCAGGGTCATGACCTGAGTGGAAGGCAGAGGCTTAACTGACTGAGCCACCCAGGCACCCCATGATTCAGATTGGGGCTCTGGGTCTTTCCTAGCCTTCAAGCCATTTTACAAGTCTGTAAATTGTAGAGAGCAATTAAAATAATTCTCGTGTACAGATATCCAAATGATTCCTGTTACAGGTTCAGTTACGGTATGTGTGTGTGTGTGTGTGTGTGTGTGTGTAAGAAGCCAGCTTGTGTGTGTGTGTGTGTGTGTGTGTGTGTGTAAGAAGCCAGCTTGTGTGTGTGTGTGTGTGTGTGTGTGTGTGTGTAAGAAGCCAGCTTCACCTCTGCCTGCCCTTCCTTGCCAATGTTCCAGATGTGTGTCTGTTCTTCCGACTGGTTGTCACCTCTTTCTGGTTCCCTCACTGGTGACCAGTGAGCTAAAGAAAATCTTGAGCATATACTCATTTTATATCTGAATAAAAGTCACGATTTTCCTTTTTTTTTTTTTTAAGTATCTTTTAACATTGCTGGGACCCCATTAGCAGAAAAGAAGTTTCTGTAAAAGGCAGACACCACCCCTGCGTCCCTCTCTCAGGGCCAGACACCGTCCGATGGAATTAATGACCTATTCGTCGGTGGACGGAGAAAAGCTTCCACACTCCGTGCCCTCGGCGTGCAGGTTCGTGGGCCGGCGCTGCGGGTGGAGGACTTCAGTGTGGGGCTCTGTGAAATGGGCTCCGGAACCCCTGGGGCTGGGAGCGGTGGCCCGGAGCCCAGCCCTCGCCCCCTCCCGCTCTCCCGCGCCCGGGGGTGGGGGGCGGCGGGGGAGGCGTCCAGGCTGGCACGCCGGCCCCTCCGCCCCGAGGGGTCTCCGGAGGGGGCGGATCGCGCGAGCCGGAGAGCCCGGAGCCGCCCAGGAATCTTGGCTCGGGAGGCGAGCATTTCCTGCGGGCGGGTCGGCGCGGGCCCGGGGGCGCGGCGGCGGGGAGACGCTGCGCTGCGCTCGGCGGGCCGGCAGCATGCGGCCCCTGCTCTGCGCGCTGGCCGCGCTCGCCCTGCTCCGCGCTGCCGGTGAGTGGGGCCGGGCCCGGGGTAGGGGGGCAGGGGTGGAACCGAGCCGGCAGGAGAGCAGAGAGTTGTAGAAGCGGGGATGGGCCAGGGAGGGAGGGTTGAAAAGAGACAGGAGAGCAACCGAAAGGTAGAGAATGAGTGGAGAGACTCGAGGCCCGAGGAGAGAGAGGAGGCAAGAGAGGAGGCAAGGATCGCAGGGAGGGAGGTTAAGTCTGCAGGTTGGGCACACATTCCTAGCACCCCCGGGGCCAGCTGCCTCCTGAGAGCCTGCAGAGGCGCCCAGGCCTGGGTTATGGGCACTGCCTTGGAGCAGAGTTCCTGCAGGCGATGACCCAGGCCTGGCCCAGCACGGCCCGCGGGCAGGCAGGCGGCCCCGGGAGAAGGACCACGACTTCACCTCCCCTCCGGCCTGAGAGGGTTCTGCGTCTGGGTGAACAGGTCAGTCCTCCTGCTTCCGGAGCTCTTCCCTGAGGGCCTGAGCTGCCTTGAGTGATAGGGACCTGGGGAGCTTAGGGTGCAGGAGGGAAAGGTCCTCTGGTGTCCCCCCCCCCCCCCGCCCCCGTGCGGGGGCCTTGCCTGGCACTCTCAGCTCTCCCCTCCCCGGACAGCAGCCTTGGTGCTACCCCTTCTTAGGTGAGGCCCAGATGGGCAGCTGGAGAGAGACTTCTTACAGCCAGATGATTTCGCACCACCCCAAGACCCTGCACATGGCTGGTACTTCACAGTTTACAAGCCACACTCCCATTTACCCAGACTCTCATTCATGCAGCCCTCAGCCAGCGGGGCTGGGGCTCCTCCCAGCAGTACGGGTGAGAGGAAGGCTCAGGTCTCCTGGCAGAGCCAAGCCAGAGGCCTCACCAGGCATCCAGGCCTCCTAACCACTCAGGGTGGCCCTTGCCCCCCGCCAGGCTGCTCACCCACCAGCCCGGAGCCAGAGGATGTGAGTCACACAGGTGAAGTGCCCCGTGCTAGGACGGAAGGCTCCTGTCCCTGTCCTTTCTGGGCACGGTCCTCTGTGGGAGTCAGCACCCAGGGGCAGGGTAGAGGCCAGGGCGGATCCTGGGCAGCCCCTGGCTGAGTTTCTTGGGTGAGGGAAGGTGCCTTCCTTGGGGAAAATGGTACCCACCCTGCAGAGGGGGCTTTAGGAATAGAACGAAAGAAGTTCCCAGCACGGAATTCAGCACACATTGGCTCCTATTCTTGTCCCCTCAGCTTCACTGATCTCTCTGAGCCTCAGTTTCCTCACCTGTTAATTACAGAGGACCAACAGCCTCCTCCTGTGCAAAGAGTGGCTGGGACTGTGCTCAGCACAGAGGCCACGGTGCAGGTCCTTCTCCCCCCTTTCCTCCCCCGGCCCCTCCTCCGGGAGCCCAGGGCACAAAGCCCAGTCTGTGCTCCCCGAGAGGGAGGAGCTGGCTGCCACCCACAAGTGGCCGACTTTCTGGGGCCTCCTTAGTCGTGACCGGTATATACACTTCAACTTAAAACCCTTTTCAAATATGACTTCCTTTCTGCTGATGCACACTCCTTGCTACAGATTTTTTTTAAAAGGGGGAAAGTATTAATGTAATCTCAGCCTGAGTTCACACATTTTTGTGTGGAATCTTTCAGACTTTGGACAACTTACTATTGTTTCTCTTAACTTTTGATTATGAAATCCCTGGAGGTAAAGACAGGACAGCACGGTGAACCCCCCATGTACCGACCACCCCACTTCAGCAATATTATTTCATGGACGGTCCTGTTTCCTTTGTCACTCGCATTCTCTCTCCTTCCTCCAGTAATCTTAAAGGAAATTCCAGGCATCGTATATTTTCCTCCATAAATATTTCCTTAAGTATCTCTTTCCTTAAGTAATCTTTTAAATATTTCCTTTAGTAATCTTTTTCTTCTAAGTTTTATTTATTTAAGTAATCTGTAAAACTGTGTGGGGCTCAAACTCACAACCCCAAGATCAAGAGTCAGATGCTCTCCAAACCGACTCCGCCAGACATCCCAAAGATAAGTAATCTTTTCATAAACATAACTGCAATAACATTATCACACCCTAAAAAATGGACAATAATTTCTTTTTTTTCCCAAGATTTTATTTATTTATTTGACAGTGAGAGAGACATGGCAAGAGAGGGAACACAAGCAGGGCGAGTGAGAGAGGGGGAAGCAGGCTTTCTGCTGAGCAGAGAGCCCGATGCAGGGCTTGATCCCAGGACCCTGGGATCATGACCAGAGCTGAAGACAGAGGCTTAATGACTGACCCACCCAGGCACTCCGATAATTTCGTTTTTTAAAGATTATTTAGTTATTTGAGAGTGAGCAGGAGGGGGGGCAGAGGGAGAGAATCTCAAGCAGATGTGCACTGAGCACAGAGCCTGATGCAGGGCTCAATCCCGCGACCCCGAGACCACGACCTAAACCAAAATTAAGAGTCAGACGCCCAACTGACTAAGCCACCCAGGTTCCTCTGGACAATAATTTCTTATATCATCAAATATCTGATCCGTGTTTAAATGTCCCTAATTGTGTCATGTTGTTACATTTGGTTTTGTTTTATCCAAATAAGGTACACACTTTGCCTTTGGCTGATATGTCAGTTAGTTTCTTTTAATAGGTAAGTTCTCTTCCCCTCTCTTTTCCTCAAAATGTGTTTATGGAAACAACTGGGGTTTTTGTCCTATAAAGTTCTCCACATTAGATTTCAGCTGATTGTATCTGCCAAGAGTCCTCTAAATGTTCTTCTCTCCCCTGTATTGTCTATAAAATGGTAGTTAGATTTAGAAACATCTGCTGTTATGCAAGAATATATTAAGATGGCTTATTGCTTTAACTTGCACTTCTTTGATTACTACTGAGGTTGGACTTTTTCTTTAAATGCATTGGACATTTCTACAGTTCTTGTGAATTGTCTTAGCCTTCTCAGTTGTGGTACTGGGGTTTTTCATATTGATCTGTAAAAACTCTTTATGTACTGATGGAAACAAATTGCTTATGATACTTATAGAGCCCTTTTAAGGTTTCTGCTGAGTTCCTTTCTTGTTTTCCCATCAGAGGAATCTAAGGTCCTGGAGCCTGGTCCTTTCATTAATTGTCACCCATGCCTTGAGGCCCTTTGGGCACGCTCTCACTGTCCACCCCTGCCCCAAGCCCCCATGGCCATCTGTCTTCCATTGGAATTCTGCTTTCTGCTTTGAGCAAAAGAGGAAGATGCTAAAGGGCTGTTGTGAGAATCATAGCATTTCTTTTTACACAAATGGATATTGTGGGAGCAAACCACTCAAAGACAATTTGGTCAGAGGCATGCATTTGGGCTCTGGTGGGGCCCCAAGGCAGCTGCAAAGGTGTCATATGAACAGGTCCCCTTGGCCCCATACCTGTCCAGCCCCTCAATTTGTAACTGTGTCCAAGTTTGTTTGCTCGCCGAATGACAGGCCAGTAAGTTGAGAGGCAAGAAGTTGGGGTAGGAAAGCGACTTTATTCGGAAAGCCAGCAAACCGAGGAGACAGTAGACTATCGATTGTCCCAGAGAACCACCTCTCTGAGCACCAGAGTCGAGCTTCTTTTATGTTAGGAACAGGGGGAAGTGGGAGGAGATTGGAGTCATAAGATGACTGATGTCTGGAGACACTGAAAAAGGTCATGTCGGGCCGCGTGGTTGGCTCCGTTTAGCGTCTGACTCTTGATTTCGGCTCAGGTAGTGATCTCGGGGTCCTGGGGTTGAGCTCTGCCCTCAGCAGGGAATCAGCTTGAGATTCTTTCTCTCATGCCCTCTGCCCCTCCCCACCAACTCTCTCCCTCTATCTAAAATAAATAAATAAACCTTACCCACTGTCCAAAAAAAAGAAAAAAAGGAAAGAAAAGAAAAAGGAAAGGAAAAGGTCATGTAACTTCTTTGTCCCTGCTCAGCTGATCTTTGTGTGTAAGAATCTGGTCATGTCGTTCCTGTAAATCTTACATAGTCAACTCTGTATGCACTTCTGTACCTCCTCCAGCGAGATAGGTTTTGGGTAAGAAAGCAGTTTTTGTAAATCTCGGTTGTAGCAAAATTCCTTTAATGACTAACATGCCCACGTGCAGGACAAAGCAGAAGTTTCTAAGCTGTAGGTCACAGCGGCAGGGAAATAGAAGCAATGTGGAGTCAGACATGCTAGGTTTCTCACTGTTGCAGAGGAGGCAGCTGAGACCCCAAGATAGGAGGCCCTTAACTTACAAAAGCTCACGTCACTGCCAGTGCACAGTATAGACCGAGTCAGGCAAGTAGGATACACATCCTGTCCCTCCTGCTTGCTAGCTATGTAACCTCCAGCATGTTATTCAATCTCTTTGATATTTGGTTTCCTAATCTGTAAAAAAGGGAGGTGAGAGTTCTAAGCTCTTGACAGAATCCGATGAGATAATGTACGTAAGCACTCAGCAGAAAGCTTGGTGCATCGTGAGCGATCACTAATCTGTAGTAGCTTCCAGTACGAAGTATCGTTCTGCCCGAGTCTGGTGAGTGGGACTGGCTTCTAAGAGAGCTCAGAGAGCCAGGTCAGCACTGAGCCCTCTGCGTCCTTGTTGGAGAATTCCTCCCAAACGTCCCTTGGATCCTTGTAGAGGATCTACATCTCTTCCTAGAATAGATGCCTTTCCATCGTGAGAGCTGGTCGAAGTGATCCAGCAGAGCGTTGGCTGCATGTGGAGAGGCAGAGCGCTGGGGAACAAATCCCTGCCTTGCTCCATCTTCTGCTATCCTGGTGGATGCCCCCCAGGGCCTTTGCATGTCACTTGGCAATTGCAAGGCATCTTCAAGTGCACGATTCCCCTGAATCAGCACAGCAATCCTGCAAAGTAGACCTGGCAGGGCAGATCCCTCGCTCTCTGCAGGGGAGGCAAAGAGCCCTGTCAGGAAGCCCAGAGTTGGACTGTGTCTCTGACACCCAGCCTTGGTGCGCTTTTCAGAGTGTGCAGAGAGAGCTTTATTCTGGGTGGCTTCTTAGACCTTCTCTGCCTTATGGGCTTTTGCAGTTTATCTCTGAACTCGTACATGAGAAAAAAAAAAAAAAAACTCATGTAAAGTTCAGGGGGCCCTTTGGGATAGTAGTCCAGCTTGCCTGCCGTAATCAGATAATAACTGTACTGGAATGACACTGATGTGCTCTCAGAGGGACCAGCAAGACTCAGATCCAAGGAGGACAGGAGGACATGTCTCTTCCCAAACCAAACCCAGACGTGCCTCAGAATCTGAGCTCTTTGTTGGGGGTTCGAGGTTCTCTTTCTTGGCTTAGCCGGAGCAGTTGCACATTACTGGAGTTTTTCATGTAATTGTTTGCAAGTAGTATTTGGCTTAAAAAAAAAAAAGTTTAAAAACCACCAGTGATTTTAAATGAATCATAAATTTTGATACAAATATTGATATGGTAAATTTTATTATACTATTACATTGAATGTGGCCAAATACAGTTAAGCCCTGAGTGACAAACATTGCTGGTCCAAGCAGAATATGTCTTCAATGATTCAGGAGCAACGGCAATGTTCAGGGTTGTCTCTGAGAAATTACGTGTCATCACAGAAGTCATTTGAGTTGTATGTGCTTTCCTAGCATTTAAGTCCTGGACACAAAAGGTGTCCTATGCTGTATGTGGGAGAGGCCATACTTCCCGCCTCAGAGGATGGGGACCCGGTGGCCACGTGTCTTTAACTGGCGAAGTGAGCCCAGCGCCTCGCGGGGCCTCTGGCCTCCACCGCAGCCTCCTCTCACCAGAGCTCTGTGTTCCACCCATGGCCACCATCCAGGGTGCACATAGGCCCCGAGTGGGAGCCAGGCCAGGGAAAACAACCCGGCCTCCAAGAAGGTCCCTTTCCCAACTGGCTGGGGCGGGGCAGGCTGGAGAGCAGGAAGGAAGGGAACACGGGGAACCACATCTTGGCTGTCAGGCAGGATCACCGCCACCCGGCAGCCTTCCCCGCTCACGAGCATCCCAACAACCCTGTGAAGCAGGCATTACCCCGGGCCCCTTCCCACTGCGGCACTCAAAGACATGGAACATCCAGCTCGTGACTTGTGGGGACTTCTGGTCCAAGAAAGAACTTGTCCTTGACTTACGCCCGTTCTGTCCTTGTAGCTAATTTATGAGGCCTCTCAGCAGACCCTGAAAGATAGAACCACAGCCTGAGTGAACTACAGGGGGCAGGAGGGAGGGCCTTGGGCCTCCCCACCCCGGGTTAGGAAGGAGGCAGCAAAGGCTCCGGGAGGAGAGGAAAGTTTCCCACAGGCCCACGCCAATTCGGGCCGGGCAGGGTGAGAACAGGGTCCCCCAGGGAGTTTTCGGCCCTCGCACAGTGAGGTCAGTGGTGGGGTGAGGGCCGGCATGGCCGAGGGAGCCGCAGCGCGGCCTTGCGGTGAGGGCCCCGGCCCAGCTTTCTCTCACCGATGAGCTCACGGACACTTGTGCGGCGGGGCTCAGGCCGCAACTCTGTCCAGATGTGAGGGTTTAGTGCTGTGTGATGTGGAGAGCAACCTCGGCCAATCCTTCTCCCTGGAGGGGTTTTGGAGCCAAGTTAGACCTCATTGCCGACATGTAGAAAACAGGATGTTTTAGGCCAATGGAGGGGAGTAGGCTCGTGTTGTTCATGACTTACAGGGCTGGCAGAGCCTCGCACTTGGCCAGCCAGGTCAGACTGCTTCCTCCCGGCCCGAGCTGGGTCTGGGAGAGGGCAGGCGAGGCTCCGGGGAGAGATGTGGCCAGGGGCCCGAGGGCAGAGCCTGAGGAGGGCGTCTGTGGACCCAGACCCCCAATGCACAGACCCCCTTTCCACGGACAGCCCTCCTTATGGGCGAGAGCAGCTCCTCTAGTCCCTAGGAAGTCCCTCCTCTCTTGGCTGGGCTCCCTGGTTCTCCAGCTGAGACACATGAGTCAAGCTTCTGCGTCCCTTCATCGCGGCTGCCTCTAGCCCTGCTTAAGCCTCTCCAAGGCCCAGAACAGAGCACAACCCTCCAGGTGGGGTCCCTCAGGCCACCCTCGCCCTCATCCTGAACTTTCCCATCCACGCATGCAGCCCACGATGGCTTCTGCTTTTTGCTAACAACCCCATCAGACAACTGGCTTTTATTATGGAACATTTCAATCCAGATATACAAGAGTAGAGAGAGGAGTGGAGTGAACTCTCATGTCCCCATCACTCAGTTTCAACAGTTATCAATCTTGGCCAATCTTGTGTGGCCACCCATGTCTCCTGCCACACCCAGGCTGGAGTACTTTGAAGTGACTCCAAGACATGCTAGCATTTCATCTCTAGAAACTTATGTATGGATCTCTAAAAGACTCCTTAAAAAAAAAAAACCAAAAAACAAAAAACCATCAGTGCTCACTCCAGCCACACATAGATGAAAAAAATAACCAAAGTACCATGTCATGTCCATCCCCCTCCCCAAAGTCAACAAGACCATTTGTCTTTTTGAAGAAGCTTTTTGAAATTTAGTGGAAGGAAATTATGAAAAGGAAACTATAGAAACAAATTGATCTCCATAAAAGATGCTCAGAGTGGAAGGACGTTTGGTCTCTGCTCTTGGTTCACTTCCTTTCATGGAAGACCTGGGATCCAGATAGAGTTGGAACAGGAACATCTCAGGACGGGGTGGAGGGGGGAGCTCTGGCAGAGCTCTGGGAGGCCAGCTTGCCGAGGTAGGGTCAGGAGAGGGCCAGGGGGCTTGGGGTCCAGTCATTTGCGGACCGTGTGACCTTGGGCAGTTCATTCAACCTCCCACAGTTACGTGTTCATCACCAGCAAAATGGCTCACCATCGCTGTCCCTACCTCAAGAACTGCCAGCCTTCTGGGCGATTCTGTATGTCCCCTTGGGCAGCCCAGCCAACACCAGGGTCTTACAGTTACAACAGTTTTGCGCCTAGATAAAGTCCAATAACCCTTGTCCCCAGTCTGCCTCAGGTGCCCACATCCATGACTGCAACCTTGGTATTGTCACCCAGAAGCTGTTCCACTTCTCAGAGCTGAAACTGAAACGTCTATCACCACTCATTCCTTCTGTTACTATGTCATCCTACCAAGACCTCCAGTCCTGTCAGCTCCTCCATTTCTCTCAATTTATGGGCTTTCTTGTTGGCCCCCTTTCCTTCATTATCCAAGCTAGACTCCAGAGCTCATCCCCTTAACTCCTTGCTGGCAAAATCCTCAATCCTTTGCTCCCTTGATCTCCCCACATTATCTCTGCAGACCCCTGGCTTCTGCTCCATCCAGCACCCCCTGTCCTGGCCACTCTGTACCCAGGGCGGCTCTCTGGGGGACTGGTCTTTCCAAATATTCCCCTGGAGTGGGGTCCTTCAGCACGGGCTTCCTCCTCCTCCTCGCCTCCTTTTGAAGCCCTCTCTGTGTTCGAGCCCCCTCCCCAGTGGTCGGCTGATAAAGTAGCTCATGAAAACAAAGACAAAAACAAAAAGAAGTCGTTTGCCGGTTTCCATGAGGTAACTCCTTTCACCGTGCCTCCCATTTTCACGGCTGTGTTGAGTAGCCCCCTCACAGAATTCCCGAAAACTTCACAACTAGCTTCCTCTTTCATAAGTCAACGTGAATTTCCAGCAGACGGTTCCCTTCTCACTTCACGGACTAAGGAGAAGCGAACGGGTGAGAACTCAGTCTGCATCTTGGCCCTTTGAGGAGAGGTCTGCCTTTACCACTTCTGTGGGACCCCTCTCCCCGTCCAAGCGCCGACCCCCCCCCCCCACACTGCTGGGCTCCCAGCCTGTCCGCTCCTGAGCGCTCCCACCCTTCAGGCTATCAGCATGATTGTTTCTTCAAAGAACAGAAACAGCAAGAAACATTCTGTACACCATGTGATCTGATCTCCCTTCCTTCCAGAAAAGCTTCAGGGAAACGTTTCCCAGGATCCAAGTTTCTGCCCTTGGACCTCTCTTTCCCTCCTGGTCCTACAGCATCTAGACTTTGCTTTGCCTCCGCTGCTCTGTGAACAATGCTGGGGTGGGATTTAGCAGTGATTTTCTCCTCGCTCTTTCCATCCTTACCTCGCTAGAATTCTCTGCTGCTTCAGCCCTGGCTGGCCACCTCGTCCTCAGTGAAACTCTCTGCTTCGCTGCGTTTTGGAGAGAGTAGCCTCCTTCCCGAGCGTCAGGATTCTCCAAGGTTCCAGCCAACTCTGATGCCCCATAGACGTCTTGGGGCCACCAACACTGAAACCTGAGCCCAGAACCCGGACCCTGAGACTTAAACGGTGTGAGGGCTGGTTGGTGCCGGAAGAACCAAAGAGGAACCAACATAGGGGAGAAAAGGGATGAACCAAGAGGCAAACAGGAGGAACCTCAGGTTTTCCACTGACTTGCTGTGTGACGCTGCCCATAGCGTTGCACCCCTCTGTGCGTCAGCTGGGGATCGTAACTGGGTTGTTGTGAGTTTGGTTGAGCTCGCACATTGGTTTAGCGTACTATGTGGTCCACGGTAACTACTCATCAAATGTGTGACGTGACTGACTAGTCACCAATGTCAAGGCGATGGCTAAACTATCTCCTCATCCTCTCTATTCCTACTGCCCTGTCTCGCTTCCTCACTTCTCACACTGACTACTGCAATAACTCTCTGCTTTCTAAGACAAATCCCTCCAATCCATTCTCTGTATTTACAAAATTCACATATGTCCGTGTGACTCATCTGTTGAAATAAACCCCAAATAAGCATCATGGTTTGTTTATTGGGGCATCTGGCTTTGTGTCCATGCTCCCTCTCCTCCCGTTCACCCTGTACTTTCCAGCCACTCCAGCCCCGTGAGGGTTTGGGCATGAAACTGTGCCATTTTATGCCTTTATCTCTTCGCACACGCCATTCTGTCTGGCTGGGACCTTTCCTCCCTTCCTTACCTTACAGAGTTCAGGCGACACCTCCTTCAAGAAGCCCACCTGAGTGTGGGAGGGGACCAGGGCCATAGAGACAAGTGACTGATTGGGGCACCCCATCCTCATACCCTGACCCACACTCAGGCTTCCTTTGCTTCTCTTCGTGACTGTTTTCAGGACCCACCTCGTGGAGCCCAGTGCTTGGCAGGGGTCTCTGGTGTTCTAGGATATGGTGACGAGGCTTGTTTTCCCACAGCTGCTGAGCCCTTTGTGCCCTCCCGTGGAGAACCGGCCTGGAACACAGGGTGTGACAGACACATGGCTGTCCACGACCGTTTAGACGTCATAGAGGAGGTAACCAGGGTGGTTCGGGAGGACAGGCAGTTTCGGGACCACCTACCAGACTGGTAGCTTCCTAGGGCTCAGGAGAATCTTGCTTTGGAAAATGGGGGAAATCCTGGCCTGCTCCCTGGCCTCCATGTGAAGCATTTCCCTCCCTTCCTGGGCTGTTAGGCTCACAGCCCTTTACAGACCCTGCCTCCCCACGGGCCTTGCTTCCACCCAGCTCTAGATCCTGTCCTTACACAATGAGCTGGTGGACATTCAGTCACCGTGTTTTGTCACTCAGCCATGGTCTGTAACACCGGGTCTATGACTTGTGTGGGAAAAGATATACACTTTATTTTCACAAACCTTTAACTGAAATTTAGCATTCCATTCATTATAAGTACAGACAACAAACCGTAAATGTATTTACCAGTACGGTGACTTTGTTCTCAATAGAAATCACAGATAATTTCATCCCATTATAGTTGTGAACATATCAACATATTTATTATTCATCCTAGTCTGTATGTCAAAATTACAGTAGTTGTTAGACCTGATGTTAGATTATGTTATTTCATGAGTTAATAAATACATACATTTTTACATCAAAGATTTAACTTCTAGTACTTGAATAAGGTTTTAATGCAATTGGTGTCCTTGGAAATCCTACATGCTTTATTTTTTTCAATTGAAGTGTTTTTCTGAGAAGGGGTCTGTAGGTTTCACCAGACTGCTAACGGGGTTCATTCAGGAAGAAGTTAGGAACCCTGACTAAAGAATGTTTCAAATCCCAAACCTGTCATTTGGCAGAGTGGCCACCAGAGGGCGGGGCGACAAAAAGACTGTGTTCTCCCGGTAAAGTCCAGAAAGGGAAAAGAGGAATCCCAGGGTTGCTCTGCGCCAGACCTGTGTGATTGAGTGCATTGACTCCTGCCAGGGCCAGGAGCCGCCTTAGAGAGTGAAGCCCTGGGATTCTAACATCTGGGGAACTGAGAGGCCACCAGGGCCAGAGCCTGAACAAGGAAGACTTAGGTCCCCCAGCACTCAGTTCTCTCCCTGCTGCGCCCCACTGGGCTGCCAGGTGTCCCTGAGGATGTGGCCAAAGAAGCAAGACTTTGCACCACTCTTGTGCTCCCTGCACGCCACGCTGTCATCTCTCTTGTTCTAGACGGTGGAGAAAACGGTGGAGCACCTGGAGACGGAACTGAAAAGCTTGCTGGGCCAGCTGGAGGAGCTGGCCTGGAACCTTCCCCCGGGGCCCTCTGGCCCCACCCCCGACCTCCTCGGAGATGGTGAGCAGCTGGGGTGGCAGAGGACAGCTTGGGCTGGGGATGTGGCCTGGACAAGCCGGGAGAGGGCTTGGCGCCTTCTGGAGCAGAGTGGGGAGGCATCCCCCAACTCTCCCCACCTATTCTCTGCCCTCAGTCCTGCCTGGGGGCGTTGCAGCCTGGCACCTTGGTCAGGGCTTTTGGGAGAGCTGGCGCAGTTCATGTGGGGCCCACGGAGCACTGTCCTGGACACAGAGTTCCTGCCTTCTCCCCGGACCATTCGCCGGGCTCAAAGCTCCTGCGCGCCTTTCAGGTCCCTTGCAAGGACCCCATCCTGGGTCACCACAGACCCTTGTGATGGGGTGTCAGAGGGTGTTGCCACCTGCTCCCTCCCCGTGCCCTGTGTTCCCTGGCACAGGAATTCCGGGGACTGGGAAGGGAGGAGAGGGTAGGGTAGGGCAGGGGGCCCGCAGCACTCCTGAGCTGCCCCCTCTCTTTCAGATCGCTTTGGAGCCCCCGAGCCTGAGCTGCCCAGCAGCTGGAAGTGACACATATGTGGCAGCTCTCCTCTGAGAACAGAGCTGTGCCTTCTGGCCTGCCTTCATCAGCTCGGTGCAGAATAAAAGCTCCTCCCTTGGTCTCCCCTGTGTCTGCTGACAGTGACCCCTATAGCCACGGCCCCTTCTCCATCTACTCCCAGGCACTGGGGCCCAAGTCCTTCTGCGGGCTCAGACCAGGGAGACCTCAGGCGGTCAGTGCTCCTGCCCTCCTTACTTATAGGGGCAGAGAGGGCAGGAATTGGTTCAAAGATGAAGCACCTGAGGCCCAGAATAGCGCAGGGGCCCTCCGAGCAGCCTCCCTACCCAAAACACGGACATAGACGAGGAGCAGTGAGATCACCTGGGAGCCTGTCAGAAATGCAGGATTTGGGGCCCAGCCAGACCTCCCGCATCAGAATCTACATGTCAGTGAAAGATCCCCAGAGGATACGTATGCAAATTTGTGTGCGATTTTTAAGTTTTCTACTGAGGTAAAATGCACACAACATAAATTTCAAAATTTTAATCATTTTTGAATTGTACAAATTCAGTGGCTTCACATGGCTGTATGCTAATTCCAGAACATTTTCATCATCCCCCAAAGAAACACTGTACCTGTAAGCAGTCACTTCCCATTCCTCCTCCCACCATCCCTCGGAAGCCACTAATATTTCTCTCTCTATGGACTTGCTTATTCTTGACATTTCATATAAATGGAATCATTCAACATGTAGCCTTTGTGTCCAAGTTTTTTCCCAGTGAGCACCATGTTTTCAGGTGTCATCCAGACTGTAGTCTGTATCAGTACTCCATTCCCTCTTATCGCTGAGTAACACCCCATCGTCTGGATGCCCCACTCTTACTCATGCATCAGTTGATGGACATCTGGATTGTTTGCACGTTCTGGCTATTATGAATAATGCTATGAATATGTACAAATTTTTGCATAGGCGCTTTCATTTCTCTTGGGTCTCTGACTAGGGATGGAATTGCTGAGTCAAATAGTGACTGTTTAAATTTCTGAAGAACCACCAAATGGTTTTTGCACAGCGGCTGTACCATTTTTCACTCCCACTAACAGTGTGTATATAAAGGTTTCAATTTTTCCACACCTTCACCATCTTTTTTATTATAACCATCGTACTAGGTGTGAAGTGGTAACTCATTGTGGTTTTAAGTGGCATTTGCCTAATGAGGAGGAGCAGCGTTTCTTGTGTTTCTTGGCCATTTGTCTTTTTTAGAGTAATGTCTATTCAAGTCCTTTGCCCATTTTTAAAATTGCATTCTTTCTGTCGCTGAGTGATAAGAGTTCTATATGTATTGTAGATATTAAGGTTTTATCAGATACATGATTTACAAATAATTTTCTCATTTTGTAGGTTGTCTTTTTACTTTATTGAGTATCCCCTGAAATATGAAAGTTGTAATTTTGATGAAGTCCAATTTATCTATTTTTGTTGTTGTTGCTTATGCTTTTGGTGTCATATCTAAGACTCCATTTGTCAAATCCAAGGTCATGGATATTTTTCTTCTAAGATTTTATAGCATTAGCTGTTCCATTTAGTTGAATTACTTTTTGATCTGTGTTGAATTACTTTTTGTATATGGTGTGAGATGTGGTTCCAACGTCAATTTTAGGTTCGTGGATATTCAGTTGTCCCTGCATAATTTGTTGAAGAGAATATTCCTTCGCCATGAAATGGTTCTGACACCCTTGGCAAATATCAATTAAGCACAGATGTTTAGGTTTCTCAATTCTATCCTATCCATATGTCTATCTTTATGCCAGCATCACAGTTTGAAATTACTATAGCTTTGTATTGTGGCTTAAGTTTTGAAATTAAGAAATGTGGAGATCCCTGACTTTATTCTTCTTTTCCAAGACTTTTTTTGTCTATTTGGGGACCAGTCCCTTGCAATTCCATATGCATTTTATGACCAGCTTGTCCAAGTCTGCAAAAAGGTAGCTAGAATTTTTATAGGGATTAAATTGAATCTGTAGATCAGTTTGCAGAGTATATGCCATGTCAATAATACTGAGTCTTCTAATCCATCAACACAGGCTGTTTTGTATTTTCTTTCAGTGTACAAGTCTTACACCAACTTAAATTTATCCTTAAATATTTTGTTCTTTTTGATATTATAAACAGGATCTTTTTAAAAGATTTTATTTATTTGAGAAAGAGAGCATAAGCAGGGGTGAGGGGGGAAGGGGAGAGGGAGAAGCAGACTCCCCACTGAGTAGGGAGCCTAATGTGGGGCTTGATCCCAGGACCCTGTGATCCTGACCAAGGCAGACACTTAACTGAGACACCCAGGTGCCTATAAATAGAATCTTAATTTCACTTTCAGATTGTTCACTGCTACTATACAGAAACACAACTGATTTTTGTATTTTGATCATGTATCCTATATCCTGCAACTCTGCCAAATTCATTTATTAGCTCTACTAAGTTTTGTGTGGATAGGATTTATAATTTTCTACATAAGGTCATGTCATCTGTGAACAAAAGTTTTACTTCCAATCTGGATGCTTTTTCCTTTTCTGGTCTAATTGCTGTGGCTAGAGTTTTCAAAACAGTGTTGATTAGTAGTGGCAAGAACAAACATCTTTGTCGGATTTCTGATCGTAGGTGAAAGCTTTTACTTTTTCACCATTAAGTATGTCAGCTGTGGCTTTTCACAGCTGCCCTTTATACAGGGTGATAACTATTCCTTCTTAGTTTCTTTCATTTTTCTTTGTTTTTGATCATCCAAAGGTGTTGGGGTTTCTCAGATGCTTTTTCTGCATCACTTGCTTTTTAATCCCTCTTCATTCTATTTTTGTCTAATTAAAAAAGGTTTTATCTACTTACTTGACAGAGAGAGAGCACAAGCAGGGGGAGCAGCAGGCAGAGGGACGGGGAGAAGCAGACTCCTTGTGAGCAGGGAGCCTGATGTAGGACTTGATTCCAGGACACTGGGATCATGACCTGAGCTGAAGGCAGACGCTTAACCAACAGAGCCACCCAGCAACTCCCCTTCATTCTATTAATAGGGTGTATTACATGGATTGATTTTTGTATATTGAATGATCCTTGTGTTCCTTTGATAAATCTCACCTGGTCATGGTGGTTAATCCTTTAAATACACCACTAGATTCAGTTTGCTGCTATTTCATTGAGAATTTTTGCACATTTCTTGTGATCTCTTTGTCTGCTTTGGTGTCAGGGTAACACTGATCTCATACAGTGAGTTAGGAAGTATTCTCTCCTCTGTGTTTTGGGAAGAATTTGAGCAGGATTATTATTATTTCTTTAAAGGCTTGACTGAATTCACCATGAAGCCTCCTGGCCCTAGCTTTTTCTTTGTTGAAAGGCTTTTATTACTGATTTAATTTCTTGTTACAGGTCTATTCAGATTTTCTATTTCTTCTTGAGTCAGATTTGGGAATTTGTGTTTATCTAGGAATTTTCCCATTTTATCTAGGTTATCTAATATGTTGACATACAACTGTTAACAGTATTTTCTTATAATTTTATAATAGATAAATTTAAATAAAATTTTATTTCTGTAAGATTGTCAGTCATGTTCCCATTTGCATTTCTGGTTTCAGAAACCGAGTCTCCTTTTTCCGTCAGTCAATCATCAGTCCAAAAGTCTGTCAGTTTTGTTCATCTTTCCAAAGAACTACCTTTTTGTTTCCTTGATCTTATTGTTTCTCTATTTTATGTGTTCTAACCTTTATTATTTCCTCTCTTCTGGTTGCTTTGGGTTTTCCTTGTTCTTTTTCTAATTCCTTAAAGTGGAAGGTTAGGCTATTGATCTGAAATCTTTTTTCTTTTTTAATGTACTCATTTATAGCCATATACTTTCCTCTGAGCACTTTTTTAAAGAAGTATGTTGTTCAGTTTTCACATATTTGTAAATTTTCCAGATTTCCTCCTGTTATTTATTTCTAATTATATCCCACTATAGTCATTGAAAATAGTCTGTATAATTTCAGTATTCTAAAATTTGTCTATGTGGAGAATTTTCCATGTGCAATTGAGAAGAATATATATTCTGTTGTTGGGCTGACTGTTCTATTTATGTCTGTTAGGTCTTGTTGGTTAACAGTGTTGTTCGAGTGTTCTCTTTCCTTGTTTTATCAATTTATTCTATCCAATAGGAAAGTGAGGTGTTGGAAGTCTCCAACTAATAGTAATTATTTCTCCCTTCAAATCTGTCAGGTTTTGTTTCAAATTTTCTGGGACTCTACTGCTAGGTGCATATATGTTTATAATTGTTGTATCTTGATGGATTAACCCTTTTATCAGGATATAACATCATTTGTCTGTAAGAATTTATGCCATTTATATTTAAAGCAATTGCTGATAAGGCTTGTACCATTTTGCTTCTTGTGTTCTATGCTATTTACTTTTTGGCTCCTTAATTCGATTATTGCCATATTTTGTGTGAGTCAGATGGTTTCAACTGTACCATTTTGATTTCCTTCTCAGTTCTTTTACTATTTTAGTTATCTCTTGGGATTAAATTAACATCTTTATTTTTAAAAAGATTTTTATTTACTTATTTACTTATTTATTTACAGAGCAAGCATGAGGAGAGGGAGGGGCAGAGAATCTTAAGCAGACTCTGCATTAAGAATGGAGCCTGACATAGGGCTCAATCCCAAGACCCTGAGATCATGACCTGAGCCAAAGTCAGGAGTTGGATGTTTAGCTGACTGAGCCACCCAGGTGTCCCTAACATCTTAATTTAAAACAATCCATTATGAATTATTACCAAATTTCAAGAGTATATAGCAACTTTTCTCCTACATAGCTCTACCATCTTCCTTTACGTTGTTATTATCAGAAATTACATCTTTATACATTTTGTGCCCATCAACAGTTGTAATTATTGTTTGGTGTTGTCTTTAATTACTGTTTGGTGTTGTCCTGTATGTTGTCATACAGGGAAAAAAAAGAGGTACAAATCAAAAAAACAATATTAATATTAATGTTTATGTTTACATATATAGTTACCTTTACCCACGTCTTTTCTTTCTTCATGTGGATTTGAGTTACTGCTGGGTATCTTTCATTTCAGCTTGAAGGACTTTCTTTATTTAGTGTTTCTTATAGGGCAGATCTACTAGTAGCAAACCATTTACCTTTTTTATCCAGGAATGTCCTCATGTCTCCTTCATCTTTCAAGAATATTTTTCCAGATGTAGGATTCTGGTTGACACTATTTTTTTTCTTTCAGCAAAATGAATATGTCATCCCACTGCCTTCTGTCCTGTGTGGTTTCTGACAAGAAGTCAGAATGTTAATTTTATTGAAGAATCTTTATATGTGACAAGTTAGTTCTCTATTGCTTTTAGAATTCTTTGTCTTTTGACAATTGATTCATGGATGTGTAGGTTAATTTCTTCCATCAAATTTTAAGTTTTCAGCCACTGTTCCTTCTGATATTTCTGCTTTCTCTCTTCTGACTCCCATTACATGCATGTTGGCATACTTACTGGTGTCTCACGGGTCTCTTAAGTTCTGTTAATTGTGCTTCATTGTTTTTCTTTTGCTTCTCAGATTGGGAAATCTCAACTGGTCTATCTTGAACTTTGTTGATGTTTTCTGCCTTCTCCAATTTCCTCTTAAACCCCTCTAGTGAATTTTTCATTTTACTTTTCAACTCCAGAATTTTCTATCTGGTTCTTTTTTTACAGTAACAGAAATTTTATCTCTTCTGTTCTTATAGATTTCTTTTGTGGAATTACAAAAAGGAGCTAAATGGAAATTTGCATTTTAAACACAGTTAATTTAAAAAGTCTTCATTTGGTAAGCCCAATATCTGGGTTTTCCTGTTTCTATTCATAGATATTTTTTTGTGTTCCTGTGTATGAGTCATACTTTCTTGTTTGCATGCCTCATAATTTTTTTTTGAAGTCTGCTCTGAGCTCTTTTTTTTTTTTAATTTTTAAAAATTTTTATTAACATATAATGTAGTATTAGCCCCAGGGGACAGGTCTGTGGGTTGCCAGGTTTACACACTTCACAGCACTCACCATAGCACATACTCTCCCCAATGTCCATAACTCCACCACCCTCTCCCTACTGCCCTCCCCCCAGCAACCCTCAGTTTGTTTTGTGAGATTAAGAGTCTCTTATGTTTTGTCTCCCTCCCTATCCCATCTTGTTTCATTTATTCTTTTCCTACCCCGAAACCCCCCACTTTGCATCTCCCCCTCCTCATATCAGGGAGATCATATGATAGTTGTGTTTCTCTGATTGACTTATTTCATTAAGCATAATACCCTCTAGTTCCATCCACGTTGTCGCAAATGGCAAGATTTCATTTCTTTTGATGGCTGCATAGTATTCCATTGTGTATATATACCACATCTTCTTTATCCATTCATCTGTTGATGGACATCTTGGTTCTTTCCATAGTTTGGCTATTGTCGACATTGCTGCTATAAACATTCGGGTGCACGTGCCCCTTCAGATCACTACATTTGTATCTTTAGGGTAAATGCCCAGTAGTGCAATTGCTGGGTTGTAGGATAACTCTATTTTCAACTGAGCAGATTTGGAGTGGAGTCTTTTGGTTTTTCCACATATAGTATCATATCATCTGCAAAGAGTGATAGTTTGACTTCTTCTTTGAGGATACGGATGCCTTTAATTTCTTTTTGTTGTCTGATTGCTGATGCTAGGACTGCCTTTGCTGTGTCCCATAGATTTTGAACTGTTGTGTTTTCATTATCATTTGTTTCCATGAATTTTTTTCATTTCTTCTTTAATTTCCTGGTTGACCCATTCATTCTTTAGAAGGATGCTCTTTAGTCTCCATGTATTTGGGTTCTTTTCATATTTCCTCTTGTGACTGAATTCTAGCTTCAGAGCATTGTGATCTGAAAATATGCAGGGAATGATCCCAATCTTTTGATACCAGTTGAGACCTGATTTATGACTCAGGGTGTGGTCTATTCTGGAGAATGTTCCATGTGCACTAGAGAAGAATGTGTATTCTGTTGCTTTGGGATGAATGTTCTGAATATATCTGTGATATATCCATCTGGTCCAGTGTGTCATTTAAGGCCTTTATTTCCTTGTTAATCTTTTGCTTGGATGATCTGTCCATTTCAGTGAGGGGAGTGTTAATGTCCCCTACTATTATTGTATTATTGTGGGTTAGTTTTCTTGATTTTGTTATTAATAGATTCATATAGTTGACTGCTCCCATTTTAGGGGCATAGATATTTAAAATTGTTAGATCTTCTTATTGGACAGACGCCTTGAGTATGATATAGTGTCCTTCCCCATCTCTTATTATAGTCTTTGGCTTAAAATCCAATTGATCTGATAGAAGGATTGCCACTCCAGCTTTCTTTTGATGTCTATTAGCATGGTAAATTGTTTTCCACCCCCCCCCCCTTTAAATCTGAAGGTGTCTTTAGGTCTAAAATGAGTTTCTTGTAGACAGCATATTGATGGGTTTTGGTTTTTTATCCTTTCTGGTACCCTGTGCCTTTTGATTGGGGCATTTAGCTCATTTACATTCAGGGTAACTATTGAAAGATATGAATTTAATGCCATTATATTGCCAGTAAGGTGACTGTTACTGTATATTGTCTCTGTCCCTTTCTGATCTACTACTTTAAGGCACTCTCTTTGCTTAGAGGACCCCTTTCAATATTTCCTGTAGAGCTGGTTTGGTGTTTACAAATTCTTTTAGTTTTTGTTTGTCCTGGAAGCTTTTTATCTCTCCTTCTATTTTCAATGATAGCCTAGCTGGATATAGTATTCTTGGCTGCATGTTTTTCTCATTTAGTGCTCTGAATGTATCATGCCAGTTCTTTCTGGCCTGCCAGGTCTCTGTGGGTAATTCTGGTGCCAGTCTAATATTTTTACCATTGTATGTTACAGACTTCTTGTCCCGGGATGCTTTCAGGATTTTGTCATTGAGACTTGTAAATTTTACTATTAGATGATGGGTGTGGACCTATTGTTACTGATTTTGATTGGGGGGGGGGTTCTCTGTGCCTCCTGGATTTTGATGCTTGTTCCCTTTGCCATATCAGGGCAATTCTCTACAATAATTCTCTCCAATATACCTTCTGCCCCCCTCTCTCTTTCTTCTTCTGGAATCCCAATTATTCTAATGTTGTTTCCTTTTATGGTATCACTTATCTCTCAAATTCTCCCCTCATGATCCAGTAGTTGTTTGTCTCTCCTTTGCTCAGCTTCTTTATTCTCTGTCATTTGTTCTTCTATATCACTAATTCTCTCTTCTGCTTCATTTATCCTAGCAGTAAGAGCCTCCATTTTTTATTGCACCACATTAATAGCTTTTTAAATTTCAATTTGGTTAGATTTTAGTTATTTCTCCCAAAAGGGCTTTTATTTCTCCAGACAGGGTTTCTCTAATATCTTCCATGCCCTTTTCGAGCCTGGCTAGCACCTTGAGGATTGTCATTCTGAACTCTAGATCTGACATATTACCAATGTCCATTATTGATGAAGTCCCTAGCCTTTGGTACTGTCTCTTGTCCTTTTTATTGTG
This sequence comes from Lontra canadensis, assembly GCF_010015895.1. Lineage (NCBI taxonomy): Eukaryota > Metazoa > Chordata > Mammalia > Carnivora > Mustelidae > Lontra > Lontra canadensis. The sequence continues at coordinate 37,044,810 of NW_022630997.1, forward strand.
GCAGGTTTTGCCGCCTTGTCATTTTATCCACATAAGAATATATGAAGGAGTGAATAAAATACTAAAAGGGTGGCAAAGACCCCAGGAGAATGTGCTTTAACCACATCAGAAGAGACCACAAATCATGGGGGAAAGAAAGGGAGTAAAAAGAAGTTCAGAAAAAAATTAAAAAAAAAAAAGAAAAAGAAAAATATAAATATTAGACTGGGGAATAGAACAGGTCACCCACTTAGTTTTGGGAGTATTTTGGTCTCTTAGAAGAAACTACCTCCCAAAATTTTAAAGAATGAAAAACATACATAAGGGTAAACACAATGAAGGGATGAAATATGACTATGAAGATGAAAAAAAAATTTTTAATTTCTAAAAAAGGAGTTGTTAAGTTGGTTGGGAGAATAAAGAAAAAGAAAGTGGATTGAATTTGCTCAGGCTGGAGACTAAAACAAAGCCCTGTGCTAGAGCCAGGGTATATTTTGATCTATTAAAAGAAGTTGTATCCCAAATTTTTTTAGTTGTATCCCAAAACCTACATGTATACAAAAAGTAAAGTTAGATACAATGAAGGATAAAATATGACTATGATAATGAAGGTTCAAAAAAGATTTTTTTTTTAATGAAAGGTATTGTTAAGATAAACTAGTTAAAAAACATTAAAACAGGAAAGGTTAAAAGTAAAAAAAAAATTTAAAAAAAATTTAGCAGAAGACAAAAATAAAATAAAAAAAAATTAACTTTGCAAGACCAGAGAATCATGGGGAGAAAGCCATGAAGTCCATGCTTTGCTTTCTCCTCCTCTGGAATTCCGCTGTTCTCCTTGGTACATGAACTTGGTCTTGGTTGGATTTCTTGCTGATCTTCTCGGGGAGGGGGGGCCTGTTGTAGTGATTTTCAAGTGTCTTTGCCCGAGGCAAAATTGCACCGCCCTTGCCAGGGGACGGGCTAAGTAGTCCGCTTGGGATGCTTTCAGGAGCTTTTGTTCCCTGAACGCTTTCCATAGAGTTCGGGAGGATGGGAATGAAAATGGCGGCCTCCCAGTCTCGGCCCGGAGGAGCCAAGAGTTCAGGGCCCCACTTCTCAGTGTGCCCTCAGAGAAAAGCACTCAGTCACTCCCATCTCCCTGGCTTCTGGCTGCGCTCCGAGCTCACCCAGCCTGTGACCAAGTGTCTCTGTCTCTGGCACACAGCCCTGCCTAGAGTCTCCAAACCTCACACATCCCTGTGCAATTCCAGGGGAGTCCCCCAGATCTTGTGGGGTCTCTGCTCACAGAGCAGTAGCCTGTGCCACGGATCACAATTTAAGATAACCCCAAGTTGAGCGCTCACTCCTCGGCTCCATATCTGTACCCAGCTTCCCCGCTCTAATACTTGTGAGCTCTGTGACTCTCAGACACCCCTGATCCTTCTGTGACCCCGCGGGACCTGAGACCATGCTGTCCCCGCGTGGGCTTCACCCCAGCTTAGCCTCTGGAGTGATGTCCCTCAGTGGAGCAGACTTTTAAAAGTTCTGATTTTGTGCTGGGTTGCTCTGCTGCTTGCCGGGAGCCGGCCCCTCCCCCTACAGTCTATCTTCCCATCGCTTTGGATTCACTTCTCCACCGGTCCTACCTTTCCAAACGTGGTCGATTTTCTGTTTCTAGAATTGCTGCTCTTCTTCTCTTTGAACTCCTGTTGGATTTGTAGGTGTTCAGAATGGTTTGATAAGCTATCTAGCTAATCTCCTGCTGCCCGATGTCTCTCAGCTGCTACTTCTCTGCCATCTTGACTCCTCCCCACATGCCTCATAATTCTTGTTGAAAACTGGCCACTTTGTACATTATAAATGTGACAATTCTGGAAACCAGAGTCTTCTCCTTCCTCGGAATTTATTGTTGCTGCTTGCTGTATTAGTTGTACTTTAGTGAGTTTTCTAAGTTTTATTTTTTTTTAATTATTATTTTTTGGATTAGTTTTTTGAAGTTTATAGTCTTTGTGAGGTGTGGCCATTGAAGTCTCTATGTTCAGTTAGCTTAGTGGTCACTAGTGATTCAACAAATTTCCTTAAGAACCTGGAACCAACTCCCCCCCCACCCCAAAATCTCCAGCCTTTGCTGATGTGTTGTGTGTGTGTTGGAGCCAAGCAGTCTCTGACTCTGCCTTAGCCTTCACTTCCCAGTCATGTGGAGCCAGAAGGTCAGCCAGAGGTGAGCACTCAGAGCCTTCTCAGGTTTTTTCTAAGCATGCACTCAACCCTGGACATGCGTGTGGTGGCCTTCTAGATCGCCAGGATTTGTGGGACCTCTCCAAAACCATTATTCCCCAAAGTATCTTATTGCCAGCCTCTCTTCCCTAAACTTTTCAATTTATCTCCGGCTTGCTCCAACTGTTATCCCCTTCTCCAGGCATCAGTGGCTAATGTATTTGCCTTCAAATGTCCACCAAGGCTGCGACCTCCATCTGAGCAGAGTTCCAAATTTGGTGAAATGAATGCAAGTCATCTGAGCCAGTCTTTTGGGGAGCTACCAGACGGATCAAAATATCCAAAGTTCTTGAGAACAAGATCCATTTTATTCCCTCCAGTGCTAAGAACCCATGCAGGGACTGTGGGATGTTCATGAGGCTGCTGCTGAGCTGGGGGGATAAGGGGGATGGGGCTGGGGTGTGCGAAAAAGCAACAAAACCCTCTCACGGATACTTTTTTTCTCAAGCATTTGTCTGGTTGCTGCAGACTTTCCATTAGTTTTTGGAGTTTGGATAAAGTTGATTCTGACAGTTCTCGCCATCTTTGTTGTTGCTTTTGTGTAGGAGGTACACTTTTGGAGGTCCCTACTCCACCATTTTTGCTGACTACATTCAAGTTCAAGAAGCTCTGATCTAGTCTTTTCATTTTTCAAAGGGACAACAAAGGCCCAAAGAGGGGACACTTTCAGGATCACAGAGCACACCAGTGGCTGACCTGAGATCAGGACAGGAGCTTGACTCCCAGACTAGTGCTCTTTCTGCTTCAGGACAATGTCAACTCTTACTGTTGGAAGGAACCAGGTTCAGAGTGGGTACCAGAGTTGGGCCAAGGAGAGCTTTCCAAGGAGGGCGGGCTGAGGGCAGGAGTCCCTTGTAGAGCTGAGGGCTTTGCTGACTCCATCTTTAACTGAGAGGGTCTCTGTAAGGGGCCAGGTAGAGGACTGAGTAATGACGTCCCGGTCTCTTAGAGGAACACAGCCAGAGAGAGCTCTCAGGTTCGACGGGGTGAAAATATAAGCTATTATTGGGCTGGGAAAGACATCTGTGATGATTTAGCTTGGTTTCTGTTCCCAAGTCCGACTCCCACTTCCATCAGCCAGAGCAGGAAGGAACTGGCAGCAAACAGAAGGGGCTATGTCCTAAGCTAGAGCTCTAACTCTTTACCAAAGCGAGAGGAGGGACGTGGCAGGGTCACCCAGCTGTTGCTCTGACCATGGGCATTTGCAGAGGTTCAGCTTTCAAATCCCTCTCTCCAAGCCGGGAGCAGACTTGTCCCATCTTCCACCAACTGACCAAATTCCAGGCACAGCCTGCCTCCACCTCACCTGCTGCCCTTCGTGTGAATGAACACCCCTATCTCAGAAGTCCTGTGTCAGCCCAGGAGCACAGAGATCAGCATCAGAATGACCAGGCAAGCAGGCCGCAGAAGCAGTTTCCCGGCCCTCAGGCCTGCTCTGCCCTGGGCAGCTGGGGCCCAGGGACCTGCATCGTAATAAGCTCCCCCGACAAGCCTCATGCACATGAGGGTCTGTGACCCACTACCTGAGGACCACTTTCCCACCCACAATGTAAGCACCCCATACAGCCCAATATTCAGCGAGGATGGTTTCTTTAATTTTGTACCCAAGACAAGTGACTCATCTGCCTCATCCTAGTCCCGGTCCTGCCCCCAACACACTGTTCCATCCAATGCCCCACAGCTGCTGAGAATTCACTCAGGGCTGAATTCCCCTGGTATCTCATCCTCTAGTTCTTCTGGAAGTGATATTAGATGTGTAGCAAGAACTGGTCTTGACTAACACCCCAGGACGTAAAACAGTTAACACCACCACCACCACCACCCAGTGCAGTCCTCTCCCAGAAAGATGTCCTGTAAGGCTGAAGGTCTCCCTCCCCATCTTTTTCGTCCTGAGCATAACCAACAGAGTTAATAACCTCCCATTGACCTTAGAAGGCAGTAAATGCCTTTGGCCCTGGAGAGAACTCAGACTTCATGCTGTCCTCTAGCCTATCCTTATTATGGGTTGGGTCCCATGGGCATGACCAAGAGGGTAGACTGGGGGACAGGAAGGTAAAGAGAAAGCAAGACCTGGGCCAGGGTGAGCACAGATGGTCCCCAGGTGTGTGGGCCGGGGTCTTCAACTCCAAGCCCTACTGGGGCCAAAGAGCTAACACGCAACAGGGACTGGCGGGGCCTGTGGCAAAACAGAACATATGCTTCAAGGGGGCAGCTGCGACCTGGCTCCAGCAGCTCCTGGTCTGCAGGGTTGCCAGAATTTAGTTTTTAAAGAAAAGCCAGAATTTCAGATTTAAAAAAAAAAAAAAAAATGTAACATCTCTCAATACCTACATGTTGGCAATAAATTGAAATGCCTGAAAAGACTCTTTGGCGACCAAAGTAAATGCACAGTCAGAAACTGCCTGCTGGACACCAGGGTGCAACCTCTGGTAAGACGAGGTGAAGGAATGCCACAGAACATCTCCCTGGAGGGGGGCTGAATGTAGGCCCCGGCATAGCTCGGGAGGCAGCCGGGGTCCGCCCGAGTTTGTGGCAAGTTGTGTCACGCCAATCGGTTCGTGCCACCAGGCACCCAAGAGCAAGAGGCCTGCCCTAGGGGAGGAGCACCTCAGCCAAGTACGCTGGGTGTTGTTTGAGAGGCTGCAGGCATGGAGGCAGGGGGACCTGAAGTGAAGAGCAGGGCCTACCACTGAATCCGGTGCTCATGGCAACTTCTCTGGCTCAGGCAGGTGGGTCTAGGTGGGGCAGGCTAGGGTCTAGCTCCCGGCTGCCCTGTGCTCCTTGGGCCATCCTCTCCTCTCACTATGACCAGGGGAGAGTGAGGGGGGCACTGCAGGCAGACACCTACTCTGGGGACAGGCCATTCCTTGGGGCCCCTGCCAGGGCCCAGCTGGCTCAATCTCCCACCTCGGTCCCTGAATTCTCTTCTTTCTAAACTCCCAACAAAGGAGGTCAGAAAGGGAGTGAGTGGAGAACCCTGGCCAGCGAGGCAAGCTCCAGGCTTCTGGACAGAACAATGATGTCTGGAAATTCTGCCCCTTGTGGACTCATCCTCTCCTACCCACCACCAACCAAGGGGCCAAAGGCCCACCAGGACCACAGTCAGGAGCACCTTTTGAGACCAAAGGGTCCCTGAGGGGAGGCACCAGTCTTGTGCTTCTCTGGGTTGTCCCCACCCTCCTCTCCAGCACCCAGCCAAGAGGTCTAGCCCAGGAGTCATGCGTGTGCCCTCCTGCCCGTGCCTCTCTAGGACCCGGATGAGGGACCGCACTCTTCCTACCTTGTCCTCGGTGGATTACACCGCACCCACGTCTGACCAAAATCCACACACCCCTAGCATCTGGGCCCCGAGCAGGGATTTCAGTAACCTCCCTTCTCATTACTTACAACCCGGGCCTCCGTAAATTACCTATGCTCACAGTTTCCTGAGCACAAGTTTCTACTTAAAGTCGTATAAATTTTCACTGGCTATTAAGGCCAGAACTCTGAGCTACAGGCAGAATCATGAGGCAGAAGACGACAAGCTGGCACCAGGGAAACATTTCCAAAATGTTCCAGAGCTGGCTGACTTTAATTTAGAAAGTTTTTGGCTATTAACATTCAGGTTTAAGGCACATTCCAAATTACAAGAAACCCTGTCACTGGCCGGGAACTGGCTTTGTTCTCCTGGTTTTGCATGGAAGGAGGAACAGATGACTTTCTGGCCTTTTTCTTCTTCTTTTTTTCTCTTTCCTAAGAAAACTCTAAGGAGTGAGTTTGGCAATAACAAAGCTGGTGACACATTCTCACCAGACGCTAAAATTACTGTTAAAGGTCTTCCCTTTTACTCCTTGCTGTGGACACAGCACTCCCCGCAGACTTTCACCCAAAATGTGTATGCAGCAGAGACTTGTATGCATCTGTCTGGCAAGGACTATTAAAAAAAAAAAGGTGTCTCCAAATAAAAACATAAAATTACATGACTAATAGAAAGCCGAGAGTCTCAGCCACAAGCCAAAGGACTGACTGCGCGGGTCAAGAAATAAAACGTCTACTTTCGCAGCAAGCGGCCGTGAGGGCTGGGGAGGAAAAGGCGCCCTGAGAGAGGGACCCAGGTCCTACAGCACGAGCATGATACAAGGAGCAGGAGAGGAGGGCAGAGGTGGAGGACGGGCCAAGGATCTAACGATGGACGGGCTGCCCTGGGACACCTGGGGGGCTCTTTTGTGGATTTGTTAGAAACAGATGGACATTCTTTTGACCTTTTCCTGGCATCGCTATCGCTGGAGGTGGACAGAGTGGGAGCCACTGGTTACAGCTCAGTCATTGCCTCCACAGATCTTCAGCAGAATCTTCTGGTAATCCCCCGAAGTGTCCCCCTGGTCACAGAAACAAGGACAACATTCGCGAGCTGTGGCCAGTTCTGGCCTCCTAGCTCCTGATTTTCTTCTGCCCCAAGTGCTGCTGCAGGGACTCCCCCTGCCCCCTCGCCCACACACACCCCGCCCGCGGCCTGTGCTGGGCTCAGGGTGGGAGCGGCCTTGCGGCTGCCTAAACCTAGCGCAGAGCACAGGATTTGGCCTCCCCAAGTGCCTGCTGAGAAGACAGGTGCACTCACCCCGATGATCCAAGTCAGAATTTGAAAAATAAACATGCAAACTTTAAAACAGCCCACCCAAACCCCTCACTCGGGGCTAACTCATGGTGACCTTTTCCCAGCATCTTCACTGCACTGGACTGAGGCTGTATGTGACGCGGCACTTACTACATGTGCCCTGGAGCGTGATGTAGTGCACACCACTGTCCCCTGGGCGTCCCAGCTCCTACCGACCTCTCTTCCACCTCACACTGCTGCACTCCCATTAGAAGAGCGCAGAACGCACTTAGCTAACCTCTTTTCAAAAAATTATTTTAAATATTAATTTTATTCATTTTTTTATTTACTTATATCCAGCCCCCAGGACAGTGAGAAAATGAGCATCTGTCGCGTAAGTCACTCGGTCTGTGGTACTCTGTTTCAGCTACCCGAGAAAACACACACAGGCATGCGGCGAGGAAGCCTCCTGGTCTTATGAGGCCCCCACCTCTCCCCTCAGCTTGCAGTACCCCAGGTGGCCCCACTGACCGGCCCCCCCGCCAGCTCTCAAGTCAGACAGGCTCTTCACCCCATGACGCGCACGCACCCCACTCCTGTCAGCTCCTGGCTCACCTGAGTCATCCCTTACCACCCCATGAGCACCCCTCCACACACACCGACAGTAAGAAAGTAAGCTCCGTGCCCAACATGGGGCTTATACTCATGACCCTAAGATCAAGAGTTACACACTCTACTGACTGGGCCAGCCAGGCACCCCGCACTTGGCTATCGTCTGATCATTTCCTTCCATCACATCCCTCCCCAGAGGCGAGGCCTCTGGCTCCTTCCAGGAGCCCACGGGCTCACGGGAGCCACTTTGTGCATAATTAAGGATCCTCTGCTTTCCAAAGCAGCAGGTTATAGACAGAAAAAGGGAGATGAGCTGTTCTCGGTGACAGGCCCAACATCAGATCTGAGGGAGCCTGAAGTCACAAGCTGGTTGTGGTGGCTCTGGATTCAAGAACTTAATGGTCAGAAGGAATTTACTGTCAGGCTGGCCCCGGCGCATGGTTACAAAAGCGTTAACACATGTCACACCAGGTGCCTCACAGTGCCGCCTCATTCAGACTCCCTGAACTGCTATTCCTGTCTTGGGGATGATGGAATTAGGGTTCGGGAAGGATGGTCAGGTCACACAGCAAGTGAGAAGAGCCAGACTGGACCCCATGCCGCATGACCCCAGAGCCCTAGCGCTCTCATGCTCCCAGGGCTGTCTCTGCTGTGTGACCAGGTGACAGAAGGACTTGTCGCCTCGGGATGGGAGTCCTCACCAATGGGTCCCAGACTCAGGGTGACCGAGTACCAATGTGGGGAGGCCCGGCATTTTCTCCAAGGCTGGTGTAGGGACTCCCCCTCCCTTCCATTTACTGAGCAGCAGGGGTGGGGGTGCTGGGGAGGTAGGGCAGGGGCGCCAGTGGGGTTAACACCCAGCCTGCCCTCAGGAGCTTCTAAGAGTCTCGGGGCAACTGGATAAACCAGGAGAGTTTGAACAGAGGAAGCGCAAAGCCCAAAGGCAGGATGCCTGCGCACACCAGGGGCCAAGGCGGGCGGCCAGGGTTCCGAGCAGGCAGGTACATGGGGACAAGGGGGAGGCCAGGGAGGTCCCCAGGAGGCAGCCCGCTCGTCCCCACGAGGGCCATACCGAGATGTCGTGGTACAGCGACTTGCCGTACAGCCGCTTATACTCCATTCTGATGTCCAGGAGGTCGATCTCACTGCGAGACACCATGATGCGAATCAGGGTCCGGTCCTTTGTTCCCACTCCCTGAAGAGAGTCCACCAAGGGCATAAGCAATGAGCCTCCTTATGTCCCACCTTCCTGCCCGTGGGCCCTCTGTCCTCTTGGCTGAGGGGTGGCTCTCCTCGTGCCTTCTGCCCCGAGCAAGGTCCTGGTCATGGAGACGGGGTGAGACACCCCCCTCCTTTCCTCTGCCCAGACCCCTGCACGTGGGAGACACGTACCCTCATGGCCTTGTTGAGCCTTTCAGCAAAGAAGGCTGGAGTATTCTTGAGACATTTCACTAGAACAGAGAAACAGAACGTCACTCCATCTGCAGAAACTCTCCATCCAAGGCGCCAGGGAGAGAACGAGTGTCCTTGTGTGAGGCCGCGGGGGACACCTTCACCTTCCGCTCCTCGTTCTCCTCCAGGCTCAGTTGTCTGTGCTCCTGGTTCTGGCTCTTTGGAATAGAAACATAGAGCCCAGACCCGAACCTCTACCTCCTTCCAGGCAACAGTGTGGTGAAAGGAGCCATGTAGGGATACTGGCATGTGAGGCAACCTAGGGGCTGGGACCCTCACGGAGGAAGGAGGGCTGAATGGCACAAATGTCTCCGGCCACGATCCCTGTGTCACAGGGGACACACAAGGAAATGGGGAGGACTCGCCATCTGCCCCGGCCAGAAGGCTCCAAGGAAAGCACAGCTAAAGATGGGCAGATTGTGGCCGCCCCACAGGGCCTGGAGAGGCTGCGAGGCCTGGGCAGGTGGGAGGCCATGGAGCGGGTTGGACCCCGCGGCACCGGGCGTGGGCACGGCAAGGGGCACTCCGCGGTTCCGGGAGCCAAGCCAGCTTTCCTGAGCCAGTGCCTGTTCTGCTGTTGCAAGTAGAAATCTTTCCACGTGTTTCCATCACAAACATCTGACAACTGCCTGCAGGGATGTATTTTTAGAGGCAACTTGGCAGGATGTGAGTCATCTTCCTCCGGGAGAGCAGCTGGCTGCCATCCCACTGGTGCCCACACGGCAGCTCCCTTCCCCAGAGCTGCGCCTGAAATATAAACAGGACCGTCCGGGGCCGCGGGAGGTACCGCCATGCCGGGAGCCGGGAAGCAGGCTGCTTTCCCACCGCTTCGGCCCAGGATTGAGCAATTGTGGATCATGTGCTCGCTCGCCTTGCAGCCAGAGAAGGGGGGAGCGCCCTGCAACAGACAACGCACACCAGCCCCAGGGGGGCCGGCGGCAAGGCAGGCCCGGGACACCTACCCACGGCCAGCATGCCCTGCTCCAGGTCCCCAGACATCTCCCGACAGATGCTCTTCTCGATGTCTCGGCCAGTCATCCGCTGATACTCATTGAAGACTAGTGCAAAGAGAGAAGGGACGAGTTACAGACTGAATTCTGTCCCCACAAAGTCATGGGGTGACGTCCTAACCCCCACACTACAACTCAGAATGTACCTACAGCCTTTAAAGAGGTGGTTAAGTTAAAATGAGGCCCTTAGCATGGGCCCTAATCCAATCTGACCAGTGTCCTTAGAAGAAGAGACCTGGACACACAAGGAAACATCAGGGATGCAAACACGGGGGAGAGCGCGTTTCAGAACACGGCAAGATGCCAGCCATCTGCAGGCCAAGGAGAGGCCTCAGAAGAAACCAACCCCCCCTCCCAACACCTTGGTCTTGGATTTCCAGCCCCCAGGACAGTAGAAAATGAGCATCTCTCGCATAAGTCACTCAGTCTGTGGTACTTTGTTTCGGCTATCCAAGAACACACACACAGGCATGCGGTGAGGAAGCCTCCTGGCCTTATGAGACCCACCTCTCCCCTCAGCTTGCAGTACCCCAGGTGGCCCCACTGACCGGCCCCCCCGCCAGCTCTCAATTCAGACAGGCTCTTCACCCCATGACACGCACGCACCCCACTCCTGTCAGTTCCTGGCTCACCTGAGTCATCCCTTACCAACCCATGAGCACCCCTCCACACACACCGACAGAAATTTCGCTCTCTTCTCAAATCCCTTCACTTCCCGTCCATGCCCACATGCCTTCCCCATCATTCCATGTATCTGTTTTAGCTCTCAGTCGGACTATGAGCTAACACCCGTCTGGCCCCCAGAGACTACCCAAGGACAAGTTAAGCACCCATGGCAGTGGGACTCCAGGCTCCTAAAGAGGCAGGTATGGCCCAGTGGAGACCCGTGTGCTAACTCTAGCTCTGGCCTTAGTCTGTGCACAGAACAGGGGGCTGGGTGTTCACTTGGGCCCCCACCAGGCTATGTGTGGCTGTCATTCTCAGTCCCACCACCCCTGCCCCAGGGCCTCTGCACATGCGGCTCTGTCATGTTTTTAACTCAAATGTCATGACTTCAGCAAGGACCACCCCAAGCACCACCCCTGACCCCCACACCACTCCCTATCTCTGTTTCCAACTTTATTGTCTGTCACTGAAGGATTTACCAGCTGGCACAGATTCTACTTCCTTTTTGTCTCCTGCCTGTCTCCCAGAACAAGAATGTCAGCCTGAGGACAGCAGCGATTCCAGAATATGGTTCCCTGCTGCTTCCCCACACCCACTCTAGGACCTGGCCTGTGGCAAGAGCTTGGTTTATAGGTTCCAAACGAATGAGTAAACAATGTACTTTTGTACAATGCACGATCAATTGTTATGCTGATTTCTGTATGCCACGCTTTGGAAAGCGTTGCATCAGGTGCCCTTAAAGACTCTTCTCAACTCTATTTTCCACATTCTGGTATATAAAGACACCAGCCAGCAGGAGACTGCACTTCTCTCACCTCTTCCTCTGCTTCCCTCCAGAACCAAAAGTGCATGGAAGTCTGGAAACCCACTGATAAGACCTTTCATGTCACCACCAGGGGGCTCTTTTTTAACTAAGATTTTTTATTTACATCTGACAGAGAGAGAGAGGAACACAAGCAGGGAGAATGGGAGAGGGAGAAGCAGGCCTTCCGCCAAGCAGGGAGCCCGATGCAGGACTCGATCCCAGGACCCTGGGGTCATGACCTGAGCCAAAGGCAGCAGCTTAATGACTGAGCCACCCAGCGCCCACCAGGGGGCTCTTTTAAGGAGGAGTAAGCCCCATGCAGTGGGCCTGCCAAGTGTTCCCGCTAGCTGTTTCCCCTTTATACCTTGTCTGCCCTCATCTATCTGGCCCTTGGGACCTGGGACTGCCTTACCTGCCACCAGGTGGGCCCGGCTCCGGGAGCACAGAATTGCATTGAACTTGGACTCATCTGTTCCCAGGCGGTTCTCCCCGGCTGCATACAGTTCCTGCACAGAGGGAAAGGCAGGCAGGCATGCAATGCAGGCCTCACCCCAGAGACCAGGCCCAGGTTACCTAGGGCAGCCGTGCAGGCCCACCAGGGAAGGAAATGGATGCAGGGCTCTGGCTGTGCTCCATGCAAGGTGCAGAACTAGACCCCATTCACACATCATCTCGCCAGGCAACACAGGCTTCTGAGGTGGGAGTTGGGGGGAGGACACTCAGGACCAGGAGAACCGAGGCTGGCTGAGGCCGGGACAGGCAAGGGACAGCTTTAACCCCCAGCAAAGGAGCAGCAACACAAGAGGGACAACAGAACGAGGGCTGGGCTGGAGTCCTAGCTCTGCTGCCGACTTGCTGGGGGGCTCTGGTGTGCCAGCAACCCTCCTGGAGCCTCACTTTCTCACCTCTGAAATGCAAAGGTCAGATTAGATTCAGGATCACGAACTTGAAAGCCCAAACGTTGTCTGGGTAACTTAAATGAGGGAAACAGGCCAGTTGTAAGGCCAGTGGGTGGGGTGGGGACGAAGGCTAAGCATGCAGAAGGCTGATTGTTTCCTAGCACCTGCTGGAGACTTTTTTTGTTGTTAAGAATGTATTTGTTTATTTATTTGACAGACAGAGATCACAAGTAGGCAGAGAGGCAGGCAGAGATTAAGAGAGAGAGAGAGAGGAGGAAGCAGGCTCTGAGCAGAAAGCCCGATGTGGTACTCGATCCCAGGACCCTGAGATCATGACCTGAGCCAAAGGCAGAGGCTTTAACCTGCTGAGCCACTGAGGCGCTTCTGCTGGAGACTTTATTATAATAGAGAAGCACATACCCACAGTTGCCAGAAATCCAGATTTCTATACAAAATTCCCAATCTTTATAAGAAGTTTCCCTATCTATAAGAGGAACAATGAATAATATGACAATGAATAGAATGCAATTGTGGGTGTGGGTCTGCATGTGGCAGCCACTTTCCCTGTGTGTCCCTGTGTGTCCCTGTGTGTCCCTGGGTGTCCCTGTGTATACCATAATGTTTGCAAACGGGCAGAATCTGCACTTGCCTGTTACATTTTTGCAAGTTTGCACCCCAAATATTTGTCAATTCACAACCCCTCATGCCAGATGGGCCAGAAGTGCTCTAGAGGCCTCAGGTAGTGGCTCTGGGAACTCAAGGCACCAATGGCCAGGGGAGGAGGGGCTCAGAGATCCCACAAGTCAAGGTGAGGCAGGAAAAGGTCCGTAACTAAGAAGACAGAGAAGTGGGCACAAAACCTTGAAAGTGAGGCAGCTTCTGTGTTGGCCAAGGAATGGCCAGGCCTATCTAGCAGACAGGAAAGCAGAAAGAGGAAAATTCCCACTGGGGCAAGGGCTAGAGCTGAGAGCCTGGAGATGCCCAGCCCTGAGTCCAGATATGTGAGCGCATGTCTCAAGCTAGGGGAGATATTAAGGCAGACCCTGAAGGAGGGCATCTGGGGTGAGGCCAGGACACATGGAACAAGCCAGGAATCTGGGCCCTTGTCCAGTCCCTGCTTCCAGGTTCCTCCAGGCACAAGGGTCAGCCTCTCTGAGCCTCGGTTTCCCCATGTGGAAAGGAAATGGGCCAGACTGGAGAGCAGCTGTTTTCCAGCCCTAAAAAGAGAGCCCTCCACAAAGGTCCTCTTCAGCCTGACAGACAGCAGAGATAAGGAGACCACTGGCAACTCCTGGTGAATGCTGGGCTGGGGTTGGCAAGGGTGACAAAGGGGGAGAGAGGGCTGGCCAGCTCCATCCCACCAGAAGCTGTGACTCTCCTCTAGCCACAGCTGCTGCGGTCCGATTCATCAGTGGGAAACCCAAGCTCCTCTAGAGAGACACTCACACGACCTGACAGAGGGGACGGGAGAGACCTTTGCCTTTAAGCTGCGGTCATGACCAGCTGCAGACACTGGCAGAATTCTAAGGCTGCACAACTAATGAGACAGCTGGTTCCTAGGCTCTGACCTTCCAAAGCATAAGAGGCAAGTGTAAAGTCTGCCCGTCTGCAAACACGATGACGTGCAACCGAACATAGGAAGAGGACCAGGTCACAGGAAACCCCCCACGCCCACCATGACCTCCCAACTCCTGTCACAGCTGTCTCCCAGGTTCACGCTGAGGTGGGTCTCAGAAGCCAGCGGAGGCTAGGGGACACCCAAGGTCTCACGGGTGATATGCAGCGGAGCCCACCTGAGACTCACAGCGTCTGGGACCTGCTCCTGATCAGCTGCTCTTTCCACCCCAGAGCCCCTCCCTCGGGGAGCAAGAAAGCAGGGGTGCGCCCTGATGCCGGGAGGCCAGCTGGGGCACCAGGCCATGACACCCACCTGGGCATCTCTCTGGACCACCGTCATGTCCACGTTGGTGCTTTCATCCCGGTTTCCCTGAAAGGAAGCAGGAGGCATGGTCAAGGCTTCTCCTTGCAGTTGCGTGCCTCCCCCGTCCCTGAGCCTTTTCCGCCTCTCTCTGCTCTGAGCCCCAAGCTCTGTCGTGGGAAAGGCACCTGAGACAGAGAGATGAGGAGCCGCTGGAAGTGCCCGGACGTGTCGCTTCGGATGGCCTCCTCCAGGGTCTTTTTGAATTCTGAAAGGGAGACACAGGGAAGGCACGCCCTGCAGCCAATCAGCAGCAGACTCTGGCAAGAGGAGGGCCCAGGAGTCCTGGGTGCGATGAGGTCCACACCACCCTCCAAGGGACAAGGGGACTGTGACCTCCAGGCTGACCCCGCCTCTGTCCGGCTCAGCCCAAACCACACCCAAAAGGTTCTCCCACTAGCCCTCTGTTACCTTAGCTACCTGCCCCCTGTGCAAACAGCAGGCAGGGCTGGGTCTCGGATCAAAGCCCCACGTGTTGGGGGTGGCAGAAGATGAGGTGATAAGAAGGCCAGGAAGGTCTAAGAGGCCGAGGGAGAGGGTGTAGCCAAGGCCCAGAAAGCAGGAGTCTGTGGAGGACTGAGGGGCGGGCACCAGCCTAACCTGTTTTGTAGGCTCTGCTTAATTCCCGGATGTGCTCGTTGCTGCGGGAGGCGAAGATCTCAATCAGGCAGGCTTCATCAGTGCCAGCCCCCTGAGGTGGCAGAGACACAAACCACAAGCTTGTTCGAGCTCCCTCACTGGCATGCGGGGAAGACAGCAGGTGCCCTATGCCCCACAGCACAAACCCCAACAGCCACTGCCACCAGCACCGGCCCACACCCCCGGTGGGGCTGCTGCTGCTGTCGGGCCTGAGGCAGCCAAGCTCCCCGCCACTGCCCCAGACCCACAAAAATACCAGAGTATGACAGGGACATGGTGATGCCCAGAGGTCACGTGAAGGACCACGCTCATTCCCCCCACAAGGAAACGGAGTATCAGAAAGGTGGAGTGACTTATCCAAAGCCACACGATAAATGGTGGGTTGAAATGTGGACCCAGATCTGTCTGATTCCAAGTTCAGCTCATGAATGAGACAAGAAAGAAGTGAAAAATGGGTATAAAGCCAGAGCAGACGCGTGGACAGAGGAGAGTCCTGGACTGGACTGTGGAGCATCTGAAGACAGCTAGAAGAGGCAGCCCCAACGAGGCCGAGAGAGAGGAGCACGTAAGGAGTGGGGAGAAGGCAGAGGACATAGGAAGCCTGGCTGCTGGGCGGGCTTGGATAATAAGCCTGCGGCTCATTAGCTGTGTGACGTTGGGCGCCTTTCACCACCTCTCTGTGCCTTAGGTTCCTTGTGCATTAAATGGGAGCAGCTAACACCTACCTCCTGCCGAGCTCTGAGGATTAAATGTTAGGCATGAGAAGCACTTAGAACAGTGCCAGTCACGTAGGAAGCAGAGTACGGGGGCAGCTATTTTCAGGATGAGCACAACTGTTCCATGCCTCAGAGCTTGCAAAGAGCTTCTGCTGGCCGCCGTGCTCAGCGCTCACCACACGCCGCAAGAGTGAGCGTCTGCAGTCCCATTTTACACATGCTTAAGGGCACACCGCTCATCAGTGACAGGTGACCCCAGCCCTGTGTGGTTTCCCATACTCCACAACTACCACCACCCCATGAAGCCAGCTAGAGGCGGTGGCTGGGCCCAGCACAGGTCTGGGGGCCGCTCCCTGGGTGCTGTCCCCACCTGCCTCCTGACCCCTCCCTAGAAGAGGGCATGTCTGAGGATCTCAGCAGGCGCCTCCCCCCCTGCCACTCCCCCCCGCCAGGCTCCATACTGAATTCTCTGCCTCTCCTCTGGGAGGCAGGAAGAGTCATGGTACCTATCAAGCCTCTGAAAAATGATGGATTCCTTCAGGAACACCTGCTCAGTTCACAGGGATTTGCCCCTCCTGTGGGAGTTGCCCCTGCCCCATCCACAGGATACCTGCTGTGGGGCTTAGGAGCCACAGGACTGTATGGCCACAAGGGACTGGCCTGGGGGGCAGACAGTAAACCCTAAGCAGGCCCGTCAGAGTCGGCCTCTAGTGGAATTTGGACTGAGGGATAGCTTGTTGTTTCTGTGGCTGAATCAGAAAGATTCAGAGAGTTAAACAGAGTGGGGTCCCTAGGGATCCTCTGCCCCCAGCAGATGGAAGAACGAAGCAGGCAGGAAGCAGCAGAGACAAGAGAAATCCTGCTTGGGTCCCTGCCCTTGCTCAAGCTGCCCTTACCTCTATCCTCATAACCAATTCTGTACCTCCGTCTCCCTTAAACCCCTCGAGAGTGTCTCTGCTGTTTGCTAAGGCAGAGTCCTAAATGAAGGAGGATGGTCCTACCTACGGCCTCATATGCCTGCTCCCATCTCTGTGTCACCACCAGCTCGACCACCCAGCTGCTACTGTGCTTCTGAGATGGGCAGACACAGATGCTCCCTGATGATGAATGACACCTGTGTTGCCTCTTAGGGAAGTCACCGGAAGTCACTCTTTCTACAGCACTTGGATTCCAACCTGAGAGGCTCCAGGAACCTCACCGACAACAGCAGTTAATAAACGGGCTCAGCCCCACTGTGCAGTCCAGGCCTTTCCCTGGCCTGTGTGTCCACGTAAGCAAATAAACACACACATAAACACAAACATGTACATACCTTGATGGCTTCCTTTATCTCATAGACATCGAAGAGAACCGGGGTCTTCATGAGAGCCAGGATTGTCTTCTCAAAGTTTCCTGACAGTTCAGACTTCAGATCTTTGATCAAATCCTGATCGAATATTCAAAGAGACAAACAAACGTATTTTGAAGAATCCACAGGCAGTGACTAATAGGGACAGTATCGCAGATCTGAGGCCCAGCAGCGCCTGCCTCAGCCAGGGCCTAGCAGAACAGCCCAGCCTCAGCCAGCCCGGACCTGCAGAGCTGGAGCCTGCAATTCAATCCGCTTCCCCGGGGACTCATTCAGGCTGGAGAAACACTGGGCTAGATAGAACACCAGACCCAGTGTTTACCTAAGGTTCAAAAGCCCAGAAGTTCAAAATATGTTCCCATGCATTTGTGCTGAACTGCAAGCCTTTTCCTTCAAAGCTCCCCTCCCAGTTACACCTCCCAGGGTAGTCATGAAGAGGACTGGGATTAGCAGCCTGGTCCCCAGGAGGAAAATCCAGCCCAGTGGGAACCGAAGGGAAATACTGTCCATGGTCTCCATGAGTCATGGCAGAGCCAGGGCCAGAACCCAGATCTCTCTCATCAAACCTCAGTGCCCTGTGGACTTCTGGATTTCCCTCAGAGCATTCTTCTGTTTTACAAAGATGCCATAACCCGAGAGGGCCCTGCTAGGTGGGAAGCAGAAAATGCCCTAATGGGCCTTACTGCCCACCCAGTGGACCTAGGCTCACCTGGGACCTAAGAAAAGCAGGGGTGAGTGGGGCTGTGCTAAAGGATATGCCTCAGTTCAGTGGGGACCTGCCCCCCAATGCCTTCTCCCTACTCACCTTCCCATAAGCGGTCTTGAAGGACAGGAGGATCTGCTGGCGCTGTTTGTTGGAGCGACTTCCCAGGCAGTCGATGATGGCCTGCTCATCGGTCCCTAGGACAAGAAGAGGCGGATGTGGGCAGGGCCGGGGTCGTGGGCATGCTCTGCAGCTGGAAGCATCCCTGGCCAAGGCCCTCCCGTTCTCCTGGGCATCCCCACCACACCCCCACATCGACCTCCTCTTCCACCACCACCACTGGGACTGGGTTAGCGCCTCCCAGCATCCCCACATTACCCCAGAGCCACCTGGCGAGTCAGGGGGGCCGTCAGGACCCGAGCCACCCGGGGTCACTCACCAAAGCCTTTCATAGCTTTCCGCAGGACCTCAGCATCTCGCAAGGGGTCAAAGCCGGGAGCATCTGTGATGATGCCTCGGTTCCCAAACTGCTCGGACAAACAGACTCACAGAAGATGTTGTATCCCCCAAATGCAAGACTTCCCTGCCCAGACTCTGAAAGTGACCTTTCTGGGTACCTGAAGGAGCCTGCAGTCAGTCACTAAGGGAGCCTCCTGTGACCATTAGATACCCTCCGGTTTGGGGACTGAGACTTCCGCCTGGCTCCCGTGCTAGAGGCCCGTCTCTAGCCGAGTCCTGATGCTGAATATCTGCCCTATGCCCAGGTCCTCTGGCTTCCCAATGGGGCAGGTGGTGCCTGCGAACCTCCCTGCCACAGCACATGGGAGCACATTTCAGGGCCCTCCTGCCATGGTCTGGGTAGGCCACGGAGCAGCTCGGTGCAAATAGGGAAAAGGTATTCCCTCCAGAAACGCCGGCGTCTGGCCTTTACCACGGTACCCGCCGCCTCACTACGTCCTGGACTCTGCTGTTCCGGGCGCTGTTCTCCAGGCTCTCAGCCCCGCTTGCCTGCCGGACTCCTTCCTGACACTGACGGCTGCCCTCCCCAGCAAACACATTCTCCTGCCTAAGTGGTCTCCTGGTGGCTTGCCTTCTGGGCCTAGTGCACCACTGGTTTTAACAGGTTAAAAAGAGAAGCTTGGAGAAGGGATGAGGGGGAGGGCAGAGGAAGATGGAGAGCAGGGCAGGGGTAGGGGGGTGGGGGCAGGGAGGAGAGGGACCCTCTGTCTAATAATAGTAGTCGAGCACATACCACTAGCCCCGTGCTTGGCTGGTTTGGCCATGTAACCATGACAATGAATTCTAGGCACTGCAAACACGAAATGCTCTCCAAAATGAGCCCAGAGCAAGCCCTGAGAACTGCCAGCAAGCTTCCCCAGCCAAAGGAGGTTTTAAGAACCCTCTGAGACCAGCCTGAGAGGCACCTCGGGAGACTGAAGACTAAGCCCCACTGGGCACATGGCTTGAGGCCCGGGGCCCAGGCAGTTCCTACAAAGCACTGAGCCCAGGCAGTAAATGACACAGGAGGAATGATGAGTACCCTGGGACGTTCAGCTCCAACTCGCACATGGAACATCTAACCAAACTTCGAGAAATAGGGCAGCTCCCTAAGGTCTTTAAGAATATAAACTGGTGGTGGGGGGAGGTGTGAGAAAGCAATAGTCTGGTAAAACAAGAAGTTATAGATGGAGGACAGAGCCCTTCTCCATGGGCTGTGCCCTCCCTGGCCCTGCTGTTAGAAGACACTGGGCCACAAGTTTCAGGCCTCTGGGGCCCAAGCCTGGACAAAGGGTGACCCAGGGCGGGCACTCACCTGGGACGGAGGCACAGCGGGGGTGACCATGCTCCCAGACCCCAGGTATCCTGGGTAGCTTGGCACTGGCTGCTGCTGCTGCCCAGAAGGTGGCATGGGCGGCTGCCCAGGGTAGGTCATCGGCGGCTGTCCGGGGTAGGGCCCCGGGGGCTGCTGGCCAGGGGGCGGCATGGGCTGGCCTGGCACAGGGGCCCCTGGGTAGGGCGGATAGGAAGGCATCCCGGAGGGCGGGTTTCCTCCAGGGGGCGGATACATTCCATACGGAGGAACAGCCTGCTGGGCGGAAGGTGGCTGCCCAAAACCCCCCGGGGGGATGGGAGGATAACCACCCCCAGGGGCCCCAGGGTACAGGTTTGGCACGTTGGCTCCTCCGAATGTCCCAGACATGTTGGATGCCTGAAAGTCCACAAAGCAAGCCTAAGATGAACGCCCCCACCCCATGGCCCCGCCGCTCACCCAGGAGCATGGCCACAGCCTGTCCATCCGTCCTTCCCTGATCTGAGCCCTCCAACACTGAGAGCTCAGAGGCCAACACCCCTGGCTTCTCGGCAAGGCCCAGCCTGACCACCCAGCTTGAAAACTACTGCCCCCTTCCCCTGTACCTGTACTCCTGAGCCCTGCATCTGCTCTTATGCCCAAGGCACCCGTATCTGCTCTAACGCCCCACAGTTTACTTATGGCGACTGGCTGTCTCCCCAAGAGCTTCAGGGCTCAGATTTTTGTTTGTTGTATCCACATACTCCTGGTGCCTAGAGTAAGCCAGGCACAAATGAGACTTGCACACGGGCTGTATGGTTGACACTGAGCAAGCATTTGTTTTTAGATTATAAAAATATATTTTTATAAGCCAATTAACAAATAAAAGTAGCCTATGCTACCAGGCACCCGGGCCTGAGCAGAACATTTATCCACATGTAGACACACACACATGCGCGCGCACATGCACGTGTACACTGGCACACGCATACCTACGCTCTCCTCCCTCCTGACCCTACACAGTGCTCCTACAAAAGTGTTCCATACATACTCTGTGAAGGCACTGCCCCATCCACTTCAGGGAGGAAAGAGACCCAAGAGACCAGGCAACCCAGTGCAGGCCCCTTCCCCCCAGTTTACAGATGGGACATCGTGAGCAGGGAGAGGCCCGACGAAAACCCTTCGTTCTAAGATGCAATCCAATACTTGGTGCCCACAGGCAGGCACACACACAGACACCTCTGAAGGCACACAAGCCAGCAGCCTTTTTCCCTCTGGCCATGCAGGTATTACCCCCTCCCCCGCCCCACATCCCAGGGGCAGCCCCAGCAGGAGGGCTGGACTCACCATTCCCGAGAGGTAGTCCTGGTTGAACTGCCCTGCGTAGTTGGCCATGTTATCCAGCCCGATCGGGGGCATGCTGGGCGGGGGGTAGCCAGCACCTCCCCAGGCACCGCCACCTGGAAGCAACACCAAGCCCTTCAGCAGCCTGGCAGCACCCCCAGCAGGGAAAGGCAGGGCAGCAAGCTCTCCAGTCGTCAGAAGGGGAGGCCAAAGCAAGGCCTCTAGGACAGCACTACAGACCCCACAGAAAACACTCAAGCAAGAAAGCGGAATGAAGCCCGCCGCCAGAAGAAAAGAAAAGAGGGAACATGCCCCTCCTTCCAGGGAGGAAGGTCGGGATCAGCAAACCCTCCCAAGACCTCTATGGGACTAAAAAGGTAGGAGGACCAAGGACAGAACTGCCCTCCTGGGCTCACCATCACGGAAAGGGAATACAGACATAAAAACAGGTCATTTGGGGTCACTGTGCTCAGCCCGTGACAGCGGTGAGCTCAGCGAGCACCGAGAACCCACGATGAAGGGAAAGCATGGCAGGGAAGGGTGGGTGTCCTGCCGACTGGGTTGCTGGCAGTGACAAGTCTGTGAAAGAAGGGAGAGCAGGACGACAGGGTGGAAGCAGACAGGGCTGGGTCACACAACAGACACCATCCTTACAAGGAGGGGTGGGCAGTTGGGGAATAGCAGTAAAAAGTCCTGAACCCAGAGGGACCCAGTGTGTGCCTTGGGGCGAGGCGCTCAGCCCCTCTAGCTCAGCTTCCTCAGCTGACACGCAGGGATGATAATTAGTTTGCCTCAAACTGCCCAGATGAGGATGGAGACCTGATGCTTGTGCGGGGCTCCCATGCCACGGCCGGCCATTGTCGTGTGGCTCCCTGGCTTGTTAGATGCCTTACTGACCACGGCAGTGAACAGGCCCCGAGGGCCTCGAGTTCAGCTTTTCTAGGGCTCCAGGCCCCTGAGGATGGAGCCTGCCAGGAATCCCCGGCCTGCCCTCTCTTCGCCACTCGGCGTGGCGGGGGTGGCGGCATAGGACACCACGGCAGCATCGCTAGTGGCCGAGGACCAAACTTGAGGCCAGCGCCGGCACCCTTGGGCCGTGCCTTGTTCAGAGGGAAACGGCCCTGCTCAACCCAGTACGCCACGTGATGGTGGCCACGCCACCTCCCCGCTCCAGACTTGTTCTCCGCCTGCTGAAAGGGCAGAGTGGGCACAGATGGCCGGCAGGGTCATGGGTGCTCGGACTCCAGGGCCTCTGCTCTGGGGTAATGAACCTGCCCGCTGGTGTTGTGGGGTGAGGGCAGCTCAGGTTACCAGCCTGGAACGATGCCCTCATCTCCTCCCCTACCACGGGGACCCAGTGTCATTTCAGGAGGAACCTGGGAGGGGCCAGGGCCAGAGGAGCTGATTTTTGAGTATGAAGAGACATGCTTTGGTGGGGCCGGGCTCTGGCGGCCTGACGGCGGGTGCAGCCCCAGTGCAATCCGCCCGTAGCTTCTGGGGCTGCAGCACAGACAGCTGACCCATAGCAACAGCCTCCACTTCCTCCCCTGGCCAAAGGACCCTGCGGTTGATCACAGGGTGCCAGGGGCTTTACCTGTCTCACTAGTCTCAGGTGCAATCCAGGGAGAGAGAGATACGTGAAACCATTTGCGAAGGAGAGAAAAAGGGTTCTAGAGAGAAGCAGAGATCTGCCTTTTGCTACCAGCTGATAAAGCAAGAAACTGGGTCTTGGCCTCGTCCTGGCTTTCCAGAAGTGTTTCAAGTCCAGGCCTTTCTGGGTCCTTGGGTCCAGGATTTTCTCCACCCCCTCCCCATCCTGGCTGCGCCCTTGGGTTAGAAAGGAGATGACTGGAAAGCACTGTTCCCCTCTCCCTGTCCGCTCCTGCACACTGAGCAGAGAGGGCATTCCCTCCCCTGCCCGCCCCAGACCTTCCTACCTGGTGCAGCTGGGGGGTAGCCGCCCGTGGGCGGGGGATAACCTGGGTAGCTCATGGTTCAATCTGCAATGCAAGAGGGAAGCATGTTCAGGTTCTGTGGGGAGCTCCCACCAGTCTTGCCGAATCCCCCAACAGCCACAGGCCAGGCCCCTGCATGAGCAGGCCAGCCCAATGTACCTTCCACTGCTGGGCACCCAGCTAGAAACGGCGACTAGGGGCAGACTCGCGCCCGTGCCCACACGCAGCACCGCAGGGCTGGCTCACCACACGTGAGTGGCTGCGATTCCACAGACCCCTTTCCCGCCACGCTTCACTCCCAGCTCTGCTGACCTGCGTGTGGAGCTGCTCTCTAACCCCAGAGACGAGCACACACTGTCTCATTCTCAGGGGCCTGCTCTATTGGTCTTTATTTTCCTGTCTCTTCATCACCATCCAGTCAGAGCCCTGTCCCCTGGGCCCGGCCTAGAGACCCCAAGCTGTCCACGGTGGCCTCCAACGTGGATCTGCCCCAAGCTACAGTTCCTCCCTCTCTGACCTCTGGTTCATCAGGCACGGGAGTGTGGCAGCTCATTCCTAGAGACAAGAGACCTCAGGAGGGCACATGTGATCCGTATCTGGAACGAGGGCAAGTGAGGCAGTGGGAGCTCAGAAAGGTAAGTCACTTGCAGATCAGGAGTAGGGAAGGAGAAAGTCCTGGAACCCAGGGCTCTTGCCTGCTAGTGCTGGGTGGGACAGCTGCTCTCACAAAGTCCCTCTGTATATGGATCCCTCTGCCATGCCCCATGCCAGCTAAACTGCCCAGGAGGGGCACAGCCACTCAGACTGTCATGCAATCTACTTCCTGTTGCTGGTCAGTGGTTCAGTGGCTGCTGCAGTCCACAGCGGTGTCCAGGGATGGGTAAGGGTGTCAGGGGACCTGCAGGCCCCCTCAACCATTACTCCTGCTGACCCCAGGTGACCTGCTCCCCCCTGAACACTGGGCCCCAACCTAGCTCTCAAACTGCAATGTATGCATCAGAACCACCCCAAAGGGCTTGTTAAACACACACAGCTGGGCTCCACTGCAATTTGAGTCTGCAGAACCAGAACCTGCATTTCGAACTAATTCCCAGGTGATGCTGCTGGTGCGGGGACCCCACTTTGAGAACCACTGCTCTAGACACCATCACTCACCTACAGGATTCTGTGTGCCTTTCACAGCTACACTGGAGATCTGCACATGGTGTTTGCAAGGAGGCTGAAGGGCTTCCTTAGGTGCCACTGGTCCCCACAGGGCCCACAGGGATGATGGGCGTGGGGATGTTTTGGTCAGTGTGCCTAGAGGTGACTGTACCAAAAGTCTTTGGGTATCAAAGACCCCTTGCCACCCTTCTCCTCTACTCCCAGAGGAATGAAGCCAAAAAGCCCCACCCATAGCCGGGCGGGGGGGGAGTGGGGGGGGGGAGACAAGCCAAAAGCTGGGTACCACCCTGTTCCATACACCAAAACTAATCTCAGCCAGACCAGAGATTTAAATGTAAGAAGTGGCCCCGAACCCCAAAGATATAAAATTAAAGTTCTGCACAATAGGAAACAAATAAGGAAACCAACAGAAAGACAAGAGAAATAACAAACTTAAAAATGTTTTGCAATTATAACAAAACAAAACCAAAAAACCCAGTTACCAGTAGAGAAACACAAATGATGTAAACAGGCAATTCCAGAAAAGGATCAGAAGGCTTTATGCACACTAAGATGCTAGAACCGCCCATTACAAACACAGAGATGTCAACATGTAAAATGACCTGGTCTGAACCAGAAACTCCCCTTCTAGAAACGTATTTCCCGGGCACACTTACACATGTGTGAAGTGACAGGGACAGGGAGTGTGCTGGGGCTTCTGGGATAACAGCCCCCTAGCTAGCCATCGGCAGAGGCTGGTGCCGGGAATCAGAACAGATCCGCACAACGAACACTCGTAGCTATTTTACAGTTAGCCGGTTCTGTAACTGGGCATATGAAATGATCGCCATTCCTGATCAAGGTGTAAGCCGTGTGTTTACTAAGCTAACATTTTGTAAAAAAAAGATGTAAAACAGACACACTCGGTGGTTGTGAGCGTGCGCGTGCGCACACACACACACACACACACCCATCCCTGGAACGATAAACAAGAAGCTTGGTGACACTGGCTGCCTTTGGAAGGGAAAACTGGGGACAGACATGAAGGTTACTGTTCATATTTGCATTTTTTGGGCTACATGCGTGTACTGCCTATTAAAAAAACAACTTGAAAAAAAAGGCCCCATTCAGGTGGCGATTTCTGAGCTCCCTTGAGGCCACGGCTGTTCTTCCAAGATCCGAATACCTCACACAGGCTCTATTCAGGCCCAGGCCGCCCAGCTCAGCCGCTGAGGTTAGCAGCCCTACATAAACGCACCCTGGGACCCAGACCCAGAGGGTCCACCCATGTTTCTCCGCCTGGGACAGGACCACAGGGCAGGCCGCTCCCAGGGTAATGGCATGCATTCCCAGGAGGGCTTCCCAGACTTCCCAGCAAGAGTTAAAAGCTGTTCTTCCGCAGTAAGTCAGGTCTGACCCCACATCCAAGCAGCAAGCCTTCATCCCTGGGTCTTCCCCTCCTCCAGAGACCACTTCCAGACTGGCCCTCCTCCGAGAGCAGCTTCATCTCCACACCATCTCCTGTGTGCAGTACCATTCCCTTCCCTGTCTCGGAGCTCTCTTCAGAACCCAAGGCCCCAGCTATGGTCCCTGAAGCGCACAGGGCAGGACTGGACCATCGCCTCCCTCCTCCCTGGGTTGGGACACAGAGTGTTCTGGCCAAGGAGCCTTGATGCAGATCCTGTCCAACTCCTCCCGTGCCTTCTGCACACTGCTCAGCCTGCGGAGGTGACCGGACATTCCAGCGTCAAACATCTTCGTGCTCAGCTTTGTTCGGTAAGCATGACGTTTGCTTTCTTCCAAGTAACTGGTAGGAAAGGGGCCAAGGACAACACTCCAGAACTGTCAAGGCCAACCACGCCCCAGTCCGAGAGCAGCAGGTGCCGCGCCACACAGGCAGCACTCCGGTCTCTAACTCTTACCACGATGATGTTACACATTTCCCCACAACTTCATGATGGTGTAAAGAAGGCCCGTGTCCGATGAGGATTCGAACACACGGCCCATGCCCAGAGCCCCCGGGGTTTACCTGCCTGATAACCCCCAGGAGAACAGCCACGGCAGCTGGATGACCTGCGGCACCCTCAGGGTGCACGTCCCTGCCTGCCCCCAGTGCCTACCCAACCCGGGGGCTGTGGGGATTCAGCTCTCCGACTCACAATGTCTACCTGCTTTCCCCTTCCTCAACATGAAGAAATCCTCTCATCCTCCAGTCATTGGGGAACTTCCGCCACCAGCAGGGCCCGCTGTGCCACGTGAAATCGTTCCCGGCACTGTCCCCACTCGCAGGTGAGCTCAAGTGGGGCTTCTAAGAGGGGCTCCGCACCTTGCTCTCCCTGCGCCTGCCTGTCCAGCACTCGTTCTCCAACACAGAGAACACAGTTGAGTTACAATCCAGTAGATCGGCTCTCTCTTCGGTGTCCACAGGTTATCATCACACCTTCTGCACTGACCAAGGCTCTCCTCCTCCTGACCATCAGCAGCTCTGGCAGGCTGGGCAGATGCCCCATTATGCGGTGGCTCTGGTCTCCGGTCAGGACACTGACACGAGGACTCACTGGAGGGAGCGTGTGCCACACGGCAGGCAGCTGGCCTGACTTCCAGCACATAAAAGGGAAGGAGGGGTGGGTGGTGGCAGTGTTATGGCACCAGGATACAAAAGTGTCCTCCCCAGAAGGCCGGCGAGGGACCTGGGCGGGGACAGAGTGTGCAGCAGGCTGAGGCCTGGAAGCACCATGCGAGACCTCCCGACCCTCTGTGCCCAGCAGCAAACCAAGCAGGCCCAGGACTAGGGTGGTGGAGGCTGTTGTGGGATGGCCCCTCCACTGGCCTTCCCCGGCCTGGGGGCTGGAGCAGTCGTCTGTATATTCATCTTATAATATGAAATCCTCAATCTGTTTTGATACAACAATTTAAATATAGAGTTTAAGTCATGCAGCTCAGATGATTCTCTGCTGATACTTTTTTAAAAATAAAAGAAGCCAAACCACCAACTGGGAGAAAAAGTTTACAAAAGACACATCTGATCGAGGACTGTTATCCAAAACATAGAAAAGAACTCTCAAAAACTCAACAGTAAGAAAACAATCTAATTTAAAAAATGGGCAAAAGACCTGGACACCTCCCCGAAGAAGACACATGGATGGCTTCCGAGCACGTGAAAAGACGCTCACCATCAGACATCGTTAGGGGAACTGCAAATAAATAACGAGAGACCACCGCACACTCGTCAGAACGTTCAAAGTCCCAACCAGTGACAACACCAAATGCTGATGAGGGCGCGGAGCAACCAGAACTCTCGCTCACTGCTGCAGGGGATGCAACATGGGACCGGCCCTCTGAACAGAGTCTGATGGCTTCTTACAAGCCTAAACACATTCTTACCATATGGTCCAGCAGTCCTCGGTATTAACCTCAGTGAGCTGAAAACTGTCCATGCAAAACATGCACACAGATGTGTATGCGAAAGCAACTAAGAAGTCCTTAAGCAGGTGAATGGACAAATGCCAAGACGATGAGCTATTACTCAGCATTAGAAAGAAGTGCGCTGTCAATCCATGAAAAGACATGCGGGGAGCTGGAGTGCAAATGAGAAAAGACTGCGCACTGCCTGCTTCCAACTCTCAACAGTCTGGAACAGGTAAAACCGGTGGTAAAAAGATCAGCGGTTTCCAGGAATTATGGAGGAGGGAGGGACGAATGGGCAAAGCACACAGGATTTTTTTTTTTAGGCCAGTGAAACTATTCTGTATGATATTAAAATGGTGGGTACATTAGTCAAAACCCATGGAACACACTACACCAGACATGAACCTAAGGTGAACTATGGACTCTGGATGTGTCCGCACAGGTTCATCAATCACAACACACACACACCCCTACGGTAGGGGTGTTGACAATGGATACTGATGGTGTTGATAGTAATGTACTTTCCATACCATTTTGCTGTGACCCTAAAACTGCTCTAAAAAAATAAAAAAATAAAATTAAAGAATAAAATAAAAACATGAGAACACACTGCAGGGAAATTCACACACAACCAGAAAGGCACCAGAAAGTGAAAGCAAAGGTCCAACCCTCTACCCAAAGGTCATTACTGGCAGTTTCTAATGTGTAATTCAAGACCCCGCCCCACCAAAACACACACACAAATGCACGTGCATGTGTGTATATATATGGTTTATATTTGTGCATGTGTGTATACAACTGTTTTAAAGCAAGAGATTTATTTGCTTATCTGCAAACTCTCCTCGCTCCAGTACCAGGCTAGGTTTGGGCAGACTGGGGGTCATTAATGGGACACATCACTACCCTGCATTGCTCGCCCTCAGCCAGTCTGAGCAGCTCCTGGCCTCCATACACCGCCCTGGGAGTGCTGGGCATTCCTCCCCGGGTCACTGGGCTGGACAAAAGGAGGCAATGACCCAGACGGGGTGTGAATGAGGCCCAAAGCAGGACAGAAACGTCTACTTAAAGTAATCCAATTCCTTGGGGCACCTAGGTTAAACGTCCAACTCTTGATTTCAGCTCAGGTCAGGACCTCAGGGTCATGAGATGGAGCTCCGAGTCTGCCTCCACACTGGGCACCAGCCTGCTTAAGATTCTCTCCCCCTCTGCCCCTCCTCCACCTCTCATGCATCTTTTCTCTCTCTCTCTCTCTCTCAAAAAAAGCAATCCTCTTCTAAGAATCTCACGTGGAAAAGGATCCCAAACCAATGACCCAGTGCTGGGTCCAGTTCTCCACAGACCTTGCTATCCCATGGGTGTGAAGGGAGGGTTTGCCAGGGGGGTGGGGGTGGGGGTTCCTCCTCTCAGGGCTTGTCCTTCCTTTTCTATTTTAGGACTCTGAAAGGGGACACCCCTTTAGGTTTTTACCCCAATCTCAGGTTTACAGACTACCCAAATGTTCCCATTGGAAGGGACCTCGAAAGCTGTCTAATTTCCACCCCCCTTAGTTTTGCAGCTAAAATACACCAGGGACACAGTTTACTCAAATATACACACACTAGGGAGAGCATTCATGGTAGAACTCTACTCGATGCCTGCTTTCTCCTAACAGAGCCACGCTGCAACACCTGGGGCCGCTTCCATCTGAGCTAGGCTGGCTTATCTGGTGGTCCCAGACAGTCATGCCACAGGGGACCTACTGTAGGACCCCTCCTCCCAGGGCAGAAGTGAGTGCAGTAAATACACTTTGAACTAGGGTTTGCCAAGGCCATTCCTCATGGCCAGGAGGTTCCAGAGATCCTCAGGTGTCTAGGCTCACACCTGTTCCCTCGCCAGACACAGACAGAACTCTGCCACATACAGTCACTCAGAGCTGGCTCAGCAATAACCTGGGCCCCCAGCCCCAGCTTAGCACAAACGGGCAGCTTGATTTACAGCTCAGTGCTTCCTGAACTATATTCTTGGACACCAGCTTACTATCTTCCAAGTTGAGAACTCAGAGGGATGCAACTTAAAAGGAGAGAGAGATTAGTTGTCCAAAACTTTGGAAAATGCTGCCTACTGCATCTCCTCCCCAAAGTGCCCATTAATAACAGCATGGTAAAAGGCTCTGAGAAGTCCTGTAACAAAGGAGACTGCTTAACTTTATCCCCAGATTTCTCCAGCTAATTAGGAGATCGTAACAGTTAACATTTACTGACTAATATGTGCTAGGCACTCTGTTAAGTGTTTTACATGGAATTCAACTTTACAACAACTCTACAAAACAAACACTGAGATTATGATCCCCTATTAAGAGATAAGGAAACTGAGGTATGGAGAGATTATAGAACTCGCAGGTTACAGGTAGTAAATGACTGAGCCAAGACTCACACCCAGGCAACCCCGCTCCAAAGCCCGGGACTTTTACCCCCACGCTATACTCTACTTCCTCCTGGAGCTCACCCGCCCCAGAAACCAGTATCTCAGAAACTGAAAATCACCAGCTGATGGACTAGCCTGAGATTAGGAATCAGGATCTCAGGCCTCACTGGGACCCCAGGTACTTCATCAACAGCAGGATAGGTTGGTAGGAAGAACACGAACTCGGAAGCCAGACCGCACAGGTTCAAATCCCTGTCCTGCTCTTTACTAGGTGTGTGACCTTGGGCAGGTTACCTAAGCTTTCTGGGCCTCGGTTTCCCACATGTGTAAAATGGGGATAGCAACAGTTTAATATCAAATATATTCTCCTAATTTCACTTAACCTTTCATGATACCAGTTTCTCCAGTATAAAAGAGCAAACAGGAGGACTAGAAGCCCATTTGATAATACTCGGGATGAGAAACTGGGAGGCAGTGTGGGGAGAGGCTGGAGAACTGGGGAGTAATGCTAGCGGTGGGGGCAGAGGACGTGACAAGTAGAATCCTGCTGGCCAGTTCCTTCTCCCACACCAAACCCAGCTCTGGAAGAGCAGGTCCTGGGAATGGCTGTGTTGGATATTCCCCTCTCCCCAAGGGGGAATTCACCAACAGGAAACTGGCAAAGCTTTCTTTCTTTCCCTTCTGCGTGCCTGGGTGCCCAGTCCATGCCCCAGGAGTGGCAGGGGCCAGAGAAGCAGCGGCAAGAAGCAGACAGGGCAGGGGGAGGCCAGGTACGGGGAGAGAAGCGCCTCTGAAAAGGCCTCTTGGAGAAGATTCTGCCTGTGAGGAGGGACCCAGGGAAGCAGCTCCTGCGCCCCTGCACCTGCTGTCAGTACTTTGACCCCAGGTCCTCACCCTGATGGAAATCATGTTCCTTCCTCCCAGCTGCCTTTCTAGACCAGGTCCTTGGTGTTGAGAAGGGGAGCGGCGAGGCAGTGGTGACCACTTTCACACACCAGCTCGTGGTCTCCCTCCCACCCCTCCACAGCACAGCTCTCTCACAAACCTGGCTCCTTCCTGTTCATGGGAGCTTCCCTCTGACACCACACCAAATGGGCTTCCGGAAGGGTCGATGCTTAGTCACAGGCCAATCCCAATTTAGGATCTCTGAACAATGGAAAATGAAGGTGAACCCATACATGGTGTCAACACCGGTTCACACCCAATGCCAGAACGTGAGGAGGCCTTGGGGCTCGGTCCTGGCAGATGCCAAGGTTCTTGTGACAGACAGAGTGGCAGTGATAAGTCCAAGTTGTGGTCAGGTCCTAAGGAAACAACCCCCCACCCACCCAAAAAAGGGGAAACTGTGGTTGTGTTTCCAAGGGCAGTGCAGGCTGAGGAGAGACAGGTCTGCGTCTGCGCTTTACCACCTCCGCCTGGGGGTGACGGCTCCCGGCAACACCACCCGCACAGAGCGGCTGCTCCCAGGACGGCCCAGAAGCCAAGCAGGAGGATGTCAACCAGGCGCCGGGGGTGCCTGAGCCCAGCTGGCCGCCCAAAGGAACGATAAAGAAAATGCAGTGTAGAACACAGAACAGAATACTATTCAGCCTTAAAAAGGAAGGAGATTGCAACAGGTGCTTCGGCAGGGCTGAACGCAGGATGTTACGCTGAGAATTCAGCCCATCACGGACAAAAAAAACACCGTGTGAGTCCACTGCTGGGAGGTGCCTGGAGCAGCCCAATGAGGACAGAGAGGACTGTAGTGGTCAGGGGCGGGGAGGAGGGGGGTCTGGGGAGCTTCTGTTGGCCACACAACAGTGTCAACATCCTTAGTGCCTTGGAACTACACATTTTTTTAACAAAATGCTAAAATGGTAAATTTTATGTTATGTGTATTTTTAAAAAGATTTTATTTATTTATTTATTTATCAGAGAGAGAGCGCAGCAGCAGGGGAGCAGCAGGCAGAGGAAGAACTGGACTCTCTGCTGAGCAGAGAGCCGGATGTGGGGCTGGATCCCAGGACCCCAGGATCATGACCTGAGCCGAAGACAGACGCTTAACCGGCTGAGCCACCCGGGCGTCCCACGTTATGTGTTATTTTACCACCAAAATAAGTTGTATGATTCTAAGCCACTAAGTCTGTGGTGATTTGTTATGGCAACAATACAAAACTAACACAGACAGCAATCTCCTTCTTTCCAGACCTTTCTATGGTGTTCTCTTTGAAAAAGCCTCTGCTCTCCTTGTGTAAAAAGATCCAGGCACAAGTCTATGCAACTCAGGAGGCTTTCCCTGACAAGGGAAGGAATAAATCGGCTATTCCAACTGAGAAGGAAGGACCAGGTGCTCACCTTTTCTGCAGGTCTGGGAATAAAACTTCCATAAAGCTTTGCTCCCTGGTATTTTATCAGTCAACAAGAATCACCACGGCGAGGCTCAGGGCTGTGAGTGCTTCTGTGTGGCCCGGCCAGACACACCCCGCCAGCAATGCAAATGCTCTGGGGAGGGAAAAGGGTGGCAGTGTGCTCCACCCAGGCGGGACCAGCACACCCCGACCCGCCAGGACGGCGCAGCTGGGGCCCCAGAGCTCGCTCAGCCCTAGCCATGACTCAGTTCCTTCCTACCCACGCCACCTCGGCTCTCATTTCACAGATGGGGAAACTGACAACCAGAGAGGAGGAAGTGACATGCCCAGGTGACAGAGCAAGATCCTAAGAGGGCTGGCCCAGGACCCCGGCCTCCTGCCCCCCACCCCCAAATAAGAGGTCACTGTCCAAAAGACAGGATGCCAGCCAGTCACCGCATCTACAGGGGTCAGTCCCGGTTTTGTGGGGTCTGAACCTCATACGATTCTGGGGGTCTTCTTTCAGAAAATGAATACACATCATTGCTGGGACCCCTCCCTGGCAAGTAAGGTAGGGGGGAGGGGAGGGGAGGGTCTCCTGAAGTGGAAGCTTACATTCCATTATCTTCACAGTAATTCCACTTCTGGGCTCAGAGAGGAACCCAGGGCTGGGCTGGGCTAGGCTACCTGGGGAAAGAGGAAGAAAAAAACAAAGTCCTGGCCTGCCCCAGGCTTTCTTTCTGCCTGGGGACATAAACACAATAGAGCAGTTGCAGGAAGTTACCCACAAGGGGTTTAAGAGCCATTCCTAGGAAGAATGGAGATTATGGCAGAGAATCAGGAAATGCACCCTCTGGGAGAGGAAGGAGGGAGAAGAGTGTAGAGAACCAGCTTCTCTGATGGGTCTTGACCAACCTAAGGCTCTTCTGGGCGTCTTTCTCCCTCACTTATTAAATGGGTGAGCCTATGAGGGGTGTGTGGTTCTAGACTTGTGCTGCCCAGACCCTGGGGCTCCATAACATTTATTTCCTGGGGTGGGGGGAAGGCGAGTGGCTATAAAAGAGCTGGGCCTGACTTTTAAAAAAAGTTTTTTTAAAGGAAAAATAGGAGATCTGGCAACACAGGTCCTCTATTTCCTTGCGGTAGCACACAGCTAGGGAGGCAGCGACCATCCCTTCAGCCAGGTGTGCCTACTGCAGCAGCCCACCGTCCCAAGCTGCGCTATCCCTGCAGGCACCTGTACGTGTAGTCAAAGGGACAGGTGATGTCACCCAGGGCCCTGCCAGTCAAGAGGCAATGAGCCATATGAAAGCCAACAGCCCATCACAGATCCTCTCACAGTGAACTGGGGGAAGGGGGTGGCAGGGAGGGCTAGAACGGAAGGCAGCAGGGAGCGCCTGTTCAAACGGCTTTGGAGAAGCTCAGTCCCTTCGAACCCAGATACACGAGAGGCCCCCGGCCTCACCTAGAAGCCCCAAGAAACCTCTTCTTCAAATAACACTTACCAGCACCTTCCCGTCTAAGGGTGACAAAGTTCCCAGCCAACCTTGTGCTGCTGAAGTGGAAAGAGATCCCCATCAGAGCCTACAGTTCACAGTACAGAAGATTCTCTTTCGGATCTCGATCTCGGGCATGGGCTGACCCCCTGGGGGGATCCTAGGTTCTGCCACAGGGCCCTGGGCCAAGAGTTACACTGGGCCACGGCAAGCTGACAGCAGGTTCCCAGATAGGACTGCGGTTCACAGCCAGGATGTTATCCTGGCACTTTCTATCTTCAGGACTTTTGCTCAGTTGGTTCCTTCTAACCGGTCTGCTCTCCTTGGCTCCTTTACGCCTTCCTTAAGCCTATGTCAATTTTGGCCTTCCTTTAGCCAAGACAGAGCCCCACCTCCTTCAGGAAGCCCACCCTGATCTCTCTACCCCTAATGACTGCTCTTCCTGGAACTTATCAGCACTTGGCCTAATATCCTCTAGTAAATAAATGTTACTCCCCTCTTCCCAGTACCTATGGTCGAGACACGTATTACCTCATTATATATTGCCTCATTCATCTTCACAATGTTCCTACAAGATAGATAAGATCACCTCCAAGGGAACAGGGCTCAGAGATGATTCTTGGCAAGCCAGGGTCACACCAACTGACGCCAGAGCCAGAATTACTATTTCTTAGGCCTCTCAGTGCAAGAGGCAGAGCCTAAGCTGTAGGACAGGTCTCTCCTCCACCTGCCACTGGCTAGCAGAGGGCTGGGCACCACGACATGACACGACACGACATGACAGTGGACCTGATTCATCTCTTCCACATCCTGGGTGGTACATGTTCTGATGGCCTCTTTGGTCAGACCTTCGGGTGCACAGGCTCCAGGAATTCCGGGGGCAGAGAGGAGTCGTCATCAAGGACATTCTCTCCTCTCCCTCCCACACCAAGGCAGGACTGCAAGTGTTTCGAGGGTGTACAAACATCCCTAACTCTGCAAGGTAAGTGGCCTTACTCTCTGCAGGGACGCAGAGTCCCAGTGTCCCACCCTCATGGGGATCTGCCTCTCTCGGGAACAGTGCCATAAAGCCACAGAAACAAGCCAGAGAGCCCCAGGCAGACCCCCACCAATCCTGACTGTATTTTCCCTCGCACTGAACAAAAAGCCTGCACAAGGTGCTGTTAAACATTGAACTCCCCACCCACAGGCCGTGAACGAAGGCTTGCTGGAGCCTAAGTCAATCATTAGCCAGCCTGTGCCTCAGACTGTCCTCAGAGGGCTGGCACTGGGGCTAAGCAGTCAGGAGATGCTCCGAACAAGGCAGGCTGGGCAAGTAGCAACGGGGTAGCGTTTAAGCCTTACTGGAGGGCTGAACTTGAGCAAGCCAGTTCTGAAAGACACGTCCTAGAAATAAAAAGTCAATTCCCAGTGCCCTGGCATTGGATTACACAGGAATCCTAGAATACTGGACCTGGCAGTGGCCTTCGTGAAATCATCGGCTTCGACCAGCCTATTTTACTACGGTGGGGAGTGGAGGCCCAGAGAGCAGAAAGAATCTGCCTGACGTCCCAGGACGGGCTGGAGGCAGGACACAGACCAGAAGCATGTCTCTCGGCTTCTGGGCTGATGTACTCACAGCCCACACCAGCTCCCCTCCACTCAGCTCCCTTCTGGGTGCCAACCCCCTTTCCCCCAGGGCTGGATGGAGCTGGGGAAATGTTAAGACAAAATGAGGAAGGGACCCGACTCCTGGGGGCAGCCTAGAAGGAGCGAGAATCCTCAGTGCATCAGCGAGTGGTGGCAGCAGCTGCTGGCCTTCTGTGCACCAGCCACGGGGTCGGAGGTGGCCGTGCCCTGCACTGCCTGTGGGTTCACCATCGTCACCATCGCGACATACCATTCTGATCATGACAGACCATTCCCGCTTCCTAACCGAGGAGTACCAGCTTGGCCGATGGCAAGACTGGAGTTTCAAATTAAACACAGCAGTGGGTGGTGTCCCAGGAACTTCTGGTTGTCCCCTACGACCATCTGCCCCCTCTTACTTGTGGCACAGAACAACAACTGTTGCCTGGCACACGGTAGCCTCCAATAAGGACTAGTTTTCAAGCCTCCCTGGCAACCAGGCAGGGCATGGCCCTGCAAGCCAGCTGCCCTGAGCCACGCAGGTTAAGGGAAGGCCCTGGAGCAGTGCTATCTGGGACGGTCCCCACGCGGACGCAACAGCAAGGGTTGGCTGTCAAAAATGAAGATGCCCAGGCCTCATCCCAGACCTCCTAAATCAGAGCCGTTAAGGGCGAAGGGGTCACAAATCTGGGTTTTAACAAACCTTCCCAGTTAGTCTTAGATATGCTTATATTCGGAAACCGCAGCCCTAGAGAGTGCTGGGGGCAACTCCACACCAGGAGCCTGGTGCCAGGACGACCTCACAGAGCAGACATGGACCCCGGCCTCCAATTTCTGAAGAGAGAGGGGGGCTCCTCTCCTAATCCACAGCCAAAGCTGAATCGTAATGCAGGCAGGCGAGGGAAGAGGGATGATGAGAAACCTCCCCAAGTCAGCAGAAATCAGGACAGAAATAACACCCAGGTATAGTAAATAATAAACAGGAAACAAGATCCAAGGAATAAAATCAAGACTATCTGGTATGTGAATAGTCTGAATTTGGTATCAAAGACAGAAACCCCCAAATTCGGTTTGTTGTTACCACTGCCTTCTGCCATCCTCCCACACCCTGGTCATGTGCTGAGCACAAAAGACACTTTTTTTTTTTTTTTAAGGATTTATTTATTTGAGAGAGAGTGAGCACGGGGCAGGGGAGAGGGAGAGAGAGAATCTCAAGCAGGCTCCACGCTCACACTCAGCGTGGAGCCTGACGTGGGGCTCGATCCCATGACCCTGAGATCATGACCTGAGCCGAAATCAAGAGTCGGATGCTCAACCAACTGAGCTACCCAGGCCGTGGCCTAAGTCTTCATATTTGACATTTGGCCTTGGGACTTTTCTGTGTACCGACTGTTTTGTCATATCCCTTGTGGAATAGAGAAAGGCCGTGTGCTGTCACAAACCAGGAAGGAACAATGTAACTGCCAGTCAGAGCTGTCCCTGTCTTTGGACACAAAGGAAGGGACAAGAACCACAAAAGAAGAGAGGCAGTGCGGGGCCTGTCCCTGGAGCTTGCAGGCAAATCTTATTTTACCCATCCCTCCTAAGAAGCTGGCTATCCTAGTGACCACGGGGACCGGATTATTTCACGACAAGTGGGGTGCTAAGAAGCAGGTCCGGGAAACCAGAGGACCACATACTGTGCATAAGCCTGAACTGAAACAGGCCCTGGTGTAAAGCCCCGGGCCAATGCCTGCCTCTACGTTTCTGAGCCTTTCATTTACTGTCTTACAAAATGCACTTTTTATTTATTTTCGGTCTCTGAAGAAGAAAGGATTCTCCCAGACCTTTGGCAATATGGTCTCCTAAAACACATAACGTGGCAATGAAGGCCAAAGGCCAAAAGCATTAAAGTAAGCAACAAATGATGCAAAGTACAATCTGCACAGATCAGCTTCATAAACCTGTACACATCAAGCATGGACGTCTGGTCCCTGCATCGAGAATGAAGGTAAGTACTGCCTGACTTAACTGGAGATTATAGCGAGAATTTTGGGGACCTCTTGCAGAATTTGACAGACCAATATGCAAGGAAAGGCAAGCAAGCTCAAGTTAACAGATACATCTACAGTCTGTGACCCACCGGGAATACGTAACCTTTCCTGTCCATGAGAGCTTCAGGTATGGATCACGTCCTTGCCACAGAGAAAATCTGGATACGGCCCAGCGAGAAGAAATTGTGCTGATCACATTCACTAAACATAACCCAATAAAACCAGCAGTCGACCTTAAAATGTAATCATACTCCCCACAAAACCGGTTACTGGCTAAATACAGGATCCTGTCTTCTAAAACATCCTTGGATCAAGACAGATCTACACGACAGGGCAGCTGGCTGGAAGAGCGTGAGACTGTTGACCTCAGGATCATGAGTCTGAGCCCTATGTTGGGTGCAGAGACTGCTTAAATAAATAAATAAACGTAAAGAAATAAAAAAATCCCTGATCTATGTGGCGGCCATAAAGGAATGGAAAGGTGAGCCTTTCGAAGGCCAAGCAGCTAGGGTTGTACACACAAATATTGAACTTTATATGCTTTCTAAAGTTAAAAAACTAAAAAAATAAATGAACTAATTTAGAGATTAAAAGTTGAGCAACAAAATAAGCCAAAAGTAAGAAGGAATGAATAATGATAAAGGCTGAAATTAATGGCCAAGAACAGGAAAAAAAATGGAAAGGATACAAAAAATTATTATCCGTTTAGCAAATCCAGTTAGAATCCCATTCATAATATCTACTAAAGATGTATTACAAGGCCTGTAATTTGTCCCTGATTTGCAAAAGTTAGTATCATAAAAATGTCAACTCTTCCTTATGAATGAATACATTCGATGACATCCCAATCAGGGCCCTTCTGGTTGCTCATTCCAGCACTAGTTCAAATTCTAAAAATAGTCAATGGTCCCCATACCCATCAATTAAGGGGAGACTGTATAAACCACAGTCCCCCTGCACTATAGAACATTCCACAGTGGCTACTGACCCAGAACACGGCTCACCCAGGATTACTGCCCCTGATAAACTAATCAAAACCACCAGCTGAGGAATAAGGGCTGCAGCATTAAACCATTCTGTGAGAGAAGCCAACCTTTGCAGGGGCACCCGCGGGGCTCAGTTGGTTAAGTGTCTACCTTTGGCTCAGGTCATGATCCCAGGGTCCTGGGACGGATGGAGTCCCACATCAGGCTTCTTGCTCAACAAAGAGCCTACTTCTCCCTCTTCCTCTGCCCCCTCCCCGATCGCTCGCTCTCTGAAATGCATAAATAAGATCCTTAAAAAAGCAGCAGCAGCAGCAGCAGACCTTTACAGTGCCTGTGTCCATACGACACAGAAGAATTGGGGGGGGGGCCTGGACGGACGGCCACCCACACTGCTAATTTCTCAGGGTGGAATGGGAGGATGAGCTGAGAAACAGAAACGAACACCCCCTCGCTGCCGGCCTCCTCCAGCACCACCCAATGCCTCTCCTGCCTTTCAAAGCTCGTCTATACTCAGCACAGCCGAGCCAGACTCCTGCAACTCCTCTGCCCATTCATTCCCATCTGCCAGACTCGCAGCAAAACAGCCACAGCTAACGTGCTGCATATCCTCCTTATCACTTCCCACAGCAACAGCGGACACCCGTGGTCACTACCTCCAACTGAAGTGGACTCACCCTGGCT
This sequence comes from Lontra canadensis, assembly GCF_010015895.1. NCBI lineage: Eukaryota > Metazoa > Chordata > Mammalia > Carnivora > Mustelidae > Lontra > Lontra canadensis. The sequence continues at coordinate 37,083,619 of NW_022630997.1, forward strand.
TCTATGATCTGACACTGTCCTGCTTTTCCTCTCCCCTCATGGACTGCTCTTTTTCTAGCTCCTTCCTGGGCTCAGGTTCCTTTACTCAGCTATTCAAGGTGAGTTCCTCAATCCCATCATGCCCTTTACAGCAGATAAATCTCGACAAAAATGTCTCTCCAGCCCAGAGTCCTCCTAAGCCCCAGACACACCGGCCTCCTCGGTACCCCAAAGGCACTTCAAGATGCTCCACGTCCGAAACTGAATTCAGGATCATGATCTTGGCCACCTTCCAGACCTGGTTCTCATCCAGTATGCCATGTCTCTGGGGAATCCAGGCAGACAACCTAGGGTGGGTTGGGTGGACTGTGCTTTTATGCACACAGCACAGGGCTGGGCAAACGGTAGGTACTCACAAAGTTGGTTCAACAGAAACATGCCTTGTCACCCACTTCCTAAAAATAGCTGTGACCTTTTAGGTAGCCACGGCAAGCTCACATCTGCTACTGCCAGCTGACCCCCCCCAACATAAACATATTTTTCCCCCTAGAGATGCCAGTCCCAGGCTTAATCTGCCACATGCTCCCCCCCCCCCACCAAGCCCCCCAGCTAACCCCCTCTGGGTTTCTCCTTTCCACCTTCATTCACATTCCTCTCAGCTCATGGTCCTCCCAGCCAGCCTACCCCCAAGCTCCAGGTGACAAAGGCTGGGGACACCAGACTTCCCTTGCAATTTCAGGAACAATTCTTCCCTTCTTTTCTGCTGAGTCTGTGGGACTTTCAGGAGCACAGCCCCTGGAAGACCAGACACTAAGGGATCACAGAGTCAGGCGCCAACCGTCTGCACACTCCATCCTGTCTCAAGTGTCCTTGCAGTAAAGCACCCAAGAGATCAACACCATCATGATCAAGCCCTGGCTGATCTTAAACCCCCTCCGCAAACATCTTCTCACCAGAATCTGCAAACAACCATATGAGGCAGGCATTTTACCATCTAGAACACTGGGACCTTGTGTGGCTCCACAACTTGTCCCAGTGACACAAAACGGAGAACTCTGTCTCCTGACTCCTCCACTGTTGCCCTCACCCACTACTTTCTTCTAACACCGTACTGGAGCCTCTGTTTGGGCCCTATGTACTGTTAGGATCCTCCAGAATACAAGCCACCAGGTGACATCAGACCTCTATTTTATTGGGTGGGGAGGGCGGGTAGGGAGGTGGGAGGGGGTCAGCGGGCCTACTGTGCTGTAGTTTCAGCATTATTAGAAAGCTTCACTGAATTTCAACAACTCCTTTTAAAAATGCAAATTCCCAACAAAGAAACTTCAGTTTCTTCACCTTTACAGGTGCCTAAGGGCTTTCCTATCTAGGATCACTCAAATTCCTGAGGCACCAGGGGGCAACGGCATCAGAATGTGCTGTAGAGAGAAGTCCAGAAAGACCTGAGTTGGCCTGCTTGGCTGTGACTGTGAAGCACACCAGCACACAAGACTCTTCCCTGAGTGCCCTACCACAGGATCAAGCACCAGGCACTGCCTCAGGCTTAGGGAGAGAGGAAAGGAGGAGGTGAATCCAAGAGGAGGGAAGGTGAACTCCAAAAAGGCTCTGGGTCCTCGGCACAGGTCCCCAGCACTCGACACAGATTTCCTTTCTACATTCACCTCCTGCCTACACCGGCTTTGCCTCTCTGTTCTGCAATGAATTCCCAAGAGCCCACACTAACCTATTCTGGCTGGATTCTTACTCCCGTCACTCCAAAGAACCCATCCTCCACGGAATCTTGGCCTTCTAGGTATAGCAATCCAAGACAGGTATCTGTCAGCCTTGCCCTAGCTCCATCTCAGGCTCTCTTTTGTTGCCTACCCAAACCGAGCCTTCAAGGTCTAAGATCAAGGAAAACCTTATTTCCCTGGCCTGCCTCTCACACTCGGCGAAATTCTGCTGAGCACATATATTAGGCAGAGCCCATCCTGGGTGCTGTGCAACCAAGGCACAAGTAAGAAACATGAGTAAGCCCCGCCCTCCAAAGACAAAGGATGGGGCAGGGATAAGACACGGGGCCACACAAATACTAAGCAAGGCGAATATGGAGAAGGGATGCCAAAGGAGTGGAGGAGGAGGGCAGCGTGGGCTCAGAGTATGTCTTGTCCCTTCCAGCTAGGAGTAGGCTCCTGGATGGTTCCCAGAAGGGTGGGGAATCATGGGCAGAGATGGGGAAGGAGGACATTCCAGGAGGGCAGAACAACATGAACTAAAACAGGAACTGACAGGAGAGCAATTCGATTTGAATGGACCTCCAGCTGCATGAAAGAAACAACAGCTATTATTACTGCATTATTATTGCTGACACTTGTGTCCTAGGCCCTGCCGTAAGCTTTACCCCATGTAGGTGACATTCACCTAGAGCACACAGGTATGGTCTAACAGTCACCAGCTCAGCGCTGCGCCTGGGCTGTACGGTTGTCACGTATTAACTCATTTAACCCTTACAATGCCCCCGTGAGGTAGGTATTATCACCCCACTTTACAGATGGGGAAACCAAGGCACAGAGACTTGTAAGAGACAAGACGGAGGGATGCAGGACCCGGAGGTACTGAGCACCCCATGCCAGGGAAACAGATTTCCCTAGCACCTCACCGGTGGGTCTTGCCAGGGACCACCTAGAAGCACAGGAGGGTGCCTTGATGGAAGGAGCACTGTTAATCCTCCTGGAATCCCCGACAATGGACTGAAGCTAGAAGGAATGAAGGAACATAATGAGGGCCATTTAGGAGTGAAGAAAGAGAACACACCCTGCTCGTCCACCTCCTGGACTCAGCCCTGCCCCCCCCTGCAAGCTTTTGTTCCGGTTGTGGGAGCTGCGAAGAAGCGCACCACTCCACGCTCAGGTCAAGGCAGCCAGAAGCAAAACGTGGGGTCGGGAGAGAGAGTAGCGTCGCTGGCTACCTTGGATACCCACAGCAAAGCAAGGTCACTGATGGGGGAAGCGGAGAGAAATGTCGCGGGGGGGGGGGGGGAGGGGCGGCAACTGTAACCTGCTTGGGCTAGAACTGGCCAGCTTAACTTCGCTCCTCGGAAGGGGAACTTCGCAACTGTCCTTTAAACCAATAAAGGGGGTTTCTGCCATTTTAAGCCTTCCACAGGCTACGTAGAGCTCAAGGGGAAAGGCAGGAAGGGTAAACACACAGGTGAACACAGCGCCGGGGTAGTTCCGCATTCTCTCAAAGGGGCCTTAACAAACAATCTCCAACACCAGCAGCTCCCAGGATTTGCATCTTCCCAGTTCAGGAGGAAAGTTCCTGAAGCCAGCCTCCTAGACGAGCCCTCCTTAGCACAAGCCGGAAGGGCACCTACACTCTCGAGAACTCCGCTGGGTCAGAGGGGCCCGGACCACGGGCCATCCCCATACCAGTTAGTCGCCTTCTGGTCGCAGGTTTATCTGGTCCCAAGTTCACCCAGTCGTCCCACGCCCACCCAGGAGCGGGTGAGGCCCCGGCCCCGGCCGCGCAGCACAGTCACGTGTCCCTGGGCACAGGGGCCGGCCTGCGCACCGCCCACCTCAAAGAGGGCAGCCCCTCTCGGCAGATCGAGCCAGGCAGCCTAGCCGACGACCCGTCGGGGGCCAGCCGACAACCCGACACCAACCCCCCCAACCGCCGTGCTGAGCAACCAGGAAGCCGCAGGGCAGGACCGGGACGGGAGCGGGCGCAGGGCAGTCTGGGGCTCACCGGCCCGGCCGCGGCGCTCTGCCACCATCCCGTCCCTTGCCGCCGCCCGGCCCCGTGCCTCCGGAGGGCCGGGGAGCCCTCACTTACCCGGCCGCTGGCCACTGATCACAAGGTTGGGGGCCGCGAGGGGCCCCGGGCAGCGGCAGCTGTCTCCGCGGGCGTCCCGGCCGCGGCGCCTCTGTTGGCCTGGAGCTCTGTCCCACTCCGGCTTTCGGGGCACTCGGGGCACTCCGGGCACTCGGGCACTCGGGAACCGCAACCGTCAGGGCGGGGTCGGAGGAGGAGCGCGCGGGGCGGAAAACCCTGCGGTGGCCCAGCGCGCCCGGGGCGGAGCAGCTCGCGCAGGGGACGGGGCGGGGTAAGGGGTGGGGTCGGAGCGCGGCCCCGCCCCCAGGTGATAGCCGGGAGGGCTAACGGGCGGAGAGCTGTCTTCTGGGGCGGGAGGGGGGGAAAATCGCCGGCCTTCTGGCTCTTTTGGGCTGGCAGGGGATTCTGCCAGCGCCGGGAGTTGGTGAGGAGCTTCCCCGCTCCGCCCGCCTCCTCCGTCGGTCGTGCCCGAGCCACGATCTCGGGGACGGCGTTCTCCAAGCCCCCTCCAGCCCTATGTACTTTTGTTAGCGACTCTCCTTCAGGTAAAGAACACTTTTCACGTTAAAAAGGTCACCCAACAGTATGGAAATAGAGGTGGGGGTGGGAAAGTAGCTTTACAGTGGAGAAACCCGACAAACTACCTTACCTTAGTCAGGTGATCAAGGTCAACATGGAGAGAGAGAAATCTTCAGTGATAGCATGTGCCCATGTGGTCTTCCTCCCAAGAATACAGCCACGAAAAGCCTAAGGAGATATGAAAATAATGTAGTGTGGCATCCTGGAGGGGATCCTGGTAAAAGGACATTAGGAAAAAATTAAGGAAATTTAAATAAACTATGGACGTCAGTTAATAATAAAGTACTGGCTCATTCATTGTAGCAAAAGCTCCATGCTAATAGGAAATGCTAGTAATAGGAAAAAACAAGTGTTAACTTCTCATTTTTTCTGTACATATAAAACTACTCTAAAAGATCTTATTTTTGAAAAAAAAATGTTCTCACAGGTAATAAATGAATATATGACCATTTAAAAGCAATTTTTAGAAACTGAGATTCACTCTTTACTCCTCCAGCCCACTTTTAGGTGTGTCCTTCCAGATCTTTCTCTCTGCAACCTCTATGTGTATATATATTCACCTAAATGCACTGTTTAAGACGGTGTTGCCGTGTTTTTTTTGCGACATGCATTTTTACTCACTACATCTTGCCGGGTCTTTCCATGCAAGCACACTTTGATCTCCTCGGTTCTTCCCAAGGACCCAAGGGGTGCGCCAACGTGCGTGTCACCTAGGTTTTTAGGGAAAGACAATTAGGTTGCTGCCGGTTTGGGGCTGTTGCAAACAGCGCTGCTGGTCCTATTTCCATTTTCAGAGCGCAAAGTGGGCGGGACCGGGCGCTGTAGGTTGAAGGCGAGACTCTGGCCTCTGACTGCCGGGTAGGGTCGCGGGTGCGGTGCGGAAGCCGCGCCCTAGGACAAGCAGCCGCGCCCGACTACAAGCCCCGCGGACCCAGTCGTTTTACGCGGCTTCTGCAACACCCCTTACCCCGCAAAGGCGCGGCCTTTTTTCGGGGCTGAACTGCATTTTTTAGCGATGAGAAGCGGGTGAGAGTGAAACTTAGGCCAAAGGCTCCAGTGCGACTCGGAGGAAACGCCCCGCCCCCACCCTCAGCAGAAGAACAGCGGAGGGTCAGTGGCACCAGAAGGCTCCGCCAGCCCCGGATATTACCGCGGTGGGGGTGCCTGCGGCGACACAGAAGCGCGCGTCGGGGCGAAGCCCCCACGGAGCCCGCGGCCTTCCGAGGGAGCGTCTGTCGCCTGGAGTGCCCTCGGCTGGGGACTTCATCGGGGAAGGTCACACCTGGCGCTCACCCAAGCCTCCGGCTGGACGGCCTGCGTCGGCGCCGCGCTTGCCCCGGCTCCCGGCGGCCTCAAAGGCAAGCTTCTTTGAATGGCTCACTTTTTTCGTAGATGAGCTACTGCTTCCTTAAATACCATCTTTAAAAAAATAAATCAGAGCGGAATTCCTTCTGCGTGTAGCGCACACTTTGCTACGTCGGGTCTGAGCTCTTCAAGGCCAGGGTGGTGAATAGCTACCCCTGTGGTCACCCTTCTGTGACTTTGAACCATTTATTTTTAACAAACGTCGTGTTGGGCTCGGACAACCGTGGGGACACTTGTGTCGGGGAAAAGACTCTGGGTTTGGTGTGCCAACACCTGGGGCCTGTCGCTTTGGAAGTGATCTGTTCTTTGAGCCTCGGTGTTCTCACTTAGAAAATCTTCAAAATGGTCTATGAAAATCTACAAAGTAACCCCTGGTTCATCGCGGCTAGGGTCTGACACAGACATGAGCTGAGCTAAGGGGGAGTGAATCACTTGTAAACCGGTCAGGTGCTGCCCGGCTCTGAGTAGAGCAGGAGCCTTGAGTCATTGCACAGACAGGGTTTGAGTACAGCCAAGGTATGCCACACAAAGAGGGACTATAGAACACTCTACTGCTGTAAACACAGCTCTTCTCCAGTGGGGAAACAAATCTCACAGACCTCACAAAACGCAGGCTTGTAAAGAGGATCCTTAGGGTCAAGGACGGGAGAGGAAAGTGTAGAGGATGGGATCTGGAAAGGCTGCTTCTGATCAGTCTGGCCAGACTTTACAATCCCCTTTTAATTTAAAAAAATATATTTTTTAAAAGATTTAATGTATTTGTCAGAGAGAGAAAGAGAGCACAAGCAGGGGGAGAAGCAGAGAGAGGGAGAAACAGGCCCCTGCTGAGCAGGGATCTCCACAAGGGACTCCATCCCAGGACTCCAGGATCATGACCTGAGTTGAAGGCAGACACTTAACCGACTGAGCCACCCAGGCATCCCTAATTTTTTTTTTATAAATTATATTCATTCTTTTTAAATAATACCTACTGCTTTCATTTCATTTTATCTTTGTAGTTCCATTCCTTCTTTCCTTGGATCTGCCCTGGTGATCTTTTTCTGGTTTCTAGAGTTGAACATTTGGGTCAGTTATTTTCCAAATCTCTCTCTTGTTGTTCTCTGATAAATGTATCTAAGATGATAAATCTCCCTGTACATCCTGCTTAACTACGTATCACAAGTTTTAACATGCCATGCTTTTGTTATCTCTCAGTTCTAAATATTTTGTTGTTTTTTTTTTAATTAGGATTTTATCCTTAATTCATGTATTATTTAGAAGCGTGTTTCTGTAGCTTTTTAAAAAACATTTTGGGGGTGCCTGGGTGGCTCAGTGGGTTAAAGCCTCTGCCTTCAGCTCTGGTCATGATCTCAGGGTCCTGGAATCAAGCCACTCAGGCTCTCTGCTCAGCAGGGAGCCTGCTTCCTCCTCTCTCTGCCTGCTTCTCTGCCTACTTGTGATCTCTGTCAAATAAACAAATAAAATCTTAAAAAAAAATTTTGTCATAGATTTCTAATTTTAATGCTTAGAGATGAGAAAAGGTGCTCTTTTTGGAATTTGTGACTTCTCTGTGGCCTGACAGACTTTTCTTTTTTTTAATGTCCCAGTTTTTGTGAATGCACAAGCTTCTTTCTATGTGTTTTTCCCTCCAGTGTGCTAGTTACTCAGATTGTTTATACCCCAGGTTTTTTCTGTTCCAGCCGTTGATTTCCAAGAAGGCTGAATTAACGTTTCCTACCTTTATTATACTTTCCAATTTCCCCCTATAATTTGTTCTCATTTTGCCTTATAATTTTGAGAACAAATTATTAGGTTCACACAAGTTCATAATTGGTTTATCTTTTGGTGACTTACCTTCTTTTATCATTTTTCTCCTTAAAAAATTATTAGGCCTGCTTTCAGTATTGCTAAGATAGTATTTGTCTGGTATGTTTTTCCTGTCTTGTTTTCCGGCTTTCCTGTTCTTTAGGTTCATCTCCTGGAAATAACGCCTTTTTTTTAAAACAAATTTTTAAAAATCCAGTTGGGTATCTGCCTTTAATTGATGAGTTTAGTTTATATTAATAATGATTACAGAAATATTTGGACTTATTTCTGCCCCTTTTTTGGAGATGCACACACACGTACTCAGGGCTGATATTCACCTAAAACACATTGGTAAATGCTGTAAATTGTAAAAAGTCAAAGTTCTTTCATCCTGCTTGGTAAATAGCTGTTGCCTTGAGACCTCATAGTACCTCCACCCTTGATTTTCCCCTGATCTAGCAACAAAAAGGGGCAATGCTTATCCCAGGGCCATCCAGCACCTTTTCCAAGTCTCTAATTGGTTAGGAAAGGGGCCAGGTAGGTGGATTCATATTTTGAATATCATGTGAAATACGCTTTCTCTTTGTATCTTTTTTTCTCTTTTCCTACTTCCCTTTGCAATGTTTGAATTTTCTTTATTTAATAGGGAGGTGCTGTTAGAATTAAAAACATATGAATAAATAGCTGCTTCCTAGACACCTTTACCAGAATATCCCTCCTAAAACCCAACTTTATAATGTCAAAAAGTGAACTAATTATCTTTCCTGCTCAACCTGCTTTTTCTCTTGGCTTCTGTATCTCAACTGAGGTAGCACTATCGAGCGCCTCACCTCCGAGCTCCTCATGGGAGAGGCTTAGCAAACCTTTCTGTGGTCCAATGTTTTTTGTAGAGTTTGCGGAAATAAGCTATTTTAAATACAAGCAATTAAGACATCTGGTTCTTTCTACCCTGAGTTCTCCAAAAACCCCTCACATCAGAAGAGCCATAGGCATTTTTGGGATTTAGCTAAAAAAAGGCAAGCTGAAGATTCGCTTAGTTAGGGTTTAATAAGATATGTTCGTGCCATTTCCAGTCACTTCTGTGTGTGGTTACATTACTGCTCATCTTTCAGTGTGGGAATGGTTTCTAGGAACACGGCTCTGATTCAGCCAGGAGAGCCAGAGACGGTTCAATAATGAACATGTCCTCTCGTACCTGTTTTCAGAAAAATGTAGGCCGTGAAGGAGAAACAAGATTTGATACGTTTGGAACCAGAAATTAGTCTATGGAAAACTCTTCCGAACATTGTATGTATGAAGTTTTAAGCATGTAAGTTTATCCTCATCCATGCCCATTTATTTTTTATTTTTTAGAGATTTTATTTATTTATTTGAGAGAGAGAGAGTATGCAAGTGGGAGGACGAGCAGAGGGAGAGGGAGAAGCAGATTCTGTGCTGAGCGTGGAGCCCGAAGTGAGGCTCTGTCTCATGACCCTGAGGTCATGACGTGAGCCGTGAAATCAGGAGTGCATAGCTTAACTGACTGAGCCCCCCGGGGCACTCCTCATCCACACCCATTTAAAATGGAAGTTCTCTTGTAGGAAATATACTTGATAAGGCAACATATGCAATGACTACATATAAACATATAGAAATAGATTTTTTTCCCTTTTTTTTTTTAATTTCAGCGCAACAGTATTCATTGTTTTTGCACCACACCCAGTGCTCCATGCAATATGTGCCCTCTCCAATACCCACCATCTGGTTCCCCCAACCTCCCACCCCCCACCCCTTCAAAACCCTCAGGTTGTTTTTCAGGGTCCGTAGTCTCTCATGGTTCACCTCCCCTTACAATTTCCCCCAACTCCCTTCTCCTCTCCATCTCCCCATGTCCTCCGTGTTATTTGTTATGCTCCACAAGTAAGTGAAACCATATGATAATTGACTCTCTCTGCTTGACTTATTTCACTCAGCATAATCTCTTCCAGTCCCATCCATGTTGCTACAAAAGTTGGGTATTCATCCTTTCTGATGGAGGCATAATACTCCATAGTGTATATGGACCACATCTTCCTTATCCATTCGTCTGTTGAAAGGCATCTTGGTTCTTTCCACAGTTTGGCGACCGTGGCCATTGCTGTTATAAACATTGGGGTACAGATGGCCCTTCTTTTCACTACATCTGTATCTTTGGGGTAAATAACCAGTAGTGCAATTGCAAGGTCATAGGGAAGCTCTATTTTTAATTTCTTAAGAAATCTCCACACTGTTCTCCTAAGTGGCTGCACCAACTTGCATTCCCACCAACAGTGTAAGAGGGTCTTCTGCCCATTTTTTGTTTTTTTTTTAATTTTTTATAAACATATATTTTTATCCCCAGGGGTACAGGTCTGTGAATCACCAGGTTTATACACCTCACAGCACTCACCATAGCACATACCCTCCCCAATGTCCATAACCCCACCCCCCTTCTCCCAACCCCCCTCCCCCCAGCAACCCTCAATTTGTTTTGTGAGATTAAGAGTCACTTGTGGTTTGTCTCCCTCCCAATCCCATCTTGTTTCATTTATTCTTCTTCTACCCCCTTAACCCCCCCCATGTTGCATCTCCACTTCCTCATATCAGGGAGATTATATGATAGTTGTCTTTCTCCGATTGACTTATTTCGCTAAGCATGATACCCGCTAGTTCCATCCACGTCGTGGCAAATGGCAAGATTTCATTTTTTGATGGCTGCATAGTATTCCATTGTGTATATATACCACATCTTCTTTATCCATTCGTCTGTTGATGGACATCTAGGTTCTTTCCATAGTTTGGCTATTGTAGACATTGCTGCTATAAACATTCAGGTGCACGTGCCCCTTCGGATCACTACGTTTGTATCTTTAGGGTAAATACCCAGCAGTGCAATTGCTGGGTCATAGGGTAGTTCTATTTTCAACATTTTGAGGAACCTCCATGCTGTTTTCCAGAGTGGTTGCACCAGCTTGCATTCCCACCAACAGTGTAGGAGGGTTCCCCTTTCTCCGCATCCTCGCCAGCATCTGTCATTTCCTGACTTGTTCATTTTAGCCATTCTGACTGGTGTGAGGTGGTATCTCATTGTGGTTTTGATTAGAAATAGATATTTTTAAAAACAATTTCAGGAAATGTATTTTGCTGAAACTCTGTGTAATAAGGCTCTCGGACTTCCTCCTTCACGATAGTGGACAGAGCAGGTGCTGTAGTCTATCTCTTCAGCCCCAAACTCCAGAAATGTCAGGAAAGGAAAAAACTGGTATTTTTTTTAAAAAGCTGACAAGTAATGTTCAGGGAATTAGAAGCACTGAAGAATTTCTGGGAAATCTGATTTGGATATCATGGACTCGGGATGGTCTTTTTTTTTTTTTTTTTAAGTTTTATTTATTTATTTTAGAGAGAGAGCACAAGTGGGAGGGACAGAGAGAGAATCTCAGGCGGACTCCATGCTCAGCGCAGCGGAGCCCAACAGGGGGCTCAGTCCCCACAGCGAGATCAGGATCTGAGCAGAAACCGAGAATCGGATGCTTAACGGACTGCGCCCCCCCCCCCCGGCACCCCCAGAATGGTCTTAATAGGCAATCACTACTACTCTCTTATTACCTCCAGAAACAAGGGCTACCAATTCTGGATCCCCAACAATCATTTTAAGAGCTATCCTCCAACTTTAGGGGATTTGGAAAACAGTTATGCGCAGAAAAGCTACCTTGTTTAGTTAGTTAGGGAGTGCATTTCACAGCTGGTTTGACTAGAAGGGATAGCTGTTCGGCATGAGCGGGGCTGCAGGTATCTGCTTGTGTGTTCAGATAGGATCTGTGCTTCCACACCTGCTGTCCTGTTTCCTCAGGATGACTTTCATTGACATTGCACGGTCCCAGGTGGAACCGTGGGGCCTCAGTTACCCCCCTGTGATGTTCTTAGAGAACTCTGGAAGTTTCTCCTAAAGCAATTCTTGGCTCCACCAGCAGGGGCTCTCTTGACGCACGTTGGAGGGGATGTGTGTTGGCCTTTGCTTTAGGAACATGCGCTTGCTGGCGCCCCAATTTTCCTCAGAGGACTGCACTGAAGTCCCAGATCAGTTTAATATTATGCGTATGGCTCCTTTCATAAATGGCAACGGAAAGTACCAGCATTCCGAGTCGAATCTCAGCCTCAGAGCCACAATGTACTGTTTAAAAGTTTGGCTGAAAGAAATGCTGTTTGTGGACAAGTACCTAAGAAGTATGTATTTTATTCAATCCCTAGACACATATTCTTTTTTACAGATTTTATTTATTTATTTGACAGAGAGAGATCACAAGTAGGCAGGGAGGCAGGGAGAGAGACAGGGGGAAACAGGCTCCCTGCTGAGCAGAGAGCCCAATGCAGGACTTGATCCCAGGACCCTGAGATCATGACCTGAGCCGAAGGCAAAGGCTTAACCCACTGAGCCACCCAGGCACCCCTAGACTCATATTCTTAAATACATATAATACCAGTTCATCTGGAGCCGCAGAGTTCAGCGCCTGAGTGCCTCCTGTGGCTTTTTAAAGATTAACTTTTAGTGGATTGTGTTTTGATTGGTTGTCCTCAATCTATCCTGAGTGACAAGATGCAAAAGACAGCTTTGAACATGGATCCCTCTTCTGTTGCAGGGATGTCGTAGAGCACAGGGCTTGTTATGTCCACAGTGACCTCTCCAAGAGGACAACTTGTAGAAATGAATGTGTTACTTGGCCTCACTCTCTAGAATCTGCAAATACTCTTAGATCTTACAATAGGTGCTATTTCCCTCTCTGTATCTGCTGCTAGGGTCTTAGGGCTAAGCTGATAAAGAAGCATGAAACTGTACAAAGGGAACTAATCACTCAGGTTGGCACCATTGGTGAAATGGAATCAGACCTGGGTGTTGGCAAGGTGCTTGAGGGGCTGTGCCATCCGTCTTGCGTGTCGGACAATCCCCTCCCTAGAAGAGGGCTGGAAACCAACATAGGTCTGTTTCCAAACCAGTCTTATAGAAATGCCTGCAGATGATCCCTCTCGCATAGAGCTGGGGTTAGGACAGTTATAGTAGGGCGATGACACAGGGAGAGAAGCCTATCGACTCTTCTATCCTTCTCTCTCCCTAGCTTTTCATCTTTGATGCCACATGGCATGGTTGGAAATGCATGGACACCATATATGAAGTCAAGTGCCATGTCAAGTGTTTCCCAATGCTTCACCCAGCACGCTCTCCAGATCTACGTACATCCTGCCCCCAACGTTCACTTCCGTTACGGGAGTCAGGGAAGCAGCCATACTCTATTAAACGCGTAGCTCTGGAGCCAGAGGGCCCATCTCTAATCCTGCCTCCGTGCTCACTAGCTGAGTGGCCTTGGGTAAGAAATGTAGTCTCTTGATTTGTGTGACAGGAACCAAAACACTGCATGCCAAACCCAGTTGTTATGGAGACACATTATGTAACCTCTGTGAATCATCTAGCACAGGGCCGGACACAGCAATAGATCTTGGCCACGAAGAAATTCATCATGGTGGTTAAGCCTCTGGGCTCTGGGATAGGCTATACGGGGTTCACATTCCAGCTCTGCCTGGGCCAGCTGTGAAATGTTGGGCAACATTCTAACTTCTTGAGTCCTTGGCTTTTTTTTTTTTTTTTTGTCTGCAAATGGGACGAATAATACACACAAAACTCTTGACCCACCGCTTCCTATAGGGGGTGTGCTCCACAAATGATAGATCTACCTTCTCCTTACGTTCCTGCCACCCCAGGGGAGATGCAGCTCAAGCTAAACAGGTAAGAGGAAGTGCCTGAGGTAGATTCTCCGGAGCCCCCAACCCTTTGGTAGCAGGGGAAGTGACCTCTACCTCAAACACAGAGTAGTACCAGAGCCACTTAGGTTTATTGTTTTCTGTGTGCTGAGCAATGAGCTGAGAGTTTTCTATTTTTGTTTCACCTGAGACTAGCTATGATAGATCCTCAGTTCTCTGTCTAGGTTCAGTCAGGAACAGGAGACAGAAACAATGGGAGTTGTAAGCAGTTAAGCAATGGGAGTTTACTCTAAAGAAAATTATGCTGTGATAAAAGAGTAACTGTAGGATGTAAAGAGAGCCCTAGAAGGCTACTCTCCCTACAGCTGAGAAAGGGAACCCAAGGAGGGGGTACAGCCTCAGAAGGGGGCCATCTCTCAAGGCTGTGGACCAGACCTTGTTGGAGAAGGCATCATGGCAGCCCCTTGGATGGTGGAGGAATTTGCGTGTGTCTTGGCCAGAGCTGGCCTTCTGTGGCTAGACAAGGATGAAGCAATCTGCCTGAGTGCAGGTGAGTGACAACCTGGTGGTGGGGTCTGTGGGCATCTAGAAGGAGTCAGACGGCAGTGTAGGTGGGCAGCAAGGAACACACAGTGTCCATTTGGGGAGGGTTGTGGGAAGGTGATCACCAGGCTGGACAAGACGCTTAGGTCTCTGGGGGACCTCCCGGACTCATGGGTGGGACAGAGCACCACAGGATGTCCTGTATCTGTCAAAACCAACAGCAGAAGTCCCGTCCTCCTGTGGAGTTCTCCCGGCACACTCTGCTAGAAGACTTAACAGCACACTCACTATAAAGGCAAGATGCTTGTGGGGATCCTGACCATTAGCACACAGCAGCTATTTGTGGGTGAACTTGGAGCTGAAAAGTCATAAACTGATAACGAGCATAGACATGATAGGGGCATTTGAAGAAAGCTGGATGCGCACAGGTGTACATCCATATAGTCAGGCAGGGACTCACATGTATACTAATCCCCCCTGCTTGAGAGGGTACACTACTCCTAGAATGCTTGCAGAGCCCAAGTGAAGAACATGCTTCATGGTTCCCTGCCGGCCACAAGAAAGCCTCCATAAAGCACTGAACCCTCGGGGGGAGGTGGGGCAAGGTGGCATGAAAGAACTGGCCATGAGACTTCTAAAATTCTTCCTCCTTTCTACTCCCTTCCACATTGTTCATGCACCCAAGGGAGACCTGAACCCTAGCAGAGCAAGCCCATTTCCTTTTTTTAAAAAAATTAATTTTATTTATTTACTTGAGAGAGAGAGAGAGAATGTGAGCCAGGGGAGGAGCAGAAGGAGAGGGACAAGCCGACTCCATGCTGAACACAAAGCCCAACACGGGGCTCGATCCAAAGACCTTGAGATCATGACCTGAGCCAAATTCAAGAGTTGTATGCTAACTGACTGAGCCACCCAGGCGCCCCAAGTCCATCTTATTTCTGCATGTTTATTTCCCCTGAAGCCTAGCTAATCTGTCTGTGAGCTTGGGCACACAGAGGGCACTGCGCTCAAACAACAGGCTTCCTGGCTTCCTATTGAACAGACTCCTGGAAAGTCATTTTCCTCCACCAACTAAACACCAAGCAACTTGTCGATAGTGACCAGCACGTTTCCATGCTTTCCACTGTCCATGGCATGGAGTTCCTCCCAGTGCCCTGCTGGAAGTGAGGGCCCAGAGGCTGAAAATTCACCTCCCACCCTGCTCCAGCCCCATCCATGGGGCGGTGGTCAGAGACCCCTGAAGAATGAAATCGATTCCGTTAGGTGCTCATATATTGTATGAGGCATACACGGAACCCTGCCTCCATACCGCACTGGCCAGCATCCAAGGGTGCCCAGGAGCCTGTGTATTCTGGAAAGACCGCCTTTTCTGCAGCCACATCACCTTCGGCAGAGCGAAGAAGGCCTCCGGAATCCCTCATACTTTGGCAGCCCTGCTCTTTCCTCCGTACACGGACTCCTCACCACCATTATTTGCCTTGAGGCCATCAGGATCCTCCTCCTTAGGGTTTTATCTCCATGTGCCTCAGTCACTCCAGAAAGCTTGGGTGCCCAGGCTATCCCTTATCTCCCAGGCCTGAAAACCCATACAGCTCTCTCCAGCCTTTACTTTTCCCCCACAGCACCTGACGTATGGCACACTTGTTAGACTCCCCTGACTGAGGACGGGGTGTCTTGCCTCTTTTGTTAATAGCTATACTCCCAGCATCTAGAAGGTATCTGGCATACAGTAGGTGCTTAATAAATATATGTCAAAGGAATGCACGATCAAACAAAGCACCTCTGATGCCCCCTGTTCTCTGGGACTCGGTGTCCACTGAAGCCCCGTTAGTATCATTACTACCTTCCCATCAAGGGCCTAAACTGCAGCCCTTCTCCCTCACTGGCTTACACAACACTCTAGCAGTCTCAGAGCCTAGGCGTGGGAGGCACACAGGCATGGGCGTGCATCCTGGCTCTGCCACGGAAAGGTTTTTAGCACCTCTGAGCCTCAGTTTCACTTATTTGTAAACCTGAGATTTTGTTGTCAAGTGGATTGAATGGCAGGTGTGTGTAAAGGACTCAGCATGGCTTCTGGCCCCCTAGGGAGTGAGCAGTAAAGGGCAGCAAGCGAGCAGGGAGGCCGCAGAGCAGGCCCGGGAGGAGCAAGCAGCCTTCATCTGCTGGGCCACCTGTGATGGGCTGGAAGGGGATGCCCCGAGCCCTGTGCTAGAACGGATCCTGGGCAGGCCCAGTGCTCAGGGGGAAAGAGTCCAACAATCGATTAATGATGTCTGCCATGGGCCTGGGTGCTGGATGGAGGGTGCAGAAGAATAAAGAAAGTTGCAGACCCAGGTCACACATTTGCCATCCTGATCTACAGTTTCCACCAAGGCTCCTTGTCTTTTGTACATCTTGACTTTCAAGGGTGAGAGCTCCTCTCTTTCTAGGAGCTCTTCCCTGACCTCACAGGTCTTCACACACACACACACACCCTGAAAATGGTAAGGTCTGCTCCTCTGAGCCCCCACTTCCTTCCTATGCTGTTCCCTTAATATTCACCAAATAGCATTTTGAATTGTGTTTTAGCTTTCAGATCTCCTGTCTGCATATATAGGCTGAAAAATGCCCTCAGGGTAGGTTTTACCTTTGAAAATGAACTTGACAAAACTCACAGGGTGCCCTGGATTGGGAGTCAGAAAATCTGACCTTGCTATGTGACTCTGAGCACATTGCCCTACCTCTCTGAGCCTGTTTCCCTGAAGGAAAATGGGAACCTTAAGCAAGCTGCCTTCTCTGGCCACTGTACTCCAGTGGGGGGGAATCAGTATTTCATAAGGCTTCGTTCATGTGCTTGCTGCATATCCCCGTGCTCTCCTTCTTCAGTGTCTAACACTGGAGTTTCTGCAGGTGCGAAGTAGGCTTTTCCCAGCAAAGGAATAAGCAGATGCATGCTTTGAATGGGAGCAATAGGCCCTTGGGATATACTGACATCCGAGTTTGGAGAACAGAAGGGAAAAGCCAATTTTCCTCCCTTTACACTTGCAATTGGGAAGAGATAGGAGCCAGGAAAGAGAAATGCTACCATCTGCTGGTCATTTCCTGTGTAGCAGCATCAAAATAAGAGTTGTAAAGCTCTTGTTCAAACTTAGCTAAGGACCCAAGAGGGGAAGGGCTGCATTAGCTGAGCACTTCCTGTTTATAGGGACTATCTTTGAGGATGCTATACAGTGGAGATATGAATTAGCCTTGGATGCTGCCAGTAAAGACGCCGCTGACTCACTCCAGAGAGCTCGAGCCGCCTCCCCGTGCCTGTGTGCCTTGAGGACGTCCTTCAGCCTCTCTGAACTTTGGGCTTCTCACTGGGTGCATGGGCTAGGATGGTCTCCAAGCATCTGGAGGGAAGACCTTGAAAGATGAAGAGAATGTTACAGATGGGTACTGAGACGGAAAGGAGGACGGATCAAGAGAAGCCCTTGGAAAACCTGACACATATCTTCTTCCTTTGTCTCCTTGTTTGTGACGCCATGGGTTAGGCTCCGGATCTCTAAACACCTGTCCTCCTCTGACTTCTTTCTGCTCAGGGGAAGGGACAGAGGAGTTGGAAAGACTTCCTGAAGGAACAATGGAACCAACACCTGTGTAGTCTCCACCAATTTTAAGAAATGGAATCATACTATTGCCTCTGAAGTCATCTATTATATGAATAGATTTTAATTTATTTATACATGCTACTGTGAATGGCATTTGAAATCTTTCCTATTGTTTCCGGATTTTTGCTGCCTTGAACATCCATGTGTGTATATTTCTGTCAAGTACATACCTAGGGGGTGTAATTGTTGGGTTATAGATCATGTGCATTTTCAACTTTAGAGATAATTACATTTCATTATCCCATGAGGTTGCGCCAATGGAAACTCACTTAGGAGTGTGTGCAGGTTCCCATTACTCCATACTCACTGCAACTATTTGATGCTGTCAGATTTTTTACAATTTTGCTAATTTGGTGAGGGTGAAATGGTGTTTTACTGGGCTTTCATTTATTTTTCCCCAATTAATAATGAGCATGTTTTCATACATTCATTATTTTGCCTTCCTTCTGAGAAATGCCTGTTTATTTCCTTGTCTGGTTTTCTCTTGTTTTGTCTCCCCCCTCCCCCATTAATCTGTAGGCGTTATAAACTATATTTGAGATACAACTCTTTTATCATCTATGTATATTGATAAACTGTTATCTCTTCTACCTTCTATGTCTTCTGAAGACTTGAAGTTATTAATGATAATGTAGTTGTAGTAAGCAGAATGCTAAGATGACCGCCATGACATAATGTCCAGCACCAGAGTTTAGACAAAACCTGCAAATATGACAGGTATCATTGGTGATTGTGTCATATTATATGGCAAAAGGAATTTTGCAGATGTGACTGTGGTAACTAACCAGTTGCATGTGAGTTCAAGTAGGAGATTAACCAGGTTGGCCTGACCAAGTCCCAATGTCCTTTTAAACCTGTAGAGATCAGAAACAGAAAGTCAGAGATTCAAAGCATGAAAGATGTGACATACATGGCTTTGAAGATGGAGGGGGCCTCTGTGGCAATACAGATGATCTCTAGGAGCTGAGAACAGATCCTGATTGACAGTCAGCGAGGACCCAAGGACCTCATGCCTACAACCTCAAGGAGTTAAATTTGCCACAACCCCATGAGCTTGGAAGAGGACCCAGAATTCTAACCAACTGAGCCACCCAGGCGTCCCGAGGACCCAGAATTCTAGATGAGATCACAGCCCAGCCAACTCCTCGGCGTTGGCCTGTAGGACCCTGAGCCCACCTGCCACGCCATGCATGGGCTTCTGGGTTGCTCATCGGTGAACCAACAAATGGTTCCTCTTTTTAACTCTGGTGAATTTGTTATGCAGCAGTAGAAGACAAATACAGTAGTGGTACTTATCAACATTTTTCTGTATTTTTTTCACTTCCCGAGTTTAGAAACTAGAATGAGTGAGCCTGTCCCCAGAGCTGCAAGGCTGCTGCCTCAGCTCCAGAAGGTGCCATTAGGATTGCCACATGAGAGAGACCCAAACTAAGTAGCAGTGGCTCAGAGTTGCCAACCTGGGCCCCCAGATAAACTATTACAACGTTTTGTGGATTTTGAGAAGGACAAAGTCCCCATTTTCCAGGAAGCTTTAGGAGCTTACTGTAGTTTTTTACAATGTACCCCAGGACCTAGTCATGTTCTTGCCTAAGACCCCCAGCCCTGCGACCGCTCAGAGCAACTATAACCTTGCACAGAGAAGCTCTCTTGCAGTCCAGGCGGCCTTCCAGTGCTTTCTGCAAAGTGAGCTGGCATCAGCCCTGATCAAGGAAGGCAAGCTAGGCCTGGTGACGCTGTAGCTCTCTGTCTCTCCTCCCCAGCTAGGCTCTCTGTCCTGCCTTGTTGTTCTCCCCATCCCTAGCTTCTCAGCCCTGGACACCCCACCGGAGGATAGTTGTTGGCAAAAAGCACTTTCTGCTGGGTCCTGGGATGAGAAGAGGTGGCCCGCGGTGGAGCACCAGCTCCATGTCCACGTGACTCCTTCAAGGCTCCTCCTGGAAGCAGCAGGGAGACAGAGGACAAGAAGACATGCTCTCCATCCACCCACCCGTGCTTCCTGCCTGGTTAAGCAACAAAGCCTATACAATTCGTCCAAATTACTGGTGATCCCGTTTCGTATTGACATAACTTCAAGGTTGCAAAGCCATTTCACATGGAGTTTCACCCCTGCTGAGAAGTTTGGAAAATGCGGTTTCCATTCCCATTTTGTGGATAAAGAAACTAAGGTTTCGAGGAGCAAAGTGTCTTTGCCCAGTGACATGCATGTAACCGGTAGCCAACAGGCCAGGAGTAAAACCTGGCTTCTGACATTTATGCTGGAGGATCTTCCCCTTGTCCCAGAGAGCTCCACGTGACGGAAGAAAAAGTCCCTTCCTTGCTGGGCATTTTATGAAGCGACACAGAGACAATTCTGACCTTCTCACTCCGAGCTGCCCTGGAACAGAGATAGTCAGGTAGGGGTAGTCAGGCAGGGGGCACCTGGGCAGCTCCGTCGGAGAAGCCCCTAACTCTTGGTTTCCGCTCAGGTCATGATCTCAGGGTCTTGAGATCGGACTCGAGTGGCATCGACGGGCTCCCGCTCAGTCTGCTTGAGATTCTCTCTCTCTGCCTCTTCCCCCTCTCACTCTGCCTCCTTTTCTTAACCAAAGAACTAACTCACTAACTAAATCTTAAAGTGGTTGTCAGACAGATACCTTGTAGGGACCCGGTCAAGGAGTCAGAACTCACCCAGCTACGTAAGCGACATGGACAGTTTCAAGAGCTGGTGTAGCTGCGTCAGGCCTACTCCTTAAGGGCGACAAAGTGCGGGGGCGTGCGGCATGCGTGTGCGTATGTGGTGGTGGGTGGACATATGATGTGCATCTGTGAGGGCACGTGTGCACGCGTGCGTGTGAGATGGTCTGGGGCATGCTGTGTATGTGCGTGGGGGGTGTGTATATGTGTTGTGGGTCTATACCACGTGGGGATCCGTCTGTGTGAGCGTGCGTTGGGGGGGTCCTTCTGAGTCGGGTGCTGTGGTAGGTGTGTGTGTGTATGTGTGGCGGCTACGTTCTCATCATGGGGATGGATGTGTGATGAACAGTATGTGTGAGTGTGTGCGGTGCTGTGTGTGTGAGTGTGTGGGAGCACGTCCAGGGCTGGGACAAACACTCTGGGCTGTAGTGGCACTCGCGTCCTGGCTCACAGACCCCAGGCACTGCGGGGCCCCGGGCCAGCTAGGTCAGCACACCCCGACGAGTCCTGTCTGCAGGGTGTCCACCGGAGTGTCTTTTGTTTTAAATAAGGCCCAAATGCTTGGCACGGATGGGGATTTCACTCTGGCCTGATCCCTACCGCAGGTCTTCCTGAGGCACACCAGCTGCCTTGAGCTCCAGGGGCGACTTCTAACCCCAGAAGAGCCTCCCCACTGATCAGGACACAGAGAAGCTGTCCCCGAGCCTGACCCAGAATAGCCCTGCCAAACACTCTATGTCCTCCCACCCCTGAGAAAAGGCAAAACGAATGCCAGATTCCAGCAATCGAAAACCTTAAGTCCCTCGGCTGGGGGAGGTCGGAGGCCTTGGCTGCCATCGTCCCCAGGAAGCCTGTCCAGACCTCCCTCTTTCAAACTGCAATGCCTCCTTGTCCCCCTCCACCCCACTGGCTCTCCTGGCCCCTTCACAGAGGGGTCTTTCTTCTCTGTTTCCAGAGCAGCACTAGCCACCTTGTAACAGTGCTTAATTTACCCAGGAGGTCCCCTTTTTGAGCCCCTGGTGGGAATGTAAGCTCCTTGAGGGCAGGGACCCATTTTACCTGTAGGAGAGGGCACAACATTTAGAAGGGGCTGGAAAAGTATGTGTGGAAGCAAGAGGGGAAGGCTGGGGGGGGCGGGTACTTTGCCCCAACATGCCACCTGGGCTTTGGCCTATGGTGAGGGTCTGGGGGCAACTCCCTTCCCCATGATGTCCCCCCACTCACTCACCACCCAGGAACAGCCAGGGGTCAGAGGGCAGCCCCTGGGGCTGTGGATGGGGCGCCTATCAACTCTGTAGCCACCGCCCTGATGGAAGGAAGGCGCAGCTGCAGGCGGGAGGGCTCGGGAGGAAGACTGTATTCAGTTTATAGGGAAAGAACTATGGCTTGGGATACACTTAATTTAGCCCATGTCTGGGGAGGTGGGCAGATGAAATCACCTTGTGTGTAGTTCTTTCCAAGGGCTGGGGGCCAGGCTTTGGTTCAACTGTCTTCCTGGCCCACAGAGCCTGAGGCCGACCCCAGAGCGGGGTGAGGTAAGTACACACTGGATCCAGTCCTTCCTCCAGCAGGACAGGACAGCCTGACCTCACCTTCCCCGGGGGCCCCGGTGCTCCAGAGACATTAGCAAGCTCGCCTTCCCTCGGGTTAGGGCTTTACAGCCTGCAACCCCCTTTCCCAGGTATGCTCTCATTTGACCCCACAACTACCTGCCAGAGAACTAAAGTTCTCCATTTTGCAGAGGGAGAGGGAAGCTGCTAGGGCAGAAAAGGCTTGTGGGAGCCTTGGGGGGGGCAGCTGGAACCAGCACTGGTTCGTCCATCCCCACCCCACTGTATGGAAGGGGACTGGCCTCCTTGTTTCCTTCCATAGCTATGGGACGCGCCCACGGGGGAGGTAGGAAAGCCCCTGCAGGCCTGCACCCAGACCCCACACTGATGTCTAGAAGGCAAATCAAGCCCAAACTGAGAGTCAGAAGATCCAGTTTCGATTCCTGGCTTGGCTATCGACTGGGCAAGCCTCTGCTGCTTCCTGGGACTCAGTTTCCCCACCTGGACAGCCCACGCCCTATCCAGCTGATCACGTTCAGGAGGGTGCCGGTAAGACTCAGGCCCACCCAATGAGGCTTTGTACACCATGGACTCCACCCACTGGCCAGAAGCCTCGGAGGCTTCTTCGGGAGCTCATCCTCATCCTTTCCCTCCCTCCCACCTTCCGGTCTCTTCCCATCCTCTTTTCCTTCAGCCCTGGGCCACAGGATCTGAATAAAGGCCAAAGCAAGTCAAGCTCTTCAGGACATACTGCCCAGCAGCTGCCCCAGCAAGCCCCCACGGCAGTCATAATGCTGTCCGGGCAGGACGGTACCTGACGGGCTTGCTCACGCTCACTGTCCCCAGGCACTTTATGGGGATGACTCTGGCTGGGGCTTTGCTCACCCCAAGTGATGACAACAGGACTTTTGGTCTACAAGGCTGGGTGCTCTCTGTCTTTCTTCACTTAGCCTACTACCCTCTAGATCCATCCACGTTGTTCCAAGTGGCAAGATTTCATTATTTTTTATGGCTGAGTAATATTCATATATATATATATATATATATACACACACACACATATATATGAAGATATACATATAGATAGATATTTATATCTTATAAATAACATTACAAAAAATATAGGGGAGCATATATCTTTTTAAATGAGTATTTTTATATTCGTTGGGTAAATACCCACTAATGGATCATATAGTATTTCTATTTTAATTTTTTTATTTCAATTTTTGAAGGAAGCTCCATACTGTTTTCCGGAGTGGCCGCACCAGTTTTGCATTCCCACCAGCAGTGCAGGAGGGTTCCTTTTTCTCCACATGCTCACCAACACTTGGTGCTGCTTGTCATTTTGGTTCTGGCCATTCTGACAAGTGTGAGGTGACAGCTCATGGTGGTTTTGATTTGCATTTCCCTGACGATGAGTGATGTCACGCTTCCTTTCATGTGTCCGCTGGCATCTGGATGTCTTCTTTGGAGAAATGTCTATGCAGGTCCTCTGCTCATTTTTTCATCAGATTGTTTGGGGTATTTTGGTGTTGAGTTGTATGTAAGGACTTGATTTTTAGCTTGGCTCATGATAAACACCCAACACGTGGTCACTGCTGGAATTATTGTTATTATTTTAGGCGCTCTTTCAAAATGTCAAAGCTAAGGCTCGGAGAGTTGAGGTGACCTGTCCAAGGTCACCAGCTGGTGTTGAAGGGCAACGGGGCCCATGACTATTTCAAGCCCAAATGTAGACTTTTGAAACAGAGGGAAAAAGACAGGGGGCAATTCTTCAGGGAATAGGGGCACCTAGTTGATTATGGTGGGTGGGGGGTGTCCTGAGAGGACCTGACCCTGAGGCTTTGCAGAGGGGCAGGCCTGGGAGGACAGTGCCAGTACATGGGAGCTTCACAACAGAGGGACAGAGGGAGGATGGATGTATTGGAAAGGAGATGGGTGGGGGAAGGCCCTATTGGCAACAGGTGTCTCTCTCACCTGGAAAATGAGGCGATGATACCATCTCTGGAAGCAGATCTAGAAGCCATCCCTGAACCAGAAGCAACCACCAGAAGTGGGCAGAGTCTGCTGGAAGCCTCAATCAAGATATAACAAGTCTTAGAGTCCGTGCTGCTCCCTGGGCTAGGGTTTGGAGCCCTCCCCATTCCAGATGCAGTCCCCAAGGGCCCCCAGTGCCTCAGCAGGATTACTTGTCCAACAACCTCATCTAACAGTTGCGGAACATGGGGCCCATATGGATCGTAAGTGACCCGCCCGGGGTCCCCTTGCAGAGCCACGTTGGAGCCGAGATCCCATTCTCTGTCCAGCAGTGTGCCTTGCCCCACACTGAAAACCTAGATCGGGAAGGGCAACAGGGAACTCCAGGGACCTCAAAGGGAGACCAAGTTCCCTGGAAGCCCCAGGTCTCTAGTCTTTCCCCAGATTTATCTCCAGTCCTGGGATCTCATCATCAGAGGCAATTTCCCTGCAAGTAAGGGACAACTGTTCATGCTTGGGCTTAGTTTGTAATCACAGGCAGAAACCACGTAGCATCAAAGTCACCCTTCAAAATATCTCAGGAGACACCTGGTGGACCCCTCCACGTGATCCTTCAACAATCCCATGAGGGCAGGTGTGCCCCCTGCCTTGGCTCAAACCTGATTTCTTTGGTGGATGCTGGCTTGTATTTAAGGTCACTCATGAGAAGTACCCTTAAGTTCACCTGGAATTACTCCCAACCTGAAAAGGAACAGTCCAGGGGCAGAGACTGGGGACCCAGCCGAGGGCAACAGATTCTGCTGTCCCATCCCATACTTCACCCCAGCACACTGGGATGGTGGGGATCTCCCTCCGCCCCCCTCCCCCGCCCGGCTAAATCAGGCTGTCCTCAGTGTCACTCCTGAGACACATTCAGCTACAGAGGCACCTACGTCTGTGGCTCAGGTGGGGCTCTATATCGAGTGGGGGTAAATCACATAGCTGTCCCACATGCTCCCGCGCAGAAGACTAGTCCTTACCAGCCTCCATGGTGGGCTGGAGAGGGGACATGGGTGCAGAAGTCATCAGAGCATCAAAACTGGGGTCATATCCTGGCTTTGTCATTTCCTATTTCTGTGAACAAGTCAAGATTCTCACTCTCTCTTTTTGTCTATTTCCGTGTTTGTCAAAGAGAAAAAGCAAGAACGTAGAGGATAGAATAACACAAGCTTTTCCTGTAACAAACATTCAGAAAATGGTAGTGAGTACACACCCACGGGCACGTGCGCACACACGCACCTCCCTCTGCGGGGGTGGTGCACAATGGCGACATGGGAAGGGAGGCAGTTAGGAGAGGCGGGTAGAGACCTGGGTGGGGAGGGAGGAGGCTGGGGAGGCTTGTGGGTGAGGTTGCTGCTGAGCCCCACCCCAGGTCCAGTCCTGCCCCACCGCACTGGTTAGAGGGTATCTTGAAAATTGCGGCCAGCCAGGGAGCAGAGGGGCAGGCAAAAGTGCAAGCATCAAAGCTGGACCTGAGGCTTTCTGCCAAAAGAAGAGCAGCAGGAAACGTGTCTCCAAGTTGAAAGACCGAAGAAACCCCATGGCTCTGAGCTCCTTGAAGCTTCGGAGAACTGGTTTGCGTGGCTGGGAGACGCCTGGATTCCGTCCAGACCCTGGGTTAGCACTGCTCCCCTGTCCGTTTAACTCATGTGGGGGGAAGAGAGGAGAGAGATCAGAGGCAGGGAGGGGCAGCCACGCAGCTGTTCCCGAGCTGGGGGCCTCGGGAATTCGAGCCGAGCCACAGGCAGCCGGCAGGCAGGAGAGGGCCTCTTGGAAGCCTACTTCTGAGACTCTGGCCCAGCCTTGCCAGCAGCCCCGGGATTAGCCTAGCAGCCTTCTCTGAGCACTGAACATCTGCAGCCCGGAGTCCACTTCCCTCTTCCCCACCCCCATGGGACAGCCCCCCTGGAATGGGGGATGGGGGGGGCAGACAGCTGCGACTTGCAAGGGAGGGCAGGAGGGCCCTCCCCAACTGGTCTAAGACTAGGCTTAGGGCCCAGCAACAGTACAAGAGTTGCCTGGGGCCTCATTCCAGAAATGCCCTCCCCCTTCCGCATCTTGGGAGCCTGAAGGAGATGGAGTGGGGGGACAGGAAGGGAAGTAGCATCTGCACAGAGCTACTGGCCCTTAGGGAGCAGCTGGATGCTTCACCTGACACGGACCATTATCTCAAGGTTGGTCTTATTATATCCATCCTTCATTTGAGAATAAGACTCAGAGAGGTTAAGTAACTTGCCCACAGTGACCCAGTTAAGTTAGTAGTAGAGACAAGATAAAAACCCAGGTCAGTCCAATTCTAAATCCTGAGTCCTCTCTTTATCCAGGGCCCAAAGAATTAGAGCCAGGCCGGTTAGAATGGAATCTTGGGGATGGGATGGAGCTGGCCTTGCCATCCTGGTGAAGGCCAGTGAAATCATGGGCTGCATCCCTAGGGTAGGGCACGGAGGAGGAGGGAAGAGGCAACAGGCTTTGCCGAGTGTTGTGTCCAGTTCTCACGTTGTAATGTATCCCGAAGAGAAGAGCAGGGAAGAAGTCAGCTAACCAAGTCATGGGAAGCTTGGCTAAAAAATTGGGACTAGGTAGCTTAGAGGAGATTTGAGGGGAGGGTGGATTGTTGCTGGCCCTGAGCAGACTGGCTTGCTCTGTGGCCCATTTAGCCAGGCGAGGCTCGGTATTGCTGCAGTAACATACGATCCCCAAATCTCAGTGGCTTACCCAGCCAAGCCTTACTTCCTGCTCACATCACCGCACAGATCAGGAGGGAGGCTCCGCTCGTCCTCGTCACTCAGGAATCCACACCGAGGGGGGTTTCCTCCAGACGTGAGCCTACCAAACACTGTAGCATCAGAAGCAGGGAACTGGACAATGGCCTATAAAGTGTCTGTTCTCACTTCCTTGGCCAGAGGAAGGCATGTGGGAATACCTAAATCCTGGCGGCCAGGAAGTAGAATCCTCCCCAGTGCCCAGGAGCAGGCGCTAATGTTTGCTGGGCAACACTGACTCAGGGCCCAGAGGGGTGACTGAGTGTGGGTGCGTGTATTCAGAAATCAACTTTAAGTTCATTTAAGCACCACCCTCCTGGGAAAAAACATGAGTACCCGCCAACAGGGGTGTGCAAACCAAGGCAGGATGGGTGCATTGCAGGAAGGTGGGGGAGGAGACTCCACTGTCATTGGGACGATGGGAGATGGCCCTTGTGGCACTGAAGAGCAGTGCTGGTGAAGGCCAGGGCTCTGGAGCCAGAGGTGCCCGTGTTCGAATCCCATCCTCTCTTACCAGCTGTGTTACTTTGTGCAGATTACCTAACATCTCTGGGCTCTGGTCCCTTCCTCTGTTACATGGGGTGTAGTAATAACTCCATAAGATTGTCGTGAGGATTAAATGAGATAATACCTGTGAAGCCCAACGCATACCATACCCGGCACAGGGGAAGCTCTAATCAGTTGCTCTTACTGTTGATCTCATTTCCTACCCCAGATGCTGTGACCTGCTGTGCATGGAATCCTTGGCAGTGTACTTTCTGGGCCTCTCGCATCCCAGTGACATTCATCAGTGGCCAGGGCAGGGCGGGGAGGGCTCTGTGTGCTGCCTGAGCAGGCTGATCTTTCTCCACTACTGCCACGTGGTTTCTGGAGGTAGGGTGTGCTCTGGGACCTTCTCTAACCCGCCCCTGCTCTGCCGTGTGGTTCCCCCTCCTCCTGCCTTCAAGCATGATTGCAAAGCAATTGTCGTCTTCAGCTCATCCCCAGATCTTCCCTGATAACCACGGAGCTAATTTATGTCTCCGCGATTTTGCCTTTTCCACAGTGTTATATAGATGAGGCTGACAGTGGGTAGCCTTTCCGCTATCTCTTGATTGATCTACTTTATTGAATTTGGATCCTATTGGAAGGGAGATTTCTCTTTCTCCCCTCCCCTTTCTCCCTTCAGCTATATCCCTGGCATTTGCTCCTTGGTTGCTATCTTTGTAACTCTAATTAATATCCATAGACCTTCAGCTGTCAACAGTATCCCTAAGGCTCCCCACTTAATGAGATAAAACTATCAGTGTTTGCATAAGGTTGAAAATGACTGTTTTAGAGACGTCAGGGGGAGGTGTAGCAAAGTGAGGTGGTGTGTTTCAGAGATGAGCTCTGCAGGAGCAGAGAGATGTGGAGGAAGTTTGGAGAGGTTTCCTGGAAGAAGCAAGGTTTGAGCTGAGCCTTGTCCCCTTTCCCTGGGGCAGCAGCTGGTCAGCCTGCCCTCTGGGTCTGTGAGTTCTGACCTGCAGTACCTGACCTCAGACGCCAGGGGGAAGACAAGTGGCTTTGCTGGGCCCTTCTCTGCCCCATAGCGGGATAGGCAGCTTGGCTCTCCCCACCCCCATTCCCTACAGCAGGGGGGCTGACCAGAGGCTCTGGGCTCTCAGGCCTTTACCCCCACAGAGGCTTGAATCTGTGACTGCCTTCTGAAGCGTAGTTTCCAGGCCTTTCGACGGTTGATACTGTCTCCTGGTTCTCAAAGCGCAGTGGCTAGAACCCTTGCATGGGCACCAGCTTGCTAGGCGCAATGATTCCTTGGCACTGCTCCAGAGCTCTTATTGTGGGGGGAGGTGAGTAGGGGGGATGGGGCCCAGGAATCTGCACGGTTAGTACTCAGCCCGCAGTCCTCTCCTGCACAGGGTGAGAACGTCAGTCAGTCTTGCCATGATCTTAGTGGGGCAAGCTTCTTCATGCTTTTCTCCCTACTTTCCCGAGCAGTTTCCGAGGAAAGGGTGCATAACCGGGAACGTGCAACACTTGCTTTCTGGAGATTTGCAGGTCACACCACCCTGTTAAAAGCCGTGCGGTAAAGAAGGCTGTGTGACTTGTTAAATGTACCATTCCCCAAATTAATCAAGAGGGAACCCCCTTTCCCGAGTTTAACACTTCCTTACATACAGAAAAGTTCACCCCAACTATCGTCTGGCCTGACCAGACTCTGCCATGGTCCTTGCAGACATGATGCACTTTGCCACTTCTATACCTCCCCTTAACTCTAACCTAGACACGGGCTTAAACAGACCCCTCCTCCCCCAGGAAGTCTTCCCAGATATCTTTAGCCCCTGTCTGGGGCTTCTCAGAGGTCTTGTCTCAAATCACTGCCCTTTATCTCCTTTTTTGTCACTTACTGGATGCTCAGCTCTACCCATCTTAGTGTAACAAAAGCTCATCCCTCCCTTCCTTTTTGAGGAGAGGTACAGGCACCGGCCTTCCTGGGGGACAGCTCTAAGAGTGGAAAAGACAACAGGGCTCATTCCAGGGCCCAACAAGTCCAGCCTGTTCTATAGCCCGAGTGCCAGCATGCCAGCTTGGGGCCCTTCCCAGTTCACCATCTCCTCAATCAAGGCTGCCACATGTGGGTCCCCATTGCCACTTCCCCGGGGCCAGGCCTCCAGAGCAGCAAGGTAACAGCTTGTGCCCGGACTGGAACTAAAGTCATTGCAGCGAAAGTCAGAGACCACCTGGATTTCCATTTTCCGCCCTTTTATTTAGCCCAGTGGTTCCTGGATTTTGGATTTCATGGGCCTGTAAGCAAACCCACCTCACACTCCCAATGTAGGAAAACAAATGACGTTCCCAACTTTTAATACTTCCAAGAAACTCATTATAATATTATCTCATCTTGGCCTGCCTGGGTGTTCAGTCGGTTGGGCATGAGACTCTTGATTTCGGCTCAGGTCATGATCTCAGGGTCATGAGAAGGAGTCCTGTGTCACCTCTGAGATGAGCGGGGAACCTGCTTAAGGTTATCTCTCCCTCTCCCTCTGCCCCTCCCCTCTCCCTGCTCATGCACAAGTGCCTTCCCTTCCACTCAAAAATCAATACTAAAAAAAAAAATATGATCTGATCTGCATTTCAATTTTCCCAAAATGTTCCTGGAGCTTTTAAATGGGGAACACTCATCCTTTTTAAAAAATAATCAAATACAAATTTTAAGATCTATATTTTTTATTTTATGATCAAAACAAGGAAGAGGAATAGGGTGTCCCAATAAAGAAAAGTCCTCTAAATTAATAAATTTAACTTTATGAAATATTTCCCTATGATGTCCTCAATTTTTCTATTTCTCATAAACAAGTGAAAAACCACAAACCCGTTCGTATTTTTGGCCTGGGGTTCAGGCACAAACCAATACAAGCAATTTCATGCTGGGGTCTGTGTTGTGGTTGTGATATTAAGGCAGTGTCAGTCCTGGGCTTTCAGTACATATTTTGTGTCATATCAAGACCTGACATTTTAAAGTAAAGACAGGTAGTGTTGCCACTGTTTTCTATATTTGGTCTTCATGCTGTTCCCAGGATTAAGAGTTTAAGAAAACTTAAGAAAATGATATCCATTTGCACACCTACTGTTTACTGTGAGTGTTGAAATGGGCCTCGAGTCTGTGGGCAGTTGTAGGCACTGCTGTCTGGGCAGCACGGTCAGGTGGTGAGGGATGGGAACCTGCATGGTGGGTGGAAGGGAGGGAGGACCTACAGCACTTCTTAAGACAGACAGACCCAAGGAAGGTCAAGAGGCAGCCATGCTATTTCTAAACGTCTGACCCAGGAAGCAGGAAGCTGCCTGATGCTCTGAGACCCTAGAAAGAAGAGCTAGGCCCACGGGCAAGAAATTACAGGGAAGCAATTTTAAGCTTAAAAGAGGAAAGAAGGTTCTTGGAATCAGAGATGCCCAAATTTAGGAAGCGAGCTTCTCGTTACTGCATACAGACGTTGAATAATCATTAGTCTGGGAGGTGATGGAGAGGATTCCTACATTTGAATAAAAATAATAATAGAGATAAATAATAATAGAGATAATGGAAATAATTCTATGTTTACAGTACTTGACATTTAGTAAGTTGTTTTGAAGGGGAGCCACGCTGGCTCAGTCAGAAGAGTATGCGACTCTTGATCTCAAGGGTCATGAGTTTGAGCCACATGTTGGGTGTAGAGATTGCTTAAATAAATAAATAAACTTTAAAAAAATCAAGATAAAAAAATAAAGTTGTTTTGGCACAACTGAGTTTTTTTTTTTTTAAGGTTTTATTTATATATTTGACAGACAGAGATCACAAGTAGGCAGAGAGGCAGGCAAAGAGAGAAAGGAAGAGAAGCAGGCTTCCTACTGAGCAGAGAGCCCGATGTGGGGCTTGATCACAGGCCCCGGGGATCATGACCTGAGCCAAAGGCAGAGGCTTGAACCCACTGAGCCACTTAGGTGCCCACACAACTAAGTTTTTAAATAGTCTTGGAAGTTACATAAAAATTATTCTGACTTCAGGTTCAAGATAGAGACTGAGGACACACAGCAGTGAACAAAACATAAAAATGCCTGCCTGGTGGAGCTTACAATTTAGAAATTCCATAGACTTTATATTATCCTTGTGACCCTGGAATAACTTAGGGATAGGACAAAAATAAGACAATGCAAAGAAAAAAGAAAGGCAATTATCGACTCCAAGAAAAATAAAGCAAGAGAAAAAATAAAGGCAATATAATCATAGCATACTATCGATTACATAGTTAATAATATAAATGTAGTCATAAGAATGTAAATACCGTTTTTATTTTTATTTAAAAACTTTTTTATTTCAATTTTTAATTTAAATTCTAGTTAACATATATAGTAAAACTAGTTTCAGGTGTAGAATTTAGTGATTCATCATGTTTTTTATTTTCAAATAACTTGCAAACAAAGTGTAGAAACTTAGCGATGATTAAAGACAGAATGCTGGTGTTAATGACCTTGATAATATAAAAATATATGTATAGTCAATGGAATACTTAAGTTTGGGGGGACAATGGAATAAAAAGTGAAGGAGTTAAGAGCCTAGTTTTTAAACAGGTTGTTGAAATATTGAATAGAGTTGAGAAAACGAGAAATAGAAGTATAAGTACATTGTTTAAAAGTGTTCACATGTAATTAATAGAACACAGAGTTAGATGATGATAGATAGATAAGAAAAAAGAAAGAAAGAACAGAGAGGAAGAGACAAAGAAGGGAGTTTATGTGAACTAAATTCTTGTTTTTCATTGACTATGAAGTCAATAGACTACTTAAAGTCAGTAAATCAAGAAACAGTTCCATGGATATTTTATTTAGAGTTTCAGAGACTAAGGACCTCAATAAACAAAAACATAAATAATTTTAAAAGTTTGCTTGGGGACGTAAGTCAGAGGTAGGAAGGACTGGACCAAGAAACTTATTTTTCATCACACACATGTATATAACATATCTTGGGTTTTCTTTTTTTTTAAGAATACAATGTAATATATTATTTTCATGTTATTTGAAAAAATTCAAATCTACATTCCCCATTAAACAGATAAACTGAGGGATTTGAGAATAGAGGGGACTTTCCTCTGGTCATACCATCAGCAAGAGGAAGGACCAAGAATGGAGGCCCTGTCTCATGATACCAGTTCCTCTGAGCTATATGGGACTGCTCCAAGCAACCCTAGAGTTCTTTCTCACCCTGCTTCTATGATTAACTATCCTCCCAAGCCACTGTGCCTTTGCACCTGCTCTTTTCTCTGCCTGGGTTGGGCCTCCCAGCTTCTTTCCCTGGCATGTGCCTGTTCATTTTTCATAACCCAGCCTCATGTCAATGTCTTCAAGACTGTGACTCTTCTCCTCCTATACTGTCCCTGCCTCTACTATAATGTTACTTTCAGGTCCCACTGGATCCTAAATATTTGGATACCCAGCTGTCTGCCCATTTTACCATCTTATTTGCTAGACTATGAATCCCTCAAGGCAGAGGTTTATGTCTGATTCCACACTGTACCCGAGCTCCCACCCCAAAGCCTGCCCCTGGGCATTCAAAATTGTTTGGGGAATTTGTGAATGGGTGGAACACAAGCGTCTCGACCTCTAAGATTCTGGGCCGCCGGCTCAAGGCCCAACCCTTGGCCATAGGCCTGACAGCTGTGCAGGGGGGTTCTCCATCAGGTTCAGACTCATCCCTGAATGACCCCCCCCACCCCCAACCTTCCTATGCTGTCACCCTCCTGTTTTCTTATTCTCCTCTCACATCTCAAGGTTTATCTGCAAATCTCAGCACTCTCAAAGGGCACGCTTTAAGAGCCAAGTGGAGCCTTCCATCTGGCTCGAATTAAACCACTGACAGTGTTATGTCCCCAACTCAGCAGGGGTTGGAGGAAGGCTTTGGGGAAGGGACCAGACCTTTGCTCCTTAGAGGAACTAACTCAGAAGAAAAATAATGTGTAGGTAAGAGCTGCCCAAAGGGGTTGGAAGAGGGAGATGGACAGATTGAGCCCCTCTTGCTGGCTGTGCGTCCCCAGGCAGGGTCTCGGTGTTTCTGGGCCTCTTTTCTCACCGACATCACAGGGGAGGGGAAGTAAGCTTGTGGTCGGGGGGCAGGGGGAATCAGTGAGGAAAAGCACAAGGGCGTGTCTGGAACAGGACTGGCTCAGAGCGTTGCCCAGTCTATGTGTGACTTTTCCTTCCTCTCCAACTCTTTTTCTATTTTTCTCTTTTTGTTGTTTTTATTTTTATCACAGTTATCCATGGACATAGTCAAAAAGGCGAATTGTTCTTTTGTTTCAACAAAAACTCGTTTCTCACCCTGTCCTCACTATTTTTCTCCAGAAACAACTACTTCCAACTCTTTTAAATAATTCTGCTGGTATTTACTTCCCTATTTCAAAATAACTTGTTTGTATGGATACTTTTTGAATGCACCTACTGAAGAACATCTTGATTGCTTCTAGCTTGGGGGCAATTAGGAATACAGTTGCTATAAACATTCATATGCAGGGTTTTTTGTGGACAAAGGTTTTCAACTCATTTGAGTGAACACCAAGTAGCTGGATTGTAAGGTAGGCTACGGTTAGCTTTGCAAGAAACTTCCAGACCGCATTCTGAAGTGGATGTACCACTTTGCATTCCCACCAGCAACGAAGGAGAATTCCTGTTGCTCCACATGTTCACCGGCATTTGGTGTTGTCAGTGTTTTGGATTTTAGCCATTCTAATGAGTATATTTGGTGTCTCGCTATTTTTAATTTATAATTCCTAGTGATATACGATGTGGAGCAAATTGTTGTATATTTACTTGCCATCTGTATTATCTTCTTTGAGGAGAAATCTGTTCAGATCATTTGCCTATTTTTTAATTGGGTTGTTTGTTTTCTTATTGTTCAGTTTTAAGAGTTCTTTGTATATCTTAGATACAAGCCTTTACCACATCTGTGTTTTGCAAACATTTTCTCCTAGTCTTTGGCGTGCCTTATTCATTCTTTTTACATACTGAAATTTTGTTCTTATTATGGATTTAATTTCTAAGGGCTCCTTTTGGTTCTCTGGATGTTCTTTCTTATGGCTCACTTTTTATTTCAAGTATGCAATAACCCTTCTCATCTCTCTGAAGATATTCATGACCATTTTTCGTACATTTTCCTCTTCCTACACAGCCTCTGTTTCTTCCAAGTTGCTTTTGTCTCTTAGTAGAGGCTTTCTTCAAAAGATAGGTGGTTCTTGGCTGTCTTCTTGTCTAAGGAAGACCCCCAAAATCTGATTGGATGTTGTGTGCGCACACGTAAGCATGTGTGTGCTGTGGGGGTGGTGTTTGGTGACTACGGGCTTCTCTCTAGGCAATCAGGACAGACATTTTCTTAGGGTGTGCCTACACGGTCCGTGCCTGAATCCTCCTATCATGCTTCACTGCTGGTACTTCAAGATTAGAGTGGGAGAAGAAGACTGGAGGCTGTAACATCTATTAAGTAAATTTACATTTAATCCCACTTTTAATACTCCCCACTCATCCGTGCCTGCTGTCTTCCTGTCTGGATATCCTCGTTTTATCCCATCCAGAAAATGAAGCCTCGGGCTTCTGCTGAGGTGGAGAACAGACAGTCCCCAACCTGCGTAGCAAGGCAGGGAATGGATCCAGGGGTTACGTTTGTTGTTAGATTGTTTCGAGGGGCGTAATATATTGAGTTCATTCCAAAGAGTAAATTTCATTTCCCCCCAATGTTTTCATATTCTACAAGAATAACATCTAATATCTTTTTACAGTGCTTGGGGACTTAAATTTTAAAATCAGAAGTGATGATATGAGAGTATATGGACTTTACACTAATTTCTAATAACTCCCTTTTAATAAAAATATGATGGAATTATTTCTCTGTCATCCTAAGGTAAGATTTTACCAAAATTTATACTTTTTGGTCACATTCACCCAAAGATCTTTTTATTCTAAAATCCTCAATCTGTACATATAATGAGTACACTTGAACAAAATACTCCAGTCAAAAAATATTTCTATATCTGTTAGTCAACTAGATTCTTCAAGAATTCTGGGGTCTAGCTAGCCTTGTCTAGCATTTTTTGTTTCCATGGATTAAAAAAAAATTTCCTGTGTCCAGTCATATCTCCTTAGGTTTCTCTTGGCTAGAACTGTTCTCAGACTCTCCTTGACAATTTTGAGGAGTACTGGTCAGGTATTTCGTAGAATGTCCTTCAACTGAGATTTTTTCTGAAGTTTCTCTAGTGATCATGCAGGAATGACATGTTATTGAGGGAAAGGCCACAGAGAGGCATTTGCACCCTGGGTTTCGTGTGGGCACACGTTTTCAGACCAGCTGGGTCATTCAACAGACTTGTGACCAATCATTCTTCTATTTGACACCACCTTCACGCCCACTCCCAGGGGAAGTGATGCCACCTGTCCTCAAGCTTCTCGGGGTTCTGAGGTGTCGATATACTTGCTTCATGGCTTTCTGCCGGCCCGCGTGCGATTCCCCTTTCTGTGGTGTGCTGAGCTGGTTCCATTGTTCCGTCATCTTTCCAGCCTGGATTATGATGTTGCTTAATCCCCTCTTCTCTTCCCATTATCTTCGTGGGTTTATACCTTCTCTTGACCCTTTCACTGTCATTTTAGTGGGAGGGAATGAAAGCTAATGCCAGTGTTCAGCCCACCAACTGCAACCAGCAGTCCTCCCCTTCCCTCTCTCCAAGGCTTCGATTTGATCTCCCTGCCTGTGAAGTAGGTAGGGCCCTCATTTGTCAAGTCATGGCTGATATGGCTCCAGTTATGGGAGAAGACCCTCTGCTCCAAATCTGTCTCCCGGTGCCTGTCTCAGCCAGGACCTCCGTCCCAGCTCCCTGCCCTTGGTGATCTCCGCCTTGGGGCTTTGAAGGCCCATACTTATGGAGAAGGGAGAGGGAGACTCAACATTCTGAGCTAGAGGCCTCAGAGCAAGGACATGTCTGGAGAAATGACACCAATGTGGGATGGCGGGGAAGGGGCAAAGAAAGCAAGTAGTCCATTGTCTACTCTCTATTGGCACAGCCACTCTCATGTCCCCAACAAGCAGTGTCTTGATTGCAGCAAGCCTTCTAGGGAAATGACCGAAGCGGTGAAGTTCAGGGTTATAGTCGAGAAATTGAATGATTCGTCATTGAATGGAATCACCTCCCTCTGCCCATCCTCTAGTAATCTTGTGCTTATCGTTTTCACTCTACCCAGAGTAGCTTCTCCCTGGTGAGTCCTCCTACTCAGCGGTTCTCACTTACAGCCTGTATTGTATCCAAAGGACTCCCGAGTTGTATCTCTGGCCACAGTCCCCTTCCTGCTCTAGCTGAGTGGTGATGGTTTGCCAGGTGTAGTAGCTAGGTGTGTTCCGTGCCATGCCGGCCCTTTCTAGATCCAGGCCCATCATTTGTTTGGGTTTCTGAAGGGTTCCTCCAAGTTTCTGGTTCACATATGTATTGTCTTCTTTCTGACACTGTTATGTATTTATTTATTAGCTTTTAAATGTCTTTGCTATAGTTCTTTAGGTCTTCGAGCTGCCAGGGTCGGGGAGGGGCAAGACAGCTGTGTGACTTGAAACTTGAGAGAACACCTATTTCCCCTCCTGGAGTTCATTTTTGAAAGGCCTTGGGGTATTCCTTCAGCCCCTAAGCTGTCTTAAGATGGGTCAAAGTCTGCTTTCTTTGGAGAAGGCGGTTTCCCAGCCTCTTAGGACAGCACAATTTAGGGTCTCACAAACATGTGCGAGTTTTTCTTAGAGTTTATTTTAACCTCCATTTTTTTCTTCCTGCATCATTAGCTCATCTCTCAGTGGGGTTAAAAACAGCTTCCCAGCTCTTTGGTTTCCCTGTTGGAAAATAAGCAGGAGGTTTTGTTCCCATGGGAAGGATGGGATAAAAATCTGGTTCCTAGGATGACTCCACAGCCATTTCACCAATGACGGGGGGTTATGCAATGTTCTCACTGTCACCAGGCCT
Source organism: Lontra canadensis (assembly GCF_010015895.1). Taxonomy (NCBI): domain Eukaryota; kingdom Metazoa; phylum Chordata; class Mammalia; order Carnivora; family Mustelidae; genus Lontra; species Lontra canadensis. The sequence goes on from NW_022630997.1 coordinate 37,120,560, forward strand.
GTACCAGTACATCTGCGCTGCCTGTGGGAGACAGCCCACACGCCCTGTCCTGTGAGTAAAGCCACTCAGCATCAGCAGAGATGTCCTCATTTGGGGGCTGCAGTCAGGGGAGCCCAGAGGTTAGGAGCAGCGGGGAGTGCCTGCTTTCCAATCTGACTCTCCCAACGCACCTGCTGTGAGACTTCGGGCAAGTTACTCAACCTCTCCGTGCCCCAGTTTCCTTCTCTGTAGACCAGTAAGTGCTGGTCATAATAGCACGTGTCTCTTGGGCTTTCGTGGTGATGAAATGAATGAACAAGTGAAAAGGGCTCAGAATAGTGCCTGGTGCTCGGAAGGTTCTCTGCAGCTGTGCCCCTACTCTTTGCACCGCCTGTGCGTCCCAAGATAGAGCCTCCTTTCCGGTCAGACCACGCCCCTCCCTGTTTCCCTTCCAACTCTCATCTGTGCTGTGGGGTCTTCAAGGGCAAGATGACATCCCTCCCTTCTCCTTTCTCCCTTCCTCCATCTCCCATTCTCAATGATAACTACTGTGTATTGAATGTTTGCTATGGGTTGGCTACTTTTCAAGTGTTATTTTTTTTTAATTTTTTAACCTTTTTAAAGATTTTATTTATTTATTTGACAGAGAGATCACAAGTAGGCAGAGAGGTAGGCAGAGAGAGAGGGGGGGGGAAGCAGGCTCCCTACTGAGCAAAAAACCCGATGCAGGGCTCCATCCCAGGACCCTGGGATCATGACCTGAGCCGAAGGCAGAAGCTTAACCCACTGAGCCACCCAGGCGCCCCTCAAGTGTTATATTTTCAAAACTCACTACAATCCTGAAAGATTGGTAATACTGTCCTGTTTTGGAGAGGAAGGAGCAAGCCTTGGAGAGGCCAAGTAAGCAGCTCTGCCGGGTGGCCACACTGAGAGGTCCATGTGACTTTCACCTCCACGGCACACTTTTTCCCTGTTTCACCCAAAATTCACCCTCAGCCACCCCCATCTCCAAGGCCATGGAGCCTCTCTCCTTGTTGTGAATGAGACTCTCCTTGTTGTGAATGAGATCACTCACGATGTTTTTGGGTACAAGTGATAGGAGCCCCAACTCAAGCTGGGTTAAGCTAGAAAGAAAATGTGTGGTTCACAGAAATGGAATGTCTAGAGGAAAGGCAGACTTCAAGCAAAGGGTGGGTCCTGGAGCTCATCGATGTCCCCAGGGACCCACTTAGCCTTGTTCTCCTGCCCCACCGTCTCCCGTGGTCCTGGCCTCATCCTTACACAAGCTCTCACAAGGCTTCAGGATGGCTGTCAGCAGCAAGCCGAGTTCTTACCACTAGATTTCCCCCAGATCCTAAGCCGAGGATGTAAGATTAAGTAGTTTATTTGGGATGTGATCCCAGGAAACACGAGCAGGAAAATGGCAAACTGACTTGGGAAGGGAAATAGCCCATCAAGGGTTATCTAGACAATTAGAGGACTGGAGTGCAAGGCCACTGAGGAATTTTGGGGAACAGTGTCGAACCATGTATCACTTTATCCCACCCATTGACCCTGGTACTTCTGGTCTGCGCCGGGAGCCGGCCCAGTAGGCTCCAGCAGCCAGAAAAAGCCTCAGACCAAAAAACAAGACCAAACCAAACAAAAAAGCCAGAGCTGCCAATTGGCAATGCGACGGGGGCCTGGGGAGGGCTCTGAGTGTATCTGTTATCCCAACTATGTGCCTCCTCTGTCCTGCCCACTGGGAGAGGGAACAGTCCTTCCCACAGCTGGAGGCCCATAGTCCTAGGGTGCACTGAGGTTTGTCCCATCCCATGCCCACATACCAACTGAAAGCTGTGTCCAGGAGAATGCTTAGTCCTGATTGCCTTTGTGCTCAGTTACTGCCCACCCAGCCACCTATCACCGTGGGAAGCGATGGGGTCATGCTCCTTGGCTGGGGTGAACGCAGGCCTCCCCCTGGCGCCTGACGCCCCCTCCCTCCTCCCCCCTGGGGTGGGGCCAGTCCTGCCAGAATGGAATGGCAGCTGTTCTGGAATGCTGGGAGAGCAGGGAGGATGCTGGGAAGCAAACGGCAAAGTTCCTCACGTACAATATTCTCTGGAACAAAAGGAATGGAACGGAAATACAGCTTCCAAGAGAGGACTACAGGAACCAGCAAGCTCAGGGCTGGGAGAGGGCTAGGATGTCACCTCGTAGAATCTACCTGCACTGCTCCTTGTCAGTCCTCAACGTGATATTCAATTTCAACCCACATCCCTCCAACACCAGGGAGCCCACTCCTCACCCAGCAACCCGCCCTTGTCCTGAAGACATCTCTAACCACTAGAAGTCTCTCATCCCATCGGGTGGGAATCTTCCTGTGTCCTCTCTGGGGCTCCCATGACACATCTGCTTCATCTGCTCCTAATCTGAATCCCACAGGGATGTGTAAACAGGGCTTGCATTTCCCACAAGACTTCCTTGGAGCATGCTGACCACCGCCAGGCCTGTCATCTCTCACATCATGGCCACGGAAGGGCCCCGATGTCTGGAATAAGGGGCTGGGTGTGGTCCTCCGGCGGGCATCTCGGAGATGCTGGAGCTTCGGATGGGCTGCTTCTCCGGAAGTATCCGCCAGTCTCTAGGCCAGCTGCAGTTTACTGCCCAGAAGCCAATCAAACGGTCTCAGTCACAGGGAGGAGCCCTGGTTCCCTCATGGATGTGTTTACTTGGAGGATGTGACCTCCCAGACGCACAAACACTCCGCCTGCCTCCCATGGGAGCTCTGAAGTGCCCGGCGATGGCCACATGCTGTAGTGGCCGTAGTCCTGAGGTCCCGGCCACCCCCATCTGGTCACGTTCAATGAGACCCCACACTGAGCCCCAGCCCGGACCTCTCCTCGCTTCAGGGGTCTGCACAGCGGGAAGCAGTACACAGCAACGGGAAGAATCCGAGCTGGGGCCGGAAGTCCGCCAGTGACTCCTGCTCCACCGGGGTAAGGGACTTTGCCCCTCAGAGCCTCAGTTTCGCTTATCTGAGAAACAGGGAAAGGAACTCATCTGGGGAGCTGTTGCGGGAAAGCACGAGCGCCCGTACACCAGGTTCTTAACAGATGTGTGTCTTAGGGAGCTTTGGTGGTGAAAGCTTCCCTCGAGGCTCCCCGGATCATCAGGTTGGGTTGAGATGGTTATTAATCTTTTGTTCTGATAACCCTGCAACTTTGAAGGCACCAGATGGTAACTCTTCTATCACAGAAACGTTCTCGAACTCCTGCCTTCCTCCAAGATACCCTCACATAATGATCAGTTAGGGCAATGGTCCTACCCCATCCCTAGCCTCCAACTTTTATAAATCCTCTAGAAGACACTGCAGTTCTAACTTCACTCCCACTTCTTGGAAACTGTCCTGACCTCGTTCACGTCCTATGTGGGAGCGCCTCGCCATCCCCCAGGGTTCTGTTGACCTCCTGACCTTCTCCATGATCTGAGCTGGGCTAACCAGGGTTCTGCTCTGGGACTTACCATGTTGAAAGTGGAAGCATCTTTCTTTCTTGAAGGCGTGTAGATCCGGAGCTGCTGGAAGCCACATGGAGAGCACCGGGGTGCAGTGAGAGAACAAAGCTGACACACAGAGAGAAGCAGAGACAAAAGACACAGCACGACGGAGTCCCCGGCTCAGGGGCTCTTCTGCTCTGCCTGTCACACTGCTTAGAGACGACAGAAGGAACGGCCCACTTCCCCCAGCCTCTTCTGAGGTCCAACTGATGGGACTGTGGGTGGACTTTTGACCCTGGGGGAATCAATCCAGAAGTTGGACTGAACCAACCAGATTGTGTCTCCTAGAACTGGAGTATAGATGGTCAGGGTCCGATGTTAACCGTGCTGAGCTCTAAAGGTAAACAGAACCTTTGAAGGGCAGTCCTGAGGACTCTTACATAAGCCGCAGGGAAGCTTGGGGCCATTCTCCGAGGGAGGCTGGGAGGGGACCTGCCCTGGGTCCCGACAGTTTTCCCTTCCTGTTTTCACTCTTCCAGAGTCCAGCCCTGCCACCCCTCAGGTAGCGTGAGCTATTCCTGGATCTCTCTGGCAAATTTTCCCTCTTGCTCAAGCTACTTTGAGAAGGCTCCTGTTCCATGCCCCCCTTCCAGTACCCCCGCTGTCCGGTTCCTTCGACACGGCCCGGGATGGAGGCAACAAGCAAGGATCTGCATTCGCCCTTTGGGAGCACTGGAGAATGGGTCCGCACAGGATCTGGGAATGCACACTCAATCTTTTTTTAAAAGTTGAAATATAACCCACAAACATAAATTCATCTTTTTAAGGTATACAATTCAGTGGTTTCTTAGTGTAGTCAGGCGTGCGTAAACATCACCCTTCTGTAGTTCCAGGCCACGGTCATCACTGGAAAAGAAACTCCACACACATTAACAAGCACTCCCCATCCTTTCCCTTGCTCTCCCCAGCTCCTGGCTACCCATAAACTGCTTTCCCCATATTTATCCATTCGCTCATTCTGGACATTTTGTATTAATGAAATCATGCAGGTGTATGGCTTTTTGCGCTCAGAAGAATGTTTTAAGGTTTACGTTGTAGCATGCTTCATACCTTCATTCCTTTCCATGGCTCAGTGATCTTCACATTTTGCTTATCCATTCATCAGCTGATGGACATTTGGGTTGTTTGCACCTTTGAGCTACTGGGAAGAGGACCGCTGTGAACATGTGTGGACAAGTGTTTGTCGGAGCCCCTGTTCTCAGGTCTCTGGGGCATCTGCCTAGGATTGCCGGGTCATATGGTAACTCTGTGTTTATGTCTTTGAGGAGCCGCCAAACTGTTTTCTACAGCAGCTGCACCATTTTCCATTCCCACCCCCAGTTTCTCCACATCCTTACCAATGCTGGTTATTTTCCTTTTTCAAAAAACAGCCATCCTAAGCTGGTGTGAAGTGGGAGCTCATTGTGGTTTTGATTTGCATTTCCCCAATGACTAATGATGTGAAGCATCTTCTCATGTGCTCATTGGCCTTTGTAGGTCTTCTTTGGAGAAATGTCTATTCATTTTTTCTTTTTAAGAGAGAGAGAGAGAGAGAGAGTGAACAGAGTTGAGGAGGGGTAGAGGGGAAGGGGAAAGAGAGAATCTTAAACAGATTCCCCCATTGAATGCAGAGCCTGATGCAGGGCTCGATCTCACCACCTTGAGATCCTGGTCTAAGCTGAAATCAAAAGTCTGATGCTTATCCATCTGAATCACCCAGGTGCCCCTGGAGAAATGTCCCTTCAGATCCTTAGCCCATTTTTTTTAATGGTCATTTGTCTTTTTATTAATAGATGACAATATTTCTTCATATGTTCTACATACAGATTTCTAATCAGATGTACGATTTGTAAATGTTTCCTCCCATTCTGTGGGTTGCCCTTTCCCTTTCTTTATGGTATCCTTTAAAGTACAAAAATCTTAATTTTGGTGGAGTCTGATTTATCCATTTTTTTCTTTTGTTACTGATGCTTTTGGTGGCATATCGAAGATATAATCAGTCTCCAACCTTAAGTTCAGATTCTTTCCATCTGTGTAGTTCCGAATTCTGCCTGAGGTTTGTGAATGACTTTTCTGTTACTAGCATCTTGAACAAGTCTATGTGTCTCCGATTACAAATTCCCAGGGCAGTGACCAATTCTGAAAAACAAGTTCATACTGTGCCATTAATTAAAGCTTTAATGATGATGACGATAATGATTCAGAGGCCCGTAGGTCCTCCCTCGGGTCGACCCTCCTCTGGCAGAACAAATCCATTTCCCCTTCACAGGTACGGAGGATGACTTTGACATGAAGGCTCCAGAGAAGGGAGGGGGGTGGCTCCTGGACACCATGGAGGGGGTCAGGAGCGGCTGACCTGCTTAGAGCAGGCCCATCAGTAAAAAGAGTTTCCACTAAGCCAGGCTTTTCACCAAACCAGGGCCAGTGGTTTGTGCTGGGAGGATGATGGGGGCTGGGAGTTAGCATCGCCTCTCCCTCTGCGAGAGGATAAACTGTGCTCGCCGAGCAAAACCAAGTCTCCAGCGCCGTCAGCTCAGGCTAAGGACAATAACACGTGTGAGGCAGGCAGACACAGGGAATGGAAGATGGGGGCTGCTCAGCTCCTAGGCTCCAGAGACTCTGTGGCGGCAGCTCCTTCTGGTCAGCTGACTTACAGCTGACCCCTGTGGGACTCTCGGGATCTTCCTAGGCCATGCCGGGGTAAACCAGTCCTGAGCAGTGCATGGGGACCACAACTGACTAGCCTCAGATTCCACGCTGCCCACGCCCATGGGCTTTGGCAGGACTCACTAGCACATTCCAATCCGGCATCATTTAGAAAGCGCCTACCAAGCTCCCGTGCCAGGTCCCACAGGGCTCCCTGTCTTGGACCTCGTCTCCCTCCCTGGTGTGTTGTGGGTATTTGGGTTGGTGTTTGGGTCAAGAGTCCCATGATCCTGCTAAACTCAGAGGCCATGGAAAGAAGCCAGGTTTGGGTATTAGAACAGTTTCTACATTGGATCATCACTTAATCCAAGTGTACTTTGGGGTAAATCATTTGACACCTCTGTGTGTCTCTCCCACACTGGGAAATGATGTGACTGCTGTCCCAGGGTGGCCGTGGGAGCAGATGAGGTGGGGTCTGTAAGAGTCTAATGTCTGATGGGATGGGCTTGATAAGTTGTAATCATTGCAGAGCCAAATTTTAGTCCGATCATGCTCAAATCTCTTCTTTAATCTCCCATATTGGCACCTCAGCCCAGATATCTTTCCTGAAGACTTGAATATCCAATTAGTCCCAGGCCTATCCACCATTTCACCTAGGGCCTTAGGATGTCCCAAACTCAGCCCACCCCTGCTGGGTTCCTCATCCCTCCCTGAAAACTTGCTTCTCTTCTATCCCCATGTTTGCAGTCTCAGTAAGGCCTGACCGTGAAGCCAATGACCCAAGCCAGAGAGCTGGGTGATTTCCTAGAGCTTTGCTCTTGCAGGTTCCCCGAACCCCACCAAACCCCTTTGACAACTCCCGATTGCATCCTTCCACTCTTGCTCATGGCCCATGCAATTAATTAAAGCTTTAATCATGACTGGGATAATGACCAAAAGCAGATTCCTAGTCAAGTCTTGGTGAATGGATTACTCCTGTCTGGTTTCCTGCCTGCCAGGCCCTCCCCTCCAGTCTCCGCTCCACACTGTAGCCAGGGCAAGCCTCCAGAAAAAAACCGCCATTGCCAAGACCAAACATTTAGTGACTTCAGACTGTCCAATGGTGTGAGGTTCTCCAGCAGCCCCTGATGGCCCAGGCCAGTCCAGAGAAGGCTGATGATGAATGAACCCGTCCTGGGAATTTCTCACCCAGGTGAGACAGCAGGGCCAATGGGACGAGAGGGATGTCTATAAGGGTGATTGACAAGCTGTGCCAAGACATGGAAGGTAGTGGAGGAAAAAAAGGGAAAAGGGGAGTAAGAGAAGCTGGGTTATCACCCAGTCAGTCAGAATGAGAGCAGTTATGGTCAAAGAGTGATGTTTGCATTCTCACCGTCAGAGGTGGGGTGGCTCAGGGTAACATGGCCAGAGCATGGCTGGTGGTGGTGAGGAAAGTATGGGGAACAGAGGGCAGTGGTGGTGATGGTCCCTGCAGATGAAGCGGTCAAGGAACTGAAAGCTAGGGTGGCGATGGGTCAGCATTTAATCGATTGTCCACTTTTGCAAGGGAAAGGAGGCTTTCTGGATCTACAGTGTACAGAGGAGTAACAGGCATGGGCCTGGATTGTCCTGAGCAAACTGAGGCCTGGATCGTTCTGAGGCCCAGCTGCTCAGACCGATGGCAGCCCGCAGGATGGGGAAGATGACATCTTTAGAGACCGATGGGGCATGCAGGCAGCTGAGCACAGAGTGAGGCAAGGTGGCATGACCAATGCCAGGAAGCTCACCAAGCGGAGGCTTTAAAGAGGCAGAAGAGCCTGGGTGGGAAGCTCAGCTGGGGACAGTGGAGGACACAGGCACCACCTCCAGGCCTGGGGGAGAATAAGATTTGCTCCACCTCCTACATGAGTCATACTGTTTTGGACTTTCTCAAGCATTTTTGTTTCAGTCTCATAACTTTCTTGAAAATTATCTGCTACATTTTCCTTTCAGAAAACGAAACCAAGGCAGAATGCGATGCAGGTGATTGACCCAAGGCAAATTGAGGAAACCTCTGAAGTAGGGTTCCCAGATACGGTGAAGGAAGGTGAGGAGGCCGGAGCGGCCATACGCATCCGAGAGCCTTGTTGGTGGCCTGGGAGGCTGGGAGAGCAGGGCCAGGCCTGAGCATGGCTGAGAGAAGAGTATCAGCCTGAGGAGGGGGACCAGCATGGGGAAAGGACTCAACACCATCCAGGTCAGCTTCGGGATAGGAGCATCAGCGGGGTAAGTGAGAGTGCTTTCTGCTTGAACTGTGCACACTTGCTCACAACCAGATTGAGCCTCAGACTCCACAAACAGTGCTCATCTGTTATTTTAATTGGATCACCTCAGGTTTAGGTAGTAGGCACAGCGCCTACTAGTGCCAAAGGCGCCGATGAGAACACTAAGGTTCAGGGAGGTTTTGCCGAGGCTCTGGAGTTGGGGACCACGAAGGAAGGGATCTTCCGAAGGACATCAGCTCTTGTAGGGTGGGTGGGGGAGCTCTGGCAAACCCTGAAACTCACCTGGAAGGCCCAGGGAGCATAGTGCCTTCTTCCTGAGCCAGCGGGGCACAGGGGAGGGGAATCAGCCTGAGAGAGCTTTCACTGGGGAGGGAGGGAGATGCAGGGAGAAGAAAAAATTACCAAAGCTCAAGATCTCCTAGTAAATCATTAGGCTTCCCTGGAATACAGAAACTGTGGACTGTTATTACAAAATACTGAAATACTATGAAATACAGCCCAACGGAAATACAATCAAGCAAAATAAAAGAACAAAGCTAAAAGGAATAAAGGTGTCAAACCATCTGATAAAGGTTCGGGAGAGCTGAGCTCCCACAGGGCTGGGGCCTGAACGTAGGCTCAAGGACAGAGCCTTTGGCTACCGGCCAGGGAGCCCAGGGGCAGCAGGGGACAGTGGCCACTCTCCTCATTCTGCACACTCGCTCAATGACCTTATGGCATCCCTTATCTCTTTTGGAGGGGGGCTGAGTGAGATAGCGGTTCATCAGGACAGCTGTGCAAATGTGCTCAGGGAGAACCACAAGCTCACTTCCGGGTGTGAGAAGTCACCGAGGGCTGCCCTAGGTGCTGGGGTCAGTGCATTGACCCAGCAACAGGAAATGATGTCCTACTGTGTGCCAGGCAGCATACCGTGTGCTGGGCAAGGCCCCCGTCTTCAGGGGGCTGACATCCTGGTTTGGAGATGGGTGGAGTGGGGGGTGGACACAGCCAGCACCTAAGTGAACAGATACGTGAGCAGGGAGGCAAGGTTTGAAGTGAAGCCCGTATGAAGTGTGAAGTCAGGCACAAAACTGGGGCTGAGCGGCCCAGACAGCGGAGTCAGCTCATACCAAAGCCCTAAGGAGCCGGCAAGCTGAGGATGTTAGAAGAACGAAAAGAAGGCCAGCGTCTAAAAGAGAAGGTGAGATGAGACGGGAGGCAGTCCTGCAGGGCCTGTGGGAAGGGTAATGACTCTGGGCTTGGTCTGAGAGGGTGGAAGCTGTTGAAGGAGTTTGAACAGCACTGGAGTGGCATCTGATAGATGTTTTAAAACAATAGCTTCAGAAATACATGTTGAGGACATTGTGCTAAATGGAATAAGCTGGGCTCAGAGGACACTTACTACTTGATACCACTTACATGAGGAGCCCAACATAGCCAAACTCACAGAAGTGGAGTGGAACCATGGTTGCCAGGGGCTAAGAGGAGGAGGAGATGGATACAAAGTTTCAGGGATACAAGATGAGTAAATCCTCGAGATCTAGCATACAGCAGAGTGCCCACAGTTCACTATATTGTATTGTATACTTAAAAATTTGTTAAGTGTGTGTATCTTACGTTAAGTGTGCCTATCTCACATATACATACACACACACGGAAAGAAAGAAATACAAGTTATGTCATGACCAGGTACCCTAGGTATGTATATAAACATATGTTTTTCGAACACATCAAAATCAAACAAAAGTGTCACAAAACAATAGCTATTTGGAGCCATGTATTCTGATAGTCCCAATTCTTCTATTTCATTAAAACGAAAATCAGGTCATGACCCACTAAATTGATTTCGCACCCAGTAATTGGTTGTAACCTACAGGTTACACAGCTTTTAAGATTTTTTTTTTATTTGACAGAGAAAGATCACAAGTAGGCAGAGAGGCAGGAAGAGAGAGAGAGAGAGAAGCAGGCTCCCCGCCAAGCAAAGAGCCGGAAGCGGGGCTCAATCCCAGGACCCCAAGATCATAACCCGAGCCAAAGGCAGCAGCTCAACCCACTGAGCCACCCAGGCGCCCCTACACAGCTTTTAAAACATTGCTCTGGCCCTTGGGTGTAAAACTGTTGTGGGAGGCGTGGGGGGAAGCAGGAGGAGCGGCAGGAAGACCGGCGAGGAGGGTGCTGCACAAATCCAGACACAAAAGGATAGAGGATTGGATTGGGATGTTGGCGGTGAAGACAGAGGCAGATGGGCAGACATGGGATATATTTTAGAAGCAGCATGGACAGGACTTATTAATGAATTAGATGTAAAGGGAGAGAGAGGGAGGAATTAGTAATGACTTAGTTTTTGGCTTGGGTTGCTGGGGAACAGCAGTGCTGATTACTGACATGGGTTACCATGGGGAGGGAGCGGATTTGCAGGTAATCAAGAGTTCTGTTTGGGCAGTGTCAATTTCAGCACAATTTCACTCCTCTTGATTGTTCCTGCTCCAGGCTTAGCATCAGCTCCTGAGAAAGCACACAACAGGTAGAAAGCAACTCATGGTGAAACATTGAGGCAAAACAAAAAATTTAGTTAATAGCTACTCAGAGCTTCCTCTCTGCCCGGCAGTGTTAGGAGCATTATGCATATTCATTGAATTCTCAGGATAATGCAATGGAATAGGGGCTAGTACTGTCTTCATCTTACAGAGAGGCACAGAGAGGTTACTTTCCTTGTCCTTAGTCACATAGCAAATACCGGCCTGAGTGGAGATTTAAACCAATTCTGCCTGACTGCAGAAGGTACCTCTTGTCAAGGAAAGAGGCACTCAATCTTTTGGAGAAGGATGACTCTTGACTTGGAAAAATGTCACATTATCTTGCAGAGTTGAAAAACAAAAACAGAATTCAGACAGTAAACGGTTGATGCAGTTTTTGATCTGGCTTTATCTTAAAAGATAAAGATAAAAGGCTAGCTAGAGAGAAGACTAGAAATATGTACATCACAACGTTAACACCGGTTATCATTGGCTGGTGGGATCACAGGTGGCTTAAATTTTTGATAATGACAACATACAGCTATTGTAAAGAATTTCATTTAAAATAGGGAAAATGAGATAGTGTTCTGTGTAGAGAGTTTACAGTAACACAGACCAACAGGACAAGTGTGGTGTATGTTGGTGGTGAAAGACTTCAGAAGACCTGGACTCCCATCTCCGTACCACCTATGACTCACTGTGTGGCCTTGGGCAAATACCAAGTCCTCCCTGGACCTCAGAGGGGTATTTGGGAAGTGCCCAGGAATAGTGGCATCCTAGTTAATGTTTAACAACTAGCTTTCCAAAAACAAATCCTTGATTTTAACATTCACTCATTTCCATGGTATTAATATTCCCACCAGTTTCAAGGTCATATTCAGGGGACTAATGTGTACTGGGAAGAGATGCGTAGCCACACACCATTACATAGCATTTCCACCATGAAATACAACACAGCATTTCCACCCTGAAAACACAGTGCTGTTGTTATCAAGAGCATAGGTCACAGTAAAGCATAATAAAATAATTAGGACTTGAGTGTTTTCAGTATTTATTATCTTTGTGTTCAAAGTAATTTAATTGTAATCTTATATAATTAAATGTTTAATAATAGTGGTGTTTAACAACGGGCTTACAAAATCTGTAAACATGTACAGTCTGCTCTAGCGAGCGCGTGTGACCCCACTCTAGTTCCACCATTGCCCCGGAGCCTTTCGAGCTCTGACAGACAGAAGATCCAAGGTTGGATGGGGCTTGGAGCTCATGGAGGTCACGATGGTAAGAATGGAGCTCACTCTCCACTCCTCCACCCCAAATGTTATCCGGGTCTGAATCACAGTCTCTGGAAGGAGAGGGAGGAACGAGCCCAGGAGAGAAGGACTCTAACCAGGAAGGCAAATGGCAGGAAGGGCTGGCGGCATCCACGTTATTGTTGGAGCTGTTTTTCTCTGTCTTATCAATGGCAGAGACTAGGATAAACAATACCCTTGACTTCATATCACTTCACGAGCCAACAGGAAAACCCCCCAAGCATGGGTCTGCAAGGAGCTGGCCACTAGGGAGGGCCTGAATCTTTTCCCAGCCCTGAGTGCTCATGTTCTGCCTCCCTCTGCTTCCTGCATTGCAGCTGACCACCCAGCTCTGCGGGTCAGGGGCTCCTTCTCTGCAATGGCGCGTCCTGCCAGGTCCTGCAGGCTTCAGCAGGGACGAGTGGCCCGCTGTAGGGGCCACGGCAGAAGCAAGGCCGCCCTTCTGCTCCTTGGCTTCATGTCTCCTGCACCGGCACCACTCAGTCCCCACGTTAACTTCAATTTGGGAGCTTTGTAGGCCCTCTGAGGATCACTTCCCTGCAGTAGATTTGGAAACTGAGGTCCGGGGAAATCAGGGAGCCTGCCGCAGCGGACTGACTGCACGCATGTGGCAACATTAAAAAGTGTGAGATTGAGAGTTGGGGAGGGTGTGGACCCATGGGACCTCTTGTGCTACAGCACATTCAGGAGTATCTTGCAAATGCGAACATCTACGTCTCCACAGGGCGGCAAATGCATATACTCTGGAGACGATCTTATGGATGGATGTCAGGAAGAGTCCTAGCCACATCGTGGCAAGAGCCATCAGCAGGAGAGGGGCTGAAGGAGCAGCTGAGTTACAGTATGGGCTAGGATACATGGTGATCCAAATGAATGAATTACAGGGGCACGACTTTCATAGGATTAAACTTTAGCAGTACTATGGGAAGTGGAGGAAGTAAGTCACAAAGATTTCAAACAGCACGACACCATTTTGATCATGTTAAAGAACAAATCAAAGATCTATTTTTAGAATACACATAGAGGAGACAGCACTTTATAAATAGGAAAGCAAGGAGAGGGTTCCAGACGGTGCTTATGTCGGGTCAGGGAGCTTGGGCCATTGGTTAGGGGTAGACCTCATGGGTATACACAAGTTATTGCCCAGGACCTAGTTTTTATGCTGGCTGATTTGTTCGTGGGGGCTGATTACATTCATAGATACTTAATTACAAAATAATGTTACCAAGCGAGGGTTATGGTTAATGCCCTCCCGTGCACCTGGGCTGAGGGAGAGGGACAAGGTTGGTATTGAACATCAGAAGATGGGACAGCTGCCACCCACGAATGATTCAGGAGGCCAACTCAAAATCACAGAATCAGAAGCCACGTGATTTTCCTCTTCTCAATACTAGTTTTCGAACGGGCAAAATGAGTTTTTTTGGACCAGATCATCTTCGAGTCCCTCCACGAGCGGAGCTAGAGCAGACTTTGCTACTGTGGTGAATGAGCCCCCAGTCTCAGTGGTCAAACACCAGAGAGTTTGTCCGTAGTGCCCATCACAGTCTGGGAGGTTCTCTGCCCCAGATCTCCCACAGCGCTGATTCAGCCATCTGCCCTCTTCTGTCTCGGAGTCATTCACTTCCCGCCTCCAGAACGGGAGAGACGAGCCACGGAGAAGCCACACCTCGTTGTGCTGCCTGGTTACAGACACCCTGCTTCTACTCACTGTCCGGTTGTCGAGAACGAGTCTCACGCAGTTCCTGGCTGCAAGAGAGGCTGGGAAGTACAGGGAGGACATGGACGCGGAGTGAATAGTGACCCTTCTTGCCAGGGCCCTCATGTGTTTCTGCAATCCTCGAGTCTCTGAGCTGTTCCAGACCAGATTTGACAGTCTCCTGTCTCTGAGTCCACAAACCACAAAGGCTTGCTGAATTTATTTACTCCTTCCTTAAGTAAACAGAGGGTATGCTCTGCTCCAGTGCTGGGCCAGCCAAAGGAGCTCATAGTCCACTGGTGTTGCCGGGTAGGAGCGGGTGGGAAGGGAGGACTGACCGTTCTGTGAACATTGTGATGTCATGCGAACACCCTCTAGTCAAGAACGAAAGAGAGTATCAAATGGGTGGTTGTGAGGGTGAGAACGGGGGTTATGATTACAAAAATCTTCTTCGAGAAAGTCATTTTTTCAGCTAGGTTTTGAAGGGTGAGAGAAGACTGCCAAGAGACTAACAGTGGGGGCTCTTCCTGGCAGGGGAACAGCACGTGCAAAGGCCTAAGGCAAAGAAGGCCTTGCTTGAATGGGAAAGGCTGGTTGTCTCATTTTGCTGGAGGGCAGGAGACACATGGGGTTAAGGAGCTAGAAGGTGGTTTGGGCTGGCAATTAGGATAGAAAGGGGGCCAACAGCCAGAGGCCCAAAGGGCCTTGGACATCATGCTCAGTGTTTGGACTTTATTCAGTGGGCGGCCATGGAAAGATTGTCTAAGCAGGCAAGAAAGGTCATAGGGTGCCTGGAGGGGCAGGTTGAGCCCCTCCCAAAGTCCCCATCAGCCAGCTTTCTCCATTCTTTGATATGGGCAAGACTTTTCCCAAAACAATGTAGACAGCACTGTGCACTCAACTTCAGAGTGAGTGTTTTAATTTCCATTTTCCAAACAGATGCTTCATAAGCCTAAATACATGGATATTCAAGAGCCACTCCCCCATGTCCTCCACAAGAGAAAGGGACCATGTTTTCATCACTGGTCCTGAGTGACCAGGTGTCTTCTTTCCAGCCCTGGAGGCCCAGGGTATCTTCAGAGATTGACGTTTGCTAAGGGGCTGTTGGTAAAATGTATATAGCTTGTTTTTTGGTTTTTTTTTGTTTCTTGTTGTTATTGTTGTCGCTGTATTTTAAGGAAAAGTAGGCAGGAAATTGAAAGGAGAGTCATGACTTCCTCTAGCTCCTGTGTGAGAATGGCCCCATCTCTGCCTCAGCACTTTTCTGAAGGCTATTCCTCAGGGAGCAGTGGTCTACTAGGCCTCCTATGACTTCTGGGGACCAGAGATCCAGGGTACCCTGCCAGCTTCCCCAGGCCACACACAACGGTAGGGCAGAGAACCTGAGGCTTCTGACATCCAGGCTGGTGCCCCTCATGCTCAAGCTCATTGTCCAGCCCTGAAACGCAGCAAGCATCCTCTGAGAGCCTTGCAGTGGCCAAGGCTGTCAGAGCGTCCGATGCCCTCCTGTGTCCTGGGGTTCAAGTAATAGGGAGAAGATTTTGCATATAAGCAAACTGTCTAGCAGAGAATAATCAACTCGCCAAAGTCATAGCTGGGAAACAGACCATCTCCAAAGACCCAGGCACTCTCCACAGCTCAGAACGTACACGGAGCGGCTGACTGAGTTGAATGTTCATGGATCCCCTCATCTTTTGTGGTTCTTTTATCAAGAGTCAAGAGTCTGTGGCTGGGGACTGAACTGGTCAGTCTGCCCCCATGGTTTGGCTGTCAGAGCCTTGCACGAAGACGCTGAACTTGAGCTAGCAGTCATATGGCCCGGCAAGAAGCACGCTACATCCACAGGGAAGAGGAGATAGCAAACAGTCTTCATCTTCCGGGTCCGCTCCATCCTTCAAGGTGACAGAATGCCGTGCTGAGAAGGGGTCTGAAATCACGTCCGGGGAAGAGTTCTGCACTCAGTGACTTCTGTCCTGGGTGGGGGGATGGGGCAGTGGCGTGTGCAGGGAGACTCTTTGCCATTTTGCTATCACTGCTGTAAACTGACACCTTCTGTGTCAACACACAGTCCAAAGGAACCCAATGCCTAGTCCTGGCCCGGAGGAGAGACAACACTCAGCCTTCCCAGGGTGCACTTCGCTGTTTATTCCTGGGGCATGGAGTAGGGGCAGGTTCAAGAGGGTTAAGGCTTGTAAATTACCATGCGATTGATGTGCTTTAGAGAAATAAGCAGCATCAGTTAGCCCTGGTCAGTTAGCATGGGGTCGTGAGGCCCCCTCTTCTTCCTCGGCTCCTGTCTGGTGCCTTTCAAGACCAAACTGAAGGCTGATTCTTGCATGAGGACTTCTGTGTGCCCTTCTTTCCAAAGTTTCTCTTGCTTCTCTGAGCTCAAAGCTCTTGGTTTGAAACTCACCCAAACATCTGTCAGATTGTTGTCTGGGGAACTTGAGGGACAGACCCTCCCCTCCAAGCACGCTTTTCCTTCCAACCACCCCTCCAGATAAACTGAATATTTCTCTTGCTTAAATTATTAATACCACACTTCCCTTTTGAATGATGGCTTATTCAGAGTTAGCAAAGCACCGTCTTCCTATTTGTATCCTCACTTGACCAAGTCAGCCAGTAGTTGAGAAAATGGAGGCTTATAGAGAAGGCAGAGACTTGCCCAAGGCCCCATGGCCAGGTTTCTGCTCTCCAAATCCCATCTGCTCTCCATTGTCCCATTCTGGAAACCATGAGGTGGACAGAGTTACCAGAAATGGAAGGAGACAGGGACCTAAGTCTCACCCGGGAGTACCCTCTGACCTACGTGTCTGGGGCCATGCTACACCAGGAGACTGCCAGATGGGGACCAGTGAGGGGGGAATGAGAATGTGGGTGGATTACAAGAAGGTAACTTAGCCATTAGGTTTCCTGGCTGAGCTCGGGCAAGTCTCTTTCCTTCTCTGGAATATGGTGCCTCCTTCTCTCTGAAGTGAAGGCTTGGGCTAAGACCTCTGACATTCTAATGCAAGGCTTCTTGATGTGTACATGAGGGAGAGAGGGGAGGCACAGAGCTTGGGCCTGGGTGGGTCTTTTGAGCCCGGTACCCAGGCCCCTGATACCTATCTGGCCATCTACCCCCATCGCCTCCCATCCCACAGGACATGCTGTTTCAGGGACTCTTCTGGGACGGGCCGAGAGGCTGACCTCACGGCAACCAGCTGCTACTCAGGGAAACTACCCAGCAGTTGTTCACACTTATTGATTACTTACAGGGTACAGAGCCCACGTGTTGGGCAGGTGTGCTGTGGGCAAGAGGAGGAAGCAAAGTACAAGACCAGAGGAGCCATTCAGGTTTCAAAGGGGAGGAAAATTGGCCACCCTTCCAACCCTCCATCCAGCCCTCCACCTAGCAAACATTTGGGGATCATCTACTTTCGATGCAGCAGGCCTTGTGTAGGAACTATGGGGCAGGGGTGGGTGTGGAGAGGGGATAAAAGGGGCAGAGGCCACCAGCATGGTTGCCAGGTATGACAAGAGCCCTCACAGCATCAAATCATTGACGAGCAGGGAGCCCCCGAGCAGATGTCTCTCTAGGCAGGTGACAGACTCAGAGTTTCAGGCTGAGAACCATGACAGAAAGGTTTTGAGTAGCTAGCCCTTCTCCATGAGGCTACTTCACTACTTCCCATTTATTGCCTTATACCTGGTGGGACCTGCCCAGCCTGTGAAACAGTATGAATGTGTGACCCACACTGGGGAAAAATGTCAGCAGTATAACATAACAGGACTCCCTTTACCCAGAAGGAGAGTGGGGGCCAGAGACGGAGAGCTTGGGGCTGGGCCTGGGTGCCTCAGGGTCTCCTCTGTGCTCCCCAGCTGCCTGCTTGTGAAACTGGAAGATGCCCCCTCTCTGAACAGCAGTTTTCTCTAACATGTCCAGGGAAAGTCGAAATCAGTGGTTTCAAATCCTATTCCCCTTCCTCCCATCTTGGCACCTTAAAGATTTCCAGAGATGACTCCAAATATTTCCAGGAGTTATTACATTTATTTCTTTTAAAAAGTGTACCTTCTGCTTAAACAAATAGACTGAACATGATTTAAAATGTAAAGGGATAGGTCTCTGATAAAGAAACAAAAATTAAAATAAACCTGGGATATGCACTATCATCTGTATTAATAATCACAGATTGTTTGATAGACAAAATCTTTGACATCATTGAATGATCTGAGACAAAATCATCAAAGGGGTTCCTGGTTGGTGATATGGTGGGAAAGAGGGACACATCCCTGAAGACCATTCAGGTCCAAAACCCACAGATGCTCTCTGCGTAGGTAGTGAGAGAAATCCTTGTGAAGGGGGTGGTGGAGAGTTGACTTTTATGGAATGTCTTCTGCTTACCAAACTCAAACTGGTCAGCTCATAAACATCCCTAGAGGAAGGATGGTGACCATCCCCATTTTACAGAGGAGAAAATAGGCTTGTTCGCTGAGGTTATGCGCCATGCGGAGGTCACTGAGTTGGAAGGTTGCCAGCTTGGCACTTGAACGCCCAGTGGAATGGCTCCAGAGCCAAGGGTGTGATGGGAGAGGTGACGTCCCCTCCAAACACCTCGCCTTTAGTTGCGATGGCTTAGCGCAGGCGCGGGATGACTGACTACCCCAGACGGAGAGGGTGAAGGCCCTGGGCTTCGGGATGTGTCAGGCCGAGGAGGGGACGGGGGCGGAGGTTTCCCCCAAGCATACTTGGAGTAGCTGGGTCGTTCTGGAAGGTGGGTGACAGTCGTCTTCCCGAGCTCCCCGTGTCCCATCTGGGGTCCTGGCGGCCAGCCGAAGCACCGGGTTCGGCTGGGGCCGGGGGGTCTGGGCGGAGGAAAAGGCCGGCCCAGAGCAGAAATAGGAGAAGGGAGAGGGGGAGGGGGAAAGGCGAGGGAAGGAGGCGGGGAGTCCTTCCTGGGGCAGGAACCCGGGCCCCCCTCGGCGGAGCCGGCCCGCAAAGCGATTCCGCAGATGGAAGGAATTAAGTGGGAGGGGGAGGGTACTACGGTGATAGCGAGAGGAGGGAGGGAGGGAGGCGTGTGTGTGTGCACGCGTGTGTCTGGGAGGGGAGGAGGAGCGGCAGAGAAACACATCAGACTAGACGGAAATAGAAAAGACACACACACACACACACACACACACACGCACACGCACGCACGCACTTAAGAGAGACATAACCACAGAAGAAGACGACGAGCCGGACAGAGACAGGGACCCAGGAGATGTTAATCTGAAAGACAGCGGAGAGAGAATGAAAAAAGAAAAATCCGGCAAGAGAAACGAGTGAAAATGAAATAATTGCAGTGGATTTAGAAAGAACGAGAGACAGAAGAGCTCCAAGCAGAGCAAGAGCAGATTGATTAGGCCGGGGCTGTCCTGAGCTCCCGCAGGCTCCGGGAGTAGGGCGGGTGGGCGGGCGGGGAGTGGGGAAGGGCCTGGAAGGGGCCCGCCCAATGGGCAGGCCAGCAGACCGCGGCAAGCACAGATGAGCCCTGATTCCTCTCTCGCCCCGCCCCCCTACTCCATATTCAATGATACGGCCAATGGAAGGCGAGGACAGTGTGTAAGGGGCGTGGTCTATTTGGAGCCCGCCCCGGGAGCGGCTGCCGAAGGGGTCAGCACTGAGGCAGATAGCGGATCCCGGGGCGGGGCGGGGCGGGCGGTGCGGAGGGGGCGGGCCCAAAAGTTTCCTGCCCAACTTTCGCTGCCTCCTTCCTCCGCCCGCGCGCGCTGCGGCTGCAGTCGGGGGGAGGTGGCGGCGGCGGCGGTGGCTGCGGGCAGAGCGCAGGGCTCACGGCACTGGGCGATCGCCGTCGGGGCTCGGGCGGTGGGCAGTGGGCGCAGGCTCCCCGGTGCCCGCCCCTCCGCTGCGGGGGAGGGGGGCGCAAGCGGGCGGCCGGGGAGGGGCCGGCACCGCCGCCGCAAAATGAGCCTGCTGTCGGCCATCGACACGAGCGCCGCTTCGGTGTACCAGCCCGCCCAGCTACTCAACTGGGTCTACCTGTCGCTGCAGGACACGCACCAGGCGAGCGCCTTCGATGCCTTTCGGCCCGAACCGCCCGCAGGCGCCGCGCCCCCAGAACTGGCGTTCGGAAAGGGCCGCCCGGAGCAGCTGGGCTCGCCCCTGCACTCCAGCTATCTCAACAGCTTCTTCCAGCTGCAACGCGGAGAGGTGGGTGCCCCCGCGCGCCCCCGCCCTCCGTCGAGCGCGCCGGGCCTTTTCCTATCCGCCTGGCTCTTCCTGGCCTGGCCCGGCCCGGCTTGGTATTGCCCGGCCCTGCTTGGCTTGGCTTCGTTCAGCTCTGCCAAACTCGCCACCCGATGTCCCCGGGGCGCCGGGAGCGCGTTACCTCCCGGCTGAGCCCGGCTCCCAGCAGCTCAGGCGCGGGCGGGGCCCTCTTGCTCCCTCTCCCAGCTCGGAGCGCCCTGTTGAAGCGAACTGGGGGGAGCCCGGGCTGGGCGAGGGGCTCCGGATTCTCTCCAGACAGCCCGGGCGCGGCCAGGGCGGAGAGCCCCTTCCAAGTGTCCTTCCCACGCCCAACCCCATCCCCCTCTTGGCCACCGCTCGCTGGGACCGGGAGTGCAGATTCTGCTCTGAGCTTCTCTGCAGGGGCCTAAAATCTTTTCTCCTCCGACCTCGGTGGTGGCTGACCCGAAGGGCACCCTGGAGAGCAGGGCTTTTCCTGCTGTTCTTACACAGGGACCCCCAGATACATCCTCCAGCTGCTTGCCCTCCCCCAGCCACATAGGAAGTGGTTTTTGAGGGCTTGACCCCACAGACTGTGCTGTCCCCCGCCCTCCCAGACTGGAAGGAAATGAAAGGGAAATCCTCTTGAGCTCTTGGGAGGGGGGCTAGCCAGGGGGAGAGGTTTCAGCTGCCCAGTGCCTTCTCCAGAAACCTGGGCTGGCTGCTTTGCAAAGTCTGCCTGTTGGGTGGATTCGGTTACAAAGTGGAAGGGGCAGTGTGTCTTCCTCGCCAGATAAATACACAGATTGCCAGGACCTCCCAGCCCCTTTTCAGAGGTCTTCTCCAGAGCTTTCCTAGATACCACTCCTCTCTCCTTTCAGCTGGACTCCTCCTCCTCCTCCCCTCCCATCTACTCTGGTCTCTTTTGGGAATTGCAGATACCCTTCTGTGGCCTTCACTCATCTGTCTTCTGGCAGCTCTCCCTGCAAATGTGCAGGGGGAAGGGGTGGAGGAGAGGACACGCTTGAGGGTTCCTTTTCCTTCTGGGCCTGAGCATGGCATTTGGTTTGGGAGACTCAGAGTCCTGAATGAGTCAGGGACAAGGGCCTGTGAATGTGCAAGTGTGCTAGGATGAGAGGGGAAAGGCAGAGGGTCTCCCTTTCTGGTCCCATAATGTGTTCAACTCTGCCAGAGGAGGATGTGGACATAAAACACTGACCTGAGGCATAGAAGTGGGCCAGTACCGTGTGAGCTGAGAGAAGGACTGATTGACCTGTGTTGGGTCCCTTGGGCATAGCGCAGGGAGATGGGTCTGGAGAGCCACCCTTTGGTGCCAAGTGAAAGCATTTGTCTACCAAAGCTCTTTGTAAACTGTAAAGCACTCTCTCCACGGGAGGAGTTATTCTTGGCTGGGAATCCTCTCTCTTATAAGAGACTTGCCACCTCTTCAGGGAACTGGCTCCAATGACCGGCGACTTTGGAGTACAGGTTCTGGGTGTTTCCCCACTGCCTGGGTCTTTTTAGTTGTTATCTTACCAAACATTTGTTGAGTTCCATGTGCGCCCTTGGGGAAGCAGGGACAGATCAGTGAGGGCCCCAGATGAGAAGACAGACAAGATGTTACAACGTGAGTGGTAGGTAGTTTCGTGCGGGTGCTGTGGGAATCCCAAGGAGGACAGTGGCCATGACCCGTGTGACCATGAACTCTCACCCCTCACAGGTCGAGTGGGGCGGGGTGTCCCTAAACATCCTCTACTAGCCTTCCCCAGTTCCTACCCAGTGGTTGCCTTCTTCCCTGAATGGGGGTCTCTGCTGAGAGGCTTGGAAGTTTGGGGCCATCCAAAGTCTTCTGTAGGAGTAGGAAGTGGTGACTTCTGTTGGAAATGTCTAACATTTCCATGAGATCCCAGTTGGATCTCAGTGAAACCTGTCTCTGGTCACTTTGCTGCTGCTGACCCCAGCTTCCCTTGTGAGGAGGGCCAGTGTAAAAGGAGCTGATAAAGGTTATGCAAAGCAATGGTAGATAAAAGTCTCTTATGACCTGACTTTGGGGGAGCGCCCTGTCTCTGCCTCTGCCTCAGTTTACACATTCGTTGAATTTAGTCTCTGCTGCCCCTTAGGGTGGTATGGATGGGATTTGAGAGATACATACGCAAGCAGACGGGCCGAGCTGGGGGAGGTAAGAGGGGCTTCTCCTACGCTGACAGGCCAGTGGCTTCCTTGGAGGGGCTGGAGGGCTGTGCGGGCTGACTTCCGGATGGCTTCCTGGGCTGTCGACTCACTGGCTCTCACCCCTCACCCGCTTCGCCTCCTAAAGCCTCTTGGAGCCCCAGCTGTGCTCCTGGGCTTTCCTGCGCCCAGGGCTTAGCCAGTGACCTAATATGGCTCCGAAATAGCAACTGGCTGAGAAGGCATGAAAAAATACCCCCCACCTACCTGAATGCCACTGAGGGGCTGGTTGGAGAAGAAAATCATGTGTGGGCCGGAGGGGACTCTGTGAAGGGACCCAGGGACTCAGGAGCATCGCCATTCTCTACAAGGCCTGGCAGGCCTGGTGGCAGTGCCTGCGGATGTGACTTGCATGCTGACCGCTGACCACGGCCTGTCTGCGCGGGTCCCGGTGCCAAGAGCCCACCCCCTCCCGCACCACCCCTAGGCTGCTCCCACCACAATAGCAAAACACCATGAATGCAGCTGGGATTTGGGCGGGGGGGTTGAGGACATGGGGGCACAGAAGCCCATTGTGCCCCTGGAACCTCAGCTCTGGAAGCTGAAGATAAGCCAAGGGTTCTGAGTGGAACACTGGCCCCAGGAGCAGAGAGATGGCAGAGTCTGTGTACGAGGGCAGGAGCGACACCAAGAGGTATCTTGGATGCCCATGGGGGCTCTTCAGCTTCTCAGCTGGTGATAAAGGTGCCAGGCCAAAGCAGGGACAGACATTTTGTGCAGTTTTTTAAAGGCCTCGGTCTAGAATATGGGCCCTGGAGCTTCAGTTTCAACCCTCGATCTGTGGCAACGACTACATGTCTTTGAAGAGAGACTCCGGGGGCTCTTGGCTGAGCCCCTTCGCTCTCCTCTTAGGTACCCAGGAAGGCTGCTCTTAGAGGGAGTGGGGGGTTGGGTGGTGTGGGGGTCTTCCCTGCCAAGATTAGCTTGGAATTTAAATTCACAGCAGTGTAGGAGCTGTGGGACTCCACCTCCAGAAAAGGAGACATACCCCTCATTGTGAGAATGAGAATTAGCTCTTGGGCCCCTCAGAGGGATGCCCAGAAGCCTTCCTGCGTTGTACCTGTGCTCCCTCAAGAGGAGCTATGGCTGTCCCACTCCAAGTCAGAGTCCGAGGGCGGCTGTTATCTTTCCGTCTTCCTCCAGGGATAGACAGACGTGGCTTTACAGTGAAACCATGGTTTGTGGAGGCTGGGGGAAGGGCTTTGGGGTCAAATCTGTCTGGAAAGCAAAAGACTGTCCTTCCCTTGGAGACACACAATGCCCCCCCTGCCCACCCCCAGCACTGTGAAGGCTCTGAGAAGTCCTGCAGCATAGAAACTTATTTCCCTCTCGTCAGCCCCACATTTTCATCAGTATTTGACCAGAGAATGTTTTTGGCATAGAACGTTTGACAGTATTCTTCTGAACATCTCCAGGCCCAGGGATGGCTCCGTTAAGGCACATCTCTTCCAACCCTCAGGACATTCTTCCAGGAGCTGTTGACTCAAGCCCTCTCCCCAGCCCCACCCCGATCCTGGCGCTATCGACCCCAGCACTGCAGACCCCCTCGTCTTTGCAGCGCTAGCCTGTCCACTGAAGGCAGCAGGGGTGTCCCAAGGCTTTATGGACAGGGCTTCAGCCCTTCTGCAGAGAGGGCTATTAGACCCTTCGAGGCGCCACTAAGGTGTCCTGCTTTCAAGGGCCCCTGGGTGTTGACAGTCCTGTGAAGGTTTTGTGTGTCGTCTGTGCTGCCCACAGGTGCAGGTGAGCCCAGGCTGCCTGACCAGGGCGCAGGTGCCGACGAAGCCCCAGCCCGTGTGAGGATGGAGGTTTGCCTCAGTGGGGCTGAGAGTGGGCTTCCGGGACTGGAGTTCGTTCCTAGCAACTTTCGTGGTCTGTGTGTGTTGGTGGGGAGGGGGCAGCGCCAGGTCCCGGGAGGGACGGGCCTTCCAGACCAGCAGAGCCTGGGAGGCTGCCTGGCCCCTTTGGCCAGCCCTGGGAAGCTGAGCTCTGACTCAGGCAAGGAGGGCCGTCACTCGAGGGCCTGTAGGCTGAGGTGGCCCTATCCTCCCTCCATCAAAGTAAGTTGACTGGGCAGGCCTGGACTCAGAGGGGAGGCCACACCTTGTGGACCTTCTGAGTCAGGTGGGAGGGAAGAGATCAGGCAGGATTAGTAATTTGTAATGAGCAGTGGCAGTGAGCCAGGCTCTGTCAGCGCCTAAAGGGGCTCCTTGCGGAGAAGACGGCCCCAAGTCATGGTCCCTTACTCTTGGGCAGGGCTTTCTTCTTGGCATCTCTTTCTTCATCTCTTTCTAGAAGAGAAAGCAGGCCTGGCAAGTCACCCTCAGCGAGTCGGTGGCCGGGCTACATCTAGAATGCCTCCATATTCCAGCTAGAACTGGCTCTGTGGCTCATTGTGCTGGCTGTCGCCTGGATTGTTCTCGGGGGCCCCAGTGCAAGGCAGGCAATCACCAGGAACATTCTGTCAAGCTCTGGGGCCTCTTATGTGTTGCCCCCAATCTCAGACCTTTTGAGGAGTGGTGGGCACTGGTCCATTCATCACGGGTCCCAGCCGTTGCTCTGTGTCCGTACCTCAGTCGTACCCATGGCTCCAGCCCCTCCCCAGAGACCGAGCGTGGGGCTCCCTGGGATGGAAGTCCAAGGATAGCCTGGCTTGGGGGAGTCAGAGGATGGGCATGAGCACTCGCTGGCACTTTTCTCTCATGGCGCAATCGGTGTGCAACGTCCCCATTGTCCAGGTGGGGAAACTAAGGCTCTTCAAGAGGAGGACAATACAGTCAGGGCATCAGTGGCAGGACTGGGGCTCCAGCTGAGGTCTCAGGAGGCTTGGTCTGTGTCATGTGGCTGTGGGTGAGCTGGAGCATCATCTTTTATTCTGTCCTCCTCTATACTGTAAAGCTTCGAGAAGGCGCTAAGCTTTGCACTGACTGCTGCTTGCACCTCAAATGCTCTTGCCTGCCCTCAACAACTGACAGATTCCAACTTCTATCTGGCACGAGAGGCTGCCTCTTCTCTGAGAGGCCTTCCCCAGCTGCCACGGGGAAGCTCACCTCCTTCCAGTGTCCGCGGCCTGTGGCAGAAGAGCGGGACGTGCTTCCGGTGAGGCATGTCGTTGCATTTGCTACTGCGGACGAGCATCCGCTGTACGTGGGTCTGTCTACATTGTCAGCATGCTGAGAGTGGGAATCCTGTCTTTTTCCACCTGCTGTTGCTGGTCAGTGTGTGGGACTGACCGGTGTTCAGGTACTAAGTGGTTAGGTAGATGGGTGACTTGTGACAACATGAATGATCTCTTCAGCCTCTCTCTCTCTCTTTTTAGTGTATGTGCTGCCGAAGTGAGCACTCTCTCTCTCTTTTTAAAAAAAGATTTTATTTATTTATTTGACAGAGAGATAGAGAGTGAGCATAAGCAGGGAGAGCAGCAGAGGGAGAGGGAGAAACAGGCTTCCCACTGAGCAGGGAGCCCGATGTGGGGCTCCATCCCAGGACCCCGGGATCGTGACCTGAGCCGAAGGCAGCCAGTTAACCGACTGAGCCACCCAGGGGCTCCCTCCTCAGCTTCTTATCTCCTGTTTTATCTCACTGGCAAAATGTTTATGGACTGTTTGATTGGAAAAGAGCTGACTTGGGAGATAGGAAAGCCCTGTCCCTAGAGGTGTTCCAGCAGAAAGTTAGGTATGCTCATGGTTCTTGACTCTGGACCTCTTCGAGAAGCTGAATATCACCAGAGTTCTCCTCAATGCTCACACACAGAGCAGAGGCATCCATGCACACACAGACACACACCTTTGCTGTTATTTCAACGGGCTCCTGGCACCCCCCCGTGACGACAACAGATCCAAACCGAGGCCACCTGCCGTAGGGGCTGCAGACCTCAGTGGTGCCCTTGGACTGGCTGAATATTGGGGTCCCTTTCAGCCCTTAGGTTATCAAATTCATGCTTTCTGTTTTCATTCCACGACTACATTCTAGAGCGAGAGGCAGCTGGTCTCCAGTGCTTATGCTCTAGCTGGGCGGAGGGCATACGGCTGGAAAATGTGGGCACCTGTCAGGTGAGCCGTGAGCTGGGCAGGAGCTGGAGGGATGGAGTCTGGAGGGAGGCTCTCCCTGGGACTTCTCTGTGTGTCCTGCCACCACTGTGCTCCTCCCTCTCTGGGTCTTTTCCTCATTTCTCTCTCCCCATTCCTCCCCCCCCAAAAGGCACACAGACGGCTTATTTAAGTTAGAATCTCTCATTGAGCTCCGACTATGTACGGGGAACTGTGTTTGAATGGGCATCTAGAAGGCTGTGGAGCCCTTGGGCATTCTTGGGCGAGGGGTTGCTGCCTCTGGTGATGGCTAGCCCTGCAACCTTCCTGGACCACAGGAACCAAGCTGCACTCTGACCACACCTGAGAAATCTTTAGTCAAGATGCGAGTTCACTTTCCCATCAGCCAATGGGTGGTCTCCTCTCCCCGAGCGCAGTACACATCCACCTGTTCCTGGGAATGGGGGAGGGGTGTGACTCTGGGGGCTGGAGCCCCAGACAGAACCTAGGGGTAGAAGAAGTGCAGATCCCCTTGGAGAATGGGTGGAGCCATTTGTGAAATGAATGGTTTCTTGTGTTAAAGAGAAGGGTGTGGGTGCGTATGTGTGTGCACGTGTGTGTGCATGTGTCCGTGTGTCTGGAAGGGGGTGTGGGGTGACATTTTGGGCTGAGAAAGCAGTTGTCCAGCTGATGAAAGAAGAGCTGGGAACTAGGATCAGAGAGTCACCCCCCGCCCCATGGGCCCTTCAGAGCCATCTCTGGCCTCGGGTTTCGGGCAAGACTCAGCCTTTGCTCTGGTCACATTTCCTCAAATGCTCCCCTTGTCATGGCCTTGCCCACCGCCGTGTCCTTTTCTGTGGGTGTTTCCACCTCTGCCAGCTGTCTCTCCTCTCTTCTCTGCACTGGTTTCCTCTCCCGACAGCAGGCTTCTCTGCACTTGCCCTAACCCCTTTCTGCCTCCCTCCCTTGGGACCCTCTTCTGATCCTGGGAGGGCCAACAGCGTATGGCAGTTTGAGTCAGCCCTGGAAGTCTTGGCCTGCACCCTCCAGGTCCCTCTACAGAACCCCCAGCCCGAGAACCCAGACCCTTCATTCAGCACAGAGAAGGTGGTGCCTCATCTTGCCAGGCCTGAGGGGCTTGGCGATATGAAGTCACAGGCCCAGGGAGAGTGGTCCACCCCTGTGTTCTCTTTTGGCTCTCCTTACTATAGGAGAAGCCAAGCCTGGAGGCCATGTGGGAGATGAAATGTAACAGGCTGGCTGATCTGGGTGTGAGTCTCCCTTAGCCACATGCTGGCTGTTTTACCTTGGGCAAGTTACTCAGCCTTTCTGAGCCCCAGTTTCCAGCTCTGTAAAATGGAGCCAATAATGCCCATCCAAATAGTGTTCTTGCAAGTATAAAAAGACCAGGAAAGAGAAAGGATCCAGTGAAGTCTAAGACACAAGCAGGATGAGAATAGATTTCAGCATCTTCCCCACTAACTTTCCCCAACAGCCAAGAGAGAGCCTCAGAGAAGTTCCAGCAATGGGCAGGAGTCCAATGCTCCGTCCCCCAGATATGATATGAGGATCCCACACTTCCTGCCAGCTGCTGGGAGTGGGGAGGAGAGAGAGGTGGTCTCTTCCTTCAGGCTGGTGATTTGGGCCCAGTGGCTTCTATCCACCACAGTAGTGGGGCTGCCCTCAACCAGTGCCCATAGTGGCTTAATCTGGGGTGAGAGTGCCTTCCACTTCGTCTGTGGCAAATCAGAGACCCCCCAGCCTGAATCCTTAAGGTGTTAGGGCATTCACCGCCTCATCTGTCGAGTAGGGTTCCCAGACCCTTCTCTGCCTTTGACAATTTGCACCCAGGACAGTGGCAGGTATGGGGGATGGCAGAAACGGTCTGGGCTCTGGGGGTGACGGAATGTTGCAGAATTTTTGCCTTTTGATATGTCCAGCCCTGTGGGGAAATGAAGAGGCTTCAGAACTCCTTCAGTCAAGGGCAGCAGAGTGACGGGGTGATCCCCACCCAGCCTAGCCCTGACAGACAAGGCTATGGCCATGAGGTCCAGGAGGCCCCTGGAGGAGGCAGGGGCATCTGAGGCCTGAGTAAGAGGAAGGGATGGGTTCAAGGCCACACCACCAGAGGTATGACCAGATCAAGAGCCAGGTCCTGGAGGAGGTTGGATGGACACAGGGCACCCTGGGGGGACAGCCAGTGTAGAATTAGAGGGGGGAAGAGCAGGTGGCCCATGGGACACCAGGAGGAGAAGCATGGCTGTTAGGGAGTTCGGAGCTCCCTGATGAAGGGCCACTCCTGCTGGGCCTCACCCTCCAGCTAAAGGCAGCAGGACTCAGAAAGAGGTGCCCAGAGTGACCAAGTGCCCTCCGCATGTTGGGCTCTGGGGTGGTCTTTCAGTAGCTGGTGTCTGGACCCTAAGAAAGCGGGACTGCGAAGGTCATCCATGTTGCCCTCCTTCCCTGTTCCGGGTTCGGTTTACAAACGGGAAGCCCGAGGCCAGGCCTGCCTCCGCAGCCAGAGGGGTGGGAACACGGTGTGTCCTGGCCTCTGTGCCGACCCATCCCCGCAGGCCGGCCAGGGAAAGGTCTGAGAGCAGCTTGCCTTTCACCTCCATGGCCGGAGTTCCTTGGGGCTTGGGAGAGGAAACAGCTCGCTGCCCCACCCGCCCTTTTAGCCAGCTGGCAAGCAGGACTCATGGCCCTCAGGCCTGGCTGTGTGCCCTGGTCTGTGCCCCGGGCCTCTCTGGGCCTCAGTTTCTCCATCTGGAGTGTGCGAGCAGTTGGGTCAGATGTTCTGCTCCTTCCTTTCCACTTGAAGGTGGTGTTGTCTTAAATTGAGGCTAAGGGAAGGGAGCTGGAGCCACCAGGAGGGACAGGCCAGAGCACCCGAGGGAGGCGGGCAGAGGCGGTGAATAGGAAAGCTCTGACTTCGCTTCTCTTCCCAGAGCTGCTCGTAGGACAGAAGCTGTGACCCTCGTGAGGTAGAGGGTGCGGGTGTCCAGCTGCTGGGGAGAAGACAGGCTGCTCGGAGGCCTCTGGCTGTCCAGGGACGCCCGAGGGGTCACCCGTGGGCAGGGCAGTGTGGCCACAAGGCAGGGGAGAGGCTGTTCAGGGTGTAATTAATGCACTTTTTGGCACCCACCAGACTTCCCCTTCCTCTTGACAGTTTGCTGCCAAAACAGTCCCGATTCCTGTGAACTTGCTTAAATCTTATACAGAAAAAAAAAAAAAAAGAAGAAGAAGAAGAAAAAAGAAAAGAGAGAACGGGGGGAAAAAATGAAGAGGGCTGTTATTTGTGAAATTGCATTTCCCAGCCATGAGGGTGAGTCACACCATTTGGAGTTGGGAGTTTCTTTTCTGGATGAACTTTTCTCCAGGAGGCTGTGGTGGTGCTGCCCTCCCTCAGGCCTGTTTGGGTGAGGAGAAACTTCCACTCAAGCTAAGGAGAGACCTGGGTGTTTGGAAAGGCCAGGTAGAGCTGGGCCCTCTGGACATACTGCCCCAGGGAGCTTGAACGTGCAGTTCTGGGCTGGGAGAAGGGGGAGCAGTGATTTAGTGCGTCAGGGGGAGACAGTTTCGGTTTAGAACGATGAAAAAGTACCAGAAGTGGGTGGTGGTGGTTGGTGGTCGCAAAGTCATGGGCATGTACTTAGTGCCACAGAACCGTACGCTAAAAAACAGAACTAAAATGGCCGATTCTCTGTAATGAATTTCTTACCACAGTAAAGCTGTAGGCTCCAGGCTCTTGGTGCCAGGTGACTACTTTGGTAGGTAGGTCTGAGGTGGGGCCAAGAAAACCGTATTGGTTCAAAGTTTCTCAAGGCACTCAATACAAGGTTGGACACACTTGCCTCATCTGTAAAATGGGACCACAGGTTGTGGTGAGCGTCGGCTGTCTTAATAAGTGTACAGTTTCCAGCCCCTGGGACAC
Source organism: Lontra canadensis (assembly GCF_010015895.1). Lineage (NCBI taxonomy): Eukaryota > Metazoa > Chordata > Mammalia > Carnivora > Mustelidae > Lontra > Lontra canadensis. The sequence continues at coordinate 37,150,844 of NW_022630997.1, forward strand.
TGTAATTGCTGAGTAGATGGGACTGGGATCAAATCCTGTGGACACTGGACCCCTCTCCACACCCCTTGTCCAGAACCGTTGGTTGTCCAGAACCATCTCACACACCTGCGGGTATGGGAGACCCTCTGCCTCTCAGGATGGACCACTCTCTCGGCTCATCTGAGAGCTGGATAATCACCCTCACAGTGAAGGCAAGGTGTGGTATTTTGTACTGGTCCTGGGTTTCATGATAGCCCTGGGCAGTGGTAGAGCAGAGATGGTCCTCAGGAGCCTTTGAGTCCCATGCCCAGACATCATAGGCTGACTGACTGGGTGTTTGGCCTGGATGCCTTTTGGACGTGGTCCCTGCATCTTTTTTCCTAGGCTCCAGTCTAAACCTATAGGAGCAGGAACCACGGCCCAGAGAGGGAAAGGACTGGCCCCAGGCCACAGAGCAGGGTGTCCAGCGGACCAAGAAGAGTGGTGGTCCCCAGATGGTGAGGGCTGTGTCCTCTAGGAGGTAATGCCAGGCCCCCAGAAATGGAACAAGTGGGGAGGCTGAGGTATACAATTGTGAGGAGTGGCATCTGTCCTGGTTTGGGGAGAGGTGCCTGATCTCCAGGGGCCTGCTCTCTGCTCCCTTCCCTCCCTGCCCACACGGAAGGGACACAGGAGGGACTGTGCCCACTCTGAGCCTCCATCTGCCCTGTCTTCATAAGGGAGCCTGAGGCCACCTCTTCTTAGGGGCTGTCTTCCTCTAGAGGCCTGGGGACTTCCAGAAACAAGGCTGTCTTCCCATTAGATCCAAGGCTCACCAAGGTCTGTGGTTCCCTCCTGGAATCCTTAAGCACCTGAGCGGGGACCAGAGGATGCCCAGGCCTCATGCCCAGGTTTGTCGTTGACCCTCCTGGAGGAGCTGCCTCTTTACAGCCTTGGCCTTGCCCCAGGAGAAGGGGACCATGGCTGTTCCCTGCCAACCTCACCACAGGCCCCACCTTTGCTAAATTCCAGTGTGCCTGGCTGCCCAGAGCCTGTGACTCCTATAAATAGAGGCTGTATACACCAGGAGGGGGCCTGGGCCGCGTCTGCTTTAAAGCCAGGCAAGACATCTGGTTCCTGTCAGCTGGAGGTGGGAGAGGTGGGAGAGGTGGGCCACTTCCTCCTGGGCTCACAGAGGGAAGGCCTGGGCCAGCCTCGGGGCTCCCCGGACACAGTCTGCACAGCCCTCATGCCACAGGAGACCGGGCAGAGCGCTAAACCTCAGTCTTCTCTTCTGTACGATGGAAACAATCCTGTACGCTGATACCCCTCTTTCTTGTAAGATGGGAAACTGAGTCAGCTGAGCGATAAGTGACTTGTTTAAAGCACTAGTAAATGGCAAAGCCCCAGATCCAACAGGTTGCTTTCTGCTATGCCTGCTTACCTCCTGGGAATGTGTAAAGAACTAATGAGAACCGTCCTCCTCCTCCTCCTCACTTCTTACTGAGTGGTTCCTCAGTGCCAGGTGGGAGATACAGTGACCTCACTTGAGCCTCCTAGGAACCCTAGGAGGTGGCTCTCATTACTCCTGTTTTCCAGACAGGGCCCCAGGGGCCCGGAGCCGTTCACTGGCTTGCCTGTGGATGCACAGCAGGAGTTAGGATATGAACTGGGGCTCTAGGGGGCCAGAGCTCCCGGGCAGCTAGAGATTGTGCATTCACGAGTGTGCATGCATGTGCTCGTGGACATGTGCCCATGAGGCCATAGCTGCAAACAAGCGTGCCCAGGCCCCGGGAGCCCTCACATCTCTGTCCCTCCTCCCAGGCTCTGAGCAGCAGCGTGTACAAGAGCGCCTCGCCCTATGGCTCCCTCAACAACATCGCTGATGGCCTCAGCTCCCTCACTGAGCATTTCTCAGACCTGACCCTCACCTCTGAGACCCGCAAGCCCAGCAAGCGGCCCCCACCCAACTACCTGTGCCACCTGTGCTTCAACAAAGGACACTACATCAAGGACTGCCCCCAGGTAAGGCACCCCGCTTCTCTGGATAGAACAGGCCGAGCGGCCCCACCTCCCCCCTCCCCTACCTCCCTGCCCTCAGGGCCCCTTCCACCAACAAGTGGCCCTGTGCCCTCTGGTCTCCACCTTCCCCTCCTCTCTGGTATTTCTGAGGCACTGGCTGGCATGGATGAGACAGAGCCCCAGCCTGGGCCTGCCCTGGCTAGTGAGCAATCCGGGTGAGGGCCCCCAAATGAGGTTCCGGGCCTTCACGTCTCTGCCAGTCTTCCTGCCAGGGTGGGTCCTGTTACAGTGGGGCAGGACGGGGGCCAGCAGCCTCCTCGCAGCTCTCCCGAGAGAGACCCCATCTCCTCACACTCACAGGGAAAGAATGCGGGCTCTGGGCCAGGAATCCAGATGTGCACCCCCTCCCCCAGACCCCACCTCTCCCTCCTCCGCAGCAGTGTTTCCTCAGTCTCCTGCCTGTAAGGGGGGAGGGGAAAGGGCCTTGCCCCTGACTTTGTGCCCCCCCCCCCCATAGGGTAGGTCTGGGTGAAGGCCTCGGGCACTGCAGGCTGGGCCTCTCTCTCAGTGTGGGAAGGGGGCCAGGCGATGGAGAGTGTGGGGAGCAGCCCCGTCTCCCACCCAGTGCTTCGCTGTGCTGGGCTAGGGCTCCTGGGGGCAGATCCCACTTGCAGAATGACTCCTGACTCTGGCCAACTGGGCTCTGGCAGCCTGGGGAGAGAGGGTAAGGTCGTTTCCAATACAGTACGAGATGGATCCGTGATTCTTTTCCCTATTATTTTTTCAAAATTTCTAATGTTTTTGTAATGTGTGTTTTTTGCTTCTATTTTACATATGTAATGGAAATGGGATCCTGGAAACTCAGAAAATCCATGTAGTCTTACCCTCCAGATGGTGGGAGCCCAGGGTGTGGCTGGGTGGGCCTGGGTGCCTCCAGACGCATGGAGGCCGAGATGTGCTTGCTGCTTGTGGCTCTTTTCAGGAATAGCTGTGCCGTGCTTTAGGTCCTCGCTGCGTGAAGTGTGGCCAGGATAGCTGCCTGGGAGCTTGTCAGAAATGCAGTCTTAGGCCCAGCCTGTAATTGCATTTTTGTAGAAGTCCCGGGACCTGTGTATACCGGTGATCTCAGCCTCCTCCGACCCTTGGTCAAGAGAAGCCCACCCCTGACCCTGAGTGTGGGAGCTGGCCCACTGATGGCTGTTCTCTAGACCCCACACTCCAGTGGGCGCTGTCCGCCCTCAGTATATGCAGGAAGCCAGGGGCCCTTGGGATGAGGAGGTCCCAGCACAGGGTAAGACCCATACCTCCCCAGGGGTTCTCCAGACAGGATGAGGAGCAAGCAGGCGACTCAGGATCCCGTTGGTCCTCAAGGATGTGCCCCCGGCCCACCCTGGCAGCAGCCCCTTGCACCTTCCCCAGCTGAGCCTCTGTGAGGGGACTTTCAGTCACTTACCATACCTTGGAAACTTCCCTCATTGTCTCCTGCCTGCAGCCCGGGCTCACAATTAGCCGAAGTGTCAAGTCTCTCATTAGCATCTCGTTACGTGATGCTTTGAGTGAGTTAAGCACTCACACGGGATCATTGAGCCAGTCTGTGGAGGTCCTGGAATTTCAACCCTGGCCAGCAGGTGACATTCAGACACCAACAGAGGCCCCTGGGGCTCCGAGGAGGTGGGCCATGCTGAGCTGGAGGTCTGGGAAAGCTTCCAGGAGAAGGAGAACTTGAGGGGGCTTGGCTGGTTGTTGGAAGAAGGGTGAGCAGTATCCAAAGGCAAGGGATGTTGAGGCAGCAGTGGAGGGACGGTGAAGGCGTGCAAGTGAGTGTGTGTGCATGCCCAGCCCTCTTTCCAGAGGGGCCAGGGCTCTCCTAAATGTGGGGACAGAAGGTCCCCGACCTCAGTGCCTCTCGACTTCTAGCACCGTGCAAACCCTGGTTCTTCCTTTATATTCTTTTATATGGATTACATAGCGAGTACTCTCGTGCAGGGCTCTTACCTCTTCTGCAGAAGGAATACTGGCCCATTTTACAGGTGAAGAAACAGAGTCTCAGAGAGCTGAAGTGCTGGAGAGAGGGCAGAGTGTCTATGAGAGCCCCAGGCTTGGGACCTCAGTGCTCTTTGCTTTCTTGAGCATCCATACCGATCCAGGCTGAGATGCCCATGACCTCTGGGGCCTCAGTTTCCCTCTCGAGCTGGTAGAGGCCCTCTTCGAGCTCTACCTCAAACCTGATTCTATCAGAGACTCCTGCAGGCCCAGGGACCTCCTCTACCAGTCATGAGTAGAGTTCACAGTTCATCATCTGTGAAACAAAGCTAATGAGAGTGCTAACACAGAGTAACGTGAAGATCCAAGGAAGTAATGCATGGAAGGTACTTAACGCAGTGTCTGGCATACAGTAAGCACTTAATAAATGTTGGCTAGCATTATATTTTTTCCTCCTTTGGGTAACGATGGGGAGTGTGCCTATTTGGCAAGGTACTAGAGATTTTGGCAGGCTGGAATATAATTAGATGCTCTCCACCCTCACCTGACCACAAACTTCAGGGGCAGGTGCTGGGCTGGATTCATCTCTGTATCCCCCTGCTGGACCAAGATACCCCACACAGCAGATGCTCAGTGTAAGCCTTCTGGAATGAAGGAATGGGCAGACAGGCTTTTATAAGCCTGGAAACCTCTGTTTCAAATGAAATATTATGAGCTCAGTGTATAGAATATTTAGAAGTGGAGTGGGAGTGCTTGTTTTGGTAACACCTTTAGTGAGACAGAATCCACATACCATATAATTGACTCATTTAAAGTGTAGAAGTCAGTGACTTTTAGTATATGCAGAGCTGCTCAACCATTACCATGACCTATTATAGAACATTTTTTAAAAAAGATTTTATTTATTGAGGTAGTCTCTACACCCCATGTGGGGCTTGAACTCATGACCCTGAGATCAAGAGTTGCATGCTCTACTGACTGAGCCAGCCAAGTGCCCCAATTGTAGAACACTTTTATCACCTCAAAGAGAAACCTCATAAGCTTTAGCTGTCACTAGCCCCTGGCTCCCCAACTCCTAGGAACCCGTAATCTACTTTCTATCTCTATACATTTGCCTGTTCTGGACATCTCCTATAGATAGAATCATCTAATATGTGGTCTTTTGTCACTGGTTTTTTTCACTTAGTATATTGCTCTCAAGGTTCATGCACATAGTAGCATTTATCAGTTCCATGGTTTGGGAAGTGTTCTATCCTGTTCTATTTTCTATAAGAGATTGTGAAGAATTAATATTAATTCTTCTTTAGGGGCACCTGGGTGGCTCAGTCTCTTGAGAGTCTGCCCAGGACCCTGGGATCATGGGATCAAGTCCCACATAGGGCTTCCTGCTCAGTGGGGGAGGCTGCTTGCTTCTCCCTCTGCCTCCCTCATGCTCTCTCTCTCTCTCTCTCTCTCTCTCTTAAATAAATAAATATAACCTTTACAAAATTTCTTCTTTAAATGTTTAGTAGAATTCACCCATGAAGCCATATGAACTTGGGCTTTCTTTTGTGGGTAAATTCAGATTTTCTATTTCTTCTAGAGTTAGTTTCTGTAGTTTGTGTGTTTTGTGGAATTTGTCTGTTTCATCTAAGTTATCAAATGTAGTGGCATAGGGTTGTTTGTAATGTTCTCTTACGATCGCTTTCGTTTCTGCAAGGTCAGTTATAATGTCCCCCTCTTTTCTTTCTGATTCTTATAACTTGAGTCTTCTCTCTTTTTTTCCTTGGTCAATCTAGCTAAAGGTTTGTCCATTTTGTTGAACTTTTCACAGGAACAACTTTTGGTTTAGTTGACTTCCTGTACTGTTTTTCTGTTCTCTGTTACATTAATTTCCACTCGAATCTTTTAAAAACTTATGGTAAAATATATGGAACATGAAATTTACCATCTTAATTATTCTTACATGTATAATTCAGTGGTATTAAGAACAGTTGACCCTTGAACCACATCGGTTTGAATGTATACATGGATTTTTTTTTCAGTGAATAATACAATACAGTACAATAACTATTTTCTCTTCTTCATGATTTTCTTAATAGCATTCTCCTTTCTCTAGCAAACTTTATTTATATAGTATAGAATACATGTAACATGCAAAATATGGGTTACTTGACTATTTAAGTTATTGATAAGGCTGTTAGTAGTTAAGTTTTCGGGGAGTCAAGAGTTACACACCGATTTTTTTTTTAAACAACACTTTCTTCTTCTTTTTTTTTTTTAAAGATTTTATTTATTTATTTGACAGAGAGAGATCACAAGTAGGCAGAGAGGCAGGCAGAGAGAGAGGAGGCAGGCTCCCCACGGAGCAGAGAGCCCAATGTGGGACTTGATCCCAGGACCCCGAGATCACGACCTGAGCTGAAGGCAGAGGCTTAACCCACTGAGCCACCCAGGCACCCTACACACAGATTTCTGACTGCTCCAGGGCTTGGCACCTCAGCCTCCACATGGTTCAAGGGTCAACTATACATTCACAGTATTGGACAACCATCACTATCCACCACCAACCATCACCATCCATCCATCTGTAGAACTCTCATTTTTGTGTGTGAAACTCTGTACCCATTAAGCAACAACCCCCTTACTTTCCCCAGCCCCTGGCAACTACCATTCTACTTTCCGTTGCTATGAATTTCATTACTCTAAGGACCCCGTAGAAGTGGAATTACATAGTATTTGTCATTTTGTGATTGGCTTATTTCACTTAGCATAATGTCCTCAAGGTTCGTTCATATTGTAACAAGTTTCAAAAGTTCCTTTCTTTTTTAAGGCCAAATAATATTCCTCTGTGTGTGTGTGTGTGTGTGTGTGTGTGTGTGTGTGTGTGTAGACCACATTTTGTTAATCTAATTATCCGTCAATGGATAACTGGATTGCTTCCTCCTTTTGGCTACTGCGAACACCACTGCTATGAACATGGGTGTGCAGATAGCTTTTTGAGTCTCTGCTTTCAATTCTTCATTCTAATCTTTATCGTTTCCTTCCCTCAGCTTCTTTTAGGTTTAGTTTGCTCTTCTTCGTCCAGTTTCTCGAGATGGAAAGTTAGGTTAATGGTTCTACATCTTTCTTCTATTTTTAATATAGATATTCACAGGTATACATTTTCCTCTGAATTGCATCTTATAATTGTGCGTGTTGTCTCTTCCCGTTCATTCATCACAGAGTATTTTCTGATTTACCTTATGGCTTCTTCTGTGACCCACTGGTTATTTAGAAATGTGTTGTTTCATATCCACATATTTGTGAGTTTCCCAAATGTGTTTTAAAAATGATTTCTCCTTTCATTCCACTTTGTATTATTTTAGCGCTTCTAAGTTTGTCGTGGTTTGTTTCATAGCATTTGGGCTGTCCTTTAGGATGGTTCATGGGCCCTTGAGAAGAATGAATTCTGCTGTGGTTGGAGGGTTCTGTAGGTATCTGTTGGGTCTAGTTGGTTCACAGTATTGTTGGTGTCTTCTGTCCCCTTGTTGATGTTTTGTCTCATTCTTCTAACCATTGTTCTAAGTGTAGGAGTGTTGAAATCTCTATTATTGTTCAATTAACTGTTTTTTCTTCGATTCTGCCAATTTTTGCTACGTGTATTTTGATACTCCTTCGTGAGCTACATCGATGTTGTAACTGTTGTATTTTCTAATGACTTGGTCCTTTTATTGTTCTAAGGTGTCCCCATTTATCTCTAGTAACATTTTTGTTTATTTGTTTTAAAATCTAATTTGTCTGATACTAGTATAGCTGGCTTCCTTATGGTTACTATGTACATGATAGGTCTTTGTTCACTTTACTTTCAGTCTATTCATATCTTTAGATCTAAACTGTGTATCCTGTAGGAAGCATGTAGGTGGATCTTGGTTCACTTTCTATTCACATTGGCAATCCCTGCCTTTTGTTTGGATTGTTTGATCCATTCATATTATTGCTAATGCTTTTATTAATGCTCATTTGATATATGCAATTATTGATACAGTTGAATTTAGGTCTGCTGTTTCACTTTTTGTTTTCTGAATTACTCATGTCTTTTTTTGTTCCTCTGTTCCTCCTGTACTGCTTTCTTTTGCATTAAGTGATACTTTTCTAATGTGACATTTTGATCTCTTTAATGATTTTTTTCTACTTTTTAAAAGCTATCTCCTTAGTAGCTGCCCTGGGGCTTATTTTACATATCTTAACATGTAAAATCTGCTTCAGATTTATACTGACTTAATTCTAATGAGATCTAGAAATGCGACTCCTTTATAGCTCTGTTCTGTTTTCCTGATTTGGGGGGCATTATCGTTATACGTATTATATCTTTGTATGTTGCAAATTCAACAATACTTATAATCATTACTTTATGTAATTTTATGTGTCTCAAAGAAGCTGGAAGAAGAAAAGAGAACAATTATATGCCCATAACTTTTGACATCTTAGCCCTTTAATTTCCAGCTTGTTGCTCTCTTCATTTGTTCCTGTGGACTCAAGTGACCACCTGGCATCATTTCCTTAACCCAAGACAGGTTTGCTTCTACCTGCCTCTTCTGTGCTGTTATTGGCAAATATCTTACATTTCCAAATGTTATAGGACCAGATAGTACAGTTACATATGTACTGTTTTATGCACTTGCTTTTTAAATCAGCTAAAAGAAGAAAGGAAAAGAAAAAATTCATTTGTGCTATCTTTTATAATTATAAAACCACCTTATCAGAGCTCCTTATTTCTTCACGTGTATTTGCATTATGTCTGGGGTCATTTGCTTTCAGCCTGAAGAACTTCCTTTAGCATTTCTTGAAAGGTTGGTGTGCCAGCAATGAAATCCTGTGTTTTTGTTTATCTGGGAATGTCTTTATCTCATTTTCATTTCTTAAAGATAGCTTTGCAGGGTATAGAATTCTTGGCTAATGGTTCCCCCCCCCCCCCGCAACTTTGAGCACACTGAATGTTACCCCCTGCCCTCTGGCTACCATCATATCTGATGAGAAGTCAGTTATTAATATTGTTGCAATTCCATAGTAAAGGATGTGTCCTTTTTCTCTTGCTGCTTGCAGCAGCCCTTTCTCCTTGTTTTACTTTCTGCAGTTAATACGATGTATCTATTTGTGGATCTCATTGTGTTTATCTTACTTGGACTTTGTTGAGCTGCTTGGATATGTTAATTAAGATTTTTCATTGGATTTGGGAAGTTTTCAACCATTATTTCTTCAAATATTTTTTCTGCTCCTTTCTCTCCTCTCCTTTTGTGGAATGATTTTTCAGTAGTCTAAGTGCTTTTAAAATCTTAAATCTAGCTGGGGGTAGAGAGGAACCCTAGGCATTCACTGCCAACAGCCTGGATAGTGGCACCCAGGAACCAGGAGACACTCTGCAGCCCCCAGTGCAGTCAGGAAGGCCGAGGAAGGTTGGGACTGCCGGTTCTGGTGGCAGCAAGAATGCCAGCTGGCTGTGAGAGAGGCATGGTTGCTCTCTGCAGGGCTCACCTCCAGGCTTACCTGTGCATCTCACATTGGCTTCTGTGCCCCAGCGTGGCAGGCTGTGAAGACCCAAGTGGCAGTGTTCCATTCTGAGCCAGGTGCACTTGAGCCTGCATGTGTATGGGGGTTTGTGGTGGGGGCTTGGCATGGTACCACCTCTGTGCCCAGGATGCACAATCTGTCCAGGACAGAGCTGGGCCCAGAACATACTACGGAGTGTACAGTGTACTCTGTTAAATGATTCTTTTCCAAACTTAAGGGTGGAGAGAAATGTCCAGAGTTCAGTCATTGGACTGATGGAGCTTCTCATAGGTCCTGAGAGCAGTGTGAGAGGGATTGGGCACTACAGGAAGACTGGGAGCCCCCTGAAGCAGAGGCAGAAGGTGCTGGAAACCAATTACCAATGATGCTGAAGGGCAGCCCCTCTTTGTGGGTGAGGTGGTGCCTGGGCCAAAGTCCATCTCCAGCCAATGTCAGCACTGGCCCTAGAAGGTCCAGGAGTCAAGAATGTCTACCATTCAGTTCTTGAAAACCCCGTGTCTGCAGCTGTCTCCACCCTGTGCCAGGTGTCGAGTTCCAGGGTAATAATAATATTAATAACAGTGATACTAGTCTGTACACACTGACTTGACCACTGAGCTAGGTGTGAAATATGCATTAACTCATTTAATTTTCTCAAAAACTCTATCAGGTCAATTTCCAGATGATAAAACTGAGGCCTAGAGAAGTTAAGTGACTTGCCTAAGGTCATGTAGTTAGAAAACAGCAAAGATAGAATTGGAATGTAGGCCTTCCTCATTCCAGAGCCTATGCTTTTTATTTTTTATTTATTTTTTTAAGAGAGAGAGGGGCTGAGGAGGGGCAGAGGAAGAGGGAGAGAGAATCTCAAGCAGATTCCCACTGAGTATGGAGCCCGATTTGGGGCTCAATCTCATGACCCTGAGACCAAGACCTGAGCCTAAATCAAGAGTCAGATGTTCCACCAAATGAGCCACCCAAGCATCCCCAGAGCCCATATTTTAAAAATTAGGTTCTGTGATCTGCCTTCACATCCAGACTTGGATCTCCACTGTCATTCTCAGAAAGTCAGGATTCTTTATTTTTTTACTTTATTTTTAATTTTTTTTGATATTATTTAAATTCAAGTTAGTTCACATACAGTGTATTAATCGTTTTCAGAATGTCAGGGTTCTTTCTTTTTTTATTTATTTTTAGTCAGTGTTCTTTATAAAGATGGGTTTCTGGAGGGGCACCTGGGTGGCTCAGTGGGTTGGGGCCTCTGCCTTTGGTTCAGGTCATGGTCCCAGGGTCCTGGGATCGAGCCCCGCATCGGGCTCTCTGCTCGACAGGGAGCCTGCTTCCCCCTCTCTCTCTGCTTCCCTCTCTACCCACTTGTGACCTCTGTCAAATAAATAAAATCTTTAAAAAAAAAAAAAAAAAAGATGGGTTCCTGGAAATGAGGAGGGATGAGGATGATGTGGGTAGGGGCCATAGCAGACCTGTCCTGGCCAAGCTGTTGTGTCTGGAAGATTGGAGCCCTGGCCCAGCCCCAGGGTGTCTGTGGCTCCTCATGCATCACGAAGGCCGGGGTGGGCTGGGGCAGCGAGAATGCCAACTGGCTGTGAGAGAGACATGGTTGCTCTCTGCAGGGCCCACCTGCAGGCTCACCTGTGCTTCTCACGTTGGCTTCTGCGCCCCAGCGTGACAGGCTGTGAAGACCTGAGTGGCAGCGTTCTATTCTGAGCCAGCTGCAGTTGAGCCTGCCTGGGTATAGGGTTTTGTGCTGGGGGCCAACTCTGTGCCCAGGATGTACAGTCTGTCCAGGACAGAGCTGGGCCCAGGACACACTAGGCTCCCAGACCTCTCAGAGCTCCTTCTGTGTGCCAGGCCAATGCTCTGTAAGGCCCCATCCCTGTTCTCAGTGGGGTAGACAGAAACACTGCGGGCTGTTCAGGGTGGCCAGGCTCTGGTTGAGGTTCGTAGCGAAGGACTGCCTTGGCCTGGGGCTTCTTGTGAAGCCTCCAAGAGGAGGAGTCTAGAATTGGGGTGGGAAAGGCTTCCAAGCAAGCGTGTAAATAATGAGGGTGTGCTTTCCGGGAAGCGCGAGCCCTTGGCCGTGGCTGGCGTGTGGGGTGCCTGAGGGGAGGAGGGGAGGTGTGGCCACAGCAGGTGGTGAAGGGCCTGTGTGCCAAGCTGCACAAACTTGGACTTTATCTGGAGGGCAGGGGGAAGCCATCCAAGGATTTAGGTGACATGCTCTGATTCGCGTTTTGAAAGCTCACACTGGTGGCAGGTCGGAGGCCAGGACAGAGGAGGCAAGACTGCAAACAAAACCGGTCCAGTAATGTGGATGGATGATAAGACCAGACATTGCGCAAGGGAGGGTGAGCAAAGGTTGGAGGTGAGGGGACAAATTCTGGGCACTATAAGAAGGTACCATCTCTGGGGCATGGTGACCACTCTGGGCCACCTTTCCTCATCTCTAAAATGTATCTGAGATTTGGGGTCTGTGCCCTGATGGTCCACTCAGTGTCTCTGTAAGGAGGAAGCTGGGGTGTGCATGAGGGCAGGACATGCAGGACGGCTGTCCTTGCCCTAAGGCCCCTGTTCACCCTTCGTGGCGGCTAGGCCCAGCCACACTCAGCCTGGCAGCCTCCCCATCAGGCGCTGAGCTGGGAGCAGAAATTCTCCAAGCTCTCAGGCTCTGTCACTCCCCGGACATTCTCGGTGGTGGTGGGGAGGGGGCTGCTTATATCTTTGAGGGAGGTCTGAGGGGTGTCATCACCTGTGCCTTCTGTGCCCAGTGAAGGACCAGGCACTGTGATGGGTCCGGGGAGGGCCTGAGCCCAGGGGAGCTGCTGTTCCTGAGTCAGCATGCCCAGGGCTGCTAATGAAATCCAGATGTCAGACAGAAAACAATCATAGCCCCCACCCATCTGGCAGCTCGGGTTACTTGGAGATTGCAAAAGAAGTAGAAAAATAGAGCAGGGAGAGAATGGATCCTAGAACAGCTGAAACCTTAGAGGCGGCATATAAATAGTTTCAGGGTCTTGCTCAGATGAGGGATGGGAGGCAAGGGAAGAGCAAAGGCTGGCCCCGGCCCCCTTCTTCCCCACCCTAATCTCTACAGCCGCTGGACCTTAGCCCTTGGACCGCTCCCCAGTCCAGAGCAGGCTGGGGTCCCTGTGGGGCTCTGTGACCACCACTAGCCCTTGTCCAACCCTTACCTGGGGTTTCCAGCCCCCCATTCCTGCCCTGACCTCACTGCAGGCCTGGGTTTCCTCTGGGGCCAGAGGGGCTGGAGCTGGGAGGGGATGGGCAGAGAGGGACTGAGGGCATGCAGAATTTTCCCTGCAGAACCCTGGGCTCAGGATCCTTGATTAGTTAAGAGCCATCAGTGTGCTGGTGGGGAAACTGAGGTTTCTCACAGTACCAGGCCAGGACTACATGTTATGAAGGATCCATAGAGTGTGGAAGGAAGAAGGAGGGGAGAAGAAGGAAGGAAGGGAGGGAGGGAAGGTGGGAAGACAAACATCGTCATTATGTGACTCCAGCAAAGAAGGGCCGGCCCAGGGCTGGCAGCCTGCATGTGTACGCAGTAGATCTGCAGAGTTCCTCTGGACCCTGGGGCTGGCCGCCTGGCCAAGGGGCTTGGGCTGTGATGTCCCGCACTTGGCTCAGGACCTGGAATGTCTCAAGCGTTCGGGGAATGTTAGCCGGGATGGGTGTTGACGGGGGGTGGAGGGCTTCCAGACCGGCGTATAGGTGCTGACGCTGGAGAAGGACCCCAGAGCCATTGCGGCCCCCTCTTCTGAGACTCTGTTTTTGTGGCCGGGTAGTTCTGAGCACAAACCCTGATGCCCGCCCTCCTGGGTTCAACCCCGGTCCTGGGATGTATTAGCTGTGTGTTTTTGGCAAAATTAATGGAATGTCCCTGGGCCTTAGTTTCCTCCTGTGTAAGATGGCGATCGTGGGATGTTATGAGGATACATGCATTACCTCATCTGTACTGCTTAACAGGGAGCCTGGCACCTCGTACACACGCCAAGTGGGATTTTTTTAATGACCATCATTCCTGTTATGCTCAGCTGGTTCGGACTGTTTTAAGACATTCTAGACGTCTGAGACAGTGCTTCAGGGCTGTGGGCTTATTAGAGGGGGCCTGGTCCTCCCATCCCACCCTGGTCCCAGGCAGAAGGGGCTGGCTCTGGGACGGGCCAGAAAGGTGCAGAGGAACCTTGGGATGGGGGCAGGGGGACCTCTTAGGCAGGGGTCCTAAGGCAGGAAGGTAGGGACTGGGTCCTGGAGGCTCCATTTTGCCCAAGTGGGTGCTCCAGGAGGAGGGCGCTAGGCATGGAGGGAAGATGCCCAGTGCCTCCTCTGGGTTGTTAGCTCCCCTCTGGCCCAGGCTGAGGGATGGCCCAGCCAAGTGCTGGTCCTGGCACAGACAAGTGGGAGCAGCTGCGGTTGTGGGGGGAGGCAGGGCGCAGGGCGTGGGGGCTCCTTGGACAGACACTTGTCCATCCTTCCTGCTGTCCCGGGCCTGGCAGGAAAGAGCCCAAGAGGGCCAGTTTCACATCCTCAGCTGCCAGTTCTCCTTTTAAGTGGACCACAGAGGGTGACTTGGAGCCTCCAGCAATCTTGCCATGTCAGGTGGCCTTACCTTCTCAATCCTCTGCCCCTGGGCCCTGAGGGACAGGGATGTTGGCAGAACAGGGAGCCAGGACCCGTCCCTGGTCCTTGAACCACCTGCAGGGCTTAGTGGATAGAGGGCAAGCAGTTGCATCCTTGAACTGAATAGCTCCCCAGTGTCACTTTCTCCAGGCAGGCTTCTCTGATTTCTCCTGTTCTCTAAGCCCAAAGGGACTGCTTTCCTCTGAACACCTGAAGGAGCCCATTCACTCACTCTTTAATTCCTTACCTGCCCATGGCTTCCTGTGTGCCAGGCTCTTGACCTGCCCCCCACTCACACAGTTGTTTTCCTCTTGGAGTAGCTCAGAGCCATGGAAACTTCTGACAGGGTCACCCCTTGGCCCCCTCAGCCTCACTGAGGACTGGAGAGAGCAGGGCAGTAGAATCTCACAGAGCTGGGCTCTCAGTCTGCACTTCTGCCTTTTCCCAGCTGCATGTCCTTGTGCCCGTCCGTCCCACAGCGTCACCCGGGTGTCTGTAAAATGGGCTCACCCACCTTGCAGGGTGTTTGTGGGAAATGGGTGCGCAAAGCAACTGATACAGAGCTTGGCATCGCACGGCCTTCGGGAAATGGCAGTTCTTGTTAGTCGTACACGGTGCATTGTGGGGCCTCCCAAGCCTAATCAGCCCTCGTTTGTAAAGAGCCTGCCTTCCCAGGGTTGGTGGGAGGTAGGTGAGAAGCAGCCCCGGGTGCAGTGGGCACCAAACCTTCCTCTGTCCTTTTCCCTGTCCCACCCACCAGCAGCTTAACCACACACACAGGTGCATGCCACACCTGCGTGTACACATGTACACCTGGGGCTCTCAGCCTCTGCCTTAGCTCATGCTACCCCCTCGCCACAGCACCCTTCCCTCCTCTTTCCTCCTACTGCTTTCAGAGCCCAGCAGAGTCCCCCTCCCTCGGGTGCCTTTCCAGCCATCCTAGACGGCCGGCTCTCCTTTCTGAACCCCACTTTTCATAACCAGCACCCCAAAGCCAGGCCTTCAACGGCTTCTCACCCGTACTGCCTCTCCATCCAGGCCCCAGAGGATAGAGCAGGTCCCTCGGGTGCAGGCTGTGCTCTGCCCCAGGCCTGGAAGGCGGCCCCACCGCTGCTCCAGGAGGCAATGCCTGCGTGTTTGCCATTTGAGGTCTGAGCCTTCCCCTGCCCCAGGACTTTGCCTGTGCCATGCCCTTGGCTGCTAATTCTCTCTCAGTTTCTCCATCTTCTCCCAGCCCAGCCCACGTGTCACCTTTCGTGTGGAGCATCCTCTGCGCCCCTCCATGCCCCCTGCCTTGCTGCTACCCCGGTTTGCTGAGCCCTGCCTAGCGGAACTGATCTGCACACAACCCTCTGTCCTACTTTCTGGGGGCCTGGCCCAGGCGGGGGCTGTGTCTGCTTGGCCGGCAGAGGGGGCACGTGTGGGCTCTGGGGGCCGCTCTTGTTCTAGGCCTGCTTCTCAGTCACTGTCCAACTTTGGCCAAACCTGTCCTGCCCTTGGGCCCCCACACTGCCTGAGCCTCGGACATGGGGTCAGCCAGGGAGCCCATGTCAGAACCTGTGTGAGATCCAGAGGTGGTGAGCAGGCTGATGTATCTGTTTGTTTGTTTGTTTGTTTTAAGATTTTTATTTATTTATTTGACAGAGATCACAAGTAGGCAGAGAGGCGGGCAGAGAGAGAGAGGAGGAAGCAGGCTCCCTGCTGAGCAGAGAGCCCTATGCGGGGCTCGATCCCAGGACCCTGAGATCATGACCTGAGCCGAAGGCAGAGGCTTTAACCCACTGAGCCACCCAGGTGCCCTTGATGTGTTTTGAAAACTGTCAGCTTGCGCCATTTGCCCCACTGCCCAGCGAGCAGCCCAGTGCAGCCCACAGAATGTTTGCCTGAGTGACTAGACGGTATGTGGGCTTCTGGCAAGTGCCCTATTCTGCGCCCGGGCCTTGGAGGCACATTCGTGAGGGCAGCAGTCTCCCTTCCCTCTGCATCTGGGGTGGTGCTCAGGGACAGGGCCTGATTGGGTCCTCCTGTACCCCGTGGTTTTGTCTGGCCTCTGAATTCAGGGACTGGTCACCACTGACCCGGCCTGCCTTGAAGAGCTGGGCTTTCTCCCCACCTGCTGCAGATTGGGCTGCAGAGAAGTCAGGCAGCCGGGCCAGGGAAGGATGCCCCTGGAGTGGGGTGGGGAGTCAGGGGCAATGAGACTTCCCTCCTGCCTGGCTTACAGAGCACGTCTATCCGTGGCTGATGGGATTCTCACTGTAGCCTGGGCTGTTTCTGCAGTCCGTCTGCCCAACTTCTTCTCTCTCTTCATCTCCCCCTCACTTCCTTTCTTCCTTCTTTTGTTTTGTAACAAAGCAGCATGGAGAGGTTAAGTAACTTGTCTCACAGCTGGTGAAGATTGGGCCAAGTCGGCCCCATTCCAGGGTCCAGCCTTTCTCACTGCCCCTCTCTGCCTACAAGAATGGTTTTGTCCACTAGGACACACTGTGCACCTGCTGTGCTCAGACCCAGGCAATGATCAGGCTGTGGGAGAAAGGGTGCCCCCCTCTTGCCCCAGGCTTTCCTTACTGCCTTGTATCCTGGTGCTTCCCTGGCTTTGGCTAGGGAGGGGGGCTTTGTATGGGAGCTGGTGTCTCTCATCCCACAGGTTGGGGTGACAGTGAGGAAGGGGATGTATTTCCATGGTGGTGAGCCTGATGACAAGGATTAGAAGCTTCTGGAAGCCCAAGCTCCTCTACCCCTTGCTGGGGAGCATAAAGCTCAAATAGGGCCTGGGGTCCTCTCCTCCCACTGGACTTTCGAGCTCTGCCCATTCACCGGTTACTCCCTCTTCTGTGTTCCCCAAGATCTGCACACAACCAGCTTAGTGTTTTGTGTCCTGATTATGATCTTGGGGCAGGGGTGGAGGGGCCCTGGAAGTCCTGGTGTGCAGTGAGCACTCAGCAAACGTGAGCTACTTCTGCAGCTTTGAGCCTGGATGCCCGTGTCTGCTGTGGCACCTGCTGCAGAGCTGGGGCCACCATCTGGAGTGGGGAGAAAGCACATTCGCTGCATGTGTGGGGAGCGTGCACGACGTGCAGGTGCTGCTCTAAGCACTTTTCACATGTTGACTTATCTGCTTCCTGCCACAGCCCTTTGGGCTGGGGATCCTATTTTCCCCATTGCACAGAGAGGGTAAGTGACTTGCCCAGGGTCACACAGCACAGATGCCATCCAGGCAGTCTTGCTTTAGAGGCTGTGCCACTATAAATTTGTGAGGGAGGGAGGAGGAAGTGAACAAGACTCAAGTGCAGTGTGGGGAAGGTGGGGAGCTAACACAGGCTGAGCATTCTCTGGGTCCTTGCACATCAACAATGTCCTCAGAGACATCGAGAAATTCCCCTAGGGCCACACAGGAGCCAAGGGCATAGCTGGGGCGTGAGCCCAAGGAGCATGGCTCTGCAGCCTTGCTGATTCCTAACTCCCCGTTCTACTTATCCAGCCCACCAGAAGCTGGATCAGTAGCCAGTAAGGTTCAGCGAGAGCCCCCTGGGGACCCCTGAGAGGCCTCAGGGCAGAGGAGCTGGCTCCCACCCCCAGGCCTACACAGTTATGGGGTAGGCAGGACAGGGAGCCGCTGAGTGAGGTCACTCATTGCTAAGCTGTGTGGTTCTAACCAACCACAGGAGTGTTTAGAGGAGGGAGCATAGCCAGGTGGGTGACTTAGAACAAGGCACTTGCCCTTGCTCTACCTCAATTTCCCTTTCTGTGCTGTGATAAACATCCTAGCTGCCCCTTGGAGCTGCTGTGTGGATCTCACAAGCCATCAGGGCTGGAACGAATTGCAAGCCAAGCCGAACAAAAATAAGGAGTCCTTAGGGATAAAAAGATTTTATTTATGAACGTCTCAAAGTGTGGCCCTCGGACCAGCAGCAGCATCAGCAGGAGGCTGCCAGGAATGCAGAGCCTTGGGCCCTCCCCCAGCCCTGCTGAATCAGAACTGACATTTTCACAAACTCCTGGGTGACTGTTGGGCACATTACAGTTTGGTCTAAAGAATATCTGGGCTCCTGCTTCCCCATTTCTGAGCCTTGGGTCCCCCTGAGCCCCCTTTCCATAGCCCGATAGGGGTTCTTGCGTGGAAATCCCCATCTTATTTTCAGAAGCACTCTGGCCTGGCAGGGCTTCTGCCCCCGATAGGAGCACATCAGATTCAAACTGGGAACGGGCAGAGGCTCTGACAGCATCTATGGCTTTGGCAGCCCTGATCAGGCCCCCTACATTTGTTTGGGAGCGCAGCCCCCCATGAGTCAGCAGGGCCGGCCAGACCTACAACAGGGGTGCAGAGGGGGACATCCTCAGCTGGGATGCCGGAGAGCTGGGGATTGCCTTTGAGCAAGGGAAGGGCCTCTGTGCCCAGACAGTCTCCATCTTTATGCAGAAAGACAAAGGGCTGAAACAGTGGCTGGAATGTTTTGGTTGGAAATAAGAAGGAACTTACTGATTGGGAACAAGCCAGCAAAGGATCTTGAGGGCTTCCACCTCCTTAAATGTGTAGCCATGTTGCAAGAGGTCAGGAGGCAGAGTTGGAAGGGATTCCCAGAGGTTCTCTGTCCAGCCTTTCTGCCTTAGACTGTTTTGACATAGAGCAGGTGACTTGTCTAAGGCCACAGAGCAGGCTAGTGACAGTGAGGACCCCAAGCTTGTGACTTGCCATGCCTGGCGCGTTTCTTCATTACAGGTCTCTCTGGAGGCTGGGGATTGACACTGATGACCTTAGAAGTGTCCATCCAGCCTCCCTTTGAAATGGTATGGAGGGCTTGGAGCATGCGGCTGGGGACGAGGGAGAAGCTGACTTTCTGAGTCCAGCAGCCACCAGGTGTCTCACTCTGTCCTGGCCCACTCGGTCCCCGAGACCATCGGGAACACCCCTGGAGCAGGGGGGCTGTGAGATAGACACAGCAAGTTGGGAACTGGGCCCCTGGAGACAGAAGGGTCCAGGAAGAGGAAGCAAGGGAAGGCTAAGGGCCTTGACCTTGGTGTAGGGACCACTACTGTGGTCCTTGGACCAGTTACTTGCATCTGTTTGCCTACCTGCATGGAAGGAAGTGGACCAGATCCGTAATTCTCCATTGGAGCCTCACATTAGAATCACCTGGAGAATTTTTTAAAAATTTGGTGCTGGAAATTCTGATTCGGGAAATCTGGGGTAGGCCTACCCACGGCATTTTTTTCAGCTCTCTAGGTGATTCTGGCGTGTACCTTCGCCCAGGTCTGAAGTTGTGGGGAGCTCAGGCAGGTGCTGCAGGGGAAGGACCTGGGGACGCAAGATGACAAGATTCCATGAAACTTGGACATTCCAGGGGTCCCGCTTCTAGCACTGCATGATGTTCAGTCCCAGATTTCTTAGATTGCATGATTATAAGGTGTTCCTGTTCTGTGGGAGGAGGCTTCTACACGGGATGATTCTGACACTTGGTTGTTCTGAATCATATGATTTTAAGAGTCTGAGGTTCTGTGATCACTCCGTACCCGGACTATGCGGTTCTGCACTCACCCCGCTCTCTGGATTTCAACCTGCTCTTACTATTGTCCTTTAAAATGAAGATCCCCTGCATCTCGGATTCTAACGTATTATTAGACTGACTTTCAAGGATTCTAAGAATCTAAGCTATTATGGTACTAACATTGAAAAAAAAATTCTAAATTCAGCAACTCTGTGATCTGTCATTTCATCTAAGGCAATTGGCCGCCAGGGCCCGGAGCCTGGCCTTTGTCTCCCCAAGACAAGGTGGTGATTGTGCGAGCTTGGACGCGTGCCCCCTCCCCTGCTTGGCCTGGCTGGCCTCTCTTGGGGGAAGGGGTGGGGGTGGGGAGAGCAGAGACCCCACAGAGCTCTCTGTGCTCCGGTTCCGGCTGTGTCCCCGCGGTAGAGGAGTGGAGGGCAGGGCGAGTATGAGGGCATGTCTGTTCCGCAGTGGAAAAGCCGGTGGACGATGCATGTAGCAACACCTCGAGCTAGCTTTATGCGTTGGCACTGTCTCCAAACTGAGCTGTCATCTCCCAGGGTGTCAGTTTTGGCTCAGGGCATGACAGTCTATCCCACCCAAAGCCCAACCCTAAACACACACGTGCACGCACCCTGGTTCCAGGTGGGAAAACTGAGGCCTGGAAGCGGGAGGTGACTTGCCTGAGGGAGCTGGTTGGTGGCCAAGGCCAGCCCCTGCCAGGCGCCCTCCGACCAGCCCTCCTTAGGCCTCGCTTTCTGCACAGAACGACGGACCTTCTGTAGGACCAAGTCAGCCTTTAGGTCCCTCCGAGGCGATGGGGACCCGCCCGGCAGTTCAGGATCACACATTTCTGGCCGGCGGCTCACACACCAGGCCCAGGAGAAGCTCTCCCTGCCCCACATGACCTCCCCTGGCCATTTCCTGCCTGCCAGACCACACTGTCTTCCGTTACACTCCCACAGGACCGGGGCTGGCATGCACCGGGGCGCGTCGGGCTGGGGGACTGGGAGGCAGACAGCGGGCTGGAAGTAGTGGGGCGTGGGGTGGGTGTCCTCACCGTGTCACCTCGAGAAAGCTCCTCTCTGGGGACCGGTGGATCCTAACCGAGATTCTTTTTTTTTTATTGGTTAGACGATTAACTGAGATTCTGTATAGGAAACCCTGACAGGCTGGGATGGGGCGGAGGCTGGCCTTGTCCATTGCCCGCTCCACACCCGCAGCACGGACCCGGCCCTGGCCTGTTCCTCATGTTTGCTGAAGGAGATGGAGACTGGGCTTATTTATATTCTCTGGGTGGGGTGGCGGGGGTGGTAATTTGGGATTTCGAACACTACCCTGGGTTTTTAACCCAAGGCAAGATAGGGAAGAAAGATTATAGAGGTGGTGGGCATCTGAGCTTTTAGACAGGTGTCCCTGTAACAATGATGAGCTCCGCTAGTTCCTGGGTCCCAACTCTGGGCCAAGCACTTTGCGTTCATCAGCTCATTAAACTTCTCGGCTCCCCCCAAAACACGTCATTCCTCCCCCACCGGAGCGATGGGAAACCGAGCCTCAGAGAGGTTTGGCAGATCCCCGAGGTGCTTGTAGCCAGTCATGGTAGAGGCAGGCCTCGAACCTGGGTCGGAGCCGCATGGCCAGCGCCCTCTTGCACTTTGCACCTGGCTGGCTCAGGAGCTAGACGGCAGCCATCTCCTCCCACCGCCAGGGCATAGAGAGACATTTTCTGGAACAGGGAAGGGCGGTTGCAGTTTTCCTTCCTTCAGCATGGTTCCCTCAGTTTTCCAGACAGTCATTTGTGTGATTTTGAGAAATCCAGGGTTGCCTAAGGCCGGGCCTCCCCCCAATCCACTGAAGCTGGTGGGGATCGGTGTAGAGCAGGGCTCTGTGCAGCCCCGCGCTCGGCACCCGTGCACAGAGCGCCAAGTGTGCATGCGGGCGCGTCCGCCCCTCGCCGATGTGCTGGTACACACACTCGCACAGAGGCTCACGCTTCTGCCAAGCCCAGGGGAGCCGTGAGGTTGACAGGAAGCTCAGCAGACCGGCCTCGCTTTGGGTCCTGGAGCAGCCTGAAGGGCCGCCGCTGTCCTCCTGACCGTTGGCTTCCCTGTGGGTTGACGCAAAGTGGAGCTGGCAGGTCATCTTAAGGTGTGTGCCTTTGAGACATTCCTGTGCGTGTCGTTCCTTGTGCGGGTTGCGTGCGCACGTGCATGTCTGCAGACCTGTGACCAGGGCCCAGCTCGGTGCATAGGCTCGATGGCCCTCTGTGGGCAGAGCAAGGAGGCTTTGCTCCAGACCTTCACATGCCAGCATCTCCTAGGTGCTTCCTGCCACCCCTGCCATCTGGGCCTTTTCGGTTGCTGGGAATGAAGCGAGGGTGGGAGACCCGGACCAGGAAGGAGCACATGTGGGATGGCGGGCTTCCAGGGGACTTGTCTTGGGTGCCTCTACCGAGTTACTGCCCCACCGTCAGGGGGGATGTGCCCTCCTGGTGATGCGGCAGGAGTCAGGTGCAACGGCCTTCTGTGGCGTGGAGGCCCTCCGGGAGCCCTGGTGGGGCCCCAGCCTGGAGAAGCTGGTTCCAGGAGGTGCTTCTTCCAGCAACATCCAGCTCCTTCCCCTTCAAAAGGGCCTTCTCCTTTTTGGGACTCCACACCTCTCCCACTGCCTCCTCCTCCCGGGTTCTGAAGAATCAGTTGTTCTGGGGCCGAGCCGGCAATGGGGAACATGGGAATTTCCAGCGTGGCCCTTCCTGCCCTGAGCCCGTGTGCTCACTGGCAGGGGAGTGCGTGTATCTGCACACATGCGTGTGTGTGTGATAATTAGCACATGGCAGGGTAGCTGACCCCACTTCCACATCAGCTCTGTGGTGGACCCTGTCCCCAGGGGCATCTTTCACTGGCTCAGGTGACAGGGTTATCAGCAACTCTTCAGGGCGGGCCTCTGGGAAGGAGCCAGGACAGACAGCTGTCATGAGGCTGTCCCATCTACCGCTGTTGCCTGTTGCCCAGGGATGGCCCGTCCCCCTTCCATCCATCACTGCTAGCCGCAGGGCACTGCCATTGCCCTTCCCTGTCCCCCTCCCCGCTGCTCCAACCACCAGCCAAGAGGGGGTCCCTGGCCAATCCCCATAGCCATGCAGGATGGTTGTGGTCAGACAACCTCAGAGTCATTCTTGACTCCTGGCTGTCCCTCGTCAGGGCCAACCAAAGCTGGCGGGGTGGGGGAGCGGATCTCTCTCTCCTGTTTGTCCTCTCTCCACTTCTCCTCCCCAGAATGGACCAGCAGCTCCTCTCAGCAGCATGGGGCAACACCCCCTCCCTGGCTGGTGTCCTCACAACCAGTCCCGACCCCCATTCAACCCATTCTCCATGCGCAGCCGGAGACCTTCTGGAAATGCCAGGCTCTTCTGGCCAGCCCTGATTTTAAACCCTTCCCTGGTGCCCCACGGCTCCAGGACTACCATCCAGCCCTGCAGTGTAGGCCTAGGAGCCTGTGTGGTCTGGCTCTCTGGAAGCCCCCCATGCTTCCTGCCACCCAGCCCTCTCCACGAGGGGTTCCCCTGCCCTTCGTCTTCATCTGGCCCTGCTGTGTTCCCTGTAGCCTCCTCCGCAACCATCCTGGTCCTGTGCTCCCAGAACATAGGGTTCTGCTCCCCAGAGCACGTCTCTTGGTACGTAGATTACTGTTGAAGTGTGGCACTTTTCTCTGTTAATTTGACATGGCTTTACTGAGTGTCTAATACGTGCCAGGCTCTGTTCCTGGAACTGGGCATGTACCATGGTGAACAAGAAGACAGCAGAAGAATGCAGCTTGTGCTTTAGTGGGACGTCAGATGGTGAAGAAATGGGTACAGATGGGTGTGCTAGGAGGTTAGGTCAGGTCAGCTGGAGTTGTCGGGGACAGCTGTTCTGAGAAAGAGGGCTGGCTTGCTAGAGACAGGTGAAACAAGGAAGGAGTGATGGGAGAGGTCTGTGGGAAGGACAGGCCTGGCTGAGGGAGCCGCAAGAACGGAGGGCCTGAGGTGAGGCAAGGATGTGCTTGGCCTGTTCAAAGACGAGCAGGAGGGCCAGAGTGGCCCTCCTGACAGCTCCACCTCAGAGGGAGGGCTGGTTGGGAGGAGAGGGGCTGAGGCATAGGAGTGAGCAAGTCCCCAGCCCTGTTCTTCCTTCTCCCACCTCCTCCCCCAGCTGGGCAGCCTTCCTCTAGGGAACATAGATGGGCACTTGTCTTGAGAGCCTCCTCCCCTCCCCCCGCCCCTCTGAACGCTCTCAGTGGGGACAGGAAGTGTCGGGCCTCGCCTCCCAGCTGCCCGGGTGGGATGCCACCGCGCAGGCTGGCCTGCCCAAGGAGGGACAGAGGCCCTATTGAGCTCAGTCTCTGGACCAGCAGGGACAATAGCCACACTGAGGACCAGGAACATCAGCCAGCATGCTTGTCCAGGAAGTCGCCAGGCCGCTGCCCGCCCCCCTCCCCAGGCCTCCCCAACCCCTTCTGACTTTTCCCTCTAACTACTTTTTTCAGGCTGATAGTAAGGTCCAAAATGGTCACTTTGTCCTTCACCTCCTCCCTAGAGGCTCCCTGCTCTGTGCCAGACCCATGCTGGGCCCTGGGATCAGAGAAGAATCCCACACGGTCTCTCTCCCCAGGGAGGGGGCAGAGGATGAGGCAACAGACGCACGAACCACGTTAGACATCCCACGTACCGCCTGCACAGGGATGTACAGAGCACAGCGGCCCGCAGCGGACAAGTCTGGGTCTACAGGGAGAGCTGGTAGGGAAGGCTTCCTGGAGGAGGAGGAGTTGTAGTTCTAAAGTGCTCCTACACCCCGGGTCCCGTTTTGAAGGCATGATGGCCCTATGGCATGGCAGGGGCGGACAGGTGTCTTTAACAGGCTCAGAGGTGGAAGGAAGCCATGGTCTCTACCTTGGGACATGAACTCTGGCTGCTTCTCCAGCCTGCGTGCTGTCCACTTACAGACCGTCTGCAGCAGAAGGGACCTAGGGCAGGAATGCCAGCACAAGTCATGGGTGCCCATCACTCCCAGCCCACGGGCACCTCCCCAGTCACACCCTCCTTGCCTGGAGAATCATCCTCAGGCCAGTCCTCTGGGAGCAAGGAGCTGGAGTGAAAGCCAGGATGACCTACCGGCCCTTCCTGGCTCTCTTCCCCCACTCTCGCTGATACAAGGGAGACCGCGACCCACGAAGGGAAGGGGCTGGTCTCAGGACACAGAGCATGTTGGTGGCGGCTGGGGCCAGGGTGCAGCTTTCCAGTATGAGGCTTCAGAGGCTGGGACAGATTCCCCCCCACCCCCGCCCCGTGAAGAAGAGACCCCGCCGGTCCACAGTGGCCCCTCACTGCTTCGGAAGTGTAATATTGAATGAGATGCTTGGGTTTTTCTTTCCAACCTGACCGTAAGCTCCTGGGGGCCGGGGTTCGTCAGTCCCACTGGGCACCCTGCTCCAGTGCCTCGTAGGTAGTTGGCACTCGTACATGAAGTATTGAGGCCATGAATGGGAGACCCTGTGGCAGGAGGGGTAAACACACACAGCGACCATGCCTCAGTCCCTTCCCCACTCCAGCCTGGTTGTTTGGTCCCCACTGGCCTGCGGAGGACTAGTGGGACCCCCAGGGGCAACACGGGCCCAGCCATGAAGCCGGTCATGTACCTGCCAGGACATGGTAAGCTGTCAGCCCGGTTAGGGTGGTACTTGAGCTTCCTGTGGGGAAATTGAGACCCAGAGAGCCACAGTAGTGAGCTTGCAGGGGACTCTTGCAACCTGGGCAGGGAGCTGAGCCAGAATCTCCTGACTTCTGGGCACCCAACCTGGCTACGAGCCCCCACATCTGTAGCTCAGAGACTGACTTTTCCTGATAGCTGGGCCCCTTGGGAGCTGTGCGTGCCAGTGCCAAGGCAAACAGCAGGGGCGGGGGTTGGTGGGGGGAGTGCCTGTAGGCCCTGAGTTCCTTTGCTCTCCTGAACAGACAGGGCCAGAGCCCCAAGCAGCCAGGCCCCCTGCTCCCTTCATTGTTCCCCGTGATGGTTTCCAGATGCTGAGGAGTCACAGGTTTGGGGCTGAGCCAGGAGCGCCAGGCCAGCCCTCCCCCAGCACCCCGCCACCACCTCCACCAGCGCCAGTCCTGCTTTCAAAGAGATGGCCCTTCCTCCCACCGCAGGCTGTCGTGGGGCTCCAGCCCGGCAGCCTCACTGTCCCCGCTGCCGTCAGCCCAGCTCCTGGGGTGAGGAGCCCTGCGCTCCACTCCCGGCTCTGACCCTCACTTGCTATATGGCTGGGGCTACTCATTTGCCTTCTGGGTGCCTCAGTTTCCAGGGCACAGAATGGGCATGTGGGGAGGGGGGTGGGGCAGAGAAGACAGTGTCTTCTCTTTAATATCATCTAGAGCCATGGTTTGCACAGTGCGTCCCTGGGCTACAGCACCGGCAGCACCAGCAGCACAAGGAGCTTATGAGAGATGCAAAAACTCGGGCCCATCCCAGACCTACTGGTTCTGAAACTGTAGGGATGGGACCAGCAGCCTATATTATAGCGAAACCCCCACCCCCCACCCCGCTAGATGGTTCGGATGCAGGCCCAAGCCCAAGAAACAACCTGTACTCTAGGATTAGGAGTGTGTGGATCTTGAGTCAGGGAAATGGAATGCAGACTTCTCAGCTGTGTGGCCCTGGAAATGAGCCTTAGTTCCCTGGTAAGGAAAATGGGTCGATATTCCTCCCACGGTGCTGATTAAGCGAGACACTGAGCACCGGTCAGCCAGGTTCCCACACCACTCTTCTGGCAAAGACACTCGTGAGGGCTGGGTCGTCTGGCTCATGCCATCACGTCAGCACTCTAAAGGATCTGGCTCAGAAGCCCAGCAGAGGGGCCCGCACCCAGGCTGGGGGTGGCGAGGGCACTGCTTGCCCTCACAGGTATGAAGTGGGCCGTCATGCTGCCCAAGGGGTCGTGGCCCAGAGTGACGAGACAAGCCCCCCCGGGGTGCAGAGACCAGAAAGGTCCCTGCAGGCAGGAGTGGGCAAAGAAAGTGAGCAAGGAAACTTCCTCTGGATCGGGTGGGGAGACAAGGTAGACCGGACAGAAAGACTGGTATGCACAGAGGGGAATGTGAGAACGAGTACCGCTAGCCAGGAACCCCCACCCCGCCGCAGTGATGGGCACACACTCTCTTTCCTCATATGCAGCTACCATGGGCAAGGGCAGGAGCCCCTCCCAAAATCAGAGTGGAGACCCTCTGGGAGGCACGTGGTGCTGTGGGAGTTGGCCAGGCCTGGGTTTGGATCTACTGCTTCCTGGCTGTGTGACATCAGGCAAACCTCCCCACCTGGCTGTGCCTTGGATCTCTCACCTGTAGGGATCAGAATGAAGAGGGAATGGCTGGTGGAGGTTACACTGCACACAGGCAGGACCCGTGAGGGTTTTATGGCGGGGACCCTGGGGCCCAGGGAGGGGAATGGAGCGTCTGGGGACATGAAGCAGAGCTCCTCCGGAGCCATGCTGCCCTGAGCACTCTTGCCCTGGGGACAGTGGGGAAGGGATGGTTTTGCAGGTGTGTGTAGTCCGCGGGTGAAGAAGTGAGGTCCGCAGCAGTCTGGGCTATGGAGGTGAGAAATGGGAGGCTTCTGTCTCCTCGTGAACCATAAGGGCAGCTCCTCCTCTGCTAGGTCCCCACCTGGAAAGGGAAGAGCACAGGTAGGTTTGTGCTGTGGCAGTGGCCATGAAAGGCCCCCATATGCATCACATGTCCGTATGCACACCCACCCCCCTGCCCACAGCCTGTTCTCTGGTTTCCGTCCCACACTGTGGAACCACAGGAAAAGCCGGTGGTTAGCTGGGCTGGCCCATGGGAGCCTCTGAACCTCTGCTCTGCCCAAACACAGTTGCCACAGGTGGCCTCGAAACCAGTCCGTGGCCTTCGGGACCTCACCTGGCAGTGAGGGAATTGGACAACAGCCAACAAGACTAGAGTTCAAGGCCTGCCTTTTACTTGCTTGGATGGCCTTGGACAGGTGACAAAACCTCTCTGGGCCTCTGTTTCTTCATCTGGAAATGGGGTCACAATGAAGCCTCCTGCAGGCCAAGAATGTGGCCAGTGCTGGTGGGCAGTGGACGTTCAGCACAGTCCTTTCCTGTCTGCGGTGGCTGCGGTCTCCTGAGCGACTCAGACTCCAGCACTCACCCGTGGAAGGTTCTCAGAGGTGGACAGCTTGCTTCTCTTTCCACCCCTCCGAGGCCCAAGGAGATCGAAGCCCAGAGAGAGGAGGGACTGGTGTGAGGGCAGAGCTGAGGCTGGAGGTCGGGCCTGCAGCCTCCCTCCAGGCAGCCGTGGGAGCCCCAGCACTGGCTCTTGCCAGAGTGGCCCCAAACTGCTGACTTCAGGGTTTTACCGGCCAGGACAGATCAGATTTCTTTTCTGGCTCTGGGCCACCCTCCACACCCTTCCCCCATCGCTATTTTGAGCTGAGTTCCCCGGTCCCCTCCTCCTAAGGCTTTGGCCCTTGTACCAAAGCCTCATCCCAGGTGAAGATCACCACTAGATACCCTACTGCAACCTTCCTGTCCCCAGCAGTGCCCCTAGGATTAGCGAAGAGCTTTCCTCCAGCAGGTGGGGCTGGGCTGGTCACATGTGGCCTGGCCTGGCCAGGGATGGCCTCAGATGTGGAGCTGGGGACCACCCAGCCTGGGAAAACAGTGTTGGCGGCCCGAGGTGGCCCTCCAGAGTGGTCAGTGCATCCCAGGAGGGGCGTCCTGTGAGCGGAAGAACCCACACCAGGACCAAGCATTGGCCCCTCGCACCAGCATGACTTCAGCCCTGGCCCTCACACTTCACCCATCGTGGGCACTGCCCGTGCCTGTGTGCCCTTAGAGCCCACGTGCTCCGAGCCCCGCCCGGGGACTCCGAGGGAAGCGGGAGATACAGAGGGCTCCCCGTCCCCACCGCACACATACAGATGGGTGAGAAACAAGAAGGCAGAAATGGTTAAATTCGGGATGCAGTCTCCGGCATGCTGTATCATCTCTGGCATGCTGGAGGCAGGGTCAGGGAAGGACATGACCCGCAGCCAAGCAAGTGGTGCAGACCACACAGTCCCCTGGGAGTTTGGGGAGCTGGGGCCTTCTCTGGGGGAGGCAGTGGGAGGGTTCTCAGCTAGCGCAGGAGCCTGGGACTCAGAACTGAGTCCTCAGGGAGGGCAGTTAACTCTGTCTGGGATGGGGGAGGCCAGAGGGCATGGTCTTTGAGCTTGGCCTTGAAGGATGCAGGGGCATTCCCCAGGTAGAGAAATGTTTAGGGCATCGGAAACAGCAAGAGCAGAGGCCTGGGGCAGGGGTGGGGGTGGGGAGGAGGACACAGCACTTGCAGAAAGTGATTTTGCTGTCCTTGAGTGTAGGTTTTGTAGGAGGGGGAGTAGCTAGCTGGCACTAAGGTGAGAAGGTCATCTGGGCCCCGTGGGGAAGGGGCTCAAATGCCTAAGGTGTTTTTGCCTCAGTCCTGCAGTTGGGGGTGGGGCGGGGCGCTGTCCGAGGCTGCTGTGCTCATTAAAATACGCTGGGGAGGCTGCCCTGCTGACCCCAGGTTGTGTCTGCAGTGGGGGAAGCGGGGAGCACAGTCAGACGGGCCACCCAAACGGGGATGTGCGGGGACCGGGAGGCCTACTCAGAACCAGCGGTTTTCAGACTCAGTAGCATCCAGCTATGGGCAGACCGCAGGCTCGTTGCAAGTCTTCCATCCATCTCCTGCAGCGGCCGCGGTGTGGGCCACCATTCTCTGCAGGCGCACGAGGGGAGGAAAATCCACATCTTTTGCAATCGCTATGATTCGGATGTTTTTCACCCCTTCGGACTGGCCCCTCTTCCCCTCCCCGCCCCTGAGTTCTGATCCATGCGGTTTGCTAGTGGAGGAAGGCCAGAAGCAGGAAACAGATAACTCAGGGAGGGGTTGTTCATGTGATTCAAAAGTCTTTGCTTTCCAAAAAGTTTAGCCCTGGAAGGCTTCACGTTGCCTGGCCTTGGGGTGGGGTTGGAGAGAGGGGTTTTTGCCCTGCTGTCACCAGGGCTCCTTGGGGCACAGGAAGGGAGCTAGAGGCATGTGGGGGCATGGGCGGGGTGCCTGGAGGGGCTCCTTGGTCTCCATGTGTCCGTTTCCGCTTTCCCTTGTAGCTCGCTTCCCGCCTTCTCTAACCTCGTCCTGTCACTCCCTGGTCCTCCTCTCCCAGACTGCCCTGTCCTGCTGCCTTGTCCCGAACAGGGGCTCTTGGCTCCCACCCCACCTCACCCTCCCTGTCCTTTGTAACTGATGTCTCTGCCTCCCCTTGCCCTGCCTCTCTCTGCCGTACCACCGCCCCCCACCTCCTTGTTTTCCCCTCTCTCTGGGCTCTTCCCTCCTCTCCACACCCCCACTCCGTGCCCCCTCCCCAGGGTTTTCCTGAGACCTTTTCCTGGCACTGTGAAAGCTTCCATTGTTCCCGGCACTTTGACAAACCCTAGTGTTGTGGAATCAGGATGGCATTTTTGCTGCGGCTTTGGGCTGGGAACGGGGCGGGAGGGGTGACAGGAGGCTGGGCTTTCTGGGCCCATGCTGGGCTGCGGCAGGAACCCAGAAAGGGGGAGGGGGCCGGGGGGGAGGCGGCCAGGACGCTTGTGCTCAGACAAGGGGGCCCTTGAGGCTCCAGAGGAAACCCAGGGTGGCCTCTTGGAGCGTCCTTCCTCCTTCCCAGCAGCCTGCAGGCTGCCCAGCCCAGCCCACCTGTCCCTCTGATCCCTGCTTGGGGTCTCCGTGAACCCTGCAGCTGCGTGGACCCGCAAGCTGCAGACACCGAGGCGGCCCTCCTGCCTGCCTCCACGGGCCATGTGTGTGGACACGTGAGTGTGGGAGTCTTTGGAGAGTCCCCAAAGCAGGGAAGGAAAAGAGTGGGTCTCAGCACGGGACAGACTTGAGCCCAGAACCTGGTGCCACTGCCTACTAATTATGTCACTTAGGACAAAGTCACTGCCCCTTCCCAAGCCTCAGTTTCCTTCTCTGTCATTAGGGTTAAGAGTCCTGATTTTGTAGGGCTGTTGCATCGATTAGAGATCATCTGAAGTGTCACGCACAGGCTCCATGCCTGTCGCCTGGGAGGGGGACGTGTAGACTCTGCCTGAGGATATGGGTCCAAGAGTGTTTCTACAGGTGTGAGTCTCACTTGGGCCAGAGCTAGAAGTGTGTGGTTGACTGTGTCCCTGACTGGTGTAGGCCGCAGCTGGACAATGGGTTACGGGACTGAGCCCTTTGGAAGGCCTCACTGTGAGAACATTCCTCATCTGTCTTCCTGGAATATTCATCTGGCCTGGTGCAGACTAGGTAGTCCATAGCTGTTAGTTGAATGAATGAGTGATTGAGGCAGGGTCCAGGGGCTGAGGTCATAGGTGGGGTCATGTTCCTAGAAACAGGCTTGTGCTCTGGTTTTCTCATAGCTATTCTGTGGAGATGCTGTGCATAAGGAGGGAAGGGCTGCTTTGGAGGTATCAGATTGGGTTCAAGTCTTGACTCCATGGCTGTGGGATCTGGTACCTGTTGCTTGGCCTCTCTGGGCCTCAGTTTGTTCTTCTGTCAAATGGGGAGGCTGTGGTTGGGAAGCGGCTGGCACATAGTAGGTGCTCATTAAATGTCGGTGTCCCAGATCCTCTCGAACAGCCCCCTCGCTTGCAGGTGAAGAAACTGGTGATGAGTGAGGGCGAGCAAGGGCCCAAACCTGGGCCTCTGGCCACAGACCCTGTTCAACCCACGTTGGCCCACACAGCAGGGAGGGCAAAAGGGTAAGCCTGAGGAAGGGCGGGGGGGTCGGAAGAGGATCATCCAGAAGCAGGGCAGCGCCTCCTCCAGGAAGGACCCCTAACGTCCAGAAAGAGTCCCCAGAACCCTCTTGAACTATCCAGGAAGGGCCAGCCCAGCTGCACAAATGGTCCTGGGACTATGACAGGGCCTCCTTGTGGAAGAGCATCTCAAACTCCCTAAACCCAGGGCTCTTCCTCTCTTGACTTCGGTCCCAGAGCTCCTCAGGCACCCGGCTGCAGCAAAGCATGCAGACGGTGGGATGGGGAGCCGGCAAGGAGGCCATCTGGTCCTTATTTCCTTCCCCTGCTGCTCCCGGCTGCGGCCTTGCACCTCCGCTGAACGCACCGTGGGCTGGACTCGCTCCCCACAGCAGACAGGGGAGTGGGAGTGCGGCTGCCAAGATGCACGTTGACTTACGGGCCCCGTAGAGAAAAGTGACCCTGTCCAGCAGGTCCAGCAGTCAGTGCCACTCTCATTCTGGAGATGGGGAACCTGAGGCCCAGCGAGGGGAAGGGAGGCCCCCAAGGGCACCCAGCGTGCCAGGACCCGTGCGTGACAGTACCAGCTGATCCCTGTTTCTCCGCGTTGTGGCTGGGTGGGTTTCTCATCTTTGTGCCAGCCTGGCAGGGTAATGGAGAGAGTGGGCTCGAGTCGGGTGGCCTCGGTTCAAATCCAGACTCTTCCTCTTGCTGGCAATGTGGCCTTGGGCAAGTCCTTTTAACCTCTTTTTGCCTCAGTGTTCTTTCTGAAGACTGGGACAGACCAGGCCTAGCGCATGAGGCTGTGGTGTTTGTAAGAATACCAAGAGAGCCTGGCCCTGGCAAGACCTGTGAGGAGTGTGGCCATTCCTCCGTCGCAGAGCTTGGTGGGCCGCAGGCTGCCCTCCCAGGCAGGCGGGGGTGGTGTGGCCAGGGTTGGGGTGTGGCTGGGGCACAGCCAGAACCCTAGATCCCGAGAGCAGAGGCCGTGTATCCTGGGGCAGAACCTGGCATGGAGTCCTGACATGACATGAGCCCCCGCAGTCCCACCCTGCTGCCCTCTCCTGGGCACTGGGTCCCCGGGGTTCTCTGCCACAAGTTACCAAGGTGACGATGTCTTCCTACTGCCAAAGGGACTCTATCTAAAAAGGGGCCGAGGGAAGAGCAAGCTTCTCCCTCAAGGCTTACTCTGGGTGGGACTCCAGGAAGCAGGGGCAGGGAAATGGACTGGCAGAATGACCAGTCAAGCTCTTATGTCATGTGACAGGTGTGGATACTTCCCAGTTGTCCTCAGTTGAGGGAGTGGGTAGGATCTAGGAGGTGGGAAGTCTGCTCCGTGGCTGGGGGCAGGGCAGCTCTTCCGACAGGAAGACCAGCATCCAGAGGTCGGCCAGTGTCCAGCACGCGGGCCCCAGTGGATGCACCTGCAGGGGCAAAGCGGGGGCAAGTATGGACAGAGTTGCCATCTCCATGGGCTGCCACCTCCGTGGGAAAGCGTGGGGCGCCCCCTCGTGGGCAGGAGGGGCTGGCAGGCCATGGAGTTGGCTGATGAGCCATCATCCTCCTCTCCATCAAAGTCAAACCTACTCCTTAAAGACAATTCATTAATTAGAACAGAGAATCCTGTCTCCTAAAGGCAACCTCTGAATACTTCTGACCTTTTTCCTCACAGCCTTTTTCATGCCCACTTTTCCTTTTTACGGCTTTACTTTAGGGAGCCGTTTATAGCCTATCACTTGTCCTGCTTTCTGTATAAACATTTTCCCAAACCCTTAAAAAAATTCCTCATGAGTATTTTAACAGTTCGCTGTCACTCATCCAATGAGTGTAACATCACTGAGGGAGCCAGAGCACTGGTGTTGGTATTTAGACCGTTCTAGTTTTGCACGTCATAAACCATGCTGTGATGAACATTCTTTTTTTTTTTTTTTTTAAGATTTTATTTATCTATTTGAAGGACAGAGATCACAAGTAGGCAGAGAGGCAGGCAGAGAGAGAGGAAGCAGGCTCCCTGCTGAGCAGAGAGCCTGATGCGGGGCTCGATCCCAGGACCCTGGGATTATGACCTGAGTGGAAGGCAGTGGCTCTAACCCACTGAGCCACCCAGGCGCCCCCGTGATGAACATTCTTTTTTTTTTTTTTTAAAGATTTTATTTATTTATTTATTTGACAGAGAGAGAGAGAGAGAGAGAGAGAGAGCTCAAGCAGGCAGAGAGGCAGGCAGAGTCAGAGAGAGAAGCAGGCTCCCCACTGAGCAAGGAGCCCGATGCGGGGCTCGATCGGAGGACCCTGAGATCATGACCTGAGCCGAAGGCAGCGGCTTAACCCACTGAGCCACCCAGGCGCCCCCTGTGATGGACATTCTTGAACACCCTATTGGTCCCCAACTCTGATCAGTTCCTTAGGATGGTTGCCCAGAAATAGATTTGCTGGGGGAATGGACATTTCTAAAAAGTGTAAAGGCTTGTTGCCTAGTCGTGCTCTGAGAATCTAGTAGGAAATACACCTGTTCAGCCCTACCCCCAACAGTGTCTGAGAGGACCCCCTCTCCACACCTGCT
Organism: Lontra canadensis; assembly: GCF_010015895.1. NCBI lineage: Eukaryota > Metazoa > Chordata > Mammalia > Carnivora > Mustelidae > Lontra > Lontra canadensis. The sequence goes on from NW_022630997.1 coordinate 37,184,825, forward strand.
GGTCAGCTTCCTCAGCAAGAGCTGGAGTACTACAGAGGGGGAAGTGCCCTCAGAATAACCTGACCAAGACAGAGGCCCCCTCGGCAGCCTTCCTGATAGTTGTTTACCCAGCCCCCTGCTTGCATACCCCCAGTGACAGGGAGCTCACCATCTTACCATCAACCCTAAGAAATCGCATGAACTGTTGGGAAAAAAACCTGGAGCCATTCTGAGAACGTGCCCAGATAATGTCAGCATCATCCGCCTCTCTTCCCAGGCTTCCCTGGATGGCTCCTCCCACAACCCGCCCAGCTTTGCTCTTGTGGCTCCTAGGCCCAGCTCCTTTCCCCTCCCCCACAGCAGCCACGACCGTCCACTTCCCAGGCTGTCCCATGCAGGGATTCTAGCCATGGTGTCGAAGTCTGAGGACCCAGCCCCATCTCTCAGCTCAGTCCGTGGCCTGCTGTGTGTCCTTGAGCAAGTTGCCTTGCCTCTCTGGCCCCCAGAGGCCCTGTCTGTGCTACAAGGGGTGGTGTCTGAGCGCCACTGAGTTTTGCCCGGGGTTGCTGGCTGATGTGATTCCCCAGAGGGGTACATGGCAGGGGCCCGGGTCAAGAGAGCAGGTCAGACCTGGCACCCTTCCCAGCCAGGGCGGGCGGCCGCCCCTGCAGCGCGCTGGGCACTCAGCGTCTGTTTCATGTTGAAGTTTATGAGAAGAGGCCGGCCTTTCTGGGAGGAGGCAGGGGGAAAGTGTGGGGGGTAGAGGAGCCTTTGTTCCGTCAAAAATTCCTCCTCCCTTTAGCCCTGCCTTCCTCTGTAAGCATAAACAGTGTTGGGATAAGTCCTTCCAGGAAGCGGCTTCGGCTTCTCGCTGCTGGGCTGAGAGAGCTGCCCGCTGGCCCGTCTTTCCCTCCCTGCATCATCTGCCTCTTCACCCCTGCCCTGCGGGTCACTTCTCCCCTCTGCCCGCAGGGGTGCAAAAGCCACCAGGCTGGGCTGAACAGAGGGGCTGGGGGTTTCAGCTTCGTGGTGGGGATCACTTAAGCGTGACAGACAGCAAAAGGAAGCCCAGGGTAGCCTTGTGGCAAAGCCTCACACGCCGGAAGCTGGAAGCTCTTCGGCAAGTCCTGGCCCTGCCCCATGCCTCTGTTTCACCATCTGTTAAATGGGTTGATGATATTCCTTACCCCACAGGATTATGGGAAGAGCTGAGTGGGAGGCTGACAGGCTGTGGTGGTGCCTCATTAGCGTCTGCCCTCGCTCTTCCCTCTGTTCTCTGCTAGCAGCCCCCTGCAGAGCTTCCGTGGTCTTCCTCTCTCTTTCTTGCTTCCTTTCTGAAAATTCTAGAAGGTGAAGACACCTAACGCAGTCCGTTTTTTTGCCTGCCATCTCCCCGGCCCCCAGGGATAGCAAGCCCACCTTCCACCCAGGCCCCCTCCCATCTTTGGAGCTTCCCTCCCGTGATTTCCACCTCCTGATCTCAGCCCCAGCCTCTGCCTCACCCAGAACGCAGCGGCTACCAGCTCCAGCAGAAAATCACCTTGCTGATGGTCAGGGAGCGCTTGCAATGCCCAGCCAGCCAGCCAACCCTGCAGCGGCATGAATGCCTCCCACCCTTCCAGCCGCGCAGAAGGGCGGGCCCCTACCATCCTCCCAGGTTTCCAGATGAGGAAACCAAGGCACAGAGAGGTTGAGTAACTGATGGAGGGTCCCCCAGATTGTCCCGGGCAGAGGCGGAAGGCCGTCACCGGAATCTGACTGTGACTTCTGTGCTGTGGGTCACGTCCCAAGCATGGGGGTGTCAGAGCAGGGCCCTCCCAGGGTGGGGACGGTGTGCTGAGGACCTCTGGTCCTGAAGGAGGCTGGGGCCCCCGTCCCTGGGCCCTGCCCAGCAGTTCACACTCCCTGATGGACGGCTCCAGAACGGCTGGTTTTCTAATTACACCGTGTGGTGTTGCTTCCCGACCCTCCCCTCACTCCTGCCTCTCATCTGCCGGCTTCTGTTTCTGGTGCCCACTCTGTATAATCTTTTTCGTGGGGGTTTCCTTCCTGTTCGTCTCTGAAGCAGAAACCCTTTGGGAACCAAATTGTCGACCCTGCCAGGGATTGTCACTCGGCTGGGTGCCTCCTCCCTCTGACCATCCCCCCCACCGCCCTTTGCCCCAGCTGCAGGGCCTATCCGTTTCGGAATCAAACAGTCCCCTTTCAGTCAAGGGGTCTCAAATCCTAACCCCTGGTGAGTCACTGAGTCACCCCAGGCCTACCTGTCATTCCCTTTTGAATGGAGGTGCCTTGGAGAATGGAGACACTAGGGAAAGAGTTTACGTAGTACTTTTTTCAGGATTATGAGGAAGGGGGGCCACAGAAGCTAGAGTGGCTTAGATGTTGACATTCTGGGCACCAGGCAGGAAAGGTAGCCCTGGGAGGGGTTAGAGGGCTTATCGCACACCCACTTGCTTGAGACCAACAGAGCTCAAAGTGCCTTCCGAGGCATAAGTTGACTCCTGCACTGCTGTGCGCCTGGAGCCTGGACGCTGAGGGCTCCACCTGGCATGACCAGCCTCTCTCCCCGACCTGCTAGTGCCGAGAGCCAGCCCTGTCTTAGCGCTCAGACTGAACCTCCTCCCCAGGATATCATGGCTGGCAGGAAGGCCAAGAAAGGTCCAAAAGACATTCGGCCACAGGCCCAAGAGATCAGGACAATATCCTTGTCACTTTCTAGATTTAGATTCACATACTCAGCACAGATGTCCCTTTTTAGTGTTTTGCTTGAAATTCTAGTAGGCTGTCACCAAGTGATGGTACTGGATCCCGGGAATAAGACATGATTCCCAGAGGCAGCAATGATCACTTTGTGTGCTGCTGTTGTTCTGTGTTCGTAAATCGTAATAATAACTAACACCACTATTTTATGTATCAGGCACTGTTCTAAGTGTTTCCTGTGTATTATCTCAGTTAATCCTCAGAACAGCCTTATATGGTAGTTCCTGTCATTATTCTTGTGAAGTAAATTGCCCAAGATCACAAAGCTAGGATTGGGATCCAAAGTCCGTGTGCTTAACCTTTATGCACTCCTTCGTACATGGGCAATTACCCAGAGGAACATTACTGTAGGAACAGATCACCTCGTAGAAAGCATAATGACACATGGGTTCCCGGAGGCTCTCGTTACAATGCAGATTCTAATTCAGTAGATGTAAGGCGAGGTCTGAGAGTCTGCATTTCTGACAAGCTCCCAGGGAATGCCGTGGACACAGTCTAGGACCCACACTTTGAAGAGTGCCGACGTAGAACCTGTGTTTAAGCCTGTCTCAGACCCGGAGCATGCAAGCCCCGAAGATACGATGTCAGTGTAGGGAGCCGCTGTTCGGAATGGAGAGGACCCTCCTTGGCCCCAGCTGATGGTCACCACTGAGATTTCTGGAGCAATGTGGTCATAGTTCTAGATGACATCTTCCATTTTCAAACACTGGGGTAACGAATCCAACTTTATAAAACACCGTGCTGCTTATACACAAGTGTTCATAGCAGTATTATTCATAATAGCCAAAGATTAGAAACAACCCACATGCCTGTCTTCTGATGACCAAGTAAATAAAACATGGCATAGCCATATGATGAGATATCATTTGGCAACAAAATGGAATAAAGTACTGATAGGTGCTACTACCTGGATGGAGGTTAAAAGCATTACACGGGGGTGCCTGGGTGGCTCAATGGGTTGGGCCTCTGCCTTCGGCTTGGGTCATAATCTCAGGGTCCCGGGATCGAGCCCCACATTGGGCTCTCTACTCAGCAGGGAGCCTGCAACCTCCCCCGCCTGCTTCTCTGCCTACTTGTGATCTCTGTCAAATAAATAAATAAAATCTTTAAAAAAAAAAAAAAAGCATTACACAGACAGAAGCCAGGCCCCACAGGACAATTGTTGTATGACTCTTCTGGATGGACTAGTTACAACAGAGAAATCTATAGACTGGTGGCTGCCCAGGGCTGGGGAAGGTGAGACGGTGGAGGTAGTCTGTCAAGTGACTGTTAATGGATACAGGGTTTCTTTCGGGGGAGTATGACAGAATGTTCTAAACTTTGCTTGTAGTGATGGTTGTTAGACTTGGTGAGTATCCTGAAACCCATTGAATTGTATACCTTACACGGGTGAAATGTGGGGTGTATGAGTCCTATCTCGCTAAAGCTGTTTAAAACAAAAAGGAAAAAAAAACACCATGCAGGAGAGAACCAGTCTCTTCAACAGGTGAAGTGCAGTTACAAATCAACAAGAAAAATAACAAACCCCAGCAGAAAAAAAAGATCACCAAGGACATACACCAAGACTCAGCAAAGGAAACACGACGGTTCTTAAATGCGTGGGGAATTCTCTGTTGTTCGTGATAAAAGACATACACATCAAAGCCACTCTGAGAAGATTTTCTACCTCTTAGATGGGCGACGGCGGAAACTTCCAGCAAGGAGATAGGACATTAAGTTGGTGCCCCTGCATTGTGGTGCGATGGAAGCTGGGACTAACTTGTCATTACCTTTCACAATTGAAAGTGCACGTACCCCGCAGTTTTGCTTCCGAGCATCTGTCCCGCAAATGTCCTCTCCCATGTGCAAAATGTGACACCCACCCCCCACACACCCACACAATTATTCATCATAGGGTTGTCTGTACACCCACCTGGAAGCTCTGTAATGGCACTGGGCAGACCCTGGAGCTCCTGGAGACTCCACACAGGTACAGCCATTAAACACGAGTCAATAGGACTGTGTGTCCTGATTCGGGGAGAAGATATACCATTACGTATCTTATAATAATAATAATATGCCCGAGCCAGATTATGAAGTCAAACAGGGAAGGCACAGAACCAATGCCTGGTGTGCCCATGGAGCGAGGGACAAGGATGCATGTGTGTCTGTGTGTGCTGAGTGGGTCTGTAAATGCAGAGCCCACCTCTGGGCTGGTGGGAAGGAAAGGGAGGTGGCCTCCAGAAGGGGAGCCGGTGGGCGGGCCCCTGGGGAGGGGAGACACCCCTTCGCTGTACTCCAGATTGCATACTTGTGCCCCTGTTGTCTCACCAACGACCATGCAGACCACACCTCCGGAGGGGACAGGGCATTCCAGAGATCACCTGTGTGCAGGTGCATGGAACTGCTAGCTGCCTTTTTATGCTGTGAGTCAGAGAAGTCATTCCTGGCCATGGTCTCATACTTTGTTCCCTGAAATCTAGAAAAGATGTGAATCGCCCACACCTCCTGTTCTCTGACTCCCTGTGTGGGTCTCCTAGCCTTGGGATTCCCGTGTGTGTGTGTGTCTGTGTGTGCACGCACGCTCTGAGGGTGGCCTTGGCATTCTCTGGGTGGGGGTGTAAAGTGCCTTACCCCCTGCCTGCACAGGGAAGACTGTGGGGATCCTGTGGGGACATCATTTTGGCCTGGTGGGCCCCAATGCCCTGTGTTTGCTTCCTGTCCTCTAGGCTCGCCCCAAAGGCGAGGGTCTGACCCCGTACCAGGGCAAAAAGCGCTGTTTCGGCGAGTACAAGTGTCCCAAGTGCAAGAGAAAATGGATGAGCGGGAACTCGTGGGCCAACATGGGGCAGGAGTGCATTAAGTGCCACATCAACGTGTATCCGCATAAGCAGGTGAGCGGGGCGGGGCTTGGGGGGAAGGAGGTGGTGGCCAGAGGGGCTCTCATGAGGGCCTGGGGGCTGACCTGGATCGTTAGTGGGCCTCAGCTTACACCTGCATGTGACAAGGATGAGACCAGACCTCTCCAAGCTGGCCCTTTGTTGGTCTCCTCTGAAATGGGAGTGAGAGGTCACCACTTCCCTGGGAAGGGAAGGAGGTTAAAGGGGCGAGTTCAGCAAGACTCTGAGACTGCAGACCCAGGCGAGTTCTGAAACTAATGAGCTCGGGGTGCTGCTGCAGGCTGAGCGGGAATGCGGGGGCAACAGCGTGCTGCGGAAAACACGTCTCCTTCGTTTGCTCACCCACAGCTCCAGTGTTCCAGGCACCACACGTGGGGCTGGTGGCCAAGGTGTATATGGACATGTTGGAGGGTGGGGGGTGGCAGACGTGGTGAGGCAGCTCGTCCCAGGGAGGATCCACTCACTGCAGGCTGCAAAGAGGAGGGCTGTTTACTCTGGGACCCAAAGGATGGGAGGAAGCCAGACCTGTCACAAGTGGGGGACAGCAATCTCAAGAAGACCATACAGCAGGTGCAAATGCCCTGTGGCCTTATGGACTTCGATGCTCAAGGCCCAAACCTCAGTGAAGTATCAGGAGAACTGAACAAGAGGGACGGGGTGGGAAGCTGAACGGGGTGGGAAGCTGAATGGGGTGCTTCCCAGCCTTGGGGGCCACTCAAAACCCACAAGCAATAGAGCTTTCCGCTTTATTTTGAGATGACTCTTCTGATGTATGCCGAGACTAGTCGTGGTATAGCTGGGTGGTCAAAAGTGAGGAGACCAGTGGAAAAGTCATGGCTATAGTCCCATGTGTGCTGGGAAGAGGGGTGGCCTTGGACCTGGGTCAGACGCAAAATGTCCCTGTGTTGGATGTGGAAAGTGAGGAAGGGGCAGGAACCCACGAGAATGGTCATCAGCCTGAGTTGATGGAAGTGGGCTTACTGGGGTGGGCAACCTGGGCTGTAGGCAGGCCAGGGTAAGACCCAGGTGTCCCAGATAAAACCAAGAGTTCTTTGAAACACATGTTACATTTGAGATGTGTCTGGAAATCTAAGTCAAAATGTCACGAAGGCAGTTGGATTTGTTATGTTGAAGCTCATATGAGAAGTCAAGGTGACTCCTACATACTTGGGTGTCATTGACCTTAAGGTATTCAAGAAGTGGATGTGATTTCCTGCAGAATGTAGACGAAGTGGAGACAGAACTCCCCAGACTATGTGTTGCAGAATCCCAGCACTGAGGGGTCAGATGGAGGAGAAGTCCATCAAGGAGGAGAACTAGGGGGTGCAGAGTCCTGGGGTTGGGGCGTGCCACCTGAGGGGACAGGTGAGGCTCATGTAGAGATGTCAGGGATCATGGCCATGGAGAAGTGCCTTGGGGATTTGGCACTAAGGAGGTGGTCCTCAAATTTCCTGAGGCATCACTTTGACCTGGAGACCTTGTTGAACTGCAGCTTGGGTCTGCGAGCCCGGAAGTCGATACCCTGCAGGTCAGGCATAAGGGCGGAGTGGGGAGGGCATATGCCTGCAGGTCAGGCATAAGGGCCACTGGCTGGGGCAGTGGCCACGGAGCCATGACGGGGGAGGGAGGGGTTGGTGGGGCTGGGCTGCAGCGGGAATACCTTCACTGTCCACTCCCTCGAGGGGGTCTGACTGTAGAGAGCAGCAGAGTGATGGGGCAGTCGCTGCGGTAACACAGATGGCATTGAGGCAGGTGTGATGGAGGTGGGAAGAGCTCAAGTGTGTTACAGGTAAATGAGAAGGAGCCAGAAGGAGGCAAAAGGTTGATGATGCAGGAACAGGAGGGCGATGCCTTACCATGGGCACAGGAGGGAGGGACATGGGGGTGGTTAGGGAGGTTGGTGGGTTTACTGGTGCAGAGAAGAGGGGCTTCCCTTCCAAGTCTTCTGTCTTCTCAAGAGAAACGGGACGGGAGATTTTCAACTAGATGTGAAGGCGAGGAGGGGTAGGGTGGCCTTGGGGAAGGACGAAGGAGGAAGTGGGCCTCCCAGAGAGATTGAACTGTGTCCCCAGCCCAGGGAGGTGTGAGGTCATAACTGTCACCAGCGCTGCCAGCCTGGTTCTATGACTTGCTTCAGCAGGGGTCACGGGGCAGGGGCAGGAGCGGGCCACAGTCTGTGGACAGCGGCACAGGGCAGAGGTTCGCCAGGACTGCGGTTCTGAGGGTAGAAAGCTGCAGAGTTGGTGTGTTTGCAGAAGTGTGATGGTTCGTGATCCTGGGGAGCCAGGGGGTCCCCGATGGACAGGGAGGTCGGGGAGGCTGCCCAGCACAGAGAGCGGTGTTCTGAAGAAGACCACATCCAGGGTGTGGCCAAGGGGGCCGCCAAGGGGGCAGTGGGAGAGGTCATGTTGATGACGTTTTAGGGGCATTGAGAAACCAGGGCTGGGGCCAGTCTTCCCTGTGGAGGCTGAGTCACTAAGGATGGTGGGAGCAGGGGTTGGGGGTCTGGTGGAGGCAGGATGGAAAAGGAGGTGGACTTTGAGGCTCTTGGGGAAGGCACTGATGTTGGCTGAGCTCTGGTGGAGGGTGGAGGGGACTGGGAGGGAGTGGCCGAGGCGGGGGGAACAGCGTTTGCAAAGTGGGGAGGCCAGGGACAGGTACAGAGCATTGGAGGAGCTGAGGGGTGAAGCAGAGGTCGGAGGTGGGGGCCAGGCTGCATGGGGCTGGCTCCGAAGCCCTGGCTTGGAATTTGGTCTTTATTCTACCAGGAGCACGGCTGGGGGGTGGGGCAGCGGGGGGGTGTAGAGAAAGGAGGGAGCCGTCTGAGCAGACTCTTGTGGTGGAAACATTTTGTGATTTCATGCCCCTCATGCTGGCTTCCACTGCCTCTGTTTGCAGACCCTCCCAACCCCCCCCCAAACCCCAGGGTCTCTGTGGTTCCCATCAGCCACACTGCATCACGCAGACAAACAGACTCAAAACTGGCCATGGCGTCGAGGGGGGTGACCGAGGCCCCGCAGTGCCAGGACAGGCCTGATGACCCATTGGGTAGGCCTGGTGTTGTAGGAACATGTCCAGGGTCTGGGGCCAAGGGTGGGCAGTTTAAAGGGGACATGGTGTCCTGGTTCCTGATTTCCTGCCAATTCCTGAGAAGGTCTGAGATCCCAGTCCAAAAACCCCTTCTCCCCTGTGTTGAATTAAGAGCGCACTCGCCTTTGAGCTGAACTCTGCTCTCACAGGGGCCCTCTCCTGGGCTCCATGTGCTTCTCACCTGGCCCTTCTCCCTCAGGGAGATTACAGGCGGACTGAGGGGGGGTGCCCTGAGAGGAGGACTTGGAGTCCCCAACCCCCAGCCCCCCATGGTGGAGAGGGGCTCCTTTACTTCTCCTGCCGCCCCCCCCCCCCCCCACTGAGCTCTGACCTGTACGGCATCCATCCCCTGAGAACCCTCCACTTTCCCTCTCCTCCTTCCCCTGCCACATCTGTTTCCCGTCAGGCTCCAGCTGCAGCTCCCCTGCCCCCCAGGAGAAGAAAACACTGAAAACACTGAAGGGCCTTGCCTCCCTGCTGGGGGTGGGGACAGCCCTAGGTTGATCTATCCCAGCAGCTGGAGGTTTTCCTTCACTGGAGAGGAGTAGTCCTGACAGCATGCCCCAGCTCCTCCACTCAGCGGAGCCCGGACCCGTGGAGGGCAAGGGCACAGATGGGGTCATGGCCAAGGAGGAGGGGTGGTGAGGATATGGCAGGGATATTTCCCCGGGGACTCAGCTAGCTCCCCTGCCCGCCACCCGCCCCCAGTCCTCCATAGTATTAGCGATAGCAGCAATAAGTCATTGTGGGAATACTGGTGGACACTGCATGTAATTATCCTATTTACTCTTCACAACCCCTTATCAAGTACGTACTCTTATTTACCCCATTTTATAGAAGAGGAAGTTGAGGCACAGAGAGGTTAAGTAGCTTCTAGAGGTCACACAGCCATTATTAAGTCTTGCAGAGCTCTTTATGACCATAAAGTGCTTTAAGGCAGTCGTCTCATTTCCTGCTATCTCTGTCACGCACACTCTCTAAGTGTTCTTAACCTTCCGCCCAGCTTACAGAAGGGGGCGTTGAGGTTCTAGAGCAGAGAGCTCTTATCCAACAGCCCTGGGTTGATAGGGGAAGCTGCAGGCCCTTGGGCAAGACCCTTACTGTCTTGGAGCCTCGGTTTCCTCATCTGTAATATATGAGGATAGTAATAGGCTCCTTGTAGCGAGGTTGTCGGTTAGGTGGTACGGTCTGCATGGCCATGCTTTGTGGAGTATAAACCATGGGGGCGGGGGTGGTGTGGGACCTGCCTCTTCTGGCCTCTCTGGCCCCACCCAGAAGACTGGTTCAGGGGGGTACCCTGGCTAGCATGGAGAGTTGGGGAGGAGAGCTGGAAACCAGGCCAAGTTTGACCTAGGGGAGGGGAGACTTGAGGACTGCCCCTCTCAGACGTGTGGGAGCCCCTGTGTGGCAGTGATGATGAGGGGGAGGGATGGGGAGCCAGATTTCAGCTCCAGGTCAGGAAGCCCTTGTTAGAGCCAGGCAGCTTGGCTGGCAGGGAGCTCCCAGCCCTGGCTTGCAGGCCATGCCATGGGCTGCTGTCGGTCTTCCTGAGATGCCTGGGAGAGCAGGTCCAGGGGCCTTCCTGGGCCTCTCAGCTTGGAATCACGGCTTCAGTGCCCCTTTCCCTGGTGGTGCCCCCCCCATCAGTAATTACAACAAACAATGTGAGGAGCTCTGCTCTGCTCTTTCTTTTCATTGAGTTGTAACAACAACCCCATGAGAAAAGTGTTGCCAACGTCCCCTTTTACAGACGGGGAGATGGACAATCAGAGGGGCCAGGTGGCTTGCCCAAGGTCACACAGCTTGGAGATTGTTCAAGCCCCTGTCTGACACAAAGCTAAACTCTTCCTCCTCTCCCCTGGCCAGGAAAGCTGGTCTTGTTAAGGACCCTTGGACGAGGCGAAGGCTCCTATCCATTTTGCAAGCCTTCTCTGGGTGGCTTTAGGCTTAGAAGCACATAGATGTGTTTTGTGACCCTCGGACCTTGGACCTTGGCCTTCCGTCATCTCTGTGCTCTCCTCCTGGAGGTTTGGGGCTCTTCCATTTCCCAGACTGCTCTCAGTGTCTGCTTCGGACTGGGGATTGCATGACGGGCCCGAAAAGCCCGTGTACTGCTTTGGGGAAGATTACAGTCTGCCCGTGGCTTCCCTCCAGGACCATCTCCGGTCACAGCCACTGACATCAAGGTCTGTGGCCCCACAGCAGCCTGTGCTTCCTGCCCCTCTCCTCAGCATGTAGGTCCCAGCTGTCCCTGACCAGCTTCCTCTGCATCCCCCCACATCTAGGCAGGGGACCCTTCTGCAGGTGGGGGTTCTGGGCGGGGGCTTTGACCGCCAGCCAAGGAACTCTGTGCCTCAGGAGGTGTGCCTAATAGCCTCCACAAATTTTCCAGGGAAACAAGTCTCTGCTGGCTTTTGTGAGCCAGGATGGGAGGGAAAGAGGGAGCAGGAAGCTCGTTATGTCCCAGAAGTGCTCTCCTGCGTGCCTAATGGTGCCTAGTTTACAAACATCTAGACATCCAATTCCTCCCACTGCTCCACAACTGAGGTGCGATAAGGGCCCACTTTCCAGATGCAGAAACTGAGCCCCCCCCCTGAGGTCACAAAGTGCGTGAGTAGCATCACAGGTCTGGCAAGCCACCTCCCTTCTCTGGGTCTCAGTTTCCCTGTTAGGACACAGTGGAGTTCTGCTCCTTTTGCCACTCAACGGACAGGGCAAGGACTGTGCCAGGCCCTGGGGTGAGGGGCACTGGCTGCTAACCTCACAGAGCCAACAGCTCATTTACCCCAAGCCCGAAACATGGCAGTGACAGGGAGCCTGGGAAGGAGTGCCGAGTGTGCTGGATGTTAGGAGACATAGGCTTGGGTCCTCCCTGTTCTGGGCCTCGCTTTCCTCATCTGGGTAATGTCTGTGCACCACCGTCCTGCCTGTGTCCTGGGCTTTCATGAGCTTCGGGGGTGGCTGCTCTGACAGTCCAGGGGGAAGCCAAAGTGGCATCCAGACCTTGAGGGTCCAAGAGCCCCTCCTCCCTGGGCTACGCACCTGCCACAGGCCAGAGGCAGGCAGGGCCCGAGTCCCTAGGGAAACAACCTCGGTGACTCCAGGCTGTGGCTGGGCACCCCCACCCCTGTCTATCTTGTGCTCTCTCCATCCCTCTCTCTGCATCTGTCTCACTCTCCCTGCTTCTCTCTGTGTTCCTGTCTTTCTCTCCACTACCCCTTCCTCTCTGCAGAGACCCCTGGAGAAGCCCGATGGCCTGGATGTGTCCGACCAGAGCAAGGAGCACCCCCAGCACCTGTGCGAGAAGTGCAAGGTGCTCGGTTACTACTGCCGCCGCGTGCAGTGAGCCGCCCGCCATGCCCGCAGCCGCCCGCCCAGCGGCCGCCCGGGACGCCACTCCCTGCGCATCTCCGCGTTGCTGTGTGTCCTGCAGCCTTACACGCCTGGGCGGGGGTGTCTTAGGTTCTCGTCTCATGTGTGTTGCCAAACAGTGTTATGGACGTGGCTGCCCCCACCGAATGCTGGGGCTCTCTGCAGGTGAGCCTGGGGTCTGTGTGGAGGGGACAGGGGTAAGCAGAGGTCAACACCCAGGACCCCATAAAGCCCTTGGTGTCCCCTGCCGGCGGTCTTCCTCTGAGACTCCCTTTGGGGTGAGCAGCCTTGTATTGGCCACAAGTGCACTAAATGTACTGTGAATCCCAAAGCCTGCAGGGGACTGTCTCCCCAAGACTAGCCAGGCCTCCTTCTCTGCCCACAACCTTCCAGTTTGCCATGTGTGCAAAGCCACTCTCAGAAAAGCCCTATGTTTGTGTCCTGTTTGAGTCAGCAATCCTAGCGAGCTGACCCCTGTTCTAGCAGCTGCTGGGGAGTGGGCATCTCTGCCCCCTGCCCACCATGAGCCCCAGACCCCACTGCCTGTGATCTCATTAGCATTGCATACCCTAGACCCAGAGGTCAGGGACAGGGAGGCGCTGAATGTTGGCTAGTGTCCCACAGTGTGGCCTGGGACACATCAGACAATGCCTCTCCCCGCCCCCACCACACACTTCCCCCACCTGGGATTAGATTTTGTGCTTGGATTGTGTCAGGCCCCTTCCCTACACTTGTCCTTCACCCACACCCACACCGGGGTCCACCCCCTGATCGAGGCCGTAGGGCCGGTGTGGAAGGCCCTCTGGCAGGACAGACACAGGCCTGGTGGTCTGGAGACCACCCTAGGTTCAGGTGCCAGCCCTGCTGCTCACACACTACGAGGCCTCAGGAAGGACTTCTCGACTCTGGCCCTCAGGGCGCCCACTAGTTAAGTGAGAGAGGGTCTCCGGGGTGCACAGGCCCAATTCCGTTCCGGTGTTGTGGGGTTCACATGAAGCTTTGTCCGGAGAGGCCCACCAAGCCCCACACTGCTCATGGTCACCCATCACTCACTTCGAACAGAGCTGAGGGATGCTGGTCCTCCCCTGTTACCACCTGTAACCCCTGCCCTTCCTGATGTCCCCATCCCACCTCTGCAAAACTGAGGGAGAAGAATCCCCCTCACGCAAGGCTGACCCATTGTAAGCTACAGAACCTCTCGTTTATAAAATGGGACAATGATTTCCTACCTCCCAGGGGAGCAGGGAGGCCTCTGGGCAAGTCACATTGGTCAGGGAGACCGCTGTCCCGGCTGGCGGGAGGGATCACGCTCGCCTCTCTGCTCTCTCCCCCGTGAGAAGCCCTATTTTTACTGTCCCATCATCCCTCCTTTCTCCCAGGGAGAGGGAGAGAGCCGGCTGGCGGGACCGGGTCACTTGGTTTTGCCCCAACATTATGCCTCTGTGGAAAAACAAACAAACAAACAAACAAACAAAAAATTCAGACCGTGCAATGGGCCTGAAATTCAGTGTTTACCATGGCTCAAGGTCACCCAACTGGGGCCTGGTCGCCTTTTGTTTTCAAATGAAAATGCTGTGGACAACTGAGGGGTTAGAGGGAAGTGATAACCAGGGGTCCAGGGAGCAAGTTGAAGAGATGGTGTGAGTGCGTTTGCAGCAGGGGAAGGGGGCGGCAGCCGGGGAGGGGGGCGGGGGGGCGGGCCTGCAGGGGAGATGGGGGGGCGTGCCCTCTGAGCACTTAACAAGAGGCTATTTGCTCCAGCTTGAGCCCGTGGCCACCTCCGCGCTGCCCACAGCGGCAGAGGGCCCCGCAGCCAACTGTGAACACCCTACCTCCCACTGGGAGTCCCAGTGGGGACTGTGCCACCGAGGAGTCCCTCCCAGCGTCCCCTGTCTTCTCCATGGTGGCAAGGGGAGCTGCAGCCATCCTGGCCCAAGGCTCTCTGTCCGCAAGGAGAAGCTGTCACTGTCAGTCAGTCACCCTGGTGCAGTGTGGAAGGTGGTGTCCGCAGTGGTGGGCTGTGTGCTGGTGTCTGCTGTGAGGACCAGGACCCAGCCCTTCCAGGGACCGGGCCCCAGGAGACCCAGAGCCTGCCAACCGTGCTGCAGTGGGGAGGGCAGCCCACACCCTAAAAAGAACGAAGGCTCCAGACTGCTGAAGGCCGGGACCTTCCCCGGGGCCAGTAGGAAATGGGATATCCCCCCAAAGTGACCTTCCCAGTAAGCCTGTCTACCGTCTGTGCAGAGCTGGCCGAGGTGGGGGCTGGGCCCTCCTGCCCAAGGCAGCCCCTCTCTGCACTGCCCACCCCTGCATGGCTCTGGCTGAATATGGGGGCTCTCTATGGGCAGCCCCGGCCGGGTACTGTGAGGATTAAGTGCTCAGAGGGCCCGAGAGCCCGGGAGACAAGAAAGTGTGTGGCTTGTATGTTCAAAAGGGACAATCGCCTGCAGTTAGTAGATCTGGTGACCTAGTTGAGAGATAATGGCGTTTAACCCGTATGAAGTATTCAATAGTTCTACTTGTGAATTTGTATTTATTTTGAGTTATACTTGACACAGAATTCCTTTTTTTTTTTTAAGAAAAATACTATGTGTGTATTTTGAAAAAAAAAATCATAGATGTTAAAATTTCTTCTGGTTACCAATTTTTCTCACAACACTGAATTTGTTACCTTCTCCCAAAAAAAAAAAAAAAAATCTTCACGGTGATCTTTGTCTGTATATATTTGAGGGCCTTTTTTAAAAAAAAAGAAAAAGAAAAAGAAAAATATAATTGCTTGATTTTTGAGATTAAAAAAAAGAGAGGCATTTTCAAAACTTCGGAGCTTTCAGGAGGGCACTAGAATATCAAATGAAGATGTCTGGAAGTATTTTTGCAAACCTTCTGTTTGAGCTGCAAGAAAATATTTATGGTGAGAACTTTTCTCTTTTTTCCTGTTGTTGGTTTGTTGGTTTTTTTTGTTTGTTTGTTTCATTTTGTGTTTGGTTTGATTTTTTACTATGCTTTGATCTGTAAAAAGTATGCAACTGAACTACATTAAGAAGGAAATATTGTCTACATAGAATATTATATGAAGTTGGTACATAATTCTGATGAGGAAAAAAAAATTCTTTGCAATTCTTTAAGCCATATTGTTATTCTGTGTTGTTTTCCTTGGATGAAAATATCAGTATTATGTAGCCAAGCATATTATTCGAGTGCTTAGACTTATTAATATGTTCGTGTCCTGTATTTATACATGTGTGTATTTTGGAAAGTATTGCTTTTTTTAAGGGAAGCTATTATTAGATGATGTAGCCAAAAAGGGAATAGTGACCCCTTTGAGCCTCTCCAGCTGAGGGTAAAAACACAGCATTGTAATCCATTCTTTTGCACCTTCTTATTATTATCTTGTTATTATGGTTATTAACTTTGTGGGGGGGCAGGGAGTGGGCCAGGGGAAGAGGGGGCCTAACAGTATTACACAGCCGGCTTAGGTGACTCACCAGCCCCTCCGTGGTTGGCCAGCTCCAAAGATGGCCTCCTTGGCCTGGTGGAGGGCTCCGGTCAGCAGGGCCCAGGAGGGAAGAGGAAACAGGAGGTTGACTTCTCCATGCCCCTCTTTGGAGCTTTGTCATCGGAGCCACGCCTCTGGACCCCATGCTCTTTGAACTGGGATGTGCCAACCAGAGCCCTTACACCTGCCTCCAGCATCAAATAGACTTGAATCTACTCTAAATGCATATTTAATCCAACATCACTACATTGTAGCCCAGAACAACAGCTAAACTGAAGTGTGGGAGGCGTTCCGGCCTTCAGGGAGGTGGCTGAGCCGTCCCCAAGGGCTGGTGGCAGAAGGGCCCATCGCCATCTGTTGCCAACCTTGCTGTCGGACCTCCTCACTCCCGTGTGGTGACCCTGTCCATGTCTGTATCTGTTAATACGTGTGTGTCCAGCTAAAAAGACAAACAGAACCCGTGGGCCCGGCTCGGAGGGTGCATGGAGAAGGCTCCCGGTCTCTCCGAAGGGCCGCCCTCGGGATGGCATTCCGTTGTGTGCCTTATTCCTGGAAAATCTGTATACGGCTTGCCTATAGCAATATAGCCTTTTCATGCTGTATTAAAAGAACTTTTAAAAGCAAGAGTGGTTCATGGGTTTCCTTGTTTACGCAGAGCATCAGGGGGAGCTGGACGTCGTCACAGATGTGTGAGGCCAAGCCGGGTGGGAAGGACTCCGAGCTGCCTTTCTCCTGTCCCAGGTCTGGGTCACCTCGTCCTTGCCCTGTCTCCATGCCATTGATTTGCCTGCTCCCAGCCCCTCTGCCCCCAAGTGGACACTCTCTCCAGACTCAGGGCCCTTCCCAACTCAGGCCCAGACTGGGCGAGATTGTCAGCACATTAGGTCACACGTTAGCTCAGCAATGGGACTCCCGGGTGACCATATATAGGAGTGAATCTTCCTTGGAGGCAACAGCCCCGGGCCCCACCGCCCGTGGCCACACTTGGCCCTCTTGCCAGACCCAGGATTTGGGCCTCAGACCCTGGGCATCACCCAATGGGCAATCAGAAATGTCCAGGCCCCCTGGGAAGTCCCCAGGAGAGGGAACAGAGGATCTCTCTTCTGAACGAGCCAGGATAAGGCCAAGCTGTCACAAGGTGGGGCTTTAGCCGAGAGCCACGGACGGGAAGCCATGGATCTTGAGAAGCTACCCACACATGGGGCCCCTCGGACCGGGGCCAGTGCTCTGGTCCCTCTCAACCTTGCTATTCTTCAGAATCACGATGGGCCCTGTGGTCCCACCTGAGAGATGCTCGAGGACTTGGCCTGTGTCCTTAGGTCTTTAAAGCTCCCCAGAGAAGTCACATGTACAAGGTTGAGAAATGCCAGGCTTTGAAATGGTCTCTTGCGGTCCTGTGGGGCCAGTGGTGATGTCAGGGGTGGGGAAGCCGGTGGACAGAGGCTCTGGCCACACTGGTGGCAACCCCCGCCCCCAATCCTCAGCTCTGGCCAGGTACTGCTGTCTAAGAATGTGCTACTTGGAGGGGGGGGAGGTCCTAGAAAACCAGGTGGTTATGTGAAATTTTCCAATTTTTAATTTTGGCAACTAGTTTACTGAAATTATAGATAGTATATAGGTCAAATCATGTGTCTGTGGGCCAGCCCTCGCCTCCAGACTGCAGCCTCTGAGACAGAGCAGAGAAAAAGTGGGGGTACTTGGGATTAGGGACCGTAGTGGGGGAAGAGCGGGGAACAGGCAGGAGCAGAGATCCCCGACTTCAGAAACAGGGAATGTTCCCCCTGTGTTATTTGGAGTGTCCAGTGAGTCCCAGAAGCCACCAGCCCTTCCCTGCTTGCTGGCACACTCACCCCCAGATGCCTGGCCTCAGTGTGGGTGACGTGGCTGACAGGGCCGGAGTCAACCTGAACTCGGAATCAGAGCTGAGCAGGGCAGTGGAGAAGGGGACCCAACCCCCACCCGGTAGGAGGAGGAGGGGATATCTCCTCAGAGTGCCTGTGTGGTGCCTGCTGCCCTCCCCAGTAGGGATCCGAACAGATCTGAGCACCAGAGCCCTGCCCTGTCAGAGGGCCCCTGTGCCCCACAGCCCTGCCGCCTCTGGGGATAATGTTCCTCCACTTCTCTGAACCCTGGGCCTCCCCAGGGATAGTGTGGAGATCAGACAGATCAGAGGGCTTTGTAAGCACAAGGCCCAGTGCCTGTCTTGGCACCCAGGAGGTCCCCAGGGACGTGGCGCCCTTAATATCGTTGTCTGTGACTCAGGCAGAGACACCTCCCAGAGATCACACAGGAAGTCAGAGTGACACAGGAAGTCAGAGTGGGAGCCAAGCCTCCTGCCCAGGACCCCCAGGTCCACTGACCGGCCCTGCAGGCATCACAGGGCGCCCGCTGTGCACCAGCTGGGACTTGGGGGCGAACATTCGGTTATCTGCCCTGGTGTGCCAGGGTGCTCACGCCCATATGTGTGTTTGGTTTTGTCTTCCGTGGAAAGAAAACAAACCCAAGGCAAACACAGCCTGCATTTCGACATCTCCCAGAGCTGTGCAAACCAGTAATTCCCCTGGACAGGAAGGATTTCCGGTCAGACTTAATGTCCGTGTCCAGAGGCAGCTGGCTGCAAGGCCCCGGAGAGAGTGGACAGTCCACCTCAGAAAGGGGTGTCAGTGGGCTGGGGAAGGTGGCCCTGCGCTGGGCCGGCTCCTGCCTCCCTCGGAGGCCGCACCCACTCACACCCCTCACATTTCTGTCGGGGCCATGGTGAGGCCCCCAGGGAGGAAGGCTTGCCCAGGGAAGGAAGGTCACCCGGCAGGCAGGTGGCAGTGACAGAGTTTGAACCCCGAGTTCTCCATCCCCATGCAGGGGTGTGGAGGCAGCGCTGGGCCTGAGCTCCAGGTCTAGGGCCCTGAGCTGTGGCTGGTCCCCACAAAGAGCTGGGAGTCAGATCCCTGCTTGCCCTCTGACACCCTGACCCTTCTCCACGAGGTCTGGGAAACCAGGGTCAGGGATCCAAACACCACCTCAAGCAGTTCCCAGGCCAGTGCTGCCTTGGCCAGGCTCCCCCATGGCTTCTGAGAGAGGGAGAAGGGGCAGGAGGGGCTGGGACAAGGGGGGCTGCCTGCTGGGGGAGGGCTGCCACCTCCAGTGTCAGGCATCTGGTTGTTCCCTGGTTCCCTGGAACTCTGTGCAGAGCCAGGAACAGTCTGTCCTCAGGCACAAAGGCCCCTCTAAACTCACTCACTTTATCCAGAGCTGTCAGAGGCCCCGCGCACACCTCGCCCCAACACACACGTTGACACAAATGCACTGACACCCACCCACAGACACGCCCGGCTGTGGCTCGCAGCGAGTCCTGTCGGAGTGGGGAGCGGGCCTGTGTGGGAGCCAGAGCCCGGACCCAGCTCCCTCACAGCCCCCCAATCTGCCGGCCACCCCTGTCCTTGAAAAGTTTGGGGGCGAGGGGGAACACTGCTTCTGCCTCCGCCATCCCCAGGGCCAGCCAGGCCCAGCCAGGCCCAGCACCTGTACCTCCTCCCCCAGATCCTTGGTCTTCCTTCTCCCCAGAGCCTTGCACGCAGGCCAGCACCTTCCCACATCCTGCATCTCGGCCAGGAAGGGAAGGGCACTTTCTCCTGTCCCCACGCAGTCCAAGCTGGGAGCCGAGCAGCGGTCCCCTCTACAGCTGCTCGGCGAGCCCACGCCCCCACCTCTGGTCACACCTTGAGGCCGGGCTGAGCCTCCAGGGCCCCTCCGCACAGCTCTTGCGTCCCCCCGGGGCCATCTGAGGTCCAAGTCTGGGACTATGGCCCCTGCCCTGACCTCCATCTCTGCCTGCCCACCCTCATCCTGGCCGGGATTTGGGGTGAGATGGACTGGACACGGAACCGCAGCTCATCAGCTGTCGTCCTGAGCAAGTCACTGCCCCCTCTGAGCCCCGGTTTCCTCTCTCGTAAGATGGGATAATGCCGGTCTGTCCCCCTGAAGGTCACTGTTAACGATTAAAAGGAGGCAGAGTGCTTGGCAGCGAGAATGTGCTCAGGAACTGTTAGCTACTGCCGCCCTCACAGAGGTGGTGACGGCCCCCGGCCTGTGCTGCCTCGGAAGTGGGCTCCCCGGGGTCCCCCTCCACTCTGTGTTCTGAGACCTTCCCTGGACCTGGTGGCAGAGGTGGAGCCCAGGCCTTGCTTCTGGGAAGGGACTTGGATATGTCGGTTCCTGGGGCAGGAGGCCATCCTCCTCTGCTCCCCAGGCACCCACACCCTGTTCAGGGCTGACTCGGCTTCTGCCTCAATTTCCTCCTAGGGCTCCTAGGCTCCTCCTCTCCTTTGCAACCTGACCCCAGCCCCACACCACAGTGGAGTCAGCTTCAAACCTTGTGGTCTTGCTCTCTCTCCAGACATTTTCGCTGGTTTAGAAGCCCCGCCCCCCTAAGCCCCACCGCCTCTCAGGGCTCTCGAAACAATGGGCCGTTCTTATGCTGCCCTCTAGTGGCTATATCTAAGAACAGCAACTTCCTGCTGGGGGAATTTTTTCTCCTTCCCAATTCCAGTAAGTCCTGACCTCATCTGCACAGGGCTACCTGCCTCATCGCTTATGCACCTAGGAACAATACTGTCAAGTGCTAATACTTGAGTTTTATTATAAAAATAATGCATGCACGATATGAAGTAGGTAAAACTCAGGGAAATAGGAACTAGGATGTGAAAATACCCAGTGGCCCAACTTTCCCCAGAAATCACTACTGTCAGGGGTTTGGCCATACCGTTCCACAGCCTTTTTGCTTCTGTAAATCTGTGTGCGTGTGATGTACACACACACATGCACACACGCACGCACACACACGCACACGTTTACGGGATTATACTTGACATGCTATTCTGTAACCAGCATTGTCTAAATCATCCTCTTGCCCTGTTAGCACACAGTCTGCCTCGTTTGTCTAACAGCTGATTGCACTTCTTTGTTGAGTAATGTATTTGTCATTTCCTTTTAGAAGGGTTTGAAGCATTATTGTTTATAAAAGTCAATATTTTTACCTTTTTAAAAAAGTTTTATTTGGGGGCACCGGAGTGGCTCAGTCGGTGAAGCATCTGCCTTCCGCTCAGGTCATGATCCCAGGGTCCTGGGGTCGAGTCCTGCATTGGGCTCCCTGCTCAGTGGGAGTCTGCTTCTCCCTCTCTTCTCCACTCATGCTCTCTTTTGCTCTTTCTTTCTTGCTCAAATAAATAAAATCTTTAAAAATAAATAAATAAATAAATAAAAGAAGAGTTTTTCTTTAAACTCCAGTTAGTTAACGTACAATGTACTATTAGTTTCAGGTGTACAATATAGTGACTCAACACTTCTGTATAACACCTGTCGCTCATCATGACAGTCCCCATCCCCTATTCCACCCATCCCCCTCCTCTCTGGTAACCACCAGTTTGTTCACTATAGTTAAAAGTCTGTTTCTTCATTCCCCTTTCTTTTTTTTTTTTCTTTCACTTTGCTCATTTGTTTTGTTTCTTAAATTCCACAAGAGTCAAATCATATGGTATTTGTCTTTCTCGGACTCATATTTTGATTAGCATAATGCACTCTGGCTCCATCCATGTCCTTACAAATGGCGAGAGCTCATTCTTTCTTATGGCTGAGTGAGATATATCCATATATCTTCTTTATCCACATATATATATCCACATATATCTTCTTTATCTTTTTCTTTATCAATTGTTGCACCCTTGGACTGTTTCCATAGTGTGGCTATTGTAGACAATGCTGCCGTAAACATTAGTGTGCATGTATTATCCATGAATTCGTATTTTTGTTTCAGAATTTACAAAGAATTTCGTATTCTTTGAGTAAATACCTAGTAGTACAATTTCTGGGTCCTAGGGTAGCTCTATTTTTAACTTTTTGAGAAACCTCCATGCTGTTTTCCAGAGTGGTTGCACCAGCCTGCATTCCCGCCAATAGTGCAAGAGGGTTCCCCTTTCTCCACATCCTCGCCAACACCTGTTGTTCTTTGTGTCGTTGATTTGAGCCATCCTGACAGGTGTGAGGTGACATCTCATTGTAGCTTTGATTTGCATTTCCTCAATGATGAGTCATATTGAGCATCTTACCATGTGTTTGTTGTCCGTGAGTATGTTTCCTTTGGAAAAATGTCTATTCATGTCTTCTGCCCCTTTTTCAGTTGGGTTATTCTGTTTTGGGGTGTTGAGTTTAATAAGTTCTTTGTATATCTTGAATACTTACCCTTTATCAGGTAGGTCATTTGCAAATATCTTCTCCCATTCCATAGGTTGCCTTTTAGTTTTGGTGTTTCTTTTCGCTGTACGGGAGCTTTGTATTTTGATGTAGCCCTGAGAGTTTATTTTTGCTTTTGTTTCCCTTGCCACAGAGGACATATCTAGAAAGAAATTGCTATGGCTGATGTCAACAAGTTACTGCCGGTGTTCTCTTCTAGGACTTTTTATGGTTTCAGGTCTCACATTTGGGTCTTTAATCCATTTTGAGTCTGTTTTTGCTTATGGTGCAAGAAAGTGGTCCAGTTTCCCAACACCACTTGTGGAAAAGACTTCTTTTCCCCATCGGATATTTTTTCCTACTCTGTTGAAGATTAATTGAACATATAATTGCACATTCATTTCTGGGTTTTCTATCCTGTTCCATTGGTCTATGTGTCTGTCTTTGTGCCAGTACCATGCTGTTTTCATCACTACAGTTTTGTTACGTAACTTGGAGTCCAGAATTGTGATGCCTCCAGCTTTTTTTTTTTTTTCAAGGTTGCTTTGGCTATTTAGGGTCTTTTGCGGTTCCATACAAATTTTAGAATTGTTGGTGCATTTTGATAGGGATTGCATTAACTGCGTAGATTGCTTTGGGTAATAGAGACACTTTAATGATATTTGTTCTTCCAATCCTGGAGCATGGAATGTCTTTCCCTTTCTTTGTGTCATTTTCAGTTTCTTTCATCGGTGTTTGATAGTTCTCAGAGTATGGTCTTTCACCTCTGTGGTTAGGTTTATTCCTCGGATCTTATTATTTTTGATGCAATCGTAAATGGGATTGGTTCCTTAATTTCTCTTTCTGCTGCTTCACTATTAGTGTATAGAAATGCAATAGATTTTTGTACATTGATCTTGTATGCTGCAATTTCACTGAATTCATTTATTCGTTCTAGTAGTTTTTTGGCAGAGTCTTTCGGATTTTCTATATACGGTATCGTGTCTTCTGCAAATGGGGAAAGTCTGACTTCCTCCTTGTTGATCTAGATGCCATTTATCTGTTGTCTGATTGCTGAGGCTGGGACTTCCAGTACTGTGTTGAATAAAAGCAGTGAGAGTGGACGGCCCCTGTCTTTTTCCTGACTGTAGAGGAAAAGCTCTCAGATTTTCCCCCCTGAGGAGGATATTAGCTGTGAGTTTTTCATAGAAGGCCTTCATGATGTTGAGGTGTGTTCCCTCTAAACCTACTTTGTCGAGGGTTTTTATCAGGAATGGTGGTTGTATTTCGTCAAATGCTTTTCCTGCACCTGTTGAGAGGATCCCTATGGTTCTCAACCTTTTATGAATGTGACGTATCACGTTGATTGGTCGATCTTTTTTTTCTTAATCATCTTTCCGGTTTGTGCAGTCGGAAGGTCTGGGGTCAGGAGAGCCAGGATCTGACCTGACAGGTCTCTGTCCACTGTCATCGATCTCACCACTGTGCCTCTCCAGGCCCGTTTCCCCACCTACACAGCAGGGCATCCAGCTCCATCTGGAATCCTTCACTGTGACGACGGCTCTGGGCTGTGACCCCAGAGGCTGTCCTAGGATCACCCACACAGGTTTTGGGCTGGTGCAGGGAGGAGGCCTGGGGCCCAGTGGGAATGCTGACAGTTGCGGAGAAGGACAGGCTGGGGTGCTGCCCGCTGCCCCATATTGGGTGAGGGAGAGTGAGCTCTGACGCATGCTCCTCTCCTGCAGCTAGCTGAGGGCCGCTGGGCTGGATGCCTTCTCTCGGGGGACACCGTGGGCATCTATAGCCTCTTCCTCCTCCCAGAGCTGACCTGTGTCACCCAAGTAAGAAGAGAAAGTACTCTCCTCATAAATAACTCCAGCAATACAGATTTCAGCTTCTGGGGTCAGAGAGACGGGAGTCACCCTCCCAGTTTAAACAACTAAATTAACGGACAAAATATGTGACACAATGGTGTCCAGCTGTTGGACAGAACAGGCATCCCTGAGAAAAGGGAAAAACAAGCAAATGGGGTGAGGCCTGTGGTTGCGGAGCATGCTGCCTGGACAGTCTCGGGTCGCCGAGCCAGGCAGGGGAAGCCACACAGTCCAGCCAGCTCCCTTACTTGAGGAACTCAGGGAGCAGAGGCTACGTAGAGTTTTCAGAGCAGAACACTGGGGAGAAGGGTGCCTGGGTGGCTCAGTGGGTTAAGCCTCTGCCTTCGGCTCAGGTCATGATCTCAGGGCCCTGGGATCAAGTCCTAACATCGGGCTCTCTGCTCAGCAGGGAGCCTGCTTCTCCCCCCACCCCCCACCCCTCTGCCTGTTGCTCTGCTTGCTTGTGCACTCTCTCCGTCAAATAAATAAATAAAATCTTAAAAAAAAAAAAGAACACTGGAAAGAAGACAGCTGCACTGAGAATGGAAAGTGACGTGGAGAGGAGGAAGATCCCGCAGAGAGGTCTCCAGACCCGTGCAGAGGGCCCCTCACCCAGTTAGCTGAGAACAGATCGGTGCATATGTGTGAGGAGATGATCCAAATCTGACCAAAGGACCGCTCCCCAGCCCAGAAGGAACAGGTAAAACCAAATCCCCAAAGTTCCCAGGGGGACAGAAATGGTTGGAGTCCTCACCAGCCAGATCAGGAAACCTCATAATAAACAGGGCAGACCACTGAGAACCACATGACCTCAGAAAGGGGACTAAATTAGTCCTTCCCTAAAGGGTGAGCTCATCTCTTCAACAAAGCTCAAAACCAAGCCTCAAAGAAATAAAACAGCCTCCAAATAACTTACTTGCATTCCGCAACAAAGCTTAAGAATGTTTACAGGAACACAACGATATCCAAAACATTTTAATGAGGTAAAATGTCTGGCATCCATTAAAAGTTAGGCATATAAAGAAGTAGAAATAAGTAAAAACAGACACAGAAATCACACAGATAATGGATGAGTAGACATTAAAGCAGTTGTTGTAACTGGATTCTGTATTTTCAAGAAGGTAGAGGAAAGCATAGACATGTTAAAAAGAAACATGGAAACAATATTTTTAAATACCTCAAACTTTTAGTGATGAAAATTTTTTTTTCTGATACAAAAAATACACTGGAAATTAACAGCAAATAAAAAGAAGAAAGGATTAGTAAAACCTGTACTTCCTCTGCATTAGGCCCACCTGTCTGCTTAACCTGGCCTTAGACCGAGCATTTGTTTAAGAATAAAACTATGGTGGTGGTCTGGAAAAGAAAGAAAAGAAAAGGGAGGGAGGGAGGGGAGAAGAGAGGGAGGGAAGGAGGAATAAAGGAACAAAGGAAGAGGGAGAGAGAGAGAGAGAAAGAGAAAGAAAGAAAGAGAAAGGAAGGAAGGAAGAAAAGAGAAAAGATTAGGGGACTTGACGACATAGTTATAGACACTATCCAAAATGAAATGCACCAATATAAAAAGACGGGGAAAAAAAAAAAGAACAGGGCATCAATGAGATGTGGGCAACTCCTGTTGTTCAAATTAGGAATCCCCAAAGGAGAGGAAGAACAGAATGATATATGAAGAAATAATTAACTAAAAATTTTCAAAATTTGTGCAATCTATAAATCAAAGAAGGACAATAAACCCAAGAAATATATAAAGAAAACCATATATTGCACCATAATCCAATTGCTTAAAATCAGGTAGAAAATCATAAAAGAAGATAGAAGGAAATGGGTACATTACATACAGAAGAACAAAGATTAAAATTGTACCATGCTTCTCATAAGGGGGGAAAAAACATCTAAGCCAGAAGACAGGGAAGCAGCATCTTTAAATTACTTAGAGGAGAAACTGTCAACCTAGAATTTTAACTCAGCAAAAATATCTCTGCAAATCCCAAATCTGATAAAGGACTTGTGTCTAGAATATATAAAGAGCTCTTACAACTCAACAATATAAAGACAAATAACCCGATTTAAAAACAAAGGATCTGAGTAGACATTTCTTCAAAGAAGACATACAAATGGCCAATAAACACATGAAAAGATGCTCAACATCCTCAGTAAAATCAAAACTGAAATGAGATAATACTTTACACCAACTAGGATGGTGAGAATTGAAAAGATAGATAATCAGAGGTGTGGTGAGGCTGTAGATAAACTGAAACTCTCATACACGGCTGGTGAAAATGTAAAATTCTGTTGTCACTTTGAAAAACAGTTTGGCAGTTCCTCAAAACAGTAAACAGATAATTACTATATGATCCAGCGATTCTTACACTATATGTAAAGCAGTACAATATATTTGCAGGTGATCTGTGGTAAGTTAAACTATATATTGTAGCCCTAGAGAAACCACTAAAAATATAAAATGAAGAATTAAGTCTAGTAAGTCAATAAAAATGGGATCATTTGAGAGAAGAAAAGCTCAATCCAAAAAAAAAAAAAAAAGGAACAAAAAGCAGATGGGACAAAGAGAAAATAAATAGCATGATGGTCAACTTAAATCTAATGATGTTGATAATTACATTCAATATAAATGGTTTAAACATCTAGTTGAGTGGCAGAGATTGTCAGACTGGATAAGAAAGCAAAGCTCAATGCAACACATGTGATCCTTTTCTCTTAGCTCTAAATTCTCCCTTGCCCTGTTTGTGATACTCTAAGAGTTCTCCTTTGCCATCTGGAATTATATTAAACTTTGTCAATAGAGGGCACTGGAGAGACATTTTATTCTTTAGAGTTCTCTTTCCCCTTAGTAGATAAACCCATGTTATGGTTAATTTTTTTTTTATTCAGTTATAGTTAACATAGCGTGTTATATTAGGTGTAGGTATACAATATAGTGATTCCACAGTTCTATACATTTCTCAGTGCTCACCATGATAGGTGTACCCTTAATACCCTTGATCACCCATCCCCTGCCCACCTCCCCTCTGGCAACCATGTTTGTTCTCTGTTTTTAAGAGTCTGTTTTTTTGTTTGTTTCTTAAATTCCACATACGAGCAAAAACTTATGGTATTTGTCCTTCTTTGACTGACTCATTTCACTTAGCATTTATACCTTCTATGTCCATCCAAGTTGTTACAAATGGCAAAATTTTATTCTTTTTTATGGCTGAGTAGTATTCCACGTTGAATATATACCGCATTTTCTTTATCTATTCAACTAGCAATGGATAATTGCTATTATAAATAATGCTGCAATAAACATAGGGGTGTATATATCTTTTCAAAGTAGTGTTTTCATTTTCTTTGGATAAATACCAGTAGTAGAATTACTGGATCATATGTTAATTCTATTTTTAATTTTTTTTTGGAACCTCGATATTGCCTTCCACAGTGGCTGCACCAGTGTGCATTCCCACCAACAGTGCAAGAGGGTTCCCGTTTCTCCACATCCTAACACTTATTGTTTCTGATGTTTTTTGATTTTGGCCATTCTGACAGGTGTGAGGTGATATCTCATTGTGGTTTTCATTTGCATTTCCCTGATGATTAGCAATATTGAGTATCTTCTCATGTGTCTGTTAGCCATCTGTATGCCTTCTTTGAAAAAAGTGTCTATTTAGATCCCCTGCCTATTTTTAAAATGGATTATAGATTTTTGGTGTTGAGTTGTAGAAGTTCTTTATATATTTCGGATACTAACCCCTTATTGGATACAACATTTGCAAATATCTTCTCCCATTCAGTAGGCTGCCTTTTGTTTTGTTGATGGTTTCCTTTGCTGTGCAAAAGTGTTTTATTTTGGTGTAGTCCCAATAGTTTAATTTTGCTTTTGTTTCCCTTGCCTCAAGAGGAATATCTAGAAAAATGTTTCTACAGCTGTTGTCAAATTACCACCTATGTATTCTTCTAGGAATTGTATGGTTTCAGGTCTCACATTTAGGTCTTTCAACCATTTTGAGTTTATTTTTGTGTATGGTATAAGAAACTGGCCCACTTTCATTCTTTGGCATTCTGTAGCTGTCCTTATTTTCCCAACACAGTTTATTAAAGAGACTGTCTTTTCCCTATTGTATATTCTTGCCTCCTTTGCCATAAATTAATTGATCATAAGAGTGTGGGTGTATTTCTGGACTCTCTATTCTGTTCCATTAATCTATGTGTCTATTCATGTGCCAGTATATAAATTTTATATTCAACTTTCCCTGTTAGAATTATTGGGTTGTTTCTCTATCAGGTTTGGACCCTGACCAATATAGAACTAACACTGGCCAGTGGTCTAGGAGATAACTCCAAAAAGATGGGATTTAGAGATTTGTTTGGCTGTGTCTTTGGGCTTGAAGGCAGCTCTGAACTACCTGCCAGTGGGAAATGGAATGCTAGCAACGCATGGCATGCTGTGACATCACAATGAATCACGTTATCTCTTGTGATTATGTGACGAGAGAAGCATGTGCCTTGGGAGGCCAGGTGGCTGCCCCACTTGACTATTACAGCAGCAATGATGACCATAAGGACTGTGATGTGGGATGAATTATTCTGAGCATACTTGACAGTTCACCAAAAGAAAATGACAAATTCTCAGCTTAAGTTCTGGTCAAGAACCACGAAGCTTCTGTAACAACTCTAAAAAGATTCTCTCATTTCTTACAGACACTAGGCTGATATCCCTTAAAATCAAACAAACATTTAATGGTGCAGGTTGCCGAATTAAATTTCAATTCATATCTTAAATTAATATAAACTCATAGTCTCCCTAAGTTTTTCATGTGAAAGGGCAAGAATGGGATACTGAAATTTGTAACAGGGACATCTGATTGCATGGAAATAAGACTAACTTGACCCCTCACGTCATTCCACCCCTCCCTGAGCAGTAGAAGTAGCTTCCCTTCTGTGTCAGAGAGGAACAGGCTTCCTTGCTTACAAACATTGTTAGCACTTCCTCCGGGCAGGTGCTTGGAAATGCAATGCCCACCAAACCCATAACTAGTTCATTCCTCAGCAGTTTCCAGAGGAACAGGAGGACCCAGAGAAAACAGGTCATACACCCAAAGAATTGTGAGACTTCACGAATATATATATATATATATATATATATATATATATATATATAATTTATTTATTTATTTATTTGACAGAGAAAGAGATATCACAAATAGATAGAGAGGCAGGCAGAGACAGGGAGAAGCAGGCTCCCCACCAAGCAGAGAGCCAGATGTGGGGCTTGATCCCAGGACCGGAGACCATGACCTGAGCTGAAGGCAGAATCTTAACCCACTGAGCCAACCTGGCACCAGCTAATATATATTTTTAAGCGTATATATTGAGCTATGGTTCACGTGTCATACAATTCATCCGTTTAAAGTGCACGATTTGATGGTTTTTAGTCTAGGCACAGAGAGAGGCAACCACCAGAAGAGCCCATTTTAGGAGATTTCCATCATTGCATTAAGAGACCTCATACACCTTACCTATCACCCACTTATTCCCCCACCGACACCAACTTCTTCAGCTTAGGTAACCACTAATCCACTTCCTGCCTTGATAGATTTTTCCCGTCCTGAACATTTCATATGAATGAAATTATATACAAAAACTAATCGTGTGCTTTATGGTGACTAACATAACACAATCAAATAAATAAATAAACTTTAAAAATTAAAAAAAAAAAGAAATCATATAGTTTGTGGTCTGGGACTGGCTTCTTTCACTCAGTATAATGTTTTCAAGCTTTTCCCAGGTGGTAGCACGGATCAGCACCTCATTCCTTCTTATAGCCAAATAACATTGCACCGTGCGTGGGGCACCTGGGTGGTTCCGTTGGTTAAAGCTTCTGCCTTCGGCTCAGGTCATGATCCCAAGGTCCTGGGATCGAGCCCCACATCTGGCTCTCTGCTCAGCGGGGAGCCTGCTCCCCCCACCCCACGCCTGCCTCTGCCTACTTGTGATCTCTCTCTCTGCCAAATAAATAAATAAAATCTTTAAAAAAAACAACAACACAACATTACACTGTGCAGACATACCAGTTTTGATCCGTTTGCTCATTGTGGAACACTTGGATTGTTTCCACTTCTGACCGTTATCAATAATGCTCCTGCAAGCGTTAGCATAAAAGTCACTGTGTAGAAGTTCATTTCTCTGCGCTGTACACCCCGGAGTGGACTTGGTGACTCTGTGCAGTCATCTCAGGAAATGCCGGACTGTTTTCCAAAGCAGGTGGACTATGTTACATCCTAGCATCAGTAATCGGTTTCTCCCATTGCATGGCTTTTCAGTCTCTGGATGGTGTTCTCTGTGGCACAAACATTTTTAATTTTAATTAAAATGAAGCCTAATTTATCTGTTTGTTTGTGTTTTTCTTTTGTTGATGATACATTGGGGTCCTATCCATAATCCTTCGGCAAATCAGATACATTCCTCAGCAGTGCTGTCTTTACTCTTGAGCTCATCCACGGATGTCTCCATTTCTGGGGTCGTTTTTGGTATATATACATATCTTTTTTTTTTTTCCCTTGTAGCGTCTTCACTAGACTCTTTCTTATAATTTCTGCTAAAATTACTCCCCATCTGTTTGTGCATGTTGTCCATCTTTCTCCTACTAGATACTTCCACATAGTAATCCCAGTTATTTTAATGCCCCCGCTCTGGGAGGGTTGTAGTCGAGTCTGATTCTGTTGATGGTTTTAGTGACCAACAGTGTTTCTTCCTTGAATGCTGAACGTTACTTGAACAATAGAAGAGACAGCAGTGTGGTGTACACTCTGGCCAACAGGCGTGCTGCTCTGTATTTTGAGTCTATTGTGGGAAATTAGTCGATGGAGGCAGAAGTTGAGCTGGGTTTGGGTTGTGTCATCACTGTCCTTCCTTTTGGAGCCCTGTGGACACAGACTCCTATAGCAGTGGCCAACTGTCCTTGGGGAGAAGTCGGGGTGTGGAAGGCTTTGTCTCAATGTGTGTAACCCACTTTCAGCTCAGTGTGGCATAGAAGGTATCTGTCTCTATGCCTTTCCTTCCCCGCAAGCTGGGGAGGTGGGGGGAGGGGGGCACGTGGTCCTGGTCCGGCTTCAGTCTTAGGCATGTCTTGGGTGCGCGTCTGTTCCTCTCCAGGGGTAGCTGATTTCCGGTTGGTACCTGAATGGGTTCTCAGGCCCTGGTTGGCTTCTTGTCCTCCCCAGGGGGTTAGAGGATGTTCTCTTCTACCTTTCCCCCACTCAGCATGAACTTTCACCTCTTCCTGGGGATGAAGGGAATGCTGCCCTTTCCCTAGCGGATTAAGAATTTTGCTTCATGGGAGAACATCTGAGGAAGTGACCAAGGCCTCATGCCAGGAGCTGTAGATCACTGTGGACTGTCAGCAGCAAGGCAGGTCCCGGGCCTTTCTCCTGAGCATCTGGCGGAGGCCTGGCTGGGGGAGACACCCTGCGAGCCAATGTGAACTTGCTCTGTGCACAGGGGGCTCCAGCCATTCCAGACAAATCGGTCCCTCCTTTGCGCTTACAATTCAATAAAATTTTACTGGATTTCATCTTCCTCACTTGTCCTGTGGCCGGGTCTTTCTGCAGTGCTCTGCCACAGGCGAGACGGTTTGGCTGTCCTCTCTCCTCGGAACTCAGAATGACCTAGTTGCCTTTCTGATGAACTCAAGAGAAGTCACAACTTCATAGCTTAGC
Source organism: Lontra canadensis (assembly GCF_010015895.1). Taxonomy (NCBI): domain Eukaryota; kingdom Metazoa; phylum Chordata; class Mammalia; order Carnivora; family Mustelidae; genus Lontra; species Lontra canadensis. The sequence goes on from NW_022630997.1 coordinate 37,216,188, forward strand.
CACCCTTCTATTGTTGTTGGGGCAGGAATGTTTCTTGTGGCTTCTCTATCCTAAGCCAATGCAGAAACCCATAGCGATTATTAATATAATGAGGTTATGGGTAATTTAGATTCTTTGTATTTTATATTTATGGAACTTTTGAATTTTTACAAGTGTATTTGGTTTTACAAGCAGAAAAGAAAAATGAGCTGGGATTCTTCAGAGAAACCGAACCAATAGTGTGTGTATGTGTGTGTGCGTGTGTGTGTGTGTGTGAAACAGGATTTATTATAAGGAATTGGCTCACATAATTATGGGGGCTGAGGAGTTCCAAGATCTGCAGCTGGCAAGCTGGGAACCCCGAAGAGCCGTTGGTGTAGCTCCAGTCCAAGTCTGAAGGCCTGGAAACCAGGAGCACCGATGTGTGGAAGCTCCACTCCAACAGCCAGCATACTGGAGCCCCAAGAAGAGCAGATGTTTCGGTTGGGGGGCAGAAGGCTGACATTCCAGCACAATTAGGTAGGAGTTCTTCTTACTCAGCCTTTGGTTCTATTCTGGTCTTTAACCAACTGGATGAGCCCCACCCACCAACTGGAAAGTTAATCCCCTTCAGAAACACCCTCACAGACACATCCAGAATAATGCTTGACCCAACGTCTGGGTCCCCCATGGCTCATTCAAACTGACACATAAAATTAACCATCATAGTGTTACAATAATAATAATAGTACCATCATAATTCTGGACAGCGTCATAAGGCTGAGACTGATCTGGGAGGCTCGGTGGTGCCAAGACTTTCTCTATCCGCCCTGTTCCAGTGGCCTGGACACCCAGCTGACTTCTGGCTTCCAGAAGCCACTCATTGAGAAATGTTGTCCAGTCTGAACCCACATAAGCCGGACCTTTCTCTTGATGACAAAGGAAGAGCTGAGGCCACCACACAGAGGTCCACCCCTCAAAGGCACCTCACTGCCCTGAGGCCTTAGGAAGCCATGTTTGCTAGCCCTAGGAAGAGCAGTGGCCCACAATGCTTGGGCTGGACAGGTGGCCCGGCCTCACCATCCCACAGTCACAAGGCACTTTCTGAAAGTGGAGGGCTTGCTCCAGATTCCCAGAGCTTCCAGCAAAAAGTGTTTCCAGAAGCAACCAAGGACACTAGTGGTCTAGTGGTTTCCTTTTGAGTCTCGCCCACCCTGGCCTGTGCTCAAATTCTCAAACCTTCGAACTATTGTTTTAAAATTCAGATTCCTAGATCCTACCCATGGAGATCTGTATTCAATAGGTCTCAGGTGTGGCCCAGGACTCTTCATGCGTTACCACCCCCCAGGACTCCTGGGAAATATTCACAGACATTCCTTTTCATGGAGCAACATGCTAGAGTTCAGAAGTGTGTTAAATTCCCCACATTCTCACACGTGCTCCATGAAGGGAGTCAGACGCAGAAAGCAAATCTTCCATGACTCCATATATACCAAGTCCCAGAATAGGCAAGAGGCACGCATGGTGACAGGACTCAGTGGCAGCCCCGGAAGGCACATAGGGACGATGCTGGAGAGAGAGAAATGTTCTACAACTTCATCTGGTGTGTGAATTTGTCAAAAGGGATGGAGCTGTACACTTCAAATATGTGAGCTCTGTTATATGCAAACCATACCTCAGCGAAGTCATTTTGAAAAGCTTGTCAGATGTTACCTCAGAAAAACGATATTTCAGATGTTTACACACCGGGCTCCCATGACATCACGGGATCATATCTGAGAGCATGTGTGTGACTCACTGCTTCTTTCATGCGTTAGGTGCCGCGTGCCAATAAGTCACCCTCTTATCTGTGTATCAGGCTCCTGCTTGATCCAGTAAGACCAGCCCCAGGCCCCCGAGCAGGGTGCTTAGGAAAGAACTGGAGAGTGGAGTGAGGGGCCCCATCTTCAGGAAACTCCGAGTTTAGGCAGTTCTTGCATTCCAGTCCCCTGTGCCACACCGCACTCCTCTGGAGGGACACACACACACACACACACACACACACACACACACAAACACACACTCTGTGCTCATGGAAAAGGAAAGGCTCTGTGGGGTCAACACAAGCCCCACGGGCTCTGTGACCAAAACGCCTCAGAAATCACCATGGGGTTGACTGGTCGCAACTTGAGGGGAGGCCCCTCACGCTTGCCACCAGCACCACTGTTTCCCTAGGGTCCCAGAGGTCAGGAGAAAACTCCACAGGGACAGAAGTTGTGGCTCTGACCTCAGAAATCATGAGCTCTGAATGTGGGGATCAGAGGACCAAGGGGCATTGGGGGAGGCCCCCACAGGGAGCCCTCTGGATTGGCGTTTCCGAGGTTCTAAGCCCGTTCTGCCAACCAACTCGCAGGGTTGCCTGGGGCCATGGTGACCCCGCTGGGGTCTCAGTTCTCCCATCTATAAAATGTTGGACTGGATGATTAATTACCAATTATTATCACCATTATCATGATTACTGTTGGGTTCAAGATCCCTCTCTTCAAATGAAACCCCTTGTAGAGCTCCAGTAAGAAAAAAGAGGGTATCTGATTGTTCTGAGGACCCTACAGCTCTTAAGAATTGTTTAAAAAGTACTAGTCTAGCTGGGCTCCTAGTCCTTGCAACTGAGCTCTGGAAACTGCCCTCATGGAAACCCTCCAGGACTCCAAACGGCCCGACTCCAGCCACTGTGACCTCAGAATGACAGGAAGCACACATAACCGGACCCTGGGAACCCCAACGTGAAATAACTCTGTTCATATTGTGAACAGAATGCAATGATTCTACTACTTGGACTGCCATCGCTGGCCTGCCCTCCCACTCCCCAGTCTGCCTTCCCCATCACCTCAGAATCATCTAGAATTCCAAATGTAAGCAGCAAATCTAGGATAGTCAACTCCACACCTAACTTCTGATGATCACAGATCCCTCTCTAAGACTCTGACATGGGAAATGTCATCAACTGTCACTCCAGAGCACCCATTAAAATGATGGGCCAGGCCCCACGATAAGCACTTTGCACGGATCACCTTGGCCTCTCTCCACCTTGTGAGCCAGGCATTACTGCTATCCCATTATGCAGCTGAGGAAAACAGACTCGGGGTCACCAAGAGGTGGAGCTGGGATTCTGGCAGGTGGGGGGTCAGCCAGTGCTCACAGCCAGGCTATGGGTTCTAAGATATCTTGTCTGGGCCCATCTCATCTCTGAGGATAAGAGCACCATCCTTGGTTGCTGGAGTGATTAAATGAGATGGTCCAAGTAAAAACCCTCAGGGTAGCCCAGATGTGTGTGTGGTAACTCAGTAAAGACTGGGTCCAAATACTTGAGCTGTAAACCCTGCTTCCTAAAACCACCAGACACCAGACAGTCTTCTACAGAAAATAGGATTTATTTTCACATTTCAAGTAAACACAAATAAATGTCCCACAAGTGTATTACATACAAAATCAGTCAATTTATTAACCACAGAAAAATCAAAGCCCTCCAGAAAAGACATGTCCGGGCCACTTCCATTCTTCACCAACTCACGGACTGGGCACAGTTCACGGTGGGTTTGTTCCCGGGTTCGTCTGCATCTGCCCCCATGGACTCCCCTCAAAACCACAGCAGCAAACCAACAGGATTCACAGTGGCTGGGATAAGTGCTGTGGCTGTGGCCCCTTCACTAAAGCCCCAATCGTGTTCCAAAGGCCAAGATCTGGGGTTCCGTGGCTTCAGCCACCAACTGGGGTCCTGCCACAGCACAGGGCAGTTAGTGTCACAGCTTCGTCTCTAGGCAATCTTGTTAATTAAATTATTTCAATTAGAAGAGACATAATGGCCCTTTTGCAACAGCTGGCCTTCCCGCCTCAGTCGAGGAAAGGGCAGCAACCTGTCCCTGAAGCTAAGCCATCACCACCCCAATGTCCAAGGCACGGGTGACCTTGGGCTGGCCGGATGAGGAGTGGTGATATCACATCCGTGATGGGTGTCCAGAAATGGGGCGGTGAGGGAGGGCGGACGCTGGGGAAGCAGCATGGCGGGCCTGGTGGAGATCTGACGCTCAGGAGAGGTCTCGCTCCAGCACATAGTGATGGTGGAAGGCGCACAGGCACCCGGACGGGGCACCGCTGCTGGCGCCTGAGGTGGCCACCTAGGTTAGTCAACATGAGTGCAGCTACTACCGGCCTAGCGCCCCGTGGCCGTGGCCATGGCCGTGGGCAGTTAGCTCAATTGGCCACAGTCCGTGATGACGATCTTCTTAGACGTTTTCCCACTCCTGGAACCGAAAGATTCTATTTTCTTCACGACATCCATTCCCTCTTTAACGTGGCCAAACACGACATGTTTGCCGTCCAACCTGTGAGTCGAGCCAGGTAAGAGTAAGAGTAGTGCAATGTCACCCAATGTCATGGTCACCTGGTCGTGGAACTATTTAGCAGAGATGGCAATTCTGAAAGGGACCTACACAGAAAATCTGGACCCTGCCCTCACAGCTCTGGTACGAGGCCTTGCTGAGCGCCCCCAAACAGACCAGAGGGTCTCTCCCTTCTGGGGCCTGTGCTGCCTCCTCTGCTGCGTGACCTTGTCCTGGGCCACTTAACCTGAATCCTGGTAACCTCATCTACGAAAAGTGAATTATTCTTGTTCTGCACAGGGAGATAACAGGGTGTTAAACTCCTCCCAGAAAATAAGAAGTCCGTGTAAATGGAACAATCTTAATGGTCACGAGTGACAAGGTAAGAGCCAAGACACCACGTGTGGCTCTCTCCATCTGAGAGACTTTCAAGAATCTAAACAGCCCCTTAGTCCAGTGCCAGCAAGGCCAACACTGGTTACCACCTGGGGCAGAACTGCAGGACCCATCAGAGGTTCCATGGAAATAGCAGAGGGCAGGCAGAGCCAGCAGGCACCTGCCCAGCCCTGACATCTGTGTCCCTTCTGGCCTGGGGGCTAGAGACAACCAGGACCAATCTATCACTCAGGTCTCTCTAAAGTCCTAGGAAATGGGCTTTGTGAAGTCTTAGCTCTTGGCCAGCTAATGTCCCCTCAACCCCATATGCCTCAGGGCTAGGATGCAGGGAACTCTGGGCAGAGGAACTTATTAGGTAGTGGGACAGCGACCAGGGAAGACACCCCTAAAATCCACAGGCACGTGGGCCACAGACCTCCATGGTGCATTCCAAGCTCAAGGCAAGCCGGGAAACAACAGGTTAAACCAAGCAAATAGGCTTCCACCACAGGCCACCTTGAGGCCCGTGAGTTCTGCAGTATGTCCCAGACGGATGTGGTACAAGTCCTTTGGCACAACACATGAAGGAAATTCCAACTGACAGCAAACAGAAGCCTAACACAGACACAGTTCTAAGAACAACCCAAATTCCCCCTCAGTCCTTTCATGAATTTTACCTTCTCTCATAGGGACACACATCCCAGCGGAGGGCTGCCGCCCCAGAGCATGGTCCAGCCTCATGCTACCCTTCCCCGGAAGCACACAAACCCTCTTCTGGCTGCAAGGCCAGCCCTCATGTGGAGCCTGGGGCAAGGAACTCACCAGTCTGTCTTTATGGTGCAGATGAAGAACTGGGAGCCGTTGGTGTTGGGGCCTGCGTTCGCCATAGACAGGACACCTAGAGAAACAGGCAGGAGTGAGCCAGGCTGCCCCAGGAGGCCCCTCACTGGGGAACCATTCACAAGAGCAGACAGTTTCCAGCATAGCAAGGACACTGGGGTCTGATGGTCCTGGAGCTTGAAGAGGACAAGCAGGGCCCAGAGGACGACTGGCTCCCCGGGGCCCGTCCCCCCTGTGCTGCCACAGGAAGGACAGGGCCTTGTGGAAGCTCTCCGCGGCAGAGCCAGCATGGGAGTTTGGCGCACTGCATCCTGGGTCTTAAACGTGACACAACACTGGGTTTTATTGAAAGGCTTTCTCCCCAGCTTCTCAAAGAAAGACTTGTTTTTAAACGGAGAGCTCAGCACGACAAAGCTCCAGGAAAACCAACACTCCAACCCAGAGTGCTGAAGGAGGGAAGGGGCATCGCTGGGTATCGGGAAATCGGACCCGGCCACCCAACCGTGGTGGGCATGGTGGGCTGGGTAGGCAGGCCAGCAGCCGGGCCAGAGCTCAGGGCACTCAGAACAGGGAATGGTGGCCCCCACTCACCTGGTCCCACATGCTTCAGTGTGAAGTTCTCATCAGGAAAGCGGCTTCCATAAATGGACTTGCCCCCAGTGCCATTGTGATTGGTGAAGTCTCCCGCCTGCGAGCACAGAGCACCTTCTGAGCAGCCAACCACCAGCGCTGGCAGGAGAAGGCTGCCGCGGCGCAGGGACATGGCCCCCAACCCACTTGGGGCCTCCCCAGCCAGAAGCCCCGCAGGCCAAGGGGTCAGAAAACATCCAAAGATGTCCGGACTCCTAGCTTCAATGTTTTCTGCCATTAATCACTACCCTACCTTCCAAATGATCCACTTTTTAATTTGGGCAGGTTTTTTAAAAGACTCTCAAAGGATCTAATAGCTATTCTGTGATGATCTGTAGATAGTGACCTAGAATTTTCTACCTACAGCTCTTGGAGGGGAGACAAGGAGGTGACCAGGGAGTCCGTGTTCCCAAGTCTGGTCGGGGGAGGGTGGGGGGTGGAGCAGCAGCTGGCCCAGAGCCAATTCCCTATGCTGAGCCCCCCTTCTCCCGCATCACCAGGCCTCGCGGCCTCCCTACACCTTGCAGACCCAGGACGGAGTCCCCCCGGGTCTGGCATCCCTCCTCACAGCTTGCCCGAGGTTTCCAAGGGAGCGGTGGCCAGAAGAGCCCGGGCCCTGGCCAAGGACTCACGGCTATCTTCCTGAGATATGACCCTCAGGTGAGAGAGAGAACCCGACCAGCCTGACCTAAGCACCTACAAATGCCAGTAAGGTGTCCCCAGACAGGATGATTCAAAACCCTGGCCTCAGCCTCCCGTGCCACCAACTCATGCCTCAGAGAGCCCTCCAGCCTTGGAAGGGCCCGCTCCTGCCAGCTGCTGTTCAGAGGAAGACCCTCGCCCGGCTCAGGACAGTCCCTTCAGCTTCTTCTTCATCCACTGCCTCCCTCAGGCAGAGCTGGGAGGGCCTCGGCGGCAGAGAGCCACAGGCCTAGCCAGGCATGTCCCACAGCCACAACCTCCCTTCCCGTCCCTGCAGTCATCACATTGGACACGTCAGCAGGCCCAGCCCCAACCCACTGCCACTCACCGCAGAGGATGACAGCCCCAGGGAGGAGTGGAGGGAATGGGGCAGAGAACTCTGGGTGGGAAGGACTTCAAAGAGCTCATGACACTCGTGTCCCTGCCTCTATGGCCTGCTGGCCTCAAGACACCAACCCCTGTCTTACGGGGCCTGATCTAACAGAGGACAACCCCCAGCACAGCTGGGGTCCTGACCCTGGGAAGTTCTTGCTGTCCTCCTCTATCCCAAAACTTCTGACACAGCCTTACTGAGGTTTTTGAAAAAACAGGCAGCACACATGACTAAAGAACATTCATTTAACCAAGAAAGATGCCCCGCTCTAAAGGAGAAGCTCCGAGTCCAGACCCGTGCGTTCTTGTTGGAGCCGTCTCCCTCCCTCCCTCCCAACCTCCCACGCCAAGCACTCAGTGGGACACACGGGGACGTGGCCGGAGACGGCCTAAATACGCTGATCCTGCAAAGCCTGAAGATCTACTCCCCGCCCCCGTGCACAGCTGGATCTCAATGCCGGTTCCCACCAGCCCATCCTGCCCCTGGCTCCGTTGCTCAACCGCCGGGGCCACCCAACCCACTCCACCCTCTCTGAGTGAGAAGACAGGCCAAGAGGGTAATGCGTCCTCTCCATTCAGTATCTCACAACCACCCTATAAGGTGGCCCCTGCTGTCCCCCCCACCCACCGACAGGGAAGTGAGGCAGACAGGGCTGCTGTACCTGACACATGAAGGATGGAATCACTCTGTGGAAAGTAGAGCCTTTGTAGCCAAAGCCTTTCTCCCCAGTACACAGGGCTCTAAAGTTCTCTGAGGGTTGAAGGAAGACAGAGATCAGCAGGGCCAGGCCTCAACTCCAGGGTCACAACTCGTTCAAGCCTGCACCCTTTTACCCCCCAGGAGGTGAACAGGGGGTGGAAAGACCCCAAGCCTGCTCCCCGGGTCTGTTCTGGCTGTGCTACCCAGGGCAGGTCACCTTCTCACAGCTCAGTGTCCCGGTGTCCAAGCACTGTGACAAGAGCACAGGCTCCTGGCAGGGAATCCCTAGGCCATGCAGCCACTGCCCCACCAGGCACCAGGAGGGAGGAAGGGGTCCCGGTGGAAATTTACATAAGGCTATACTGGACTGGTGGGCAGGGCCAACACCGAGGCTCAGAGAGGGACAGAAAGTTGCCACAGGGTTACCCAGCAGCTGAGCCTCATGTGGAACTCTCATCTGGTCGTGGGTCTTGGTGCCCCAACTCCTCTCACCATCCCACGCATCTGGCCTGGCCCCTCTCTCTTCCATCTAGACCAGACTCAGAAGGCCCCAAGTCCCGTCTTACCTGCTGTTTTTGGGACGACATCTGCCTTCAGCTGTGGGGAGGGAAGGGGCCAAGAGAAGATGGTCAGTCCAGAAGTAGGTGAGAGAAGAAACCTCCTCACCAACCAACCCCCACAGCGGCCAAGGAGCCCCATCCACTTGCGGGGCTCCCAGCCCTCAGCAAGAGGCAGCCTAGGCAGCTATCATCTCCGCCAGTTGTTTCCTGAACCCAGGCTGGGAGGAGGCAGCCTCGGTTTCCCTAGCTATCAGAAGACATGACAGTGCCATCCTGGCCTACTTCTAGGATCAAAGCTGGCAGAGCTTATACAGCTTGACCCCAAGCATCAGAGACTCAGGGCCGGGAGAGGTGCCAGTCCAAGCTCAATGCACAGAGGGGAAACAGGCTTCAAGGCAGGGGAGTGGGTGGGTGGGTAAGGAGAGGCTAGAGCCCCATCCAAACAGCCTTCTTGAGTCCAAGCTTCAGAAGCCACCCTGCCACAAAACCACAAAATAAAGGGGAGTAAGGAGAGTGGTCTCCATTTTCCAGAAGGGAAACTGAGGCCTACCAGAGGTCCCTCTGTTCAAAAGAGGGTCTGGCTTGAGAGCCACACCTGAGCTTCCCCATTTGTTCCCCCTACTTGTTTCTTACTTTGTGAGTCCGAGAGCGTGGCGGGGTTGGAGTTGGGATGCAGGTCCCCTGGGCACTCTACCCCGACTTGCGGGGGGCCGCCCGGGTCCGTCTGGGGGTAGAAGCCCCCAAGGCCCGCCCGGCAGGAGAGGAGGCCGGCTGGCCTGAAACCACCTCTGCTCCTGCCCCAGCGCCGGGAGGCGGGGTGAGTCCCACCGAGGGGGCGGGGCCGGACACCTCATTACGCAAGGGCAGCCACGTGAGCACCCCGCCAGCCCGCTGCCCGGACCCTCGAGCCCCCGGACACCCGCCCTCGAGCTCCCGGGTCTGGGCGCTGACCCCGCGAGGTCGCAGGACCTCTCCCCGACCTCGGGGCCAGCCAGCAGGGCCGGGATCCCACAGTCCACGACCTGACCTTGAGCTTTCTCCTCCACACTTGCCCTCCCTCCCGCCTCCACTACTCCAAAGTGCCGAGAGGATACCGTAAGAGACCAATCTGATGCCCCCCTCTAGGGATGGGGAAACTGAGGCCATGGCCAGGGGCGGGAAGCAAGGTCTCCCAGCCAGTTGGGCACAGCGCCGGGCCCGTCCCCGTGCAGTACGCTCACCTCCAGCACCACGCGGCCGAGCGGCTGCCCGTCGGCGCCCACGTCCAGGTACACGAGCGGGTTCCGGGAGGAAGAGGACGAGTCGCGGGAGCCGCCGCCGCTGCTGCTGCTGCTGCAGGCGCGGGCCGCGGGGAGGCGCAGCGGCGCGGAGCGCGGGACGGGGAGCAGGCCGAGCAGGCGGGGACCGCAGCGCAGCGCCAGCATCGCGGCTGCGGGTCGGGGCGGGAGAGCAGCGGCGGGAGCTGAGGCGGCGGAAGCGACGGCTACGCGCGCAGAGGTTGGAGTCAGCCACGGCCCCGCGCCGCCGTCTTTATTGGTCGGGCCGGCCTTGAGGCCCCGCCCCCACCCGCACTGCCCGCCCCCTCCGGGCCTGTTCGCGGGCGACCCCTGGCGGCCGTAGCGGGCGGCACAGCCAGGCGGCTGGGGCGATGGAGCGTGAGCTCCTTGCAACCGGTTCCCCAAGGACCAGAGACCTGAGGGGCAGACACGACCTGGCAAAAGGGGGCCAGTTCCATTTTGTAAGCGTCCCAGATTAAAAACAGAGAGAGGGAAATATGCTAAAACGTGGTTAACTCCAAAATAAGGGCATCCATATGTTTTTATTTGAATATAACAAAAATCTCCGTTTGAGCCCCTGTATAGGCCTCCCCTCCACCCATAGACCCTGCAGACGGAGAGATCAAGAGAGACAGTGGGTGAGAGACAAAGAAGGTGGAGGTGAGAGGTGAACAAGAGTGAGAGGTGCAGGAGGACACAGGCAGGGACCCCTCCCCTGCTGACCACAGGCCTCCGAGTCCTAGTCTGGCCCTTTCTCCAGACACTTCTGGACACCAGATCGTCTTCCCACACAACTGGAACTCAGCAGGTCCCAGCGGGCTCTGGCCAGGCCCCAGCTCTCCACGGGGTTGGGTCCGATGCCCCCTCCCCAATGCCATAGACAGACAGTTCTGGTCCCTAGCAACAGGGTCAGCTGGCTGCTGGCTTCCCTCCCACCCCAGTCACCCCAAGAACACACCTGCAGGTCACACAGTACAGGGGTGATTCCACAGGGAATGCAAGGAAAAGTGAAAAGGTAAGGCAGAAAGAGAAGGGGAGCTGAGAACCCTGGTGAGGAGAATTTACCCCACGTGTTAAGGGGCTTCATGGAAGCGTGGTAGGGGTGGGGGTCCACAGTTGGTAAATAATAGGGGCCCAGGCAGAGCATCTCAGCAAGCACCTGTGCTCTCCGGGTGGGAAACAAGGACCCAGAGTGAGGAAGGCACTGCCTGGGGCTAGGAGCACCCTGCACCTTTCTCTGTCAGCCTGCACCTGTCAGACCTCTAAGCCTCAGTTTCCCCACTGGAGAATCAAGATGGGGTGGTAGTCCTTACTCTGCTTCTTCCCAGGTCTGTTTCAAGGGTAACATGAACAAGAGAGAGGGGCGTGTGTCGACCGTTAAGTGCTGTGCTATGAGCATCAGTGATGGACAGGGTCTAGACTGTCTTCGCTTCAGGTCTAGGGCTGCGACAACAGTGGGTCTCAGCTGCAGGGGCTCAGAGGTCCAAGGGGCCCAAGAAGAGGGTGGAGGCTGAACCTTAGGGTGTGGGCTTGAACTGAGACCTGAATCAGCTCCTGGGAAGGGGTAAGACGGCAAAATGCTGGCCCGAGTAAATTTGTGAGGTTAAAGCAGCATGTCTTAGGCTCATTAGAATTCTGGCCTTGGCTCTTTCCTAGAAGTTTACAGTCTGCTTCTCTTCTCCTGGCCCAGGAGAAGCCTGGTCACTCAGTGATGGCCCAGCTGCATCTTGGAGCCCAGAGCCTCCCCAGGGTCCAGCCCAGGATGGAGCCTCACTCTGTCCTGGGGAATGGCTCCTCCTTTCTCATGATTATCATGCCCTGAAGTAGAGCAGGGCTGAATGGGGAGTCGGCTTGCCCCCTGCCCCATCTGGGGCCCACAACAGTTTCCCAGATCCCCAGCCCCGCATCAGTGCGTACTGTCGATTTGAAAGAGGAAGAGAGGAACCACCTCCCATGTCGGTTCCAGTTCCTTAGTTCACACAGCCCTTCGCTACACCAGGTGGATTAATGGTGCCCCGTGGTCCTTCAAGCCTGCTCCTGCGGGGAAGCCTCCGTCTATCCCCCACCCCAACGAAACCTGAGCAGCCCTAACCCAGGGAAGAGCTGCCTTCATTCACTCAAGCACTTTAGCTCTTGGAGCCCTTCCCCGGCCCTTAGTGTATCTGCTTCCCAGCCATAGCCTGGTTGGCAGTTCCATTTTGCAGGTGGGGAAGGAAAGTCTTAAGAGACAAGAGAGTGAGTTGTCTGGGGCTGGAGGGTTGGAGCTGGGAGGACTCTGATCCCAGGGCAAGGGTGTACTGCATAGGCCAGATCCTTCCCGCTGCCATCATGGAGCTGGGAATGGGGTGGGGAGGGCAAGAGAGACAATCCAGGGACAGACAACACAGCAAGAGAGAGGCTGAGGAGTTAGCCAGAGGAGGCTGTGGAACTCAAGGGACAGGGAAGATGGTTTCTGCCTGGGGGGATCAGCCTGGACACAACACATTTGAGGGGGCAGAGACACAAAGATGTCCCCAGAGGGGCAAATGAGCCAGAGGCAGCCCAGCGTACCTTCAAGGAAAGGCTGCAATATTGACCATAAGCTGAAAGCCTGGGGTGTGGGTAGGGGGAAATCACAGAGGGTCCTGAAGGCCAGGCTGAGGTATAACGTTATTGGATAGCACTGGGGAGCCATGGATGGTGCAGTGCCCCCATCCCTATGACTCCAAACTGAGAACTAGCCTCATTCACTCATGTTACTCCTACCCTCTTTGGAAAATCAATGTCATCACTCCCTCCTGCTCAAGCCGAAGAAATTTCCACCTTCCCCACAGGCTGAGCTGTGATGTCATCCTTACTTGTACTGTCCTCAGCGGCTTCAGGAGGAGGGACGGTCCCTGGGCTGAGCCCTGAACGGAAGCATGCCCAGCCCTCGAGGACTCCCGGCCCAGGTGAGACTGGGCAGGTGTCAGCACTCAGATGGCTCTGAGGCTATTTATAGACTCTGTGTCATCCTCAGAAACAGCAGTTTCTCTCCACTCGGCTAAAGTGGCTTCTCATTCAGGATGTTAATGGCTTTTGTCACCTGGGGATCCTGTGGGATTCCTTTAGGTATCATAGAGCCAAAGAACAGACAGGTCATGCTGACATTCAGGGGTGACAAATTCAGACGCCTAGGGGGCCAGGCAGTGACATACACAGTGAAACATACTAGGCAAGTCTCTAGGGAGTGAGGGGAGACAGTGCTATGTCCAAACACCCCAGTTAGAGGGGCAGCTGCTTCCCAGGCCAGCCAATTGTGTACGTGAGACTATGGACCCAGTACAGTGGATCTTCTCTTTTTTCAACAAAATCTGAAAATCTTGGGCTTTATGGAAATCTCCCCATTTTTAAGTGTTGGGAACAAATTTTAGAATAAGCATTGAATGAGCTGTAAACAACATATCCACAACATAGATAGGACCTCTGGGCCAGCATTTTGCAAGTTCTGATCTCCACTGTACAGATGAGAGAACTGAAGCTCAGAGAGGCACAGGGACCTGCCCATGGTCACACAGCCTGGAAGTACCGGGATGGTGGACAAACCCCTCTCTTCACTGTTGCCAGGACCCCTTCTGCAAGAGTCAGTTGGCAGCCGTGTTTTCCAAGCACCTGTTATATGCCGAGCCTGAGATTTGCCCTGGAGATACGGGACAAAGTCCGGGATAGGCACTCACGGTGCCAGGTGGTTCTAAGTGCTATTGGGCAAGCCTCTCCCAGGCAGCCCGTGTGTGTGGCAGGCGTGCCTGTCATGGCTGTCATGAGGGATGAAGTTAACAGTGGTCCCGGAGACCTTTCCTGAAGGGGCAGGGAGGGAAGTGCTATGGGCAGGGGGTGGATTTTCATGAATGATCAGTGCCAGTATCAGGCGCGGGGACAACGTGCCTTGGACTTCATTTCTCTTAGTTCCTTTAGAGGGGGCTGGGGTCCAGGAGAGTATCTGTCATGGCCGGCTGACAGGGAACCTGAAGGAGAAGTCCTTGGCGGAGAGCTCAGAAAGCGAGCCACCCCGCCCGCACAGGCCCTGGGAAGGCTGCACTCTGGGCACTCCCCCGTGCCATTCCCAGACTTCACGGAGCAGCACAAAAGCTTCGGTGTCTCTCTACTGGCTTCCAGGAACCACAGGTGGGTCTGTTCCTGACCATGCTGTGAACCAGAGCATGGCGGGAAGCAGGGAGAGGCCTGCAGGGGAGGTTTCCCTTAAGGCCCAGGAGGGTGGAAGTCACGGTGACCAGAAAGAGGCCCAAGAGGAGGGTCTGGGGAAACTCCCCTTTCCAGAGTCCAGCTGGGCTTTAGAAGTTGGTTGTGTGTGTTGTGTGGGCCCCTGGGAGAGGCAACCAGCAGGCAGGGCTGGCTCCCCACCCATCCCCTCCCCAGCTGCTTGGCTCTACCACAAGCCACCTGGTCACAGGAAGAAGTGGAAGGAACTCACTTGCTGAATGTATCTGCTAGCCACGGTGATGGGGACAGCGCTGGGGGCCAAGGAAGTCTTCCTAAGAAGCTGCCCCCAAGGGGAAAAGTTGGGAAGGACGGTGGAGGCTGGCCCTGGGGGAAGGGGTAACTGTCAGCCAGCCCCGGGTCCTGAAAGTGTGGGTTTTGAGACAGGCAGAACTCTGTAGAAACCTGGCTTCCTATTTCATTCATTCACCCCCCAGCTTTGCTCTGCACCCTGCTGAGCTCCTGCCACTTTCTCCAGGGATTAGAAATATGGTGGTCATTGGACAGAAAAGTAAACTTATGTTTTCACTGGGAAGAGAGAGAACAACCATTAAAAAAAAAAAAAAAAAGGAGAAGGAAGATGCTCTTGGACAGTGGTTGGTGCTGTGCACAAGTGAAGCAAGGCGCCGTGCTCGGCAGGGGCTGGGGCCAGAGCTGAGGGGGCGTCAGTGTGGCCTGACCCAGGAGGAAACATTCGGACCAAATCACATGTAGCTGTGTGAGCTCAGGGAGGTCAGTCTTGGCTTCTTGGAGCGTCACTGTCCTCATCTGTAAAGAGGGGTTAATAATGCCCATGTCACAGAATTGTCCATATTAAGGAGAAGGACATGGTGAAGGGCTTTGAACATACTCAGGTCTTGATGAATGAACGAATGTAGGCATGCATCCCACCTAGCCCAGGCCCACGTGGGAGTCAGAGTCAGGGCAGAAAGCATGATTTTGAGGGAATGATATTGGGCCCTGTGGATATGTACCCTCAGGTGTGCCCATGGCAGTTTTATGAGTGGAGATTTTTTTAAAAGATTTTATTTGTTTGTTTGTTTATTTTTTGAGAGAGACATGGAGAGCAAGTGAGCATGGGGAGACGGAGAGAAGGGGGAGAACCTGGAGCGCAGGGCTCAACTTGGGGCTCGATTCCAGGACCCTGAGATCAGGACCTGAGATGAAATCAAGAGTCAGATGCTTAACCAACTAAGCCACCCAGATGCCCCATGAGTGGGCTTTTACTACTGTCTGCCCAAGACTCCCCTTAATGATCTAATAGTGCAATCCTTATGCCAACTGGTATGTCCTGTTTGGAGGCCTCCTTGAGTGTATTCACGGCCACTGCATCTTTGGTTCACAAAACAGCCTAAGAGGCTGGCTGGGCTGAGCTGTCACCTCACTTGATGGAAGAGGAGGCTGGAGCTGTAAGTAGCGGGATGGCAGGCCTCCCAGGGTGACACAGAACAGCCAGGATTTGAGTCGGACTCACTGGGCTCGGGGTCTTTCCACTGTCTAAACAAAGTTATGATTTTCTTTTCTTCTTTCTACCTTTTCCCCATGCCCACCCCCATGGAGGCCGTCTCCAAGATGGCCCCCCGTGTTCCCCTAGTTGGCCCAGCCTGCTGCGGTCCCCTCACCCTGCATGTCAGCTGGACCGAATGACTCCCTCCCAGCAAACAGAATATGGCAGAAGTGATGGGATGCCCCTTCTAAGCCTGGGTTACAAAGCAGCCGTGCTTTCTGCCTTGGGCTTTCTCTCTCTTTCTCCTCACCGGCTGCCATACTGTGACACTCAGGCAGCTTATAGAGGTCCCCAGGTGAGCCACCAAGTCTGGCTAGCAACTCTGTGAGGGATCTGGACGTGGACCTTGGGCAGCCTGCCAACAGCCTTGTGAGTGAGCTTGGAAGCGGATCCTGCAAGTCCAGTGGAGCCTTGGGATGATTGTGGCCCCAGCCAATGGCCCGATTACAACCCCTGAGAAACTCTGGGCCAGAGGCATGCAACTAAACCACACTTGGACATTTGACCTTGTAAACTATGAGATGATGAATTTTTGTTGCTTTAAGCCCCTCAATATTGGGATCATTTGCTATGCAGCAACAGATAGCTAATACACCCCCCAGCTAGGGGCCTTTAAGGCCAGCTCGGATCCCGTTGCTGCACACACAGCCCATCATTGATCTGCCATCTTAGCAGACTTGTGTCATCCGCTGTTCTTGGCAGAGACCTCGCGGGCACCGTTGGAAAGAACCAACCCCGGGAGACAGAGCTGCCCTGTCTTGGTGAATTCGTGCAGTGGGCTGGCTGTTTTTGTCTTGTTCCTCTGAAGGTACACATGATGAAGGCTGCGAGAGAGGAGGAGCTGGGAGGAAGCCATCAGGGGGAGGGCCTGAGCAGGGGTTTGGCCCTGGCATCTCTGTGGCTTCTGGGAAGGGACGGTGCCTCACTTTATGACTCCGTGCTGGGCTCTGCGCTAAGCACTTTCTTTCTTTCTTTTTTTTAAGATTTTTAAAAATGTATTTATTTGAGGGGCACCTGGGTGGCTCAGTGGGTTAAGCCTCTGCCTCCGTCTCAGGTCATGATTTCAGGGTCCTGGGATCAAGCCCCACGTTGGGCTCCCTGCTCAGCGGGGAGCCTGCTTCCCCCTCTCTCTCTGCCTGCCTCTCTGCCTACTTGTGATCTCTCTCTCTCTGTCAAATAAATAAATATAATCTTTAAAAAATTTTATTTATTTGACACAGAGAGAGAGATCACAAGTAAGCAGAGAGAGGGGGTGGAAGCAGGCCCCCCGCCAAGCAGAGAGCCCAATGCAGGGCTCGATCTCAGGACCCTGAGATCATGACCCGAGCCGAAGGCAGAGGCTTAACCCACTGAGCCACCCAGGTGCCCCCGCTAAGCACTTTCTGTTCATCGTCCCGGTCCTCAGGAGGACCCGGCACAGTGAAGGTTATCCCTGGCTTACAAATGAAGGAATGGGGACCCAGGGAGGGTAAGCGATTTGTCCAAAGTCACACTAGTGAGGAGTCTGAAATGTTTCCCAGTTCTGCTGGGCTGTGTGTCTTTCTTCAAGAGTTGGGTGGGGGGCAGAGCTCCAAGCAGCAACTCTCAGTTGAATTACAACAGGTGTCATTCTCTCTAGGTGGCCTTTCTTCCAGCTAGCCTGGCGCTGTGCTTGGTTACTTAGATCCACAATCCCATCTAGTGCTTAGGATAACTCTGCAGAGGACAGGCTGTGGTCCCCATGGAATGGATGACAGCTCCCAGCCCAAGAGGGAGCCTATGATATGCCCAAGGCCACACAGACACCAGATGACTGAGCTGGATTTGAACCTAGGTCCAGCTGACTCCAAAGCTTGCACTGTCCTCCACCACTGGCTGGGCCTCCCTGCCCTGAAGAATCTACCATTGCCTTCCAGCCCTGCAGAAACAGTTTCCACTAGTACAGGGGAGCGACATGCCCTGAGTGTATTCGCACAGCCCTGCCTAGAGTCAACGGGAAAAGGAGCCGGCTGGCAGGACCCAAGAGGTTCTTAAGCGCAGCCCAGGTTGGCCTTTGTCCGTGCCCCTCACTCCCACCTTTGTTTTCCATGCCCTGAGTGGCATCATTATGCTAAGGGGAGAGCCCCACTGCCAGGCTCCCTAGGAGTGGGACTCGAGCCTTTGCCAAGGCTAAAACGCTGCTTGGCCAGACCTTGTCTGAGCTCTGGGCTCTCTGCCCTGTGGCCGCGGGAGGCAAACAGCCTGTCATTCTGCAATCTCCTTTTCCTTATTTGGTCTGCCTCTCCTGTTGACCTTGCTAAGTTTCTCGAATCTATTGGCTTGACCCTCCATCTCTCCTTACTAACATTAACACCACTCACCACTCGATTAGAGTAAGTCCTCTGGCAGATCAGCGTCGCCTGCCTTCTAATTGAGGTGGCCCATCCCTGACGACAAGTGTTTGTCTTTTTTCCCAATTAAAATAAGTGCTACGGTCCTAGGTGCCTGAGGACAACAAGCTCAGCTATCACTGACCGCGTGCTTCATAAGCTGCACGTGGTAGGAATTTACATTACCTCTTAATCCTCCCGTGGTCCTTGAGAAGAGGTTCTTGGGTTAACGGTTCTTTAGAAATGAAGTCTCCAGAGAGGACAGAGGTTATGTAAGCCGTCCATGGTTACACGGGCCTTCCCCCCAGGGTTAAATGAGTGGCTGAGCTATATTTGGCCTGGCTCCGCCTAATCCCAGGACTTGGCTGCTCTACCCTCTACTGTCGCTGAATTTTAGTACAAAAGGTCAGCAGGTGCAGGTCAGGCAGGGAGAGGTGTCCATTTATATAACAAAGATGAGCAGAAGCTCTGAAAATTGATCAACTCGCGGGCTAAAACAGCATGTCAGTATCAGAGGCCCCGCCGCCGGGCGAGTCTGGGCAAGTCAGGGGATCACCGGGCGGGCCTCCGGGACATGGGGACAAGCCCAACAAACACAGCAGGACACAACCTGGAAGGAGGAGGCGCAGGGATGCTGGGAATCAAGGGTATGCAGAGCAGCTCTAGCAAGGCTGTTCACTGGCCAGGAGAGGGGTGTGGGCACAGGGCCATCTCCAGGGTGACGGGGACTGTCCTGGGTGGACCACACAGTGGGGGTCTCCAGGCCTGAAGCAGGACCAGCAGGAGACAGATCTGGGCCTATTTAGACAAGAAAGCTCTCTTGTGTGTCTAAGCAAGTGGGCCTCCATGCCCTCTCCCGGCCATGGTGTGGCGTAGGGAGCCACCAACTGATTTCCTGGGGGGTGGCCAAAAGGACACAGAGCGACCCCATAAGCCTGAAGTCTTGGAGATCATGGCAGGGCAGGGACAAGTACCAGATGGAAACAAGGACAGTAGACGCCAGGGGGCCAGCAAGGACAGTGCCGACAGATGCACAGCCCTGCTCTCTCGGCACTCCATAACCCCAGGGGCTTAGAGGTCATGCTGGGAGAAAGGATGGGGGAAGGGCCTTCCCCAGATGACTCAGATAGTTTCCACCATTTGGCCAAAACAGGAACTTGAAAAAGAAATTAAGTTCTGTATCAGAAAGTAAATTTAGTTGTGTTTCTTGCACACTTGGGTTTATGGGCTACAATTCATATCCATTATATGATTCAAGGCTTCCAAGCAACCGGGGAAAATATCTGCGATACACTTTAATACAACAGTTGTTCATGAAAATCAACAAGAAGAATGTTCACACCTCAGGAGAAAACACAGAGAGGAAATGGGGAGGCAGGTCACAAAATGCGAACTATAAATGGCCGGAAGTCTGAAGACAAAGAATGTTCCAGCTCACTGAAAGACATGTCGGCAAAAGGGGGCGTCTGGCTGGCTCAGTCAGTACAGCATGTGACTCTTGATCCCAGGGCTGTGAATTTGAGACCCCCGTTTTTTTTTCCTTAAAAAAAAAAAGGGGGGCACAGTATTAAAAAAGAGGAGTAGAAATGTCCACGGCAGGCATGGAGTGTCATTTTAGCCTTGCGTGCTGGTCCCCATTTACCCGCATGCGCCGAATGTTTCTTCGTGGTTCTCTACAGCAGCTCGAGCCTCCCTCCCTGACTGCCCCAGCGGCCCGGGCAAGCACTGCTCCCACTCCTGCCTGTGAGGCCTGGGGGTTGGCAGGGGATGTGGTGGGGACTCAGGCTGCCACACTCTGAAATCCACCCTCACGGTCACCCCTGAGCTATGCTCACAGCCACTAACAGAGTGTGACAGGGGTGCTAAGGCAGCCCCCACTCCTGGGAGACGTGAACTCCTCTGGCCGCTGATTTGGGCTAGAGGACTCCCCCAGCAGCAGTGCAAGAGGATTCCATTCAGCTACACTGTGCCCCCACCCCCCGCCCCGGTCCCGCAGTCCCTCTCTTTCTCCTCCCTGCCCCCTTCCTTCCATCCCTCTGTCCTTCACTCAAGGGCAGACTTGAACAGCAGTCTGACAGCTCTCCCACTCTTCCCCTTCTCCTACCCCATTTCCTTTCATGGGCATTTTCCTTCATATGCTTCTTGGACATCTAATCCTGTCTTGGTGTCTGCTTGCTAGAGGCACCCGGCTACAGCCAGCTGGGGCTCCTCCACACACAAACCCGGCTCTTTCCCCGTGAGTCCGCTGCTGCCAATAGGCCTCCTCCCTCCCTAAAGGCCATGGTGTTGCTGCACTCTTGTCCTAGAATGTCTACCCGGAGCCCACCAGGATGGCATACAAGGGGGATTACGGTACTAAGAGATTCCCCACCAGCTCTCCTGTCCCCCATCCCAGGGAGGTATCACATGTACCCCCAAACCAGTCTGCTCCTGCTCTGCCCCCATCAGTGAGCCATAATGAAGTACCACAAGCTGAGGGGCTTTGACAACAGAAGTCTGTCCTACAGTTCTGGAGGCCAGAAGAATCAAGATGGCCGTTCCTTCTGAGGGCGACGAAGGTAGGGTCTGTTCCAGGCCTCTCTCCTCGCCTTGTAGATGTCGTCTTCACCCTGTGTCTTCACATCATCTTCCTCCCATGCCTGTGTGTGTCCAAAATTCCCATTTTTATAAGGACACCAGTCACTGTGGACTAGGTTCCCCCTAATGACCTCATCTTAACTACAACAGCAACAACCTTATCTCCAAGTAAGGCCACCTTCTGAGATCCTGGGGGGTGAAGACCTCAACATAGGTCTTCAACCCTTAATCGGGTCCCACAGCAGGCCACTAGGGACTCAACATCTCACCAGTGTTTTAGCAAAACCACTCTCCTTCCCCTCCTCTTGTACCCGCAGCTTCTCAAACCCCTCAGGACCTGGTCGTGAACCTCAGAGAGGCAGGACTCGGGGACCAGAATGGTGTCAGAATTGTCCTTCCCTCTGATGACAGAAATTTGTTCCTGGACAAGGCTGGGCCCAGACTTCACCCGGGAGACTCCTCAGCCTCTGGCGAGGCCTTTGGTAGGCCAAGCTACCCGTTCACCAGGCAGACCCAGATGTGCCAAATCCCATTCAGACTTCAGCTGGGAACCCAGTTCCTAGACTAGAGTTCTCTACCTGCTGACAGCAGCGCGCCTGCTGCTTCCTACCTCAGGGCTTTTATGGGGTGATGTCTGTAAGGTCCTTTGCCTGGCATGCTGAGCACTCAATGAACAGTTACTGTTACTACCCTTATTTCCAGTGCTATGAACTTGGCTGTTTCCTCAGGGACAGGCATCACCTCACTTCTCTACCCTTCTTGTGTGTGGCACCTATGGACCCCCACTGGGACAAACAGAAGACTTCTAATCTGGAAGCTTTCAGAGCACCCAGGACCCCATCAGATGCTGAGGAGCACAGTGGATGGGCTCGGAGAACTTGCACGATTCTCTGACCCAAAGACCTGGGCTGTTGTTAGAGGATCACAGAGGGTATTTGACTTCTGTACATGCCAATTCGGGAGAAACGCCCATGCAGGCTGGAATGTTCTGGGCTGTGATTGTGTCAACTAGAGAAGCTTCCCAGGCACTGCCCTTGAACGTTCAAGGTTTCTAGGCTTCGAGGCTTGTTGACAGGCTCCCAGCTGGTGATGAAGTTAGCAGCAAACACCTCGGCATGCTCGCCTCCGATCACCCCGCAGCTCGCTGCCCTCCTTGCCCCACCCATACTCGTCTCTCCAGGGGCTTCTCCTGGCTCCTTACAGTGGCCATTCCTCAGGCCATCACTGTAGCCAGCGACCAGCGCCCTTCAACACAGCCTCATCAAAGGTTGCTCTCTCTGGCGCCAGGCTGTCATTGGATGTCTCCTGGTTTCCCACTGTCCTCTCAAGCACTCCTTCTCATCGTCTTCTCAGCCTTCCCTCCACCCACCTGGCCCTTTTGAGTGGACCTCCCAGAGATCTCTCTTTTGCCCAGTCTCCTCTCTGTCTGCTCTCATCCAGTCCCAGGACTGCTCTGGGCCCAGCAGGGGTAGTCGGGGAGGGGCATTGGCAGGAGACTGAGCATCTCTGGATGAGGGTCTAAACCATCAGCTGGCATCTGAGAAGTCCTGCAGTGGGGGAGGTCCTGACAACTTGATTGGAGCCACCACTGGCAAGGGATAGTCTTCCACAGCAGGGTTTCTGACGGCAGGATGTAGGGCTGGAGCAGGGCCAAGTTCTGGCAGAGAGAGAGGCGGCTTTCCCTCCTGACATCAGGAGGTGGAGTCAGTCCTCTTCACCTGACTATGGGCTGGCCTCAGTGACTCACTTCTAACTGCTAGAATGTTCCAGAAGTGAGGCTGAAGGTCTTCCTATGCCAGGCCATAAAGGCAACATGGTTTCACCGGATTCTTGCTGTGCTATCCAGCTGCAGGGCCATAAAGAAGCCCAGGCCGCTCAGAGAGGCCACCTGAAGGCATTCCAGCTGACAGTCCCCGCTGAGGCTCCCAACAGCCAGGCACGCACAGGAGAGGCCTTTGAATGAACTCCAGCCCCAGTGTCCCCGACGGCAGTTGCCTGACAGCCCCGCATGAGAACTGCCCAACTGAGTCCCGTCAGCCCCCAGAGCCAGGAGAGGGGCTATTAACAATGACTGCCCTTGTTTCATGCCACTAGCTTTGGGATGGCTCGTTATGCAGCTGGAGTTAACCAGAACGTCCCATGGGGACATGTGGTGGACCCCTGATGGCCTGTCAGGAGCCCTCCCTGGGCACCTAACCTTGTGGATCTCTAGAATCTTCAGACAACACGGCCCAGTGGGGACTCATTACATCTCCACCCCCCCCCTCCTCCTCCCATACGTCAGATGACAGCACGGTCATCTGCTCAGGCCACCCCAGGTATCCCAGGTGTCCTCTTCGATCCCTCCCTCTACCTGACTGTCCCATGCCATTTATCCCCAGCCACCTGTCATTTAGCAAACCTTTGTGGAGCCCCCACTCTGCGTCGAGCTTTGTGCCGCATTTGTGCGGATGCCAGAGAGCAGGACTTCCTGGTCTGTCTCCCAGGAAGCTACAGTCAAGCAAATCATTCATTGCACGTGGCACTAACTCTAATATCTTAATACCTGTGTGCCTCGATTAATATTCAGTCCCTCATGTTCTTTTAATCATCTTTTCCACGATGAAGAGATTATTAGCTCCAGAGATCACTGGCTTCATTTTTCAGGTGAGGAAACCGGGGTGCCGAAAGGCTGAGGGGTGGTCCTGGAAGTGATGGCGGTAGGAGGTGGGAGCACCAAGAAAGAACTTTCCAGCCCATCCCTCTTCCCCCATTCCACTTTGCTGTTGTGGAGGTCCTGCAGGTTCTCTGGAAGCAGAGCCTGAGACTGGTTTCCCTGGGGATCGTGCCTATGAGAGACAGAGCGGGCAGCAGGACTGGTCAGGGGCAGCCCCAGGCTTCCATGCAGACCCAAGCCTGGGCCCACCCCATGGGAGCCCCAGAGCACAGGTGGCTGCTACAGGAGTCCCCTGGGCTCAGAAGCTCAGGCCGGTGTATCCCCGCTGTGCGCAGTTGTTTCTGGGGCTGCCCAGAGGGGTGTGAGCTCGGCGTGCTGCAGGCTTCCTCCACCCCTTGGCATCAAACCTCAAGTGCTTTCCCGAAACGAGCGCCCCAGCCACCCTCCGTGGCTGCCTCCCGGTTATCGAGACAGCCTCCCTTCTAGTCCTTCTGCCCAAACTGTGTCTGGAGCCATTGTTCTAAAACACACATCTCTCCCATGAAATCTGCTGATCATTCCCGTCTCCCGCAGGGTAAGGAACAGCTTCCTGAGCTGAGCCTTACGGCCTCCGCTGTCCCTGCACCAACCATCTAGGGACATGGGCTGTAGAATCAGACAGCCTGTCTGTACCCCCTCCCCAAGCCCACTACCTGGGAGCCTTGGGGTGGTCATTTATATTCTTATCTGTGCATATGTACATACATACTCCGAAGGTGGCTGTGGGGGTCCAGTGAGAGGCTGCAGGTAAGGCAGCAGCACAGAGAAAAAGTGGAAATGACCTTCTTTTCGGCTCAGACCTGCCTCTCGGTCGGCATGGCCATAAAACCCACAAGGGGCTGACGTCCTGTCAGGGGTTCTCTGTCACCCCTAAGCTTCTGGAGGAAGAGTGAACAGAGGGGTCGCTCTCAGGTTCTCTTTGCTTGTTGAGGGACCAGAGAGGTGGGGAGAGGGAGAGGAGGAGTCCGTGTGACTGTGTGTATGTGTGTATGGTGTGGGGTCTGAGGCTGGGGCCCTGGGGCCTGCCCACCCTCCTGTCGTCCACCCCTACTCCAGGCCCATTGGGCACAGCGGTTGGGATGCTGGGACCAGACCTGCCCCCGCCACGCCGGCTGCTGTGTAGGAGGCCTTGTTTGCTGAGGATCCTGGTCCCGCCTGGCGCCAGCCTGCCCACAAGGCTGAGCCCCTCCTCAGGGCAGTCCCCACAAGTCGTCTCCTTCAACAAAGGACCAGTGTCCTCCACAGGGCAGGTGTGCAAGCAGGATGGCAGCCAGGCCTGCCAGGGACTCCGGGCGGTCAGATCACAGAGGAGTGACCAGGGCTGGTAGGGGCCGGGGCCAGCAGGCTCTTCATTGTTTTTGTTGGTTGTGAGCCAATGCCCCTAGGAAAGGGTCAGAGGAGGGAGGCTGGCAGAGGTCCAGGCTGGGGAATTGAGAGGTGTGTTTGCCAAGCTGGTGGCTAGGGGCTAGATGAGGGGGCCCTGGGAGGGGTGCGGTTTCTCTTCCCTTCCCAGTGGGGGCCCAGGCCACACCTCAAGCCCCTGGTCCCAGCTTGACCTGAGACAAGCAGAGAATGGAGTCTGCCTCCTGTAGCCAGGAAGGAAGCCACCATTCTGCATAGTAGCTTGGGCCCTCCCCACCCCCCCGAGCTCCTATTTCGCTCTCAGTCAGCTCCAGCAGGCTACTGACACTCCGGCTCAGGCCCACTGCCAGACTGAGCCCTCAGCTGGTCCCACAAGCCCAGCCTTCCAGCATCCGTTGCCGGCCAGTCGGCCCCGACGGAGCTGTGTGCACCCACCCAACCCCAGTGGGAGGCCACCTCTGAGTACGGGCTAGTCCCAAGCAGGATCTGAGCTGGTGGTGGGCCAGGACTGCCAAGCATCTCGGGCCATATCAGGGAAGTATCTAGAATGAGGCAAGTGAGAATCCCCTTTGCTCTTTGTAGCTCAGAGCTATGGGAACCACACTACCTACAAATTCTTGAAAGAGTGCCACAGACCGAGGACAAATGAATGGAAGTTTCAGAGAATAATGAACAAAAGTTACAGGTTTCAGGACATGGGGTTGGATAGAAATCTGTCAGGGATTCTGTGTATGTTATGTTTTCCCCACTCGTAACTCTGCTACCATTTCAGTGTCCTGTTGTCTGTTGTCACTTAGTTCACCGGGATGGCAGTAAATGCTTGGTGGGTCCATGGGCAGAAGGATGGATGAATGTGTGGCTGGTGCTGGAGAATGGACGGGAAGGGCAATGGGTGGGTGGATGGACGGGTGGTTGGGCAAGCTGGTCCACAGCTGACTTCACAGCTGGGGCTGCTGAGTAATAAGTGAGTCCTGCACCAGAAGGAGGCCAGAAAGGAAACCAGCATAACCTTTACTGGCACAAAACATAGGCTTCTCAAAGATCTCTTGCAGGGAATGCAAAGAGCGGTAATCAAAACAGCAAAGAGGGAAGACTTGGGTTTCATTTTTCTTAAAAAATTGGACTCATTAACATTAATGATTTCTGGCCATTGTAAGACATCATTTAAGGATGGCTGGGTGGCTCAGGTGGCTAAGCGTCTTGACTCTTGATTTTAGCTCAGGTCCTGCTCTGAGGGTCATGAGCTCAAGCCCTGCGTTGGACTGCACTTTGGGCAGGGAGCCTACTTTAAAAAATTATTTAAAAATAAGATAAAAAATGAAGCCATAAACTTGGGCGAAGGTATTCTTAAGACATTTATCTGTATATATGTTTTGGAGCATAAGGAACTCCTATACATCGACACAAAAAGGAAGGCAGCCCCGTAAACACCAGTCAAAAGACTTGAACAGGCATTTCACAAAACAAGGGGCATCCAAAGGAGCCATAAGCATACGGGAAGGCATCAGCCATCACTAGTCAACAGGGGAAAGCCAGCCGAAGCCCCAGGGAGGTACCATTATGCAGCCACTAGAACAGATAGAGTTAAAAAGTGTTGGAGAGGATGTAACGTGACTGGGACTTTCATACGTTGTTAGTGGGAGTGTAAATTGGTACAATCACTTCAGAAAACTGTTTGGTAGTTATGTACTCAAGTTAAAGATATGCTTACCTATGATTGAGAAATTCCAGCCCTCAGTGTATCCCCAGGAGAAGGGAGTTTGTGAGTCTATGCAAATACTTTACAGGGCTGTTTATAAGAGCTCCAAACTGAATCTCCCAGACAGTACCTTGGGCAAGAAAAGCCAGAGTATAGACTGTATGTTTCCACCTGCAAGAGAAGGGAGAACTAATCTGTGGTCAGAGAAGTCATTATCGTGGTGATTCGCAGGGATGGGGTTGCTGGCAAGGGGGGTAGCCTTCTGGAGTTCTGGAAATGCTCTGTATGTTGTTCTCGGTGGTGCTCTGTAGAAGTCATCAAACTCCACATTGATGACGGGTGCGATCATCGTACTTTTATCGTACACTTTTATGGTATACAAAACATTTGGAAAAATACATCTGAGTTTCCTTGTTCCGGAAGAATTGGGTTCGAGGGCATGGGAGTGGGAGGAGCCTAAAGGGAGTACTACCATGTTCCTTCCAAGGTCCACAGTTCTTGGGACTCAGTATAAAACGTCTCAGAGGAATTCCTTGGCAGAGGCTGGTCTTTGCCTGGGGCAGGGGGCCAGATCAGATGCCAAGGAAAGGGTGCACCTATGGGGAAGCCCACGAGGTAGAGTCAGTGATGACAAGGTGACGCACATCTGGGACTTTCCTGCCAGCTCTGCCCCAGGCCACTGCTCACCTCAGCTGCTGAGGCACCCCAAGGGAGGCGGCTGGGGTTTCTGTGCCTCCCTGCCCCACTATGTGGTATTCTGAGGGGAGGGTACCCCCATGAGCTTCTGACTCTAGGTAGGAAGGGAGGAAAGGATCTTTGTGGTGCCAGCATGTGCCCACCCAGCAAAATCAGAGGGATGTTGGCCTTGAGCTACTCCCCTGCCCTCTCGGGGTCTCTTCTCTGTTACATGGGGAGCTTGGGTGATACCTTGCAGGTGGTTCCTCTGGGAGTGTCCCAAACCACCCGGGAGGCGAGGTGGCTTGCCAGGCCCACGCCCTTCTCCCAAAGAGCAGCAAGCATGCTGGAAAGCTTGCCAGTCTGCTGACCTCACAGAGCTGAAGTCACCTGTGCTGCTTCTCCCGTGAGTCAGGGAGCAGCACGAGACTCCGGCACAGGTGACAGGACAGGAGGCTTCGAATACCCAGAAAGGGAGCAGCCTAGTCAGGAAGCCCATGGGGTAGACCAGGACTAGGGTAAGGGTTAGCCTGCCACAGGTGCCGAGAGAGGGACCTGCGAGTCCCCTCGCCTTCTTCCTCTCCCCCCTGTCTCCACTGCTGCCTATCAGGAGTGCCCTCTCCTTAGCTTCTCCTTAGCATCTGGCTCGTCTATCCTCCCTCCCCATTCTGCACCCGTGCCCTAGGTCCAGGCCCCAGCCTCCACCTTAGAGGCTACAGGAGGCCCCTCCACACGCCCCAGCCTGAACACCTTGGTCCGTGTTCCTCAGGCTTCCAGAACGTGCTCCCCCTACCCTGGCTTCAGTCAAGTACACCTGATAATCGATAAGACACACCGACCTTAACAAAACCCACAGAGGGTTCTATTTTGTTTTATCTCACATGGGCCAAGACCCAGATCCTCAAACCTCTTCTTGTGAAATGTTTTAACCTAAAATCAAGACTGGACATTCATTATGTAGAAATCTTTTCTAATTTCTTCTCCTTTGGCTCATTATTCCAGCACCTCAAGAACATTTCAGATCCTGATTTTTTTTTTTTTTTAGCCTTTTAACTCCCTTCACCCATTTCTCCCACCTCCTACCCCTAACCTCTGGCAACTACCAGCCCACCCTCTGAATCTCTGAGCTTCTTTTTGTTTGTTTCTCAGAGATTCTACCCATAACTGAGTTCATATAGTATTTGTCTTTCTCTGTTCGACTTGTGTCACTTAGTATAATGCCCTTGAGGTCTGTCCGTGTAGTCATAAATGGCAAGAGTTCCTTCTTTTTATGGCTGTGTAGTATTCCATTGTGTGTGTGTGTGTGTGTGTGTGTGCACATGCGCACGCGCATGTGTGTGTCACACTCTTTAATCCGTTCATCCATTGATGGATGCTTCGGTTGCTTCTGTGTCTTGGCTATTGTCAATAATGCTGCCACGAACGTAAGTGAGCATTCATCTTCCTGAATTCGTGTTTCTGGTTCCTTCAGATACATACCCAGAACTGGAATTGCTGGATCCTATGGGAGTTCTAGTTTCAATTCTTTGAGAAACGTCCATACTCTTTTCCACAGTGGCTGAACCAAATTAGATTCCCACCAGCCGTGCACGAGGGTTCCCTGTTCTCCCATACTGGCTAACGCTTGTTATTTCTTGTCTTTTAGATAACAGCCATTCTAATGGGTGTAGGGTGATATCTCACTGTGGTTTGGATTTGTGTTTCTCTGATTATTAATGACATTGAGCACCTTTTCATGTGTCTGTTGGCCATCTGTATGTGAGTTTAAGGAGTTTTGACAAATGTATATCTCTGTGTAGCTAACACCCAGAGTATAGGGCATTTCGATCATCCTGGAAAGCTCCCTTGTATCCCCTTCAAATCACCTATCTTTCTTCCCAAACAACATCTGTTCTGACTTCTACTCCCATAGATGAGTTTTGTGGGTTCTTGAATTTCACAAAAATGGGATTCCATAGTAATTATACAGTACATAATCCTTTATGTCTAGCTTCTTTCACTCAACATAATGTTTTCCACTCTCATCCATCTTTTGTGACTTATTGAATAAGATTCCATTTTATGAAAATAACTTTGTTTGTCCATTCTCCTATTGATGGACCGCTAGGTAGTCTATTGTTTTTACCGCAGGTTTTTGATTTGACATATATTTGCATAGTTCTTGAGGAAATGCCTACGATTGAATTGCTCGGGTATGTAGTAGCTGTATGTTTATCTTTATAAGTGAGACCAAACTTCCCCAAAGTGGTTATACCATTGCAGACTCCCACCCATAATGTACCAGAGTAGGGGAGGGGAGTGGGGGGATGGGTTGGTCCAATGATGGGAATTAAGGAGGGCATGTATTGCATGGAGCACTGGGTGTTATACGTAAACAATGAATCTTAGAACACTACATCGAAACCTAATGATGTACGGTATGGTGACTAACATAACACGATTAAAAAAAAATAATACACCAGGTTCCAGTTGCTCCACATCCATGCCAACATTTGATATTGTCGGTCTTGTTAATTTTAGCTATGAGAGGATTTTTTTAAAAAACCGCATGTCCATCAGCTGATGAATGGATGAACTGAATGCAGTAAACCCATACATTGGACTATTTTTATTTTATATTTTATGTTTATTTTATATTATTATTTATATTATATTATTATTATATTATATATTTATTTTATATTTATTTTACTATACTCAGTAATACAAAGAAATCTAAAACACAGATGAAGCTTTAAAATGTTAAGCTAAGTGATAGAAGCCGGTCACAAATGACTACCTGTATGATTTCCTTTATATGAAATGCCCAGGACAGGCAAATCTATAGAGACAGAAAATAGATGAACGCTTGCCTGGGGCTGGGGAATGGGAGGGTCGAGGGATGATCGCTAATGGGCATGGGATTTCTTTTTGGGGATAATGAGAATGTTTCAGATTACACTGTAGTGATTCTCAGCTCTGAATGTACTAAAAGCCATTGAATTACACATGTTAAATGGGTGAATTGTATGGTTTGTATCTCCATAAAGGTGCTTAAAAAGCTCAACCATATTTAATGAGCCAGTCACCCTCTGTAGCTCCCCGTGTTCTCAAAGTAAGACCCAGATTCCTCATCTCCCCCTTCTACAGACACAGTGGGAATCCTGCCATTTCCAGACGCACCATATGCCAGCGTGCATCTCAGTATTTGCATGTGCAGTGCCCTCTTCCTGGAATGTTCCACATCATTTCTGACTCATTCTTGGCGGTTCAGCTCACCTGACAGCCTTCTCTTATCCCTCTTCCATTCATTCATTCATTCATTTATTCATTCATTCAAGTAATTCTTAGACAACTGCTGTATATCAAGGCTCTATTCTAGGCACTGGGGATGCAGCAGCAAACAAAATAGACTGTATCCCCCATGGAGCTTATGTGACTGTCTGCATAAACAAATACTAATTGAGCACTTGGCAAAGGTGAAGGCTTGTGCCCAGCCCCTGTCCTGCTGGCTTCATCAACATTCCCCTAGTGCCATCTGCTCTTCTGTTTCAACACTAACCCCTCTGGGACAAGTTGAGGGAGGGTGGCTCTGCCTCCCTGACAAGGTTGGGGACCCCATGGCGTAGGGCCCTAGGACCAGTGCTCCTGACTTCAGAGCAGGGTCAATGCTTCCTCCACGTACGTTTCCCTTCCTAGTTTGTGGAATGCTTATGCGACCTTGTTCTTCTCTGGCCGCTCACCTGTGCTGTGCATGGGGCATCACGAAGAGAAGATGAGAAGGCAGGATGCCCACTGCCCAGATCAGCTAACTGAGGCCCCAGAGAATGGCTTGATTGTACAGACTCACAGAGCTGTCTGTAGAACTTTGACAGAAAGCTGGTTTCTCTCTCTCTCTCTCTTTCTCTCTCTCTCTCTCTGCCCTAGAAAGGTTCCTTGTGATGTGATCAGCTCTGAAGGCCTTGGGTTGGTGTCCCCACACCAGGAAGTGATTCCAGGCCCAGCCAGGATCATGGGCCAGAGGAAGTGCTGTGGGTCACCCTCTGTGGGCATTTCCATCACTCCAGCTGGGACAGCTTGTGGCGGGATTGTCAAGACCTTCTTCCCTGTCCTCAGCCTGACTCACCTGGGTCACAAACTACGTGAGAATGAAGTTGTCCTCTGGGCTTCCTCTCCCAGGAGATGTGCAGTTTCCAAGGGAAGCCTCAGGAAAGGAACATGCAAGTATGTCTCCTTAATGGTGTGATTAATGCTCACGTGTGAATGGTGGCTCAGAGCGGCCCCCCCCAGTGACACCTTCTGGAAGGCCCTGTGGACGCTTGGCTCCTCTTTGCGTTTGTCCCTTCTGGTCTGTTCTGGCAGCAGCAGGGGCAGGTCAAATGCAGTGAGGACTGTGGGTGTCACGTGGATGTACAGATATAAATGCTCAAATCCAAAGTTGCTGCCACCTTAGCATTTCTCTATTAATTAATTTTTAACCAGTGTCTGAGATATCACAACCTAGCCAAAATACTTTCAGAAGTTCATATTAAAGAAAAAGTTCAACCAGAGGCACCTGGGTGGCTCAGTGGGTTAAGTGTCTACCTTCGGCTCAGGTCATGATCCCAGGGTCCTGGGATCGAGCCCCGTATTGGACTCTCTGCTCAGCAAGGAGCCTGCTTCTCCCTCTCCCTTTGCCCCTCCCCCTGCTTGGGCTTGTGCTCTCTCTCTGTCTCATAAGTAAAAATAAAACATTTTAAGAAAAAGCTCCCTTCGGTAGGCAGTGTGGGTTATCTGAGATCTCCACGTTCCCTCCATCCTTGGGTCTTTCCTGCCCATTTCTCTTTAGGTGCCTGAGGTCAGGTGCCCAAGGGCTGCTGGTCTCACCTGCTTGGGGTCCTGTCACTATCCTTGTTTCTCCTGCTGTGGCATGAGGGAAGGGATCTCCTATTACACCAGGCGACTTGGTGGTTCCTGGGGCTCTTCCCTCCTCCCGTGGGCGTCACACCCTGGACCCTGTGAATTAAACCCTGGGACAGAGTTTCTCCCAGCCTCTGCCTGACCCTGGAGAAAAGAGGCTCACAGGATATGCTCTTGTTTCTCCATCTGCACACCCCAAGGGGGCAGGTGCCCTGCTCACCTCAGAGGCCACATCAATGAAAAAGCTGCCTCCTCTCTGGACCTTGGGTCCTGGCGCGGCTCTGGATGGAACCTGGGGGTCATGTGTGGGGAGGATGGCAAGGGGTGATCCCCGTCCCTCCATTCTCCAAGCTTGTGCTCTTCTAAGATAGAAACCCAACACATCCTACATGGAAAAGAGGTTCCCCTCATACTCTTGGCTTGGTGTCCTCTGGCTACATGACAAACCAGGTCCAGACAGCAGCTTCAGTAATAACCATGTTGATCATGTTCGTAGATCTTGGGGTTGACTGGAGCCAGCTAAGAAGGTTTCTCTCAGAGACCCCTGCAGCCTCCGCCAGATGGTGGCTGGGTGGGGGTCGTCTTGAAGACTTCCTCACTTCCATGTCCGGTGCCCGAGCTGAAAAGACAGAGACAGATGGGGCTGGAAGAGCCACGAGTCTCGGCACATCTCTTACTTTCTCTGTGGCGTCTATATGTGGTCTTGCCACATGGCGGCTTCAGACAGCTGGACTTTGTCCGTGGTCGCCGAAAGCTCCCAAAGCTTTCAGAAACATCCATGTTTCTCCATCTGAAATAAACTTGACCTTTCTCCTGATAGTAGCCTTGATGTTGTGTGATGAGTAGAGAGCTCCCACTCCTCCCTGCTCTAAACTACATTACCATTCATCTCTTCCTTGAACAGGACAATGACAGAGAAGGTCATCCTGTCCAAATCCTGTCACTTTAATTTCCAAGTTTCTTCCTAGAACGCAGAACTGGTGGGGAGATAGCTCAGCTTGAAGATGCACTCACGTGCACACACACACACACACACACACACACACACAATACAGACACCAGACTTGTCTGTCTGGTCTCCCACAATTCTCTCCTTCCTACCTACGCTCTGACTTCCTTTGGAGGAGCTCCTTCTCATTCTAGAGCTTCTGTCCTTGTGTATCAATGTGTCCAGAAGCCTGAGCCCTACTGTGTAAGCCAGGGGGCTGCAAACATTTTTTTAAAGCACCAGATAATAAATATTTTATGTTTTGTGGGCCAAGAGGCAAGTTTGAGGCCACAATATAAGTACTTTTGTCATCATTTAAAATGTAACCACTATAAAATATGAAAACCACTTTTAGTTTATGGGCCCTAAAAATAGAACCTGGTTAGGATTTGGCTCTGGACTCATAGTTTATGAACTCCTGGTATAAAGTAAAGGGATCCCTGAGGCACCTTCCACTAGACGTTTCCTCAGAGGCTTGTGGGGGTGGAAGTGGGGCACAGTTTTGCCTGTGACCTCAGCCTGACCAAGAACCAGATGTTCTCTAGCAGGATGTGATACCGGGACAGGAAAAAAAAATCCACAAGAATTCATTCATTCTTTCCTATAGCTGTGTCTGATAAGCTATGCCACTCGTTCCTGCTCTCAAGCCTGTCCGGAGTGATATTCCTGTCTGTTACAAGCTCATTTTCCATTCCTCTCTCCCAGCCTCTGCCTTCACCCACAGCCTACCAACAAATGCCCTTTTCCTTCTCTTACAGTAGTCAGAGTTGGTTTCTGTTGCTGGTACCCAAAGCTCGCTAACTCATATGTACATGAGGAGTCCTACTTTGTCCAACCACAATGGAATTTTCTAAGCGTGCATTCTGGATGCAGGAACTCAGAAAAGCCTAGGATCTTGGACCCCATGATCCTCAGCCCTGGGATGGTGACTTTGATCCGAGGCCCTGAGACTCTACACAGTTTGACCTTGGAGTTTCCAAGTCCCCAGGTCCTGTCTCCTGTGGACCCCAGGAAACTCACCGTTCTGGGAGTGGGATGGTGCAGCTAGGAGGCAGAACGGCTGGCACCAGCCCTGCCCGTCTCTCTCTCTCAGAGCCTCTTTGTAAATTTACCCTGCAGCAATCATACCCTGGTTTAGGCCAATCAAAAAGGAAGAGGTTGTCCTTTTCGATTTGTTTCTCCAGTAGCTGCAGCCGTGCCTGGCAGAGACGCATTTCAAATTAGCTTAGAGTAGAGGAGAATCACTGGTTCTCGTATGACTGAGGACAACATGGGTGTGACCAAGAACTTCTAGAACCAGCCTCCTTTCTGACATTGTTCTGTGTTCCTCTGCATGGCCGTTTCATGGTCTGTTCCTGTGGGTTTCCTTCTCTATGTGGCCTGAGACATGGCAGCCAGTTACTTCTAAACTCCCATCCTCAGAACTTGATCGCCAGGGGAAGACTCTCTCCATTCTAACACCAGAAAAGAAAATCTGAGGAAGGATTCTGAGTGGTGCAGCCAGGGTTCTCGGCCCACCCCCAGACCCGTCATTACAGACCGGAGAGTAGGGCTATTGTCAGCTCCCACGGAACCACAGAGCAGAAACTGGCTGTGGTAGGTTGCCATTGTCTGCCCTGTAATTTCCTCCCTCTGTTCACACCTCTTGCAGTATGACCTTCAAGTTGTTCCCATCAAGAGGTGGAGTCTATTTTCCCATGCCCTCCATCGGGGCTGGTCTTGTTACTTGTTTTGACAAAAGGAACGAGGTAGAAGTAACATTGTCTCGAATCTGAGCTTTAAGAAATCCTGTGTACTTCCTCTTCAACTCTCATAACCTGCTGCCACCATTGGCACAAGCCCAGGCTAGCCTGATGGGGGCTGAGACACACATGGCCCAGTTACCCCATCACCCCAGTTGACTGCAAGCCAACGACCAACCATGTGAGTGAGGCCGTTCTAAGCCAACGTGCGTGCTGGCTGCAGACACACAAGCGAGCCAGCTGAGGTTAGAAGAGCCTGGCCCAGATCAGCAGAACTGCTCACTCCATCCACAGGCTCATGGGCACAAATAAAGAGTTGTTTTAAGCTACGAATCATAAATACCTGTTTGTTACGTAGAAGAAGTTAGCTGAGACACTGGCTAAGTGTTCATCAAATCCATGGAAACAGACACAATCCTGCCTTCTAGTCCACAATGACTGGTCGAGGAGGTAGATACAGAAGCCAGCTGGCCAAGGAAAAGCCTTCTCTAGGATTCTCTCTTATAGCCCTGTGTAGTTAGGCTGAATTTGTTCTGAACTTTGCCTTCTTTCTGAACTCTGTCCTGCTACCTTTGTAGTTAGATAGCCTGTGGTTGAGTCCCAGTCGATAGAATGTGGGCCTGGCCCACAGCCTTACTCCCTGGGGGAAGACCCCTGTCTTTTCCCATCAGCCAACCTAATGCAGAGAACTCCAGGACAAGAAAGGAGGGCGGAGTTACAAGGGAAGAAGTGCCTGAGCTCTTGAGTGACCACACAGATGGCGCCCAACCAGAAATACCCATAGTGAGCTGTGCCAGGAGCCACTGATTGTGTGGTGGTAACTATTACGGCAGCATAGCTCAACTCACATATCAGAAAGGGGCAGAAAGAGGAACAGAGCAGTTTCCCCAAATCAGCTGGTACTGCACCTGGAAGAGGGGAGGGGTGTTTGCTGCAAGGCAGGACATTAAATGTCCACTCTAGGGAAGCCTGGGTGGCTCAGTCAGTTAAGCATTTCCGTTTGGCTCAGGTCATGATCCGGGAGTCCTGGGATCGAGTCCTGCGTCGGGATCCCCGCTCAGCGGGGAGGCTGTTTCTCTCTCTAATGCCTGATTGTGCTCTCTCTCGCTATCTCTGTCACTATCTCTGTCTCTCTGTCTCTCTCTCTCAAATAAAATAAATAAATATCCCCTCTGGAAGCCACAAACCACCTCGAATGTCAGGCTATAAAACCAACCTAAAGAGAGACTCTGGGATGCTCAGAGGGCAAGGTCTGTGGGATTATGTGTTGCCTTACCCAGCAATGCCCTGCCTGGGGTGGTCTTTCTTGCCTCATGGGGATGACACTTGGTCCTGGACATTGAGCAGTAGTAATAGGGAGAAAGGGCCACTGGTGGGACTCAGAGTCTCTCAAGCCCACTAAAACTGAGACCTGATCTTTGTTGGACATGTTTTCTCAATCTAACAGGCGTCCTCTTAGTTAAATGCTAGAAATCTCCTTTTGGTCTAGTGGGAGGTGTCAGAAGACTTAACTTTTCATATCAGAAAATTCCTAAGAAGGTACAAGGAACTCATGCAGTCTGGAGGGAGGGCACTAAGTCCCGGGCAAAGATGAGGCCGAACAATAGAAAGCTTTTATAAGCAGGAAGAGTTGAAAGAGGAGGCCAGGCTTCCAGCCCAGCTGGGGTCACAGGCAGCCACCCCGCAGCCTTTTCTTTTGAGGCCAAATTCTTGAGTGAGGGAGGGAATGTGATGGGTCATGGGCCAGCCAATCCTTTGAGTTGTGTGCCTATCTTGGTCTAGCTGGCTGAGGGCAAGCGAGTTTGGTTGTGTGGGCCAAACTTGGTGGTCCCCTAGCAGCAGCAGGTGGCTGTTTCCAGGGAAGAAGGGTAAAGGTGGATAGAAATCTAGTGTGGCATTTAGGACAGGGACAGTCATTGGCAGAGATATAGAAAGGAGAAGCAGGACGGTTTGGGACGATGGCTAAAGAGAGAGTGAATTCAGTTCTGAGATGGTGGGAGATGGGACCAGTCTTGGGATCCGCAGACCATAGGTACCTCTGAAGGGCTTTCAGCAGCATAGGTCTGTCCAGCTGATCTACAGGAACAAACATGGTGGTTAAGCTTTGCCCTCAGGAGTCCCACAGCTCTGGGCTTGCAGTTTGGTCCTGCCACTTACACCAGGCATATGGTCCTGGGTCAAGGTCAAGGTCAAGGACTAGGGGCCACTGAATCAGATGCAGCCCACATACAGGCTTTCTTTGGGCAACACAGTGTCTGTGCATGTTTTGGTTTGCTTGTTAACATTCTAAAAAATCAGCATTTCCAGATTCTCTTGGAAGATCAGAAGATCTGGCAACAGCTGGGTCTGTGGCCCCACCTGGCAACAAACACCTAGAGAAGCAGATGCCCCTTGGTCACAGCTGATGCTTGCTGGCTGTCCACAGTCTCTACCTCTCCCCACCACCTTCCCAATGCCAATGCCCTGGCATCGCATTCCTCAGCAGGAGTCCTACTACTGTTTTCTTACAGTAGAGAAATAATTCTCCATATCCATTTGCAGGCAGAATAATGGCGTCCCTGTGGTGTCCATGCCCTAATCCCTAGAACCTCTGAATAAGTTAGGGCACGTGGCAAAGGGCAGCTAAATTCCAGATGGAAATAGGATTGCTTGTCACCTGATCTTGAGATGGAGAAATGATCCTGTATGATCCAGTATAATCGCAAGAGTCCTTAAATGTGGAATATGGGGTAGAAGAGTCAGTGTCAGAGGGATGAGATGGGACAAAGACTTGACCGGCTACTGCTGAATTTGAAGGTAGAGGAAGGAAGAGGTTATGAGTCAGGGAGCATGGCAACCCTTAAGTGGAAAAGGCCTGAAAGTAGATTCTTCTCTAGAGTCTCCAGAAAGGGGCACAGGGCTGCTGATATCTTGGTTTTTAGCCTAGTAAGAATCATCTTGGGGTGCCTGGTGGTTTAGTTGGTGAAGTCATGATCCCAGGGTCCTGGAATGGAATCCCACATCAGGCTCCCTCCTCAGTGAGGAGTTTGCTCCCCTTCCCTCTGTCCCACCCCTCCACTCATGCTCTTTCTCAAATAAATAAAAAATAAAATCTAAAAAACAAAAAAAGAACCACCTTGAACTTTTGGCCTTCAGAAATGTATTATAATACGTTTGTATGGTTTTAAGTCACTAGGTTTGAGGTAATTGTTTACAGCAGCAACAGAAAACTAGTGCACCTGTCTCTTATCAAAACGGACAATCAGCCAAGGAGGCAATGTCTTTGGGGAAAAAAGGAGAGAAAGCATATGTCTTAATGAAAATGAGGAATATTTCCGTGAATTTAATTTGCCAGCAAATTGTATCCTACACCAACCTTTCCCTGTCTGGTGCTATAGATATTAGAGTCTAGAACCTCCTCTTTCAGAAAGTAAATTACTTAACCTTTCTGCTCCTCACACCTCTCTTCTATAAAATGGCATCTGCCTGTGGTTTTGTTATAATGAATAAACAAAATTAAGCAAACGAAGCAATTAGTTTAGACTTGACCTGTAGCAAATGCTCAGTAAGGGACGGTACGATTAGCAGTAGCTGGTCACGTAAGGATGGATGCATGAGGCAGAAGAGGTTAGGTTTTGCTGCAGGAACAAATTAACACTCTATGTCACTGGCTTATTATACTAAAGATTTTTCATTTTTTTAATTCAAGCTACATTTCCAACATGGATCAGTGGGCTGCTTGGCTCCACAAGCCCCTCAGGGACCCAAGCTGAGGGAGAATCCACCATCCTGCTGTTGCACCATTTGTAACCCATCGCCTCCTTGTCACAGGGCAGGGGACGGGCATGCTGGGGACCCTCACGATGGTAACTAACTGCTGTGGCCTACAAGCGAGCCACATTATTTCAGCTCACAACCTGTTTTCCAGAATTGTTCACATGCATCCACCCGGGTGGGTGGGGAGGTGGGATACTCCCAGGTGCCTGGAAGGTTAGGAGACCACACTTGAGTACGTCACGGAAGTCAGCATCACCGTGGGAGAATGAGACTGGGGCAAGGAGATACATTTCAAAGCTCTGTAAAGTCCGGATGGGAACTGATGTGGTCTTGAATTTCAGTAGCAGGATTAGGGATGGGGATAAGATGTCCGATTAAACAGATATTTAAGGGGTCAAGTCGTCAAAGCTTTAAAATGTAGGAAGAT
Source organism: Lontra canadensis (assembly GCF_010015895.1). Taxonomy (NCBI): domain Eukaryota; kingdom Metazoa; phylum Chordata; class Mammalia; order Carnivora; family Mustelidae; genus Lontra; species Lontra canadensis. The sequence goes on from NW_022630997.1 coordinate 37,254,850, forward strand.
AGATGAATACAATAATTGAATTAGAAAATAAAAAAGAAGGAAATCAGAAATAAATCAACAGATTCAGGTATCAATTTGAATACACTAAAAAAAAAAATATCATGCTTTTTCTTCTAAAACCGATTCACAGACTTAGCCTAGTGCAATCTTGTGCAAACTGAGAAGTGGTTTTGATCATTTCTTTAACCAATGATGGACACAGTGGAGTCCTGTGAATGAAGTTTTAGTAAGCTGAAATCAGTCTGAAATTATTTAAGCTTGGCACTAGATCATGAGAAATGATAAAACACGGCAAACCTCACAGTTGAAAAGCAGATAGGTGACAAGTACATTTTTAAGGTATTATTGATGAGTTTGCTTCTATTGAAGACAGGAAAGTAAAATGATCATAGATCCTGCTTCAGGGATAAATGAAATATTTAAGTTTTAAATAACATAAGTTTTATTATCCCTCTTGTCAGGTTTTTGATATTTTTCAAGTACTTCAACGGTGTTAGAAAAATGAATTATTAAAAAATTTAAAAAGCATGCATGAACTGGAGAAAAACCGTGGTGGTCAAGGTCATAGGAGAGGTCAAGATGCCCGTGGAGAGACTGCAGACTAAGGAAAGGGTGCAAGACGCCAGGCAGAGAAGGTGAGGGCGAAGGTGTGGCCTTGAAAGGGGTTTTCAGGAAGCAGAGCCTGTGCCCGGGATTCTTGTGAAGTTGATATATTGCGGGGGGGGCTCTTCCAAATGCACCTGCAAGAGGGGCGGGGAGCAGGGAGATCCCCCCCATCCCCTGCTCTTGGCTTGATCACAGAGTGAGGGATCTGGAGCAGAAGCACACCACAGCGTGGTCTCCTGGTCGGGAACAAGGGCTGGCATTTAATACTCTGTGTTGGTCACCCCACGGGGGTGGGATGTGGGGGCCCAGCAGGGCAGATTTGGGTAGGAGCCTGGTGTTAACACGGTCTTCCCTTGCACTGCTCAGACCCACTTGCTTCTCGCCTCGAGTTTACTCCACCTGCCCATCGGGAGACGCGGGGTGGTCATTGGTGGGTGATGTGGGGTGCAGCCTGGAGTGTGGTATGCTGTTCTCTCAGGACCCCATCTGCTTGGGGAGCTCAGCTGCGTCTTGAAGAGGCTGTTGGACCCTGCATGGGGTGTGCAGCTTCTGCCTGGCATGACACATGGTGGCCCCAGTGGAATCTCTGTGTGTGTATCCACGGCCACACCACCTTTTCTGTGTGTAGGCACTCTTGGTCTGAGAGCCCATGTCTATGTGCTCCCAGGCAACGGCCATGGCCTAAGTCTCCATAGCAGGGAGAAGCAAGCCCATCCCTAGAGTACAGATCAATCCTGGCCAGGGTGTCCTTTCTAGGATAGAGGGGGGTCCTGGGTAATAAGTGTGCCACCAAGGGGCTAGTTGGTCTCATGGTGTGTTAATGTCTCAGAGACTCAGCACGGTCTCTGTTGAAGCCAGGGTGGACATTCAGCCGTGGTGGCCACCAGACCGGGCTCGGAGAGAGGGAACCGAAGCTGGTGGGCTCCTGTATAACTTGATCTCTGTCTCCAGGATACTCTCTTCCTGAGCCCAGGTCGTGCAAGCCTAGGTGGGGTGAGGGGTGAGAACAGAGACTGGCTGACGTCTGCTGGCCGAGTCGTCCTGCATCCTTGGTTGCCCACTGTCCTCCGCAGTGGACGCGTCTGTAAAAACATGCTCCGTGGATCCTCACACTTGCCCTGTCCCACAGGCCTACACACCTGCCTCCCACCCAGTGCTCCCTGTCCCTCCAAGGCCAGTCTTGCTCTGGCCAGCCTCTGACCAGCTAGGTAAGCCACTTGCCATGGCCCACGACTGTGTGTATGCCGCTCTCTCAGGTCACTTCTCTCTCCGTGCGAAATAGATGGCCAGGTGTCCTGCCCAAATCCCTGCCTAGTGGAAGGATTCCCTCTCACCTCAGCCTTTCCATCTTGAGTGGGGCTCCCCCTGTGGTTTGTACCCACGTCCTAAGCTGTCTCACCTGTGAACCAAGTTCACAGCTGATCATAATAGACCCTCTAAGTGGCAATAGGTATTTGCCAAGGGGGAGGGGCGGGTGCAACTCTCCCCACCCCAAGTCCTGGGGTCTCACTCCTTCCCTGTTAGGGGCCCGATGTTGGTGCGGGCCACCTGATGGCACAGAACGCTGAGTGCTTTCTGAGGCTCTCCTGCTGCTCCAGGAAGCCCTGCCCCGTTGGTCCAGCTGCGGGAGATGAGTGTTGCAACGCTTCCTTCCTTCAGTGCTTTCCTCCGACTCTCACAACTTGGTTTCAAATCGCCAAGTAAGAGATCTGAGATTGTAATTTCCTTTCTTTGGTGAATCAGTGGCACTTAGCAACAGGCACTCAGTTCCATAGTCTGAACGCTTGTTCTTTCCTCCTACCTGCCACAGGCTGGCCGCAGGGCCCCAGCGAGCGCAGCCCCCTCCCCCTTCCCCGCAGGTGGCCGTCCCAGGCCCTTGCTGACACCAGGGACGGCCCAGTTCCCATCTGGTCAGGGACCGTCTCCAGCATCCTGTCCTCCGTCTCCAGCATCCTGTCCTCCGAGGCTGGCTCCCAGGCCTGCTCCCGACACTCCCTGCTTTAGGTCTGGTTCTCTAGGAGCAGAGCCCGAGATGGGCCTTCAGACTCCTGTAATGCACCGAGGGATGGCTCTCAGGGGAAACCTACAAGGGAGGCGGTGGGGCAGAAGGCAGACGAGGACAAGGTCAAGCAAGCATACGGCTTTAGGGAGAATCTGGTCTGATCCACAGGGAAGACTCAGGAACACGCACCGCACCGCAGCAAAGAGGCTGTCCTGGGATTGATGTGAGCGCTCAGGCTTTGGCTGCGGGGCTTCCTGGCGGGGGGTGGGGGGGAGTGGAGGAGTGGGTCTCATTCCAGGTAAGAAGGTTCCAGGCTGCTGAGGGCAGTTCGCTGCTGGAGAGAGGCTGCGAGCCATGCGTGCCAGACGCAGGGGAACTGGAGGGAGCTCCGGGACCTAGTTGCGACAGGAACCCATGAATGCGACAAAGAAGGCATGGTCAGAGGTGCTCAGGCAGACTGAAAACCCAATGAGGAAGGTTGTCATGGAATCCAAGTGAAGAGTTTCAAGGGACAATGGCCCCCATCACACGCAGTTGTGAGGGCCAGTGTCCAAGGGCAGCATGGACTTCAGTGACCAAGAGGTCCCAGGTGGGCTTGTGAGGGGAGTTTCAGAGCACTTCTGAGACGTGAGCCATAGAGTGTGGAGGATGGCGAGTGAGCACGGACAGCTTCCCCGGCTGAGGAGTCTGCGTGAGAAGGAGTGCAGAGTGGTGGATGACGAAGGGTGGGGATATGGGATGTCAGACCTCACCACACCGGGCCCAAAGCTCCAGACCTGGGAAGGTGCAGGAAAGGGGCCAGCTGACGGAGCCAAGCCCCTCCCGGAAGAGAAAGAGGTAGTGATGTCAGAGGCCGGGGGAAGGGCTGGCCCTGACTGGAGAAGGGCCACCACATCCTTTGGGCTTGGACAGAAGAATATAAAATTGGGGGAGGGTGGATGTAGGGTCATGGGTGGAGGAGCATGGTGGTGCGGGGGTGGTCTGGGTGATGGTTGGGTAACCTGCTTAGAGTGAGGTGGCTGTGGTTGAGCAGGAGGCTGGCACACAGGACAGAATAAGGGACATGGGTGGATGAAGGGAGTGGAGACCATGCCCTGAGGTCTCGGTGGGGGTGCTAGAGACCCTGATTTGTTCTGGCACTGACCTGGGGGACTGAGTAACCTTCCCCAGCAGCACCCTATGGTCTTATGCGGAGGGACGGTCATTGAATTCAGGGTGGGGGCTTTGCGGGGTGGGGGACAAAGAACAGAAATGCAAGATGACGCCCGAGCTGGATATGATGTGTGGCCCCCAGTGGGGGTCCACCTTCCAAGAAGGCCTGAGCTGGGCCCTCCTCAGCCTCTTCCTGCGGATTTATTCTAGGCCCGGAGAGGGAAGTGACCAGTCCTGGGAGGAGTTGGTGGGGCGGGGCGGCAGGTTTCCACGCAGCCTTGAAGCCCCGCGAGGCAGCCACAGGCCCGTTGAGCCACACCGCTGGCTTCAGGCTCCGAAGCGAGAACGCAGGGATGGTTTGCTTTTTACGTCAAGTTGGCGAGCCTACTGCCCTGCCTCTCCCTCCCCATCCCCTGCCCACTTCCTGCCTTTACGGCGATGGCATTCAAACTTTTTGTTTTCAACCACAACCCACAAGTAAGAATTAATTTGACATCATGATTCAGCAGATGCACACACACACTGCACAACCGCAACGAACGTTTCGCGATCCATCCCCACCCTTACTCCGGAAGCCTCCTCGTGCTCTTCTTCGCTCCCATCCATTTCATGAAAGGAGCGCTGGTCACAGCCCAGGTGGATTCCACGGGTCCCTGGACAGGTCCTGGAGAAGCACCATGCTAAGAGGGGGTGGCCCCTCCTCTAGGAAGGGCGTCCACTCTCAGAGAACATGCCTCCTGTCCCCGTGATGCTGGCAGAAGGTGATGCCCGCAGCTCAGCCATGACCAGGATTCCATTTTTTTAAAAAAAGATTTTATTTATTTATTTGACCGAGAGAGAGAGAGAGAGAGAGAGATCGCAAGGAGACAGAGAGGCAGGCAGAGAGAGAGAGGAGGAAGCAGGCTCCCTTGTTGAGCAGAGAGCCCGATGCGGGGCTCGATCCCAGGAACCTGAGATCACAACCTGAGCCCAAGGCAGAGGCTTTAACCCACTGAGCCACCCAGGCGCCCAGGATTCTATTTTTAATGTAACTTCTCCTTCCCCCCTCCCCTTCCATCTCCCACTGGAGAAACTGGCCTGCCTGGAGAAGCCCCACAGGCAGGGGACTTCCGGGCACACCGTTCCCCGTAGGCAGTTCCGTGGCTGCTGAAACCACGCACCCCTCATGCCGGCTGCTTCCTGCGTCCCCCCTCCCCCACCCCTCACACTTAGGAGACCTGCACACTCTCCTCACAGGCACGTCCACACACACTCCAGGGGATAATTTGGGGGCACCTGCCAGCCCCCTCTTCCTTCTTGGAACGTGCCCTCACCCAGTCCCTGTGGAGGGAAGGTTTGGCAGCCGCATGGGTTTTGCTCCTGTGGCCACGCCCGGAGCTGAGTGGAGTGGGGGTGGCGCCCTGCTGTCGTGCTCTGGGAATCAGACTCACTTCCCCAAACTCCAGGAAGAGACTTGGGGGGGGGGCACCTAGTTTGGGTCGGGGGCTGAGGCCACAAAGGAGAGTCAGGACAGTGGTCTGGGTAGGGGCTGTGGCTACAGATTCCCACCCAAAGCACAGTCACAGAGAAGAGGAAACCCAAGGTCCCCTCAGAGGGTAGGTGGCAGGGGTGCTGGGGGAGTACAGTGGCCGGTGGCCGGTGGCCGGAGGGAGGCGCTAAGCCAGCCAGGCAGCTGGGAGAGTGGCTGAGTCAGCAGTATCCCAGGGTCTATGAAGCCTCACTGGGCTTTCAGCTCTTCATTCTAGATGCTTTCGACAGCACCCTCTGGGGCTTGGCACGAACAGGTTCCTGTTCCATAAACCTAGGAAATCCACAAGGGGCTTGTACTGAGCCCGGCCAGCATTGCACACCCTCCGCTAGACCCCAGCTGTCCCACTGCTGGGAGCAAGGCCTGCAGCAGACTGGAGTCCTGCCAGAAGGCGGCTCTGGGGTCTGGATATGACCACCTGGCCCCAGGTCCCAGAGCCTCCTCCAGGGACGACCCATGGCAGGGGCGCCTCCAGCTCTACACCAAACCACCTGACTTGCTGTTTTTTTTGCCGGGTGATCGGGCGGTGGGGGGTGGTGGTTTAGAAGCGGAAACAAACAACCAATCCCCTCCTTAATATTCACAAAATAGCTAATTCGTCAAACCTTCGTTTTTTGTCAATTTATTTAGAAAACAATTAACATGGGCAAATGAGATACCTCAGTGTTACAACAGAGTATAGAAATGTCTAGCAATAGTCAAATAATTTGATCTTTAAATACAAAATAACCACATGAACACCTAATATACAGGTTTCATCTGAATACATATTTATTAGATAAATATTAGGGGTTGTCACATCATCTAACTACATACAGCTTTGCAAGACTAGAAATCACAATTAGTTTTCTGACCAGTTTAAAGTATGAAATGATTGCATTGTACATAGATGTACAAAGACGATGACGGTTTCTGTGGGGGGGGGTCACTTCAGGCTGCACTGTGGGTGTGTTTATGTGTGTACGTGTGAGTCACCTGCAATCATGATATCAAAAAATTATACAAAGTATGAATTTGGTTACAATTTTCTTCTGAAATCCCCGTTTCTTTTCATTATTTCCATAGCACCCTAAAAATACACAGGTGGCAGGACTAGCACACTGAAGCTAAAGAGTACATGTAGGTAAAATAAAAAGGAAACAGAACAAAAATTCCTTTCCACACAGGGTCAGAGTATATTACATGAGACACATGTGGAGAGAGACCTCACAGACGCTAACGAACAGGATCTAGTTTTTCCACGTTAAGATGGAGTTCCAAGCCTTTTTTTTTTGTTTTGTTTTGTTCCATAAAATAAAAACAATACACATTCCAAGGGAAATGAATGCATCTGTTAACGTGTCTCTATTTCTCATTTACATATGTACACACGTCCCTTGTCCCTTGAGTTGCTGCTGCTGACGTCGTCCTGTCTAGGTGGTCAGGTCGAGGGAGCAGACAGGTAGCTCTCTGGGGGGTTTCGGGCTTCCGTGAGGGAGAAAGTATTAGAAGTTTCTTAAAAAATAAAATGGCTACAGGGAACATGATACACGGGTAAAGCTTCGAACCAAGGAGATGGGGTGATTGCCTGTATTGGGGCCTTCCCGCCTGCTCGCTGGTGCCCTGTCCGTCCTGTGGAGTGCCAGCAGAAATGCATCTGCGGCCTGGGTGGATGCTTGTCATGGAGAAGTGGCTTGCTGAGACCTCGTTTTTGCTGAGGTTACTTATGGCTCCAAGTAGACGTCCAAAAGGATGAGGGAAGCATCTCCCCAGAGTTCAGAACCGCCCTGGCTCAGGGAGGCTGTTGTCACCTGAAATCTGTCACCAGCTGGGCCTTCATCCAGCCCCGGACACCTTTCTGCCTCCCTCACCCCCCGGCCTGGCTCCAAAATTGCTCTGGGGGGCACAACCCCAAAGCACGGGCTTCAGGCACCACGGTTCGGGAAAGCTCTTTGTCCAACTTGCTGGTGGAGGTTCGCGTGGGAGGGGCCCCAGGAAACGTGCCTCGGGGAACCAAGCCCGGGCTTCCACAGAGATGGTTGAGGGAGGGGCCCAGAGCCTGGGCTATGGGGAGCAGATCGACCCTCTGGCCTAGGAAGCTGTGGGTAGGTTGGTGAGCGGAATGGGGACACCTGGTAAGAACCAGCATGGACCCCAGGCCTTTTTGGGAGGAAAGTAGCACAGCAGGAAGCGGGAACTTCTAAGGAAGGCATTTAAGTCTGTCTGGGGCAGAACATTCCCAGATGGCCTAACACAGAGTGTGGCCACCTGCCAGGGCCCTCAGCCACCGGGCGAGGACGACCACATGCTACCTGGCACTGTCTGGTCCCCGCCAGCCGACTGGGGATGGCTCTAAACAGCAGGTGGCCTGACCTCACCCACCCACGTACTTTGTCCCTTCATCTGTACAGACAGCCCTGGTTGCTTTTTTGTTTTTGTTTGTTGTTTTTTAAAAAAAAGGACTCGGTCTTTGTTGTTGAGTCAAGGTATTTTAAAAACACCAGCAAAGGCTATAACCAGGTCATGAAAATGTTGAATATTATCAAAGACAATACTAAAATATTCACAAAGATATTTACAAAAGCAATTCTTAAAATAATTGATTTGCATACTGAACACCACACTGTCTGAAAAAACCTCGACAACGGGACAAAGGAAAAGGGGACAGGGACCATGGCAGCTTTCCTACAGAGAACCTTGTGCCGGCTGTCTGGTACAGTGACTGGAAAATCAACAGCTGGGGTCAAACCCAGAGGAGCGCTGGGCACCGCCCGCCATGGGGCGAGGGTGTAGGGGGGAGACGGAGAGTGAGACCGTGGGACAGTGGACGGAAAGCAGGAGGCCCCCAGCAGCAGCAGGGAGGGGCGCAACGAGTTCACAGACGTGACCCAAGTGACCCGACGGCCCAGCAGCATCACAGGCCATGCGGCTTAGGGTGGGGGGCACAGAGGACCCCCAAACAAAACGGACGCCCACACAAGCTCCCCGGGAGATTCCGAGAGCAGGAAGCCGGATGGAGCGAAGCAGTGGAGGGAAAACCAGAGGCTGCTTCTGCTCAAGCGAGCAGGAGTGTGGGCAGCTGTGCAGGGCAGAGGGACACGGGGAGGGAGAGGCCGGCAGCCAAGCGGGGCACAGAAACACCACGGGATGCTGGCAGGCACATTCCGGCACGTGTGGTGTGACGGACCGGGGTGCAGCCGGGACAACCTGGAGCACAGGGACAGACGGGGCCGCCGGGCTGGAGGGACGCCCGTGCCTGGGGTTCCTGCGGATAAGCCGCGCAGGTGCCCTAGCCCGTGCCTCCCCTGCCTCTCCACCGGCGCCCCCCGCTGGCAGGGTGGACAAAGGAGAGTGGGACAAAGGGAAGCGGGCCTCCCATATAACAGTCTGGGAGAGGTGGGTGGGGGCAGCAGGAAGGAAACAGGATGCACGGAGAGAAATGGTTTGCTTGCCGTCCAAGTCCACCGTCCCTTTTCTCAGATGACTTCGTAGCTTAATCAAACTGTCATTTAAAAACAGGGAGTGGCTTGGAGCAACGTTGTTTAAGTTGCCGTTTCTATCCGACTCTGGCCAGCGGCATCCCCCTGCCCCCCAACTAAGGGCACAGTAATTTCAGCTGGGTACTCTCTGTCTGCGCTGCCCCCCACCGCCAGGCCGGTGCCCCACCCCCCGACCGGCCTGAGTCCAGAGGTCGTGGGGCCAGCTGCGTTGTCCTGGCTCTGAGGAGGCCCTGACCCCCTTTCCCACCAGTCCCCAAGCAGGAATGGCACACCCTCTCTCAAACACAGAATCATGTCCTTTTTCTCTGCTTTCTGAGAGAGGAGTGTTTTTACAGGGTATCTTGGCTTAGAGGTCAGGGGTCAAAGTGACGACCTTGGCCCCTGAGAGAGTTCTCTTTCCCAGAGGTTTGTGCTTTTCTGTGGTGGGTGGTGGTGGTGGTGGTGGGTGGGCCGTTCTCACTGCCGCCAACCGTCACTGTTCCTCCAAGGCTTGGGGTGTGGGGGGGGCCTGCCTGGGTCTCGGGGTGCCCCTCTCTCAGGCTCACAGTCACTTGAAGGAGGCTCTGGGCCAGGAAGCAGGGAGGCAGGGTTACAGTCTAGAAACCGGAAGAACCTCGAGGGCACTGGAGGGTCGTTTGGAATCAGTACACACAGAGGGACCAGGAAGCCTTTGTCAGCATGTGCCCTCTCGCCGGGCCGGTTCCCCACCACGAGGGTCATCTTCAGGGCCCGCTCTGGGCACGGGCACCAGCCCCACACAGCCTTCACAGTGCACCCTCCCGCCCCTCTGCTCTGAGAAGGCCGCGCAGCAGGGGCGGTCTGAGGGCATGAGCTCCCAGTGGTGAAGTGTGCGGGGGACAGAGAGGGAAGGAGCCAGAGTGGGGAGGGACGGCCCCAGTGGCGGGGGGGTGGGCTTCAGTTGTTCTCAAAGAGAGACAGGAGGTCATCGTTACTATTGCTCGGCAGGTCAGGGGGATCCAGGTACGAGAGGAGCTCATCGGGATTTGTGAGTTCTGGAAGGAGCTGGAAGAGAAGTACAGAAGCCCAGATGAGGTGTCAGCTGAGGGGCTGGGATGGCCTAGAGTGCGGACTGTGGGGGCATGTGCCCTCTAGCTGCTGCCCGGGGTCCTGGCCCAACACCAACAGTGTTGGCTGTCCCCAGAGGCATCCAGGCCACAGAGCTAGTCTGAGGCATACCCATGCTCATTCCCAGCGGGGGAGAGGGTGGCCCCCCGCCCTCCAGCTGGGAAGGCTCATGGCAGGTCAAGGGACTTTCTTCTGATCCCAGTGTGCCTCCAGCCCCAAGACCCTGCCCAGAGGAGGTGTGGGTCGCATGGGCCTTCCAGTCGAAACCACGTGGCTTTGCGCGTAAGGCAGCATGGCGCCCGTCACTGTCGCCAGCCTGTACCTCCCTTCAAGAGCTCACTGTCTGGTGAGCCTACGGCTGGAGGGCCGCTGGCGGGCCACACAGCACTGTCCTTCCCTGTGGCCCCCGGGGCCAAGGCTGCACACTGTCCCTACCTTCTACTGTGAGGCCCTTGGGGCCTTTTTGTCACACTGGGGATCCTCATGCACCTAAAAGCACCCCCACTGGCCTGGTCTGAGGAGGAGAGTTGGGTGAAAATCCAAGATGGCTGCAAGGCTGAATAAACCCCATTCACCATAGAGACCAACGCTGCGGGGGCTGAGGGTGACAGTGGGCCTGGGCCCGCAGACAGGAGGGGCTGGGGACAGAGAAGATTCCTCTGTGGGAATCTATAGCCCAGGGGCATGGGAGGGGAGGGGAGGGGAAGGCGCTGCCTCCCTTCCTGGCCAACCCTAGCCAGCTGCCCCCATCACACGGAGCCTCTTTCCACCCCACTTTCCAGACCATTCAGCTCTCAAGGTGGGAGACCCCTGAATCTCAGTCACCCTGGCACGACCCGAGGCTGGTCCCTTCTCAGGGTGAGCGATGGAGCAAGCAGAAGCACAGGGCATGGACGACGCACGGACAGGAAACTGGACACAGACACACACCAGCGAGACAGACAGAGGGACCCTGTCACTCCAACCCCTCCCCTGCCTCAGGCCAGAGTGTGGCAGACACTGAGATGACAAGCTTGATGTTGGGGGTGGGGGTGGTCAGAAGAAGGGCAGGGGCCTTCCTGGGTTTCCTGCTGAACCCTGCCCCAGGGGGACTCTGTGAGGGCCTGGGGGAAGGTGGGGGTGGGGCAGGGTGGGGCTGCAGGACTGTGGCCGAGGGGACCAGGGGGCAGGCGCTGGCAAGGTCAGGGAAAGGATGCTGGGACCCTTGGGGAGGCTTCCCTGTTGTGGGGTTCCCTGGTTCTGGAGCCAGGGGAGGCAGGCTGGCTAGGCCCACCCACCACCCACCCACCCCCTCACAGCTGCACCTCCTCCACCCTGGGCCTTGAGCCCTCAACACCCACCCCTGCTTTTGGGCAGGTCCCGGTACCAGGCCTAGCCCCAGGCCAAGGCCAGTGGTGACCCCAACTTACATCCAGCGAAGGCTCCGGCATGTCGGATGCTCCCTGCGCTCCGGCCTGACCCTCTAAGGCTGAGGAGGGGTTAAAGGTCAGGTCGCTGTGTGGATGGTTGCTGGGAGCGGCCTGTGGCGGTTGCCGGGGAGGCTGGGAAGGAGGAGGAGGAGCCCCACTGTGATGTAATGGAGGCCCTGACTGGCTGCTGGGGTGTGGGACGTGCAAACCTTGTTGTATGGAGGGATGGGGCTGGTCAGAACTGCCAGCGTGTGGCATCTGTGGAGGAGGAGAGAGCAGGAGAAAAGAAATGTGAGGTGACGAGGTACAGCGACGAGATGCCTGGAGAAATGAAAACCAAACAAAACCAGGAAAATAACAAACCCCCAAAACAAAGCCACCCCCTTCCAAAGCTCAACGCTTTGTTGTTGTTTTGTAGGGAAACAAACAAACAAAAAGGCCTCCCCCAAAACTGCCAGTCAGGGAGGCTGTGGAGGAGGCAGGGAGGAGGCCTCTGGGGCCGTGCGCGTCCAGGAGGGAGGTGGCCAGGGGCTCCGAGACAAGCAGACACTGACGGTGGGGTCCAGGCCCCCGCAGGCCCGTCCGCCTCCGTGGTCCGGACACCATCACCACAAGGAGCAGCAAGGGCGGAATGGAGAAGCAAAATGGGCATGTTTCCAGGGAGCGGGGTGGGGGTGCTGGGGGCAGCGTGGTGCAGGGCCCCCTGAGGGCCAGGGCAGCGGAGAGCGGACACGGACAGACAGCATGGGCAGGCGTGCAGCTCAGGGGGGGTTCTGCGCCCCACACGGGCCCCAGTTGGTGGGTAACGCTGGACACACAGGCTCCTTCCAAGAGCCCCTGGTGGCAGGGGCTGGCACCTCGGGATGAGCCCTGCCTGCGGCCCCGGGTGGGCGGAACCGAATCCAAGCCGGAGGAGCAGAGTGGGGCCTTCTCTGCATTGCCAGACCCTTCCTGTTGGCCTTCCATCTAGGCAGCGAGAGGCCGCATCCCGGGGGGATGAGGAAGGTAGGCACTTCTAGGCCTGGCCCTAGGCCCGAGGGCTCACTGAGTTGAGCAGGAGGTGCCCGGAACATGGGGCTGCGGCAGGCAGGGGGCCATATGTTGGTCTGTGTGCTGTCGCAAGCAGCCTCCCTTCAGAGCTCAGGTCTTAGAGCACAGATCCACACCCTCACCCCACTGCCAGGGCCCCCGACAAATCGTGCCCACCCTGCCGGCCCTGTGCTTGTTGAGGGGAGATGGACTTGACAGGCTGCGGGGGAGCACGCGTCTCCTGGGCCTTCTTGGACCTTCCTACCCAACCCCATCATCCAGGCCACACAGACATTTTGTTTTCCTCTGATCTCCAGACCCTAGTTCCTCTTCCTGTTTCTCCTGAAGCTGCCCCAAGGCCTTGCGCTGGGCCTCTGCTCAATCCAGCAAGCCCCTCCAAGCTGGGACCGGACTGCAGGACTGTGGGACTACACGGGGGATGCACCTGAGATAGGAAGGACTGACAGAAGAGGGAAGGATGACCACCACACCAACTGGTGACCCCCCCACCACGGCTGTGGGTGCCCCATGGTGCCCATTCTGGGGGGCAGGGAGTGGCTCCATACTCCCGGAGCAGCCCAGCCCAGGGCAGATGGTCCCCAAATCTGCTGACACAGCTGTCCGCCTTGGCTCTGACAACTTGCTGGAAGGTCCCAGGGCCCAGAGAGGCAGGTGCCTGCCACGGCTCCCGCAAGGGAGGGTCTCCATGAACCAGCACCTGAATGGAGCCTTTCATCCACGCCCTGCACACGGGGGCGTCCTTCCTGGCAGGTGCTCAGCCAGGGCCAGGCTGCTATGGTGTAGGGCAGTACAGCTATGACCGCACTGACCCTCTTGCACAGCTGTCTCTCTGGGTCCAGCTGCCAGTTAGCAAAAGCCCAGATATGGGGAAGGACAGTACGTATCTTGGGACCATCTTGGGGCGGGGAGCTGTGAGGTCACCTAAGGGCTTAGGTTCCGCTGCAAAAACCTCTGGTGGCCCAGCTAAGAAGGCAGGAGAAAGCCTTGTTGGACCTAGAAGTACACGGCATCCCGTTGACATTTTCCGGAACTGAGAACTGTGAGTCAGGGTGTGTGGCATGTGAGTGTATGTGGCGTGTGATTTGGGTGACTCTGGGGCACAGAATGTTGAGGAACAGGGGCTAGGAAAGAGGCCCCTAGAAGTCAGAAAGTAACTTGCAAAAATGTGGCTGGAGCCCTGGGACAGCAGCTACATCTGACGTGGCATTCTGGAGTTCCAGAGGAAAGCCGCTACACTGTCCCTCAGCCTGTCAGCCTTCCAGTTAACAGTCATTCCTGCTGAGAATCAGTGGCTCTGGCCCACAAGACAGCTTCTGGCAGAGCCAACTCCATACGGAACACACCACAACCCAGAGGCCCTTCCTCCCAGGCCACATGGTGGAAGATGGGTGGGTGTGGACCTGCCCAAACCCACTCCCAGGTCCCCCGTGGCCGCTCCCTCCTCCTTAGGGGAGAGACCAGGGACTCACAAGATGATTGAGGCCTGACTTTAGCCCTCAGGCCTCTGTGTTCCCAAAACCCAACTCCCTCCATCCAAGCACTGCCAGAACTTTTGCTCCATTGGCACAAGGCCCGCATCTGTCTTGCTCACACTAGCTACAAGGCCTAGCCCAGAGCACAGGCCCAGGAAATGTCTACAGAGTCGAAGAGAACCACGCAGTGTTCATGAGATGAGGACCCGGGGGAATGGCGGGGCCTGTTACCACTGGTTGGTATGTGTTAAAATGGGACAGGAGACAAGAAGGGAATATTCTCAGGCTAAACAGAATCGCCAGCATTTCTTCCCACAGGAGATGGTGATATCCTGAAGATCCAGACCCCTGGGGAGCAAGTGCCTGGGTTTGAGACAAAATTCTAGATGGCTGGGGCTACAGTAAGTCAGCAGAAGAGTGTGTGTAAGTCAGGGAGAAAGGCTGCGGGGTGGGGGGCTGGCGTGTGCAGGGGGCTGCTATGTGCAGTGGCGCGGTGGGTACACTTGGGAGGTGGACACAGGTATGTGTGGTGTGTGCAGATCGGAGCCTGCAGCCTCCCCCAGCTGAGAATCTAATGTCCTGAGTGAAACAGCCAAGTCCGAGAACGCCAGAGGGCCATGACCCAACCTGGGTCAGGCCTCTCCTTCCCTCTGAGCCCGCCCAGGCCCATTCTCATTCTCAGTCCACCCCTTTCCTCGGGGGCGGGGGGAGCTAGGCAAACAACAGAAAGGTCCTCAGGGATGGGGAGCCCTCTGCTCCCATGAGTCACACATAGAGGATGGGGACAAAGGGGGAGAAGGCAAGGGGTGGAGAGGAGATCAGGGTGAAGAAGAGGTACTCACAGTTTCCTGCATGGGGTGGCTGAGGGGTTTCTCGAGGGCGGCCATGTTGTTGGGCATGTCCGGGGGGTGGGAGAGCTGAGGGGGCCCGTGCATGAAGTCGTTCATGGACGTGCCACCAGGGTTTCCATGGGGGAAGTCAAAGTTGCCGTGGCCCTGGTAGTTGTTGCCTGGGGAGGGAACAAGATGGTAGTGGGGCAGTGTCACCCAGGGGAAAGACAGCCACGGGGGAGTGTAGGGAGGTAGCATATGTAAATTAAGATGAGTCCTGTCCCCTGAGGCTGGAGTTGGCTCCTGTGGCCTTAGACATCTGGGCTGGCTGTATGACAGGGCAGTGATAGCCTTCTCTGGTGGGCCCTAGCACCCCAGGACATGAGCTGTTTTACAGGTATGAGGGGACAGAGTTTGAGCAAGGGGCAGGCCAGGCTCCTAAGGTGGCAGGGGAGTGGGAATGACGAGGCCCAAGTCTGAGCCTTCCATAGGGTCTGCTGAGCTAGATCCCCAGGGCTGTCTCCCCCAGCCCCCACATGGTTGCACCTCAGCCATGGGAAGACCCCGGCCCAGAATGGGAGATTGGGATCTGCCCAGTCTGCAAAGAAAGCTGCTTCAGGTTTGAGAGGTCAACATGAGAAGTCAGCTGTCTGGCTTCCCTGGCCACTGTTCCCTCTACCACATGGCCCCAGCGAGGGATCAGAGGCCCATCATGCTGGAAAGCTGGGGCCTGCTGAACGCTGTGGGACCCTGCTATGTGGGTTCACCTCTCTGGGCTTCTAATCATCCAGAGCCCGGATGCCGTGAGGAGCTGCCATCCCCTGTGTTTAAGGGGGCTGGGAACTTTCTAGAAACCTAGGGCTGTAGGGTACAGCTTAGTCTGGGCAGCAGGGAGAGTGAGAGGTAGTGATGGTGACCTTGGTGGCCAAAGACTGGGGCTGCAGACCTCTGGACTCTGTGCCTGGAAGGATGGGAGTGTTGTAGGGACAAGGACGATAAGATGTTACAGAGAAACATGGGAGGGCCAGGGGAAGGGCCAAGAACTCCCAAGTGGGAATGTTCTGTTGGTGGCCCCAGCAAAGCAGGCTCCAAAGGAGTCAAGGAGCTGTCTCTCCCTTGGAGCTTGAGGAGGCGAGTAGGGGAATGTGGGAGAGGCAGGAGGCTGGCCCACGGGCAGCTCCTTACTTGGGCCTTCCCAGCTGGGTGCTGACCCACAGGGCTGGACGGAATCACGTGGGAAAGGAGACGAGGATGGTGTTGAATGGGCCACTGTACCCCCAAGTCCAGTGACCTGGGTCATGTTTTGGGCGTGTACATTATCACAACCCCCCTTGCACCTGCCACATGAGCCCAGAAATCCTGGGCCCCTCGTGGGCCTCCTCTTTCCCTCCTTGTCCAGTTTCACCCACCTTGGTTGCTGTAGTCGTTGGAGCTGGTGCCCCCCGGTGGAGGAGGGAGGGGGTAGGGAGATGGGCCAGGGCCCAGGGCTGCGATCATTTCCATGACGTTGGGCATGATCATCTGGCTGGGACTCATGGTCTTGAACCTCTTGGAGGGGATGCCATCTGGGTCATCTTTAATGTGTAGGTCTGACTTGATGGGGACTGGCCGCCAGCTGCATGTGGGGTCGATGGTGACCTCTTCAAACTCGGAGCTGGGGGGAGGAAGGGGACAGAACAGAGGTCCTGGGATACAAGAGCTTCCAGCTTAGACACACACTGAAGTGTCCCTGCCCAGGCCTTCTGTCCCCATTCTCGCCACACACTGCACAGGACAGAGGTGTGAGGGATTTTAGGGAGTGACCGAGGTGAGGAAAAGCTAGAGGCTGGGTACCAGGCAGCTGGCCCCAAGGCCTCCCACCCAGGAGGCTGTCCGGGGCACTGTCTTGTTCTGGCTGAGTTTGGGACTTTCTGGAAAGTTCATCTGCCCCCAGGTAGAGAAGTCCCTGAGGTAGAGTCACAGAGAAAGGAGAGCCTGGGCTGCTGAGTGGTCTGCCTGCCTGGAGAGCGAGGGGGTGTCAGGAGTACCCCCGTGCTCATGTCATCCCATCCAGGCCAGTCCCCCCACCCACCCCACCATGTGCCCCTAGCTGGGGAGGCCGACTTACTGTTGGATGGCGTTCAGGATGCCCCACATGTACTGATCTACCTCCAGGCCCTCAAGCAGAGCAGTTTTACTGGAAAAAAGAGAGAGGGGTTTGGCCTTCACTCTTGTACCCCGGAGAGTAGGGGCAGAGCCCACCCCTCCCCACTGTGTCAAAGAGCCTCCACCTCTGCGATCCTACGGGAGGCAGAGACAGGAGGAGGCCGGCCTGCGACAGCAGGACACAAGAGGATGGCTCACAGCCCTCTTGCTCTGAGCTCCTCCGCCGGTCTGGGTTCCCTGTTTGGCTTCTAGGCCAGGTGCAGGGGGCTGGGCCCGGAACGCAGGGCCCGATGGAGGCCAGTGAGCTCCTCCCCTTCGAGGCTAGGTTGGGGGGATCCCACTGGGGCAGCCGTCACTCACTTGCACACAGGACACCTCCAGGTCCCTCTCTCGCAATTCAGCTGCAGGTACGACTCCAGGTCAAAGCACTGTAGAGGCCGGGAGACAGGTAGACAGACAGACGAATGAGAAGATGCAGAGATGCAAATGCCTCTGCTCTTGGGACCCTTACGAAGATCTCCCAGCAGGGAGGGAGAGGGGTGCGGGGAGAGACTGGGGCGTCACCGGACGCCCCACACCCTGCTACCCCCGGGAACCCTCACCTGGACGTGCTTGCAGTCGTGGCCTCGAGCAGGCAGCTGGATGCGCCGGAATGTGATGGGGCACTTCAGAGACACCTTGATGGCCGTCTGCTCCACGCCATCCTCCCCGTTGAGGGTCGTATTGCCCGACGAGGCAGCCACGCTGCTGAAATTCCGCTTGACTGTGGGGCAGGAGGCACAAGTGGATGTGGGACACAGGGCCATCCCACGCACATGGCACTCCCTCCTGGGGCTGGGACACAGGCTGCTTCTCCACTGCCCCGAAGACACTGGGAGGCCCCGGGAATAAGAGGTGCAGCCCGGCCTGACTGGAGGGGAGACTTGACCCTCCGGGCACCCTGGGCCACTCAGCACTCTGGGATGGCAGCCCCCACGCATGATGTGTGGGAGGCATGTGCCCCTAGAGGTCACCATGTCAGCTCCCCAGTCTCTGTGGAACAGGCCCCACCTTCCCTAGGAAGGGGGACTTCCTACCACAGGTGCGGAAACCCAGTCTGGCATGGCTCATGGTTTTCTGGGTCACGCACACTTGCTTCTGCAAGGGCAGAGATGGGAATGGACCAGTGCCTGGTGGGAACCAGGGGCTCAGGAGGTCACGTGAAGAAGCAGAGTCAGAGGGAGGAGCCGCAGGGCACCTCCCGACATGGTGCCCCTCACTAATGACCTGGGTGTTTCCTCCAAAGGACCTGACTCTGAGTCAAATCCCTCTCTCTAGCTGTCAAGCTGGGGAGGCCAGTCGGGAAATTACCCCTGGGCCTCCTTTCTGCTGAAGACCCCCTCTGTCCAGTTCCTAGGGGTGATCTTCCAGGTGATCACCGCTTCCAGGAAGCTTGCCTGGCCTGTCTACACCATGGCGTTTCCTTTTAATTTGCCTCACTCCCCTGTGCTGTGAGCCCGCTTGTCCAGGCTAGAGAGGTCTCACAGGCCATGTTACTCTGATCATCCCCCCGGCTCCAGAAGGAGGGACATGAATTGGGGATAGGGACTGGTGCCAAGGGACATGTGGGCCCTGTGGTTTGTGCACGGAGCCCAAGGTGGGTCCTGGGTGGATGATGAATGTGGCTGGACAACAAACACGGGCCATGGCTGGTTCTGGCTCCCTGCGCCCCCACACTTACTTTTAGTGATACAGTGCTCGGCTGGCAGGAGTCGCTTCTTCAGGAGGCCTTGCAGCACTGAGCGCACGGAGGGCCGGTGGACCAGTTGCAGCACGAAGAGGTGGGACTGCCAGGAAAGAGTGTGGGCTCAGTCCCCGCCCTATGGTCCCCCTATGCCTCCCTGTGGTCCCAACTTGTGCCTGCCTGAAGGCCCCTGAAGGCCAAGCACGGGAAAGGGTCTGTGATCCATAGTGATACCACTCTAGAACAGGTCCCCTTGAGGCCCCTGGGACTGGTGAGCTTGGAGATCCAGGCAGGGGTCACCCCTTAGGACAGCTGCCTGGGGCTTGGGCTGACATTGAAACACCCCTGGCATCAGGTTATGGGACCCCCGGCATCAGGACTGGAGCTGGCCTCACTTCCTGACCTCACCCAGCACTATCCCCCATCATGTGTTCTTCACCATTCCTGACAGAGTGTTATCCCTGTTTTCACTCCTCCAGGAAGCCTCCCAGGATTGTACACCCTCGCGAGCCCCTCCAGGCTCTTGATTCTGTGACTCCTGTCTTTAGGTAGCCTTGGTGTCCCTATGCTTGTAAGGGCAGGATCAGTGATTTTCCTTCTCCATGTCCCCCACAGAGGCTAGCAGAGCGGGGTAGGCAACCTACTTCCCCACATGTCCCTGCACAAGCCCTTTGTGCAGGCCCTGATCTCTGGGGGTAGGAGAGTGGCTCAGATGGGGACCCAGAGCAGGTCACAGATGGGATGGACACATACACACTCGATTCTGAGACAGCAGGGTTGGGTGAAGAAGGAAGAAAGTTAACTCCAGACTCGATGGAGTGGGTCTGGGTCAAAGGTTGATTAGAATATAAACATTTCTTGTGAATGAAGCCAGAACAGTGCCTGGCTTCAAGGCACACAGACCTCCACCAGCAGAAGATGGTGGTGGGCACCGGGAGGTGTCCAGGAGGGGCCCGCCAGAGGAAGTGGAGGCAGGTGTGCGGACAGGATGGGGGCTGTGGCAAGAGAGTGGGAAAGGCCACCTCTACGGCCAGAGCCCGGCGGCCCTGAAGGTTATCCCACAGCCCCAAGGGACCGCCGCACGTGTGCAGAGGCATGTTGCTGAAAGGTCACTTCAGTGGTTACGGGGATGGGGACAGAGCCGCGAGGACACGGCCGCGCCCCAGAGGGGCACTCCCCACGCCACGCCCCCGCCCGCACACTCACGCAGCAGCAGGCCGTGACGGTGATCTGGATGGTGTTGCGGCCCGGCTGGCACACATGCTTGAGGTGCAGGGGCTTGTGGGAGGTCTTGTTGTCGCCGCGCTCGATGGTGAGGGGCGTGGCATTGACGCTGACCTGCACCGAGGCCGGCCAATTGGTGTTCATCTGCCGGTCCTCGTGGTGGTAGCACTTGAACTGCAGCTCCAGGTCAGACCTGAGGAGCGGGGCAGGGCTCAGATGGTGCCGCCCATGGCCTCGGTGACCTGGCCACAGCCGAGGCCCTCGGGGCCTCACGTCCTCCATTGTGACCGCTGCCCTCAAATTCCTGCACTCTCCTCTCCCACCCTGGACAGCTCCTCCCCCATGTCCCCTGCCAAAAGCCCTCCCGGCCACCCATGCTCCCTCATACTGTTGACTCCAGCCACACCCCACAGCTCTGCTGGTCTCCCCCAGACCCCTCCCTATCAGGGTGACTGCCACTCCCCCAGGACAGAGACAGAGGGACAGAAAGGACAGACGCTAATGTGAGCAGACCAGCTGGGAGGCTGATTATGCCCAACCCAGACTCCAGCTGGAAGAAGCACCCAGGCCTGGGCTGCATCTGATTCAGTTCCCTGCTGGATGCCAGACATAGCACAGAAGATCCTTGTGAACCCAGCAGCGACCACGTACGTGTGGAAATCATGCTGGCCAGGGCCACGGGATGCCTCCCAGGCGAGGGCACTATGGTAAGGATGGACAGGTGAGCAGGGCTTCTGCACAGGGGTCTCTCCACCCTCCTGCCTGAGCACCTGAGCTCCTGGGCCCTTCCACCCACCCCAGCTCTGTCTGCAGCCCCCGCTGAAGCCTGCCTTGCAGGGTCAAGGCATTGAGCGAGCTGTGTGGATGTGCCCAGTGTGTACTCATCTTGTGCCTTTCAGCTGCCCATTGTTGGGCAGCTGAGACACTCTGGTCACAGTGGTGGCAGGGCAGTGTGAGTCCTGCCTGAGGAAGAAGGACTTAGAGTGAGAACACCAATGGGTTCTGGCAACCAGGAGAACTAGGCCTGAGTCCCAGCTCTGCCGCTTGCCGGGAGAACTCCCTGTTCAACTTCTCAGGCCTCACTGTCAATGGGAAAAGCACGGCCCACTGACAAGATCAAGAGAGGTCAGGTGTAGAAGGCAGAGAACACAGGGCGTGGCCTAGCCAGGACCTTCAGCCCTTGCCCTCTGGTGTCTGGACGTCTGAGCAGTGGCCTGGCTCAGTGGCCAGCCCCTGGCAATGCGTAGGGGTTACTGGTCCTGTCCAACCCAGCCTTATCTCTCACCATTCCTGCTCTAGCCACAACAAGCCATGTTCAAGTTCCTCTTGCCAGTGGTCTTTGGGTCTTGATGGTCTTTGGATCTAAGCTAGCCACCTTTTCCTCTAGGAGATCATCCCTGACCATTCCCTCAGGCCTACAGTGAGCCAAAGCTGCTCCCTGCCCTCGGGCCACTGCACCTGCCAGGGCCTGCCTGCAGGTTCCCCACGACATTCCCCAGACCTTGCCCAGAGTGGGGCCCAGTCAGTGAAGCCAAGCAGGTGAAGGCAGCAGGCAGAGGCTGCTACTGCCCGCTCAGGGCAATTCCCGGGCCAGGGAGGTCACCAGCAGAGGCCTCCCCCGCCCAACTTGGGCCTGGGCCCCCAGCACGACACTCACCTCCACATCAGCGTTTGGTGGACCGTGGGCCGCAGGTGAAAGACGTGGTTGCTGACGGCCAGGTTGTGCTCGAGGCGGAAGGGCTCCAGCACCACGCCATCCCGCACCGGGAACGTGAGCCGTAGCTCGTCGTTGTGGTTGGCTGGGCAGGAGAGCCACAGGTCAGCCACACGCCCGTGCCACCGTGGGCACGGACAAGTGTGCGCTCAGGGAACATGGGTGGAGCTCGCGTCCCCACATGACACACACTCCTGGCTGCGCGCTCCTGGGACTGCGCAGGTGTGTGTGTAAACACGGCCACAGAAGCTGGGACTGCACAGGTGTTTATATAAACACAGCCACAGAAGCTGGGCTATCAGCCTGTGTGCACACCAGGGAGCCCACTGCTTCTCTCAGTCTGCCCCACGCCATCTCCCCCATCCCTGCATCTCTTGTCCCCCTCATCTTGGCTCTACTCTCCTCTGGCCCCACCTACTCCCTATTCTGGAAGCCCCAGGCTCCTCCACCCAGCCCCTTTCCACGGCTGGGAGCTGCTTTTGCTCCCCGCCTCCAGGGGCTCAGGGCTGTGGGTGGCCCAGAACCACCCCAAATTTCCCTTGCGGGTGGGGCTTACCTGCTTCCAAGCCCTTCTCCTCTTTCTACATGCCCAGCCCCCACAGGCAGTGCAACGTCCAAGCCTCCTGGCTCCTGGCCCTCCATAGGGCCCTAGGTGGAGCTGGCCGGACAGAGGGAGGAGGTGGGGCACTTACCTGGGGGTGGTGGCAGAGCGCTCATATTTGGCTTGATGTCAGGTGGGAAGGGTGGTTTAACGTCTTGGCTGGGGGACAGGTACGGGGGGATGCTGCTCCCGGGGGTCATTGGGGGCGTGGGGTTCCCTGGAACAGGTGAGTGGGGGTAATTTGCCACAGGAACTGGCCTGGGAGGCTGGAGGGAAAGAGAAACCACACATAGGTTATGGGGTCACAGGGATGGGAGGCACTATGGCTATGGATGTACACCCCATCCACCCTGTAGTCCTGGGGCTGTGGTCCCTGCTTCCCGAAGGGTGGAGAGCCAGTCTCCCTGGAAATCCCTCCATCCTGGCCAGCACTCAGGTCTCCGGCTGCCTATGTCATCACTCCAGCCCAGCGCGGTCCTCAGATGGAGCTGGGCCTGCAGGACCCCGGGAAATTGGCTTCCTAGGAGCCCCTCTCCCTTCTGCTCTTAGTCCTTACTCATCCCTGCCCCCACCTGCCTGGACCTGTGGCTTCTGTCTGGGCATCACGGTGCCCAGGAGCTGAGGACTAGGGAGTATAGCCCCACCCATGGGCTTCAGGTGGGAACGGCCAGGCCTCTTAGACACACAAATACACCAGATCAAAAGTGGAACGTAGGGGCGCCTGGGTGGCTCAGTGGGTTAAAGCCTCTGCCTTTGGCTCAGGTCATGATCCCAGGGTCCTGGGATTGAGCCCCACATCGGGCTCTCTGCTCAGCGGGGAGCATGCTTCCCCCTCTCTCTCTGCCTGCCTCTCTGCCTACTTGTGATCTCTGTCACATAAATAAATAAAATCCTAAAAAAACAAAAAAAGTGGAACGTACCCTGTTGACGTTCCCTTGGCTGTAGTTACTGTAGCTGCTTCCCGAGAAGGTGTTATTTTGTCCATTAAATTGCTCTGGCTGTTAATGCAAGACACATGATGCGGTGAGAGTGGAAGGCGGAGAAGCTACCAGAAGCCTGCTTTCTCTCCCGATATGAAAACTGGACAGGAGTACAATACAGGGCATGCTGACGAGGCTCATCCAGTGCTGAGGTGCGGAGTGGGACCCCAGGGGGTAGAGCAGGTCACCCCCTCCCCATCCCGGAACAGAATTTCATCTCTCTCTGTCCACAGCTAGTGATACAGCAAGAGTTCCCAAAACCAGAAACACCCAGAATGCTGAAGCTGGAGCAGCGGCTGGGGAGTCATGGAAGTTAGCATGATTCCTGGGCAAATACACGTCAAGTGTGTCCAGAGTTGTCTGCGCTCCTGAGAACGAACTTTATGATCCCAAAGAAGGAAAAAGCTAGATGCCTGGAAATATTCATCACGGTGTTATTTTGAAAGTGAAGAGTCAAAAACAACGCAAATGTCAGACAGGAAGGGAACGATAAAATACAGTGTGGCTTAGATCCACAGAAGGTGAGGCACCCTAGAAAACGGAAAACCACAGAGACTCTGTAACAGTAAGTAACTGATTTCACATTAAGCAAAAGAAACAGATTCAAAATGACAACCTTAATAATAACTATGTAACATGACGATGCTCACGGGCAGTAGGGGAAAAAGGTTTAGAACTTAGTATTAATATAACCAGATGAATTCTATTTAAAAAAAAAAAAAAGTTATTTCCAGGGCACCTAGGTGGCTCAGTCGTGGGGTGTCTGCCTTCAGCTCAGGCCATGATTGCAGGGTTCTGGGATCGAGACCCATGTCAGGCTCCCTGCTCAGTAGGAAGCCTGCTTCTCCCTCTCTCACTTCCCCTGCTTGTATTCCCTCTTTTGCTGTCTTTCTCTCTCAAATAAATAAATACAACCTTTAAAAAAATAAACCCGTGCTTCCTTTATGATCATCGGTGCATGCTGTAAACAGCAACAGGGAAGGGGAAAGCCCTTGTCTGAGCCCCATGAGAACAGGAACCAAGAGAAGCCAGCCTGACATTTTGGCCATGGCTCTGAGCTCTCAAGGACACATCCGGAAATCTCCACCTGCCCCCTGGTGACTTCAGGGGACACAAAGGACCAAGATGACCCAGCAGGGGGCAGGGATATGAGGTGGAGATGAAGGAAGGGGCCGGTGGGGTGGTGGGACTCACCTTGTAATACTGCCCCATGTTGACCGTGGGGGGCGGGTACTGCCCGGTGCTCGGCTGGCTGGGCATCCTCTGCCCGGGGTAGTTGGGAGAGGTGAGCGGCCGTGGGGGGTTGGGGGTGGGGTACTGGCCTGGCTGGGTGGGGAACTGGCTGTTTGGTCCATATTGCTGGTTTCCATAGTTGGGCTGTGGCAGCAGATAGAGGAGAGGAGAAAGGCTGTCAGTGTCGTGGAGCCAAGCCACTTACCAGAAGGCCTGGAGCACCCTGGCCCGCAGCTTCATCCCCGCCCTTCTCCACAGACAAATTGCCTCCTCCACCCAGAGGGGGGTGGCGGCACAGAGGCTGTCCGAGCCCCTGCTGCCCTTACATCTGGGGACACGACGTTCTGTCCGTCTGGCTTGAGGGCCACCTGTGAGCAGCCTCCCCCAAGAACCTCACTTTCAGAGACTCTCATTCATCCCATTAGGGGGCTCGATTCTAAAGACCCCTTTATGTGTCTCCCAGCACCTGGTCTGTGGCAGGTGAACACAGACAACGGGATGTGCTTCCGGAAAGGGGACCCCCTCAACCCCTGCATTCAGAGGCTGAATATGGGGGGCCCCGGCTCCATACCCCACACCGAACAGCACACACAGATGTTCAGTTCTGGGCCATGCGTGCAGAGGTCGAGAGAAGCAGGCTTGTGGGGGGTCCAGACAACCCTCTCAAGACAGGCAACCGAGAGAGAAGACAAGGCGGCTTGAGGGAGGGGCAGGACCCCTGTCCTCGAGGATCTACGAGGTGACCCCTGACACGCCGATGTCCACCCCTGCAGCTGCCTCCCCCCTCCGTAAGATGAGGGGACCCTCAGGGCCGCCTGCCACCCAGACACTCCAGGCCATGACATCCCGCTAGGTTGGTGGTTTCTTCTCCCGCTCTCCTTATCTTCTTTAACTGTCTCTCTTGCCTCTAGGCTCAGAGGTCCTGGCTGTGTCCCAGTGTCTGGCAAAGAGCTGACCCTCCATAAACACTTGCTCAGCAAATGAAAGCAGAGTCCAGAGTTCAGCGGCAGAGGGTGGGAGGTGTCTTATGTCGGTGCTGAGGACCTCTGCCACTCACACTGCAGCGACAGGGGTGGCTGCTGTGGGTGACAGTGTGGTTCCTGTCACAGCACTGGAGGAGCAAGGGAGGAGGGGAGCCTGCCCATCAGGCCACCGAAGAGGAGTCCTGTGCGGGACAGCCAATCTGACACCTGCCCCAGCATTCCGACGGTTCAGAGATTCTAGAAGCATTGAAGGGTGATGCCTGCCTTCTCAGACAGGGTCAGGCCACACGGGCTGGGATCACGCAGTGTCCCAGCCCAGTGCCAGACATTTTGTAACTGGGGAACTTCAGCGTTCCACGAAGAGGAGGACTCAGTGGACATAATTCAAAGCTTCCGGTGTGTGCCTTCACAGGTGCAGGTGGACATCAGGGCGAGGACTGAGACTTTCTCTGCCTTTCCTTTCCTGGGATCACCTCCTTAGGGGCCGCCAGTCCCAAAGCTGGATCTGCAGATGGCATCGCTAGCCCAGCCAACAGGAATGCTGGGAATCTGAGCATAGAGGGGCTGAAAGGGGTCCAGAACTCCTGTGGGGACTGTGTTTGGCGGTGAGACCAGGAGCTTGAGCATCCCCCACACAAGGACAGCCAGGACCTCGAGAGCACTGTCCTTCTCTGGCTGGTGCCTCCTAAATCGGTGCCACCCAGGAGTGTCTGGGCTTGAGCCAGGCTCCCTGTGTTTGAGGAGGTCCCTGAACTCTCCCCTTCTGGACTCAGGACACCTCCAACAATGGTCAAGCCTGAGCTAGGGGGAATACTGAGGGAATCACACAGACCTTCGAGGAATGTAAGTCCTGGCCTCTAAACCCACCGCCAGGCCAAGCTGAAGGCCACAGTTTGGAGGCAAGTGGGGTGGGGATGGGGGGGAGCCAGTCTGAGAACAGGGCAAGCAGAGAGCTGTGGTGGAGACGGCTCAGCAAGAAGCTTTGCCTAGGTAAGGAACCAAGGCAGGCTTCCTGAGGAGCACACACTGGGCCAGGATTCTAGGGTCCCTGTGTCTTTTGCAGGTGAACTAAAGCCTTACCCGGACAGGCCATTGGCTGCCAGCTTTTCCCACTGCTCACTGAAGGCCCTATGACACCTCCTCTGGGAAGTCCTCTTTCTCTGACCTCATGTTTCATTCCGGATACCCCCTGTGTGTCACCTCCTTATGGGCTCCTGCTTAGACAGGTTTCTAGGAAGGTGATCCCCTTTCCTGCGAGTCTCATTTGCCAGTGGACGGGTGTGGGTTTTACTTCCTTCAATCTTCACCTTTCCCTTGACTGAGCCGGCTAGGCAGCCGGTGAGGCAGCATTCCTCCTGAAAGAGCAGCTGACAGTTGGCCAAGAAGAGCCCTAAGAAGCACGCTGTCTGCCTTCCAGTTGCTTCTTCGACACGCACAGCCTTTAGATATCTACAGACTTTTATTCCCTGTCTCACTCTTGCAAGTAAGAAGCCCTCGTGTGCAGGTGAGGAATGTGGACCCAAGGAGGCTTTGCTCCTTCCCAATGCCACCCGGCTAGTGTCTGTGCCAAGACAAAACACCACGCCAACCGCAGCTACTGCTGCCCCTGCCAGCCCCCAGCCAAGTGCTTCCTGTCCAGCTCCTCACTCATGTCTCCCAAGCGACCCCAGGAGGTGGGCTGGATCGGCGCCATCTTTTACAAATGAAAAACCAAGACTTCAGCAGGGAACGTGACTTGATTGATCAAGGGCTTCCGGCTGGGAAATGGCAGAGCTGGTCTCCAAGCCAGAAGCCTGACTCTGTCCTAAGGCTCAGACTTTTGGTCCAGGTTTGGTGCTGGTCAGTTCCTGCCTTTTCCAAGGTCTTGCCCACAGCCCATCTGTTTTCAAGCCCTGGGTCCTCCCCACCTCCCACCCTGGCGACCACCTGCCTGCTGTCACACTCACCTCTCCTGGGTATGGCCTCTTTATGCTCTGAATGGGAAGGGACTGGGGCCGGGGGCCCGGGTAGGTCTGCTGGGGCA
This sequence comes from Lontra canadensis, assembly GCF_010015895.1. Lineage (NCBI taxonomy): Eukaryota > Metazoa > Chordata > Mammalia > Carnivora > Mustelidae > Lontra > Lontra canadensis. The sequence continues at coordinate 37,282,090 of NW_022630997.1, forward strand.
TCCGCTGCCCGTGCGTGCCAAAGGGGCTGATGCCGGGCGGCCGGGGCTGGTTCATGCCCATAGGAGGGCCGCTCATCCCCGAGGGTGTCATGCCAGCCGCCATGCTTGCGGGGTTCATGCTGCCCCCCATGGAGGCAGGCCCCCGCGGCCCGGGCTGGTTCATGAATTGGCTGTTATACGCCTGGGTGGGACCCATCTGGAAAGAGGAACAGACCTTCAACGGGAGAAGAAGAAAAAAAAAGAATAAAATGCCACATGCATTGAAAGTGCAGGGAGGGAAGGGGGGGGGGGGTGGGGGGCTCTGGGTCGGGGGGCACTTTCCTGTGTGGTTGCAGCTGGTGACCAGGCCCCAAGGGATGTCAGGCCTCTTGGGCTCACCACTGCCCTCTGCAGGCCGCACAGGAAAGATGCAGCCCAAGGGGTGTTACGGGGTGGGGTGCAGTCACTCCAGAGAGCAGGCAGCATTTCCAGGGAGGCAGGCAGGGAACGGGAAAGAAGGTGCAGAGGTGGGGAGGGGCATGGGAGGATGGAGGGGGATGAGGATGGAGGCAGGAGCCCCTTTCCTGGAAGCCCTGGCCCCGCCCTCGGCCAGTGGAGACACACCTTCCATCCACAAAGTCTGAGGCAATCCCAGCTCCCACCTCTGCCCACCTGCCCTGCTGTCCCCTTCCTACAAGCCCCATCTCCTGTCCCGTCCTCCATTCCTACGGGGAACCCTCTCTCCTCTCACCCCACCAGTCCTGAAGGTCAGGGGAGCAGAAATGGGACCTGGGCTCAATCCACAGATGGGATGACTAAGAGTATATGGTCTTCAGAAGCCACCACGGGGACACACTGGTGACAAGGCATTTTAGGCACTGAGCCCGCTCTTTGGTGAGCAGGCACCCAGAGGGCGATAAAGAACGTCTTTCCCCGTTCGCAGACACGCACAAACCACAAACCCACTTAGAACAAACACAAGCACCCAGACGGCCTCCCCCCTACCACACCCAACCACTCTGACACACCCACATCCTAACACACACCCGTCTACATGCCTCCAAGGAAACCCAGACGCACCCTGACACCATCAGCATTTCCAGCACACACGGCATCAACACCCCAACTCTGCTGGGGGGGCAAGGCTGGACCAGGACTAGTGGGGCCCTTACCGGTCCATACTGGTTTATATCCTTGTTCTGCGTCTCCTGCAAGGCTGCCACAGTGGCCGTGGCTGTGGCCGTGGCCGTGGCCGCTGCTGCCGCCACTGCAGCTGCTGCGGCAGCAGCCGCGGGCTGAGTGAAGTCAGCGGGCGGCCTGGTGTGCGGAGGGATGCCCATGCCTGCGGGGGCATTAGGACCCCCGGGGTAACTGCAAGGAGAAGAAGGGGAGACTTAGACACTGCCTGAATCTAGAGATGAACCCACTCTAAGCCCTGGGCTGGGAGGCTGGAGGGGAGAAGGCGGGTCCTTCCGTGACCTCCTGCCCTGGGCTCACAGACGGGGAGGCATCTGGACTCTGAACCCAAATGGGGGAGAGGGGCCTCCTGTGGGTTGGCAGCCCCTCGTGCCCCTTGGCGACAGGCAAGCTGCTATGTTCCCGAAGCCCTAGGTGGGGTCCGGCTTGTGCGGACCTTCCCGGGCATGAGATGACTGCATCTCGCTGACATGGGGAGCCCACCTTCTGGAGGAGGACATGGTGCCTCAAAAAACCCCGAGCACCTTGCCCACGGGCGTTTCAACCTGACACTTGCTCTGGGACAGAGGGGAAGGGCAGGGCCAAAGCTGCTCCCGGGGTTTGCTCACCTGGCCCCAAAGCCCCCGCTGCCGGGGTAGTTGGGCCGACCGTACATGCTCTGCTGGATGTAGGGCTGAGCGGGCCCAGCCTTGGCCGAGAATTGCTGCTGCTGCCCGGCAAACTGGGGGGAGTTGAGGCCGGGGTTGCTGGTGGTCATGCCCGATGCCATGGGGTTGCCGCCTGGATTCATGGGGTTGTTGGCATTGGCCATAGGGTTCCCGAGGACCTGTGGGCAGAGAGGTTGTCACCCAAGTGGTGCCCCAGGGGGCGTGGGAGGGAAAGAGGAGATACCGGGGGGTGGGGGGTACTGCTGAAATGGTACAGTGGGGAGAGCAGAGAGAAAAGGGGAGAAAGTGGAGGCATGAATTGTCCCCAGACCATACAAATGCTTCGAAGTGGGTAATGCAGCCTGGAAGCTGGCAGCGCAGGGGATAAGAACCCCGGCCTGTGATGGAACCAGGAGGGACTGGTCCTGCCCTCCATTGTAGGTGGAAGGAACTGGACTTCTCAGCCCTCCCCTGCCGAAGGGTCTGGATGCCCAGAGAACTGGGCTGCTGCTCTGTCAGGGCAGAGAGAAGCCCAAATTGCCAACTCTGGAGAGCAGCGGGATCCTGGTCGAGGGGTGCCTGTGGCCTGAAACTGCAGGGAAGCCTGGGGCTGCCCTCGGGGGCGGCCACCAGCCCCTAGCTGTGGCAGAGGCCGAGCAGACTGGATAAGAAGGCGTGGAGGAAAGAGGAAGGGATGAGAGCAGGAGGGTGGGCTGGCCAGCGGGAGGGGTGTGTCACGAGCTGAAAGCTCACCATTTTGCTGAAATCTGTCCCAGGTTACCCAGGGTCAAAGACCCCAGACACTGGAGCTCTGAGACCAACAACACCCAAGAAGTTCTCCTATTTATCCAACCCAAGTAAACGTGGGCTAGGGAAGAACCCCCAGCTCTCCGTCAGATGAACGTCATTCCCCCAGAAACGCCCTCAAACAGATGGGGACGGTGGTCTAGGGGCCAGCTGCTGCCCTTCTGAGCAAGCATGGAGGGTAGTGGCGTGTCCACGGCTGAGTGTGCCCCAGCAGCTGGTCTTTCCAGCTGGGCAATGTTAGGACAGCCGGCATGGGAGATGATGCAAAGGTCCCCATGCTCAAGGGATGGTCCTGCTGGGGAGAGGCTGCAGGTGGGGGCAGGACAGGCTCTTACCTGGCTCTGGGATGTGTTGGTCACTCCCCAAACCGTGGTGACCACAGAGAGGGAGCCGGGAGGCTGGTTGGTGTTCTGCTGCCAAGGGACAGAGTCATAGGGGAATGACCCATCACTGCAGAGGGAGACAGAAGGGGGATCCTTAGGGACTGCATACAAAGGAGGGTCCCATCACCCCACTGTCCTCCACAGCTTCCAGTCAAACCCAGGTGACCCCCATCTCTGACAGCTCTAGACCCCCTATGTCTGGCATGGGGTCCAATGCAAAACAGGCGTACTTCATGCAGTGGCAAACCGTGCCAGTGACCAAGTCTCCCCCCAGCGCTGTGGAGGTCCCACCCCCATGGCTGTCTGCCTCACCTTAGCCCAAAGTCCAAAGGAAGAAGACAGACCCCCAGGCCCCACCTGAGCTCCTCCTTCCACCAGGCTCAGACTCGAAGTGTCTCTCCAGAAAGAGCTCTACTTCCCCCGTGCCAGCTTCCCCTCGGAACTTCCCAGTCCCTTCTCAGAAAACACCGGAATGGCCCCAGTCTGAAGCTCGCCTCTTCCCCCTTCCTCCCCATACTCTGCAGCAGGTTGGCCACCCGGCCCACTGACAAGAGGTTCCTTTCGTCACCCCGCCTTCCTGCCTCTGGATCACAGGTACAGACCTGCCCGCCAGGCTTCCTCCCCTGCTCTGGCCTCAGTCTCCTGCACACGTCCCCACTGAGCTAAGCTCCCTTAAACACCCAAGACGCTTTCCACAGTCAAAGACCTTCAGTGGCTCCCAGTGTCTACAAGGCAAAGTCCAAACTCACACACTTCAACATGATTTACCCTTCTGGCTAATCCCACCCTACCCTGCTTCCCTGCATGGCTCCCACCTCTGCCGGAGCACCGTCAGCCATGGTCCCATTGCCCTGTCTCCCTGCTAGGCCCAGAAGCACCCACCGTGTTTGGGGTCATCTCCTGAGAAGCCCCCAAACACCAGAAGCAAGGACTTATTAACCTTAGGCCCAACACCCTGCTCTGCGCACAGTTAAGTGCTCAATAATGGCTTCCTCTTAGTTCCTGTGGTGCAGGTGAAGAGTGACCCCAGGAGAGGGCAGGGGCTGTCAGGGTTACGGCATGAAGAAAGTGCTGGGGTCCCAGCCCCCAGGAGTGCTGAGCTGGGGCTGTCTCTGCATGGACTCCCTGCAACTCTCATGGAGAGACAACCCTGGACATGGCCCCCAAGGGGGGAGAAAACGCAGAGCACCCAGATGTGTTGTAGCAGCCCCACACGGCTTCCCGACAGCAGGGAGGCCTGCAGGGCGGCACTGCTGGGTACCAGGATGGGGGGTGGGTCTGGGGGAGGCTGGTGTTGGGGGAAAGCACTTCATGCCTACGTCTGGCACAGGAAGTCAGCAGAAGGCAAAAGGGCTTGCTCACTCCTGGAGAACTTAGACCCTGGCCTAGCAGGCAAGCCAAGCCTGGCCATGGACGTGCTGGGAGCCAGCCCGGAGGTCAGGACTCACGGGGGAGGCACTGTCCTGTGTGACAGGCAGGCAGGGCGGAGCCAGCGGGGGGCAGGAGCGGAGTCTTGTGCCTGCCTTTTCCCAGGCAGAGCCCTCAGCAGGCAAGGCCCTGCGGGGGTGATCAGACTGGAAGGTGGGGCCGTGTCACTGTCTGCCCAGGCTTGCTCACCCCCTGCCCGGACACCCTCTCTGCCGGGCCAGTCCCTGGCTTCCTTCCTATCTCCGCTCAGAAGTCCTCTCGCTGGAGGGGCCTGCCCTGATCTCCTGGGGTAAGAGCCACCCCATCCCTTCCACTCCCTTTTCCTCCTGCCCTGTTTTTTTTTTTTTTTTTTTTTTTTTTTTTTTTGTACCCTGGGCATGAGTCCTGTCCCGTCCTGTCCTAGCTCCCGTCCAAATTCCCCTGTCTGCACCGAGTCCTCTCATCTGTCAAATGGGCATATGAAGGACATTCCCCTACTCTGTTCTCAGAATTTTTTTAAGCTGTGGGTCATGAAACACGACTGGGTCATGACATCAAACCAGCATGAGGGGAAAAAGAGGGAATTAAACAGAAAGCAGTTAAGGGTGAGCCCACAGTAAGAATAAAAAACGTTCCAGTTGCCAGGGGGGAGGGGGTTAGGGAGAGGGTGGTGGGGTGATGGACACTGGGGAGGGTTATGTGCTATGGTGAGTGCTGTGAAGTGTGTAAGCCTGATGATTCACAGACCTGTACCCCTGGGGCAAATAATACATTATATGTTAATTAAAATAAAAGAATAAATAACGTTCCTCAGTGGCTTGATTTTACGCGGAAGTGTGTGGGCACCCTGGGTCACGGTGTACTACGCATATCTACTGTGGGTCTCATTCAAGGCGGTCTGGACAACACAGGCCTTGGTAGTTTAAGTCTGATGTGGCTCAAAGAGGAAGATGCAGCCAGAAAGTTTTTCTCGGCTAGAAAGGGACACAGACCTGGGCATTACTTATGATTTCCAGGGGGAGATGAGAGGCCCTCAGGAACCCAGACCTCCTGCCTGCCCCCTACTCATGCCAGCCAGACACAGCGTGGGCCAGTGAAAAGGAGGTGAGGCCCAGATGCACTGACCAAAGCTGGCGGACAGCTCATACTCGCATCTGGGAGGGCTGCTTGGGAATCCAGGAGCCCAGAGAGCTCAGGACGGGTGGAGAAGCCCAGGGAAGGAAGTTATGAGCCTGGTCCCGAGCACAGCTGGGCTGGAAGGACCTCCCTGGGAGAAATCACAAAGGACTGGGGTTCCACCTGGTTCTGGGCCTGGCACACCAGCAGCCTGAAGGAAAGCCAGGCAGACTACAGTTTAGACCAAGAGAGAAGACCCCTAGACACGAGCTGTCCTGTGAGGCCCTCAACCTTGGTGTGCAGGATGGAACACAGGACCCTCAGCAACTTAACAGCACAAGTGTGCGTCTTCTCTGCCCCACAAGCTCCCAGCGACCCTCCAGGCTGATGTTCAGTTGGTGTCCTTTTAGTATGTGCCTGGTAGGCTCAGAAGGAGAGCCCTCTGGGAGCCCCTGGAGCCTGGTAGGGCCCCACCTGCGCCTGGGGGAGGGGGAAACGGGCAGCTGCTGCCTCACCCCCTCGGGTGGGGAGGCCCCGGCTCACCGGGATACTGCACAGGCCGACAAACCAGCCCCCGACTGCCCTACGGCTCCGTGGGTGGGCCTTGTGGGCGGAAACCAGCTCCTTCCTGTTTCGTCCTCTCTGCCTGAAACTTGGTGAGAAGCAAACTTAACCGTGGTTCCCAAACTCAGCATGCCCACCGTCTGGCTGGAAGGGGACCCCCAGAGTCCCAGGCCCATCCTGGGAGTGCTTGCGGGCGGCTAGGGACACGGCTGTGGGTCTGCACATGCACCCTGCTGCCACGGTGCTGTGCACACGTGGGGGCAAAGACAGGCACACGCGTGAAGGGGCGGTCTCAGGGACTTGCTCGCCCCCACTCGCACCTGCTGCAGAAGCAGAAGTGGCAGCCGCACCAACACGGCTGTGACTCATCTCCTGGGGAGACGGCTCCTGCTGTCGCAGGGAAGGCTCTCGCCCCCACAGGCCCATGGCAGTCGGCCCTGCTACCGCCTCTGCCCGGGCTCAGACACCACCACGAGGGGGCGGGGGGCTGCCCGGCTACAGCTCCCTATGGACTCTGAATGAGGACAAGCCCGGCTCCTGGGCCCTACCAAGGTGGGAGGGGGCCTAGGGTGATGAAGAGGAGGCCTAGGGGGCCTGTGGGAGAAGGGGGGTCGTGAGGCCCTTCCTTCCACTGGCAAGTACTATTTGACCTGCAGATGAGGTCAGCCCGGGTCAGGGGTCCTGGCATTTTGGAACTGCCTGCTAGGAACCACTTCTCTCCCCTTCTTCATAGTGGGTTGTGGTTCAGAGGGAGGCCAGGGCCGCTGGGATGTCAGCATCCCACTCTTAGTAATCCTGCCCAGCTCTGTGCACCCCCAGTGGGTACACCCCATCGTGCACCACCCCAGAGCCACTCTCATGCTGAAAGCTGCGGCACGAGTGGCAGTCCCATCCAGCCAAAACCACCACAAGAACACCAGTCCCCCCGGAGAGGCACCCGTGCCAGCAGCCACCTGTAATCTAGGTAGCGTTCTGCCTACCCAGCACCTCCTCACGGGGAGGCAGCTGCTTTCCCACTGCTGTGCCTCGTTAGTCTGGAACGCTTCCTCCTCACCCTCATCCTTAGTCTGGAACGCTTCCTCCTCACTCCTCCTTCCCAGGCTCCTCTTCCAAAGGCCACCTCCTCCAGGAAGCCCTTGGGAAATTCACTGGCTTGAGCTCCACTTGTTCTTCACATTCACAGAGCCTGAGTGGGGGCCCACTGAGAGGCTGCCTTTCTCCTTCTATCCCAGGAGTCCTGACTTAGGCTACCTGTGCCTGGCATGATGTCTCCACACACTTACAGGACTCCGAAAGCCTTTGCTAACCAAAGTGCCAGAGAGAAACACTGACTCTCCATACCCTCTTCAGAAGGAAGCCCGAGAATGAGTAACTGTGTCCACTCGTTAAACCTGACTGCTGACCACCCACAGTGCGCTTGTGACCCCACGGGCACTGGCTCCCAGCAACCGAGTCCCGCCCTCCGGGGAGAGGAACAGAGGGAAGCTAATGAAGCAGCTACTTGCTCTCTCTATGCCTCAGGGTCCTTGTCTGTAAAATGGGACAATAACAGTATGTCTCTCAGAAGGCTGTCAGGAGGACTGAGTGAGCTCCCACGTGTAAGGCAACGTGAGCACATGCAGCTTACCTCGGGCACCTAAAACTGGTGACTGCCGCTGTTGTTATGATTTATTGAGTGGCTTCTAGAAGCAAGGAACTAGGTGAAGGGACTTTCACTTAAGAACTCATTTCATCCCTTAAAGTGGGCTCAACTCAGATGCATCTGTAGGAGCTGAGGGTCACAAGGTCCTGGAGCTTGTCAAGGGCGAGACTGCCAGGTGGGCTTGACCTCATCCCCTTGCCTCAGGGAGCTAAGGATCTGGTAAGACAGCACCTCCCTGCACAAAGATGGGGAGGGGCGCCTGGGGGGGGTGCTCAGTCGGCTAAGCGGCTGACTCTGAGTTCACGCTCAGGCCATGATCTCAGGGTCATCAGATCGAGCCGAATCAGGTTCTGTGCCCAGAGGGAGTCTGCTTGGGGATTCTCTCCCTCCCTCTCCCTCCACCCCTACCCCCCTTCTCAAATAAAAAAATAAATCTTAAAAAAAAAAAAAGAAAAGGAGAGAGATGGTGGTAATGCAAGGGGACCACACAGTATGAGGGACATCTAGCAGTTCCCAAGAATTCTGAGAAGGGGCACAGCTTCTAAGGCTTCTTGGGGGATGCCACCCAGCATGGAAGGGACAGAGGACACATAAAAGTTTAGTCTCAAAGACTGGCTGCAGAGAAAACCCAGTGACCTGGGAAAAAACCCAAAAAACAAAAACAAACCTGCACAGAGTATCCCGGTAAATATTCAGGGACTCCAACTAGATGTTCATGAGACTAATACTCAGAAGGCACAGGGAGGCCCTGCTAAACAGCGGGGCTCCAAACTTCGAGTCTTTGGGGTTAAGCCTTGGTTCCGCCACTGACGATTTCTATGACCTTAGACATTTCACTTAAGTCAGCTCGACTTTCTCATCTGTAAAATGGGACTAACACTCTCCTAGAATGAAGCATACGAATATAGGTAAAGTTTCACCCAGAGCCTGGCACCGAGTCCCTGCTAAATTGTATTTCCACTTTTCTCTCCATTTCTCCAGGCTGAGTGCGTGCTGGTGCCCCTATTTACTTGATGATACGATGACGGTGCTCACAAGTTTTGCAAAAATGCTACGAGAGGGGGATGTTCTTATCATTCCTGCCCATTGAACAGATTTCCCAAGCCTCTGGGGGCGTTCCTTAGTGTTCTTTGCCTTCCTGTCACTACCAAACTCCTACCTATACTCCAAAGCCCAGCCTGGGTACACTCCCTTTTGTGACTCTCTTAAGCAGAACCAAGGACATTTTCCTCTATTCCCTCAGCTCTTTTTGTCACATAAAAGAGCTTTTCACACTGCAGTTAGCGTAGACAATTTACATGTCTGTTTGGCAGCTCCATAGGCACTGACTGATGTTTGCTAAATGTGAGAAAATGAGTAAAAGCCCAGCAAGAGTTGAGTGCTGATTCCTGGCTCCTGGGTACCTCCTGTGGCAGCGTCTACACAGACATTCACAGAGGGAAGAGGCGGGCAGGGCTGAGTTATTTCTTCCCTTGCACTCCTAACAGCCACTTTATTTGGGAGAAAGAACAAATTCCTATTAAGGGTATTGTCAGACCCGAATTAATTTCCCTGATCTGGCTATATCGGTCCGTCTCCATGCAAGGCTGAAGAGTTACCGCTAATGAAACACCAAGCCAGTGAGGAGCGGAAGCCCCCACCCTCTTTCATCAAGGGGAGCCGTTAACGGGGCTCTCCATCATCACAATTACTCGGGCCGCTTCCTTCCCTCCCCGCGGTGAAACGTGGAGGGACCTGCGCAGCTGACTGACTGCATGTTGGAGTGTTTTACATTTTTTCAGTAGGAAGGAGGAAAGGAAAAGATCCTGTATCTTAGCAATCTGGAACCGATGGAGCAGGATTTTTGGCTCCTTCATCAATCCTCCCTCCCTCCCTTTCTATTTTTTTTTTTTTTTTAATTTTCTGGGGGCAAGAAGAAGGACCCATTACAACCTAAGCTTTGGGCCCAGCTCCATAGAAGCAGCTAACAATGAACACAGCGAAGGTGGTGTGATGGCACCAAGAAAAGGAGGAGGCTGGGGGTTCTGCTCTGATGGAGCCCCTCTCTGTTGGCTGACCAAAGTGAGCGCATCATAGTCCGCTGGCACCGAGTGCACTGGAAGTCCTGCACTGCTGTTTCTAGTACTATAGATGAGGACACTGAGGCACAGAGAGGTTCCAGAGCTGCCCAAAGGCCCCCAGCCTGGAGAGGGCAGAGTGAACACTCACGCCCAGGGGCCTGGCTCAGTGCCTGTACCGCCCACCTACTGCATAACTGGGAGCACCCGGGGTGCACCCAGGCGCCTCTCCAGGGGGCGGGGGGAGGAGACACAAACCCGTCCCCTGGAAGAGGAAGAGCGGCACCCCTTGATTTTGGAGTCGTCCTTAGCTCTAGCGGGCTTTGACTGTAATTAAGTTAGGAATGTAAATGAGATTTATTAGGCTTTTAATTACTTTTGCAGCACTGATTTGCATAGGGACAATGTGCTAATTACAAACGGATTTTTTAACCACTCCTTTAAATCTGAGAGAGAAGGTAGAAGTGTACGTTGGCAGCATGTCCAGGTGACGGTGGGGGGCTGTGAGCCCGAGGCCCCTTCCAGCCCTGGGCTCGACCTTCCTTCTAGGGCCAGGAGCGCCGCACACGTCTGCAGAGCAGAGAGAACGGCATCCACACAGCTCCTCATCCCGGCCAGCTTCAGAGCCACTCCAAGGACAGCTCCACAGACCATAAAGCTCTTCTTCAATGTGTGGGCGCTCGCCGTTCCCCTCAGACCGCTGTCACCCCCAGCAGTGGCCATGGGACGCCTGAGCCCTCTGATCCTTGCGTGTGTGTGGTACCAAGTGCCACTGTGTGCCTATTGTCTCCAGCCCTGATGCTGTGGCGCCCACCTCCAGGGAACCTACCCCCTAAGTGGCCGGGACTGTGGCTCCAGAGCTAACAGAAGCATGACAGTCACAGGGTCCCCCAGAGACAGACAGCCTGGTGCTCCGGGCTCCCAGGGACCCCCCCCCACCCTTTCCTACTTACTAGTCCTCAGAGCCTACAGACAAGCCCCCCTGAGTTTTCAAACAGCGACACCCCTCCAAGTCCCAAATCCTGAACATCACCCATGGCCCAGGGTCTCCTGAATTAAAAGGGCAAGAGGGGCTTATGTCCTCCAAGTCACTCAATCCAGCAGTGAAGGAGGGGGCACCAAAATTTTCCTCTCTGTGAAAAGTACCTGACTTTCCTTCGGATTTGGGAAATTACATGAGGACTTAAAAGGTGATGCCTCCTATTGGGGATTCTCATGAAGCTAGAAGTAGAGAATGGCCCACCTTGCATCACCAGCCACAATGTGCCCTTGGCCTCAGCATGGGGTCTTCAGGGATGTGGACCAGTCCCTGTTCAAATGATGCCACTTGTTTCTGGTAGTGGCATCGTACAGAATTGGGAAATAGGGCAAGTCTGAATCAGAGTTGGGTTAAACAGCCAGACACCCCCTCGCCGGTCTTGAATAGCCAGGAGCAGAGTGAAGGGCAGAGCACTGTTCTGTCCCTTACCGGCTGTGTGCTCTTGGGCGAGTCACTGTCCTGCTCTGGGCTGCTTTCTGTTCTAGCTCTGCCATTTGGGGTGGGAGGTATGGTGCAGAATGTGAGGAGGCCACGTTCCGTGTAAGCAACTGGTCCTTCATCAGTTCCCAGTGACTCTTCCGGGGCACAGGGCTCTCCCATCTCTGAGAGCTGCCTCTTTGCCTCCTTTGTCATTCATGGGTCCCTACAGGGAGTTGAACCAGGGTGGCATCAGGAGCAGGGCACTGCATCACGGCCCCCTGAGGAAAAACCAGTTCAAGCTCACGGAATGCACCTACCCAGCTCTGAGACCAAGTCCTTGTCCTTGAAGGTCAAGGCCCATGTCCTCTGGGAAGCCTCTTGACAGCCTGGCCATTTTTCCTCCTTCTGGCCCCCAGGCCAGGCCTGCCTATCACCTAACCCTAAACATGCCTCCATCTGTCGGGTCTCGGTTTTGCCTCAGTGGGTCTTCCTTCCTCCCCAGCTATTGAAATGCAGCTCCCTGGAGCACAGACATCCTTCATCTGGGTAACTCCAGCTCAGCTCAGCAACGACCTGGCAAAGGCCTGGCCGGGGTCCAGAGCCACAGCACTCTGCGTCCTGAACGGTCATGGCTGAGCAGGTGCGAGGCAGGCCTCTTGTGGGGCTGCAGGGCTCCGGTCCACCATCCGTGACTGCTTTCCTGCAGTGGCTTGGAGGAGGAGAGGAAGGACGGACGGGAGATGGGAGGCAATGAGAGATGGCAGGTGTCTGGCAGGGCGGAGTGGTAAGGAGCTAAAGTAAAGGCAGGCAGCTGAGGCTACCTTCAGCCACAGCCCTCGCAGAGCGGCTGGCAGCCCCGACGGAGAAGCCCTGCAGCTTTCTGCTGAGCCAGGGCAACGGGCGGACGGCAGCCAGAGGCAGGTTTTGCCTTTCTAGAGCCGTCGTTCTTAACCACGGGTGATACCCTCACCCCCGCAAAATGTGTGAAGGTGCTTTTACAGCATGGGGGTGGGGGGCACTAGAAGAACCAAGTGGGCAGGGACCGAGACATTGAATGCCCTGACCCAATGCCAGCAGCGTCCCCACCCCTCCAACGAGAAACACCCACAGGAGGGGTCTGTCCTGAGTCTAGGGGTCAGGGTGGGACCCAGGTCACCTGCCACATGCTCTGGGCTGCAGGTGCCTCAGTCAGGCTGGGTCGTGAATGAGAGCCTAGCTCTGACTACAAGTGTACCCTCCTGAGCCTGTCATCAGGGGGACTTGCAGAGGGAAGCTGACAGCATGGCAGGCGCTGCTGTTCGGGGGTCATCCGGCAGAGCATGCAGGAGAGCGGGCCCAGCTCGGCCTGGGAACTGCAGAATCGTTGACTGCAGGGTTTGCTGGTCCTGAACACACTGAACACGTGCTCCTTCCGAGGCTGGGGCCGGGCAGACTGGCCACTTCCTCGGGGCCCGACAGCCTCCTCCAAGGCATTCCCACCCGTGATCCCGGGCTTCTCCGGACCCTGCCCCTGCACCGACAGCCCAGCCTCACGCAGCTCCTGCCTGCTCGGCCTGGGCTGGCTCTGTCCCCATCTGCTGGTGGGAGCCCAGCTCTGTGATGTTCCTGAGCCCTCGTGGGTCCTGGGTATCTCTGGGTTTGCCCAGAACCCTGCTCAGGAGAAACGGAAGGCCCTGGGCTCGGGACAGTTAAGCTTCAGCCTGAAGTCTAGAACCGAAAAGAAGAGGCAGCCCTCCACCAAAGGGACAGAGCAGCCAGACTGGATAAGACCAGCACTTTCAACCTCTGCTGTGATGGGGAAGAGACAGTGCTCCTCCACCAGGATTTCAAAAACAGCTGCATTTTAGAAAACACAGAATATCCTCCGGGCTGCTTGGTGCCCCACCCCAACCCTCCAGGTCTTCCACTGCAGGGGCACTGCCCAGTGCCCGCCCAGCAGCCCCCGGCCCACCCCGGAGATACACACCCACTTACCTGTGCGACAGAGTGGGTTTCATGGAGCTCATGGAGTTGAGGGGGGGCTGCATGGGGAGTTTCCCAGGGGGGTCGCTCTGGCGGCTCTTCTGATGTCGGAGCAGCAGCAGGCGGCCAAGCTCCTCACACCAGGAGGACAGCAGGGCTACAAGGAAGGATAGGATGGTCAGCCAGCCCCGTGGCCACCTCCCCCTGCTATGTCCGCCCCCACACCTCGCCCTCCCAGACTGGGTGTTTCCACCTTCGTGTGACACCAGGAGAGCCACCAAACCTCCTCGGGAGGCCTTGGTGTTCTCACCTGTAGAGTGGGACTGCCACCCCGAAGGAGGGCTAATGTCAATGGCCTGCACTCTGAGAAGGACAGGCCAGAGGTGAGCATGGACTCGATGGAGGGAATGTCAGAGACAGTGTCAAGGAGAGACCACCAGAGCGGGAGGGAGGGAGCCCACCACAGACCCTATGTGGGGCAAGCTTAGGAAGTGCTGGGTTCCCCCCAACTTCTCAGCAAAGCCTCTCGACAGTCAGCTCAACATGGCCTCTCCTCGGGGGCAGGTTAAGAGGGGCAAAAGTCACCCGGAATCCAGAGCCTTCCTGAAGCCTCCTGACGATCCCAGGAATGCCCGCAGGCTCCTTCCTGACAGTCCTCCCCGCCGAAGTGCCCATGCCTTCCAGTGAGACCTGAGACTGGTCCCTCTGCTGCTGGGCACCCACGCTTAGGAGGACTAAGGACTTGCAGGGCAGAGGGCAGCCCCGGGGTGGGGTGGGGGGTGCTAACCCAGAGTGCGCCGGGGGCACGGAAGGCAGAAGCCCAGGAGGACCTCCACATCTGGGCGTTGAGCCCTTGAACACCAAGAGAAGAGCAGCTGAAACTAGCTAAAGCGGTGCTGGGCAATGACCCTTCACTGTCCTAATGTGGCCGCCAGGGGCCAGAAGCACCCCCCCGGCCAGTTTGTCTGGCCAGTCCGTCCAAGCATCAGCGATTTGGGAAGGCTGGGCTGCCACCACTTTGTTACGTGAACCAAGAGAGCTCAGAGACCCTCTCTGGACCTCAGTTTGCTTAGCCCTGCCCTGCCCTCCTCACAGGGCTGTGGGGAGGGGTGCGTGGGGGGATTGCTGAGACAGTGTGGGAGCAAAAGGGGGTGACCACACTCCAGCCACTGCCCCATTCCTGCCATGAGGACTTTGGTCAGCCGGGTCTGAGAGCTCTGGAAGGAGTCAGCCCAGTCCGACAGACGCCAGTGGAAGCACAACCGCTCAGCCACCTGCCGGACACAGAGCCCACTTCCTCACTTCCAGGCTCTCCCACCTAGATGCCGTACAACATGCTTCTGTGTCCTTTTCTCCACATCCACCCTGCAAGATCCAGAATGCCAGCCGCTTGCCCCATTCGACAGATGAGCAGACTGAGCTCAGGCGAGGGAAGTCACTGGCTCCCAGTAACCACGGCTAGAGGGACAGACACAGAAGGGGCGCGCCTGCCCCATCACCCCAGTGGTGAAGCTCAAGCCAGAACCAAAATGTGGCAGAGCAGATGAAACCCTTCAGAAGGCAAAAACCGAGTGGCCATGGGCTCCAGCCCCACCGACTCAGCAAGGAAGCCCTCCGGCCTCGTCCGAACCTCCCCCCATCACCACGTTCAGCGAGTGCTGGGGAAGATGCCTTGCCCCAAAGAGCCCTGCAGTGGCTGCCCAGGGCTGTCACGTCCAACTGCCTAGATCTCGGACCGAGTGCCCCATTGGCCCACAGACCCGAGAGGCAGGGCTGGGACCCTCTGCCGTCCTGTCTGCCCCTGCCCAGGCCCACAGCAGCTCTGCCAGTCGTAGGGAGTGGTGGGTTCCTTCCTGCCCCTCACCTGGTGGGCAGGAGCCAAGAGGCCACTGTTCGGACCAGCAGGAGAGCCCTGTGCACACGGTCCCGCTGGCAGCTGCCCACGACGGTGGCGTACCTGTTCCTGGGGAAGCACGGGTTGCTGTGCAAGGGACGGGCAGTGGTTCTCCCCGGGGAACGGGGTCAGGGTGGGGTCGGGTCCTCTAGGGTTGCTGGGTTCGTCTGCTCTGCTTGTGTGCTGCCCAAAGACCACCAGTCAAGGAGGCCAGCAGGGGTTGAACACCAGCCTGCGCCTCTGGCCGGGAGAGCACCTGCTCTGCCTCTGGGAAGGGGTGCCAATGGGTGAGCTACATCTTAAAAGATGTGTCCTGCCCTTCTCTGTCAGGCTCATCTTGCCACCACCTGTCCAGGGAGGAGGGTGCCAGAGAGATCCCTACCCTGGCGGGTGTCTGCCCAGAACCGTGGCAAAACGCCCCTAAAGCAGACATCCAGCACACATCTGCCACAGCTGGAGGGGGAGGCAGCCTATTCAGAGAGGTTGGAACAAACAGAAATGAATTTCCAGATTGCTCCATTCTTCTCCCAAGCCCCTAGTTACCGCTTCTTGGTGGGGGGGGGGGGGGTGGTACTGGGCATCTGGAAACTCATTTGCACGCCAAGCACGAGGCCTGCCGGATCGCGGCGATGGAGGGACTGCTCGGCTGCCAGCACAAAGGACGGCCACAGATGGTGTCGCCCGCTGCCCGCGGATGCCCCTCCCAGCCTGCGCTCCTCCTGGGGGCCACCACGCCGGGTGGGAGCTTTCCTCCAATGTCACGGGCCACCCCCCTGCTTGGTCAAGGACAGCCCTCATCTGCCTATCGCTGGTGGAGGGGTTTTCCATAAAGGGAATGAAAGGAAGTTGGTGGCATCGTGGGTCCTGGCTGCGAAGAGCCTGGGACACGGGGAGCAGATGGGACATGTGTATAAGCCAGTCACGACATAACACAGATGCCAGGACAGCCACGGAGGAGGAGGGCAGAGGGCGAGGAAGGCAGCACCCTCCCCTCCTCGGCCCGAGCAGCCAGCTAGCACAGAGGCCACACTGACGACGCACGGGGGTGACGGCACGGACACAGGGCACGCTCTCTCGTGCCGCAGACCCCCACAAGCTGCTCTGACACAAAGGCTGGGTGATGACAGCAAGTGAGAGCCAGTCTGTGGCCCAACAGGGAGTCAGCACTGTCTGAGACCCAGGAGGACTAACAGAGGCAGGCAGGGCGTCACACAAGGACAGACAGACAGGCCAGCCGGGTGGGCGTCTGCGTGCACACCGCATCGTGCCTGCATCTGGGTGGAGTGGAGCATGTGTGCTCAGATGGGGCCTGTCCTGCCTGCACGTCCATGGGGTCCCATGGGTCTCTGCTCTGTGCCCTTTCTGCGTGGGAAAGGAGAGGGGATAGCCGAGCACAGGCTCTGGGGCTCAGGAGGGATGTCAGACATGCAGAGTCCCCAGATGGGGTGGGAGGGATGGGAAGGCACTGTGCGGTGTGCATGAGGCTGCCCGAACTGGGCAGAGCTTCAGGAAGAGATACCAGCCATCTTGAGGGGCTAAGGCAGGGGAAGGAGTGGCCCTCTTGCTGCTTGGACAGCCACCGCGGCCAGCCCTGGGTTGAGTTTGGGGGTACCACTCACCCTGGCAGTCTGGGTTCCAGTAACGAAAGTGAAGTGACCGTGGGTGAATTACGCACGCTCTCTGAGCCTCAGTTTCTTTATCTGATAATAGGCATAATGCTAACGCTCTCTCCATAGGACTGCTGGGCCCCTGGAATGACACTAACACCTACAAGGTGTTGAGAACAGGGTCTGGTGTAGTAAGCGCAGAGAGCTGGGAAAGCACCGCGTGTGCTCTCCGGACGCAGGTGAGGGTCTGCGAATGCTCCTTCTTCCCCCAAGCAGGAAAGCACCTTGTGAACAGGAGGAAGCCAGCCCAGCCCACTCCAGGAGGGGTCAAGGCAGTCCCAACGGGCACCAGGGCCTAAGCCGCTCCAGGAGAGGGTAGGGGAGGAGACAATGGTAGGAAGGACCCAAGGAGCAGGGGCTAAGTGCTCTGGCTCTGTAGTCCCACAGGTGATGGGGCTTGGGTCCTGTCCTGCCACTCTCTGGCTGTTGAGATTTCACACAGGCTTGGAGACCCAGTTTCCCCATCTGTGAAATGGGCTTAACAGAAACTGCCTGTCTCAGGGAGTGAATGGGAGCTATAAATTAGTGTTGTTAGTCAACTGCAAAGGTATCCAAGCAGAAGCCAGAAAGGGAGGGAGTGTGGGCAGAGGAACAAAGGAACCCTGTATCCTACAGTAGCCCCCGAAAAGCAGCCCGTCAATCCCACACCCGTCACATAGCCCTGGGAGAATTGGGGAGGCACCGGCTTTGGAACCGGTCCATGAGACCCAATCCCAGCTCAGTCTCCACCACCTGTCTGGCACCTTGAACAAGTTGCCTACCCTTCCTGGACCTCGGTTTTCTCATCTCTAAAATGGGATGGTGGTGATTCTACTCCCCACCTCAGAGGGTAGTCGCAAGCATGAGCTGAGCTACCATCACGCAGTGCGGGGGGCCACACTCGTAGGGGGCCGTACCATGTGTTTGCTACGGTGAAGATTAGTATTACTGACCTCAGTCAGAAGAGAAGCAACCATCAGGATGCAGCTTTGGTGTCGCTGGCCACATGGGACTGTACAACAGAGACCAACGACCTGGGGAGGCATGCAGCTGCAGAAGTGCCCAGGGGCTGGGCTGGGTGCGGAGTGTCCCTAACTCCCAGACCCCAGAGCAGATGACTAGGCCTGCCTGCCCCATTGGCTATGGGATCTGCCGAGTGGCCCCTATCACATGCCCCGCTTTGCCCGAGACACGGAAGGCAAAAATCAATTCCCCCTCTAGACGCAGTTCTGCCTTTGCTTCAGTCAGTGGAGAGGGACCTTCAGCCCCGGAAGGGAGGTATTCTGGCTTCCCTAGGATCTGCCATGGGCCTCCTGGCCCAATAGCCACCATCTTCAACGAGATCGGGATCTTGAACACCCCAAGACCCACCCCAGGGCACCTCACCTGGCCCTGTCTTGGGCCCTGGTATCTGGCAGCCAAGTTCCAGATGACCACGTTATAGGGGAAGCAGCAGCCTCGAGGGTCAGCGGAGCCCGGCTGGGAGAAGACATGATGGTTGACCACTGCCCACACTTGTCTCTGCAGGTTACCCAGGAAGCCACTGGGACACGAGGATTCCCACTCCAGACCCGCCTCGCCTCGGATTTCAGCAACTAGGGTCATTTGCCAACAGCACGTGTCTTACTGTTGATGCCACGTCGTGGTGTGATTCGTGGCATGACTTCCTAGTGGTACATAAAACAGTGGTGAGTATGACCATGGGAGGGGGGCATCTTCTATGAATGAGATACAGTAGACGAGTCTAGGGACCCCTGTGCCAGCAGATTCAGTGGCTAAGGCAGCACGAACTCTTCTGGAAGAGAAGTGGAAATAAGCTCCAGGTCCGAGCATTGGAAGGACACAGGATGCCCGTCTGAAGGAGGGCAGGGATGGAGAGCTCCAGACATTTGCTCCCCAAGATCTTCCTGGCCACTCCCCACACAGCCACAGCCGCCACAGTATGCTCTATGGACAAGCCAAAGAAACCAGATGTCAAAGCGAGGGCAGGTCTGGAGTGGCGTCCTAGAGCGTCTTAATCCTGGCTTGTCCCAGATGTGTCCTACCTGGGGACAGGGACAGGCCCTGCACTTGTCTCTGTACCCACAGCTCCTGGCAGAGGGGACCCCCAGGATAGGCTGACCAGATGGCCTAGTGGGACGGGCCAGTCTTACCACGGGGGTGGCGGGGGTGGGGGCAAGAGGCTGCACGTGGCAGGATCTGGGAATCGCCTGGTTCCAGGTAGGGAGGGTGGAGCTGTACTCTCCGGGCATGGCTAGCCGCCAGCAGACAATGTGCCGGTGGGGGTGGAGGAGAGGCAGAGGCTGGGGGTCTGGGAGCTAGAGCATCAAAGGGGTGAACAAGCTCACCCGGGCACAAGAGAAAGGTTGCCCCTTGCCAGGCTGGACTCCAGCTTGAAAAGGAGCCAGGAACCAGAGGCAGCCAAGTGGCCACAGGAAACAAGGCATTTGTTCTTTAGGGAGGCGAGCAGGGGATGTTCAGACAGCAAGAAGCCTGGTCTGCTCATTCTGGGGAAGGTCTGGGGATAGGGAAGGGACAGGAGCGGCCTGGGGGGGGCGTGAGGGGGAGCACACAGAGACCTGGACGTGGAATTATCAAATGCACTGCAGCCTGGGGAAGCTACACGCGAAATGAAACAAAGGCGTATTAAGTATCAAAGAGCATCTTAGCGGCTAAAAGGCTGCTGGAGAACAGAGAAACTCTGTGAGTGTATGTGTGTGTGTGTATGAGAGAGCGGGAGAGGGAGAGAGGAAGAAAGGGAAGGAGGGAGAAAGGAGGGGCTTCTGAGACCCAGGGATGGGGCAGGACACAGGTGTGCTCTGTTCGGAAGCGGGTGAGGAAAGAGCCTGGCAGGGCGAGGCACCAAGAACCCTTGGGAGCACGCAGGTGGAGTCCGCGGCTCAGTGAGAGGTAGGAAGGACCGGTTCCCACACATCTCTGTGCCCTCGGCTCCCTAAATGGACGCAGGACCCTCACAAGTGGCAGTGGGAGCGCGCCCCACTTCCCAGCGGGGAGCTAGGAGGAAGTGCCGGCCTCCATGCAGCCCTCCTCCCGCCCCCCCGGCCATGTCTGAGCTCCTCCTGGTCCCTCATCCACCCGAAGCTCCAGGAGCACCCAAGCCCCCTCCTGAAGACGCCCCCTCCCCTGCCCCACGCAGGGCCACTACAGCCTGATCGCCTCTGCAGCGTGTCCCCTTTGCTTCCTGCCTGTTCCAATCACCTTCTGCAGCCTTGTCCCTTCTCTGAATTATGACAAGCCTGGCCCCTCATTTATCTCTGTCTCCGAAACGGCCTCCCGCCAGCCCACACTCTGCAAGGCGGCCAGAGGAATTTTTCCACAAATGTATTCTGATCACCTCTTTTCTAATCTGTGTCCGCGAAGGCTGCACACGGCCTGGTAGATGGTAGGTGCTCGATGGACGCAGAAATGAGTCAGAGAGCCGGGCTACCCCAGGGGAAAGGTGCACCATTGTCCCACGCGAGCACAAGCCCTATGGGCCAGGACGGGATCCAAGGGGTTTGCTTTTGTAGCCCTAGCACCCAACATGGCCCTTGACATTGGCGACACACCGATGCAAGCGACGGGCTGAAACGAATCACCGCTGGAGAACGTACTACAGGGGAAATGGGAGGGCTGGACAGACCCACTTGCTGCATCCAAGAGCCACACAATCGGGGCCCACATGCGACAGGCTCCCTGTGGCTTTTAAACCTGCTGGCAGACCTCCACCCCTCTCCCCATTCCTCGAGGGCAGGGGCCTGGCCTCGGCAGCATCAGCCCTGCATGGAATTCTATCGTGATGTGTTCAAAGATGGGTGCTGTCATCCAAAAACATCTGTATCTGAGTCAACTGACACCTGTTTTGTGACACCTGTTTTGCGACCTACCCGCTGGTAGGCTGTGCTAACACAGGCAAGGAAAGGTAAGCAGATTAAAGGAACCACATCAGCTCCTACACCTTGGCAGGCTAGCTGCAGCCCTGGGTTTTCCCTGCTCACGGTGTGATACTGCTCTTGATATTGACGGTGTCCACCCCACAGGGGAAGGCCAAGGGCCTTCCCAGACCCACGGCTCCCTGGAGATGCTGCTGCTCTTCCTCCTCCCATCTCCAGACCCAGGCCACGCCATCCCAGTCTCTGATCTTCATCTTTCATCTCCCAACCATAGGACAGGACCCTGGGACCACTGCCCGGGAAGCTCAGGAGTCAGAGACCATGGAGACTCAGCCAGTGGGGACTCCTGTCTGCACCTGGGGCCCAGGATCCACGCTCCAAAGCCACACAGAGAAAAAGAGCAGTGAGGGGCCTGGAGGGGAGGGCGAAGCGGGAGCAGCCACAGGGGTTGACATGACTCAGGTGTGGCCTGATCTCTCCGTGTCATCTGTAAAGTGTGAAGACAATAAGAGGAACCTCTACTCACAGGCCTGGTGTGAGGCGTCCTGAGATGAAAGAAGGACCCAAGCTTTAAACCACATGGAAGAAATGTCAAGTCTTGTGCCAGAGTCTTAGCTGGAAATTCAGAAGCTGGAAAATGCTGACTACCTCCTGCTTCCAGAAGGCAGAGGGGCTGAGCACATACGGTGGAGCCAGTCAGCTTGGGTTCAAATTTCAGCTGAGCCCCTTGGCAGCTGTGTGACCTGGGGTAAGTTACTTAACCTCTCTGTGCTCTGGTCTTCCCTTTGGTAAAATGGGGAGACTAAACATTACCAACCTCCTAAGGTGTCAAGATTAAACCAGCTAATGCACATAACACAGTAGTACCATTTCTGGCATCCAAAGACTCTATACAAAGAAACTGTCCTGGTTTGGTTGCAGAGCACATGGTCCTTCTAGGGTTGGGAGGCTTCTCCGTCTCCCCCTCCACATGCTGCTGCTCAAACAGAATACAATTCCTTTCACTCATCTCCAAGAGGATCGCAAAAATGCATCTGCACCTCGGGCCCAGCCCCGCATCACCTCCCTCACGCTGCGTGCTCTCTGGGCAGGTGGCGTTGCTCTGCTCCCTAGCTCCCACCCATGCCCACGCCCTCCGCTGTCCCTGCCAGACTCTGTGAATCAGGCAGATGGCAGGCCCCCACAGATCTGAGGCCCAGAAGTTGCTCACTTCTGACCCAGCTCTTAGGCCACGCTGGGCAGGTGGCCAATCTGGGCAGACTCCTTCCTCAGGAGTGCGGGGGAGCAGGCTAGGACTCTGCGGCCCTCCTCTCCAACTGGGCCAACAGAGCAGCTGACAAAGAGCCTCTCTTCTGGCCCCAAACAAGGGGTGGGTCGGCTGGGAGGCCTGGGTGGGCCCTTGGCCCCTCGTCAGTCCCCATCCCTCTGTGTGTCTACCAGGAGGTGGGACGAGGGACAGGAGCCAAGGTCAGGATTCCTGCTCTGACCCATGACCCCAGCTCTGAGAACAGAGCTGTCCATGGGATTTTGTTCCTCCGCCTGTCCTCCTTGGTGGGCCCACCACTGCCGGGTCCCCCGGAAATGGAAAGAGGGGCCCCTCCCTGCCAGTTCTCTTGGGTTATCTCCTCCCAGAAAACAGCACAGGATGCACTTGACCACAAAGGGGCAGAGCCAGGGCCAGCAGCTGCTGGGTCTCAGGAGACCGGGTGTTGGCCTGAATGTGGCCATGGACCCAAGAGGCCAGCCGGGGGCCCCAAGTGCAGGCCTGTGAAACGGGGTGATTTCACCCTGGCGCAGACAGGGAGGACCTGATGGGATCATGAAGGTGCAGAGACAGCCCTTGACTCTTCTCACCTGGCTGGTACCCTCTGCTTTGCTGAGCCTCACAAACCCTAGCGGGGGCTTGCCCAGAACGAGGTTGTCCATGTTTTACGAAGCAGCAACGGCGGCCCACAAGGAGGTAGTTCAACCCCAATCACACCACAGGACTGTGACCCCGCTGCTGGGCCAGCACAGCTTCCCTCTCAACAACCCCCCCTCCCGCCCAAGCCGAGTCTGTGATGTCACAGATCTGAGAACAGGCAAGGCGTGCCTTCTGCCTGCCTCCCGTCCTATGATTCATCCCGGCTTCTTGTCCCTGGTCTGCCACCAACTTCCTGGGTGACCTCAGGCAACTTCCTTCTGCCTCTGGGCCATGCATGAGTGGGGTGGGGCGGGGGGCGTTGCGCTCTCTGAAGTCTGTGGCTCTGGGAATCATCTCTGGTCTCCTAATGGGGTCACGGCTCTCAGGGCTGAGGCTAGCCTCTGGCTTTCTCAATCCTGCAGGTGCTGTGGGATTATGGGAAGAGCTGCCTATCCTTTTGTCTGGTCTGGACATGTCCATCCTCCCCTCCCCGGGTGACAGATGGAAAGGGCTCCAGAGATCTCACCCTGCCCGGTTACCCCATTTAATAAAACCAGGAGTGCAGAGTGGGGAGCAGGTGTGCAGAGGTCTGGGAGCCTGGGGGTCAGGAGGGCCGGGGGAGGGAGCTGCTGGGGCTGCTGAGGCTAGGACTTCCCTCCAATTCCTCTAAACATTGCTCCTGGGGGGCTGTAGGCTGGACTTCGTGGCCCTGACAGCTGACCCCTGGATCATAAAACAAGACATGTTTTCCGTGGGGGGAAATATTACTGTCCTGCAGAACAGCTGTACGTTTGTACCAACGGCAGTAGCAGCACACGGAGGACAGTGCGCTAGATCATTCCCGCACTCTGCTCCCTGCTCTGTCACCTCTCATTGCACGGTGGCCAAGAAAGTCAAAACAAGGAGGAATCGGCTGCTAGCCCTCTGGCTCCCAGTGACCCTGCCCTTCTCCATGTGTGCCTGCGCGCATGCTCGGGCCCCGAGAGCAGTGAGAACTGAGCAGGCTGGAGGTCCGGCTGGCCGCAGACGTGCATGGAGGCTCACGGCCTGTCCTGCCTGGCCCTACCTATGTCCTTGTGCTCCGCATCCCGTCTCTCCAGGGCCTTGGCTGGCCAGAGAGGGCCTCTGGGCTGTGCCCTTCCTCCCAGAACACTCATTCCATGCTCCCACCCCTTCTCCCCAAGGGCTGCCCGGGTTGGCAGGAGCTCGGAGTCTCAGGGCATGTGAACTCACCCTGGGAACTGAACTCCAGGGGACCCCGGAGCCGGAGCTGGCAGGGATGATTCCCAAACCGGTTCGGCAGTCCTTCATCCTGCTGGGCGGGATCTTCAGACCCGGGGGGAGATGCCAGACAGGTTGAGCCTGTCTGTGGGCTTTAGGAAAATCCCAGCCTGGAAAATTCCCTGCCTACCTCACACCACCATCTGGAGCCTTCCAGGATAACCCATTTAATTGTAAAGACATCCCAAAGCCAGCTCAAAGGGCTCTTTGCATTGGAAAGAGAATGCTCCCTTTTCCTGAGAGGTGCCCCCTGGGTCCTGCCAGGCAGAGGTACAGACCAAAGTGCTGCTCGCTGAGACCAGCTGGCAGGGAGCCCGCACCCTGTCCCATGCCCCGGCACTCTGCCGCCGGACCATTATAAACTACTCAGGAGTGGGGCAGTCACAGCCCCCATCTTAGAGATGAAGGGCGGGCACAGAGAGGGTAGGGATCCTGGCTCAGGGCACACCGAGCTCGTGACAGGCTGGGACAGAGGCGGGACTTTCTCCTCTTACCCCAGGGACACTGGCTGGTAGTAGAGTAAGGGTGAGCAGAGCTCCCCTTCTATATTGGGAAGGGGAGAAGGGCCCTGAGCCGCCCCCACAACTGACCAAAGCCAGGTGCCCTCTGTGCATCTGCCCCACCATATTCTGGGAGAACACGGCTTCCGAAAGGACAGATCCTTTGACTCCCCGAGGTCTGACCAGAATAGCCGTTGGGAGGAGGGTCCGGGGAGTCAAGAGTCTCCACGGCTCCTTTTTGCTCCAAGGCAGCACCCCCACAAGGCAGAGGGGAGCCCAGAGGCCTAGGATAGCGAGGGTGCTCTCCCCACACTGCTGACCCTGGGATGACACCCCCAGGGGGTCTGCAAGACCAGACCTGGGCCCCACAGGCACAGAGCCTGCCCCTAGGAGCCACGGAACCCGCATGTCCCTCATTCCAGCAGAGGCTACCTGGAGAGCCTGTTTCTATCCTGTACATAGAATTTCTCCTGGGGCCTAAATACCACTGCCCAGGGCGTACTCTAAGGGAATTGGAGGGGTGGGGGCGGGGGGGCGGGGCAGGAATCCGTTTCTTCCTTGAGGAGCTGACTTTCCCGAGGCTTCCCAGCTCAGTGCTTGGCCATTGGTCTGGCTCCTTCTGTTCCCTCCGGATCTAAGGAGAGGTCGAGTGAAAGCAGGCCCCTTCTAGGCTCAACCAGAAGCCGAGTCTAAACACCATGCTTGTCCACCTCAAAGGAAGGCAAGGAAGCTGTGAGTCTGAGAGTTGAGAGGCCTGGCTGTGCACCTCCATTGTTAGTTCCGGTTCCCACGGCCACTCTCGATCCTCATGGGAGTGGGAGCCAGCAACAAACACCAGAACCCTCAGAAGAAGGTCCCCTTTCACCCCAGCCTGGGCTCCCAAAGCCACAGCAGACCATCCTGGGGTCCCGGGACCAGGCCTTGGGGAGGCGCTGATCCCAGGGTACCTTTGTTTCTATTAAGGAACCACTGGGAAACCTTCCCAGCCCTAGAGTGACTGAGGGTGTATGTGCGCCACGGTGACAAGGACAAGAGAGAGATCTGGGGCGGGTGGCACTTTGCCTGGTGATCCATGCACTTGACTCCTCAGAACAGGCTTTAGGTCACTCGTTGCTCTTTGAGAAAGAGGGAGTTCAGGACCAACCTGCTGACCACCCCCAACCCTCCTCTGCTTCCCCCGCCCGAGGGACCTCATCGTCCAGCAAGAACCTCAGGTGCACAGTACAAGAGAGGCAGACCACACCTCCACCCTCCCCAGCCTGGGCTCGGCCTGGGCTCCTGAAGGGGAGGCCACGCTGTGCTAAAGGCTTGAGCCACCAGGCAGGTGGCTCAGAGGTTGACGCAGCGGTCTTGTTCCAGCAGCAAATCGGGCAGGTGTTTTAGCTCAGGGGCAGGTGACCTGGCCCCACACTGTGGGAGATGACAACCGTCCAGTCGGTTCTCTATCTAAAACCCGTGTTGCACTGTTTGTTTCTTTTTCTTTTTTTTTCTTATCCGTGTATCCAACAACAGCAGCCCATCACCCACACATCTCGCATTTCTGTCCTGGCTTCCTGACTGATCACCACTCCTTTTCTGTGAAACCCAGCGTATGTGGATGTTTGAGGGAAGCCTGGAAGCCGCCCATGACTGGCTGTCACCACCTCTCCAGGTGCCTCACAGGGGTTGGCCGTGGGTAGCCTGGCTGCCTGAAAACACAGGACTGGCCCAGCTGGGCTGACCGAGACTGCTGGGGTCCCTGGTGCCTCTTGGTGACTCTGTCACATTGCCTACCTGTTTTGGTTATGGAGAGGTGGACACGAACCCGAAGAAAACACGACTTAGAGACTGAATTTATAGAACACTGGGGAGGGGGTTGGACAGGAAACGGGAGAGGAGTTTTCTCTTTGCAGAAGCTCCTTTATGAGATGAAATGATTCTCTGTGAGGTTTCTTTAAATATCCAGCTGCCTTGTTGCAATGAAAATGATCATTTATGAGAATTCCATTTACATATAGTGCTTCCTAGCTGCACCTGTTTCTCAGAGAGTAACACACCTGGGGATGTCTGGGTGACTTGGTGTCCTGGGTGCTGAGGTGCCAGGGCAGGACTGAACCACCTGGGTCTCCAGGATAGGAAATTTTTGCCTGTGCATCAGAATCATCGGGAAGGCCTCATCCCCAGTGGGGTGTCAGATTCAGCGGGCAGTGGGATGGAGCCCAAGAATTTGCATTTCTAGCCAGTTCCCAGGTGATGCTGATACCACTAGTCCAAGAACCCCACTTGGAGAACCACTGGTCTAGCCCAGTGGCCCTCTTTGCTCCATGAACAGAGAAAGAAGGAATAATTCTTCCCTTTCCCTTGCCGGGTTCAGAATCCACACAGGCTCTCAGGCCAAGGGGAACTGTGTGCTTGGCACATGGTCTGCAGACTCCTCGATTGTTACGTTCAAGGCCCTGGAGGTTTGACCCTGGACTCCCTCCCTGGCCTCAGTATAGATGGAAGAACACTGGGTAGGGAGTCCAAAGTGGGTGAGTCCCCATTTTGTCTACTCGCTCTGTGCTCTGTGGTCTTGGGCAAGACTCTGGCAGATTTATGGACCTCTCTCTTCACCCGCACATCAGCCGATCGATCTCACCTACCTGCTCCCAAGGTGTAATGGGGCAACCCCGGCGGGGTCTCCTGTGCGTGGAGAACCGGGCTGGGGCCAGGCCCTGTTCTGAGCCCTTCACACACACTGTCTCACACAAGCCTGCATTCTGGGAGGCAACTACTCCTATCTCCCCACAACTTGCCAGTGCGTTGGCTGGGTGGCCCTAAGCCCTCTCTGCCTTGCGGTCTGCCTCACAGAGTGGCTGGAAGGACAGGATTAGGTCCTGCTGGGCTCAGCGTGGCCGTGGCTCTCAGGAGGAGGCCCCAGGGTTGGGGGGGGCGGGGACTGACAGCAGCCTGGGCTGCCTTCCGTTCCTGTCTCTCTTCCTGAGCAGCTGGGGGAGGGGGCCGTCATTAGTTTAGGTCTCTACAGTGTTTAATCACCACGCCGCTCTGCCTCCCTCCTCCCCACTCCAGCGCCTGCTCTCTCCCTGCAGGAAACAGCTCTCTGCCTTCTGCCTCTGATGGAAGCCATGAAAAATGAACACAGCACCCAGACAGAAGGAAACACCGGGGCAGGGAGGGGCGTCGGAGCCAGATGAACGGCTGGTCCTAGCCCAGCAGGCACCAGCTGGACCAGCTGGATCCCAGGGAGGCTCTCGAGGGCCTGCTGGTCACACACCTGACCCCCTAACAGGGCCTCAGGGTCTGGACGGCCATTGGCCCTGGAGTCCAGAGCAAATCCAGCTGCCTCTCTGAGAGCTAGAACCCAGAGCCCGGACCTTCCTGGGATCTCCAGCACTCAGAGGCTCTGAGGACAGGGGATCTACTCCCTGCCTCTGCCCCGAAGAAGGCCAGGCCATGCGGGCACATGCCCTCGTGAAGGTCGACTGCAAGCCGGGCAGAAATTCGACACATCCCTTTGGTCCGTTCGTTTTCCTAACAGTCCTATGATGTTAGGATCACGACTCCCATTTTCTAGGAGGGAATTGGCACTCAGAGAGGTTAAGGAACTTGCCCAAGGGCGATCAGCCAAAAGAACTGGCAGAAGGGGACTATTTATCTTTCATTGATGCCATTACCGCTTACTTACATAATACACGAAAGCATTCTCTTAAAGCTAACATTTCAGACGGAGACCCGAAGAGAAACTGAGGCCCAGATCTGCTAGCCTCCAAACCCCTCATTCTTCTACTGCCACTGGTGACTCCAGCTGGCTCTACTTCGCCGCTCTCCCTTCTTTAACTTTTCAGTGTAATTTTGAAGAAGTCACGCGTGCACGTGACTTAGGGACAGAAGTCGATAAAGGACACGTACTGGAAAACATGGTCTCCTCCCACCCCAGGCTTGTTGCCTCAACCAGGGGAATCATGCTAGAGGCTCTGGGGTATCCTCCCAGAGCTGTTCTGTCACTGACATACACCATGGCCTTGGCAACGTCTGGCTGGAAGATTCTCACCCTGGATATCCACGTGGTTCATCCCCCCACCCAGTTGTCCGTATTCGGGGAGGGCGTCCCTGCCCTTTCCAGCGTGCACACTGTACCACCTGTCCTGCCTCCTGTCTCCCTCCCCCGAGTGATCCTTCTCCCTAGCACTGACTCCCTTCTGCTTTTGATCGTGTTTACTATCTGTTGCCCCACTCCCTGAGCCAGAGCGAAAGCTCTTCCTCGGCAGGGGTTTCCACACACTGTGTTCATTGCCACGGCCTCGGTACCTAGAACAATGACCCCACACATGGGTAACAACATGAACATAAAAGCCGGCCCCGGCCATGGTACATGTGGGCAGACCCCACCCTTGACACGAAGGGTGGCATCTTATACACGCTGTTCTCAACCTTCTTTCTAAGAACATATGGTTCAGCTCAAAGAGACTGTCACTCCTGGAGAACAGGACGGAGCTTTTTCTACCTCTTGTCTCTCCAAGGATCCAGCCTGGCCTGGGGACCACATAGGACACATTCAGAGCACACCATGGCCAGGCTGGAAACTTGGCCCTGACCTCACACCACAGACCAAAAGAAAAAAAAAAAGCAAAACAATACATTGCCTAGAAGATGCTACAGGAGAATTATCTCCATGACCTTGGGATTGACAAAGATTCTCAAAGAAGACCGCAAATGCTAACCATAAGGGAAAGTTGATAAATTTTCTGACATTAAAGCAAAGAACCTCTGCTAACCCCAAATACCCCATTAAGAGAATGAAATAGGTAAAGCCCAGGGTGGTGGAAGAGTCTGGAAGAGACAGAAGACACACAGCGCATTGTGACACCCAGGTTCAAGGGCTCTGGGGAGGAGGGCTCCCCAAGACGGTCTGCAGTGAGCTAGGAGGGCTTCTCAGGACAGACGGAAGGGGACTCCATCTCACTCCCCCTCAGCTCTGGCCTCCTCCTTTCTAAGAAAACCAGGCACTTAAGACAGACAGAAGACCCCCAGCCCGCCCCCCCTTTCTGCCCCATGCAGAGATAACCAAGCAAGAAAAAAACAAATTAAAGAGCCCAGGAGCCTGGCAGGGCCTTGGTAAGTTTGGTTGGACAGGGCAACAGCATTTAACAAAGCTCAGATCATCCATCACTGGGGCCCAGTCATTTAGATACTGGGCATTTGATTAAACTAATATGGGCGGCTGGGGCAAGGCACGGCTGGGCGCTTCCTACCCCTGCCTACAAATTAGACCGTCACACACAATCCGATTACCTTGACTGCCACATTTATCTCTGGAAAGGGGCCATCCATCACTCCCCAGCAGCTGGCTCTGTGCCTCCTCCTGCAGGAGGGGTGTGACGTGTGCACCCAAGTCCTAGCAGGCGGTGCTCACTGGGTCGCACCTTCCACCATCCCTTCAGCAGACACCGTCCCACGTGCCCACCCTGCTGCAGGACTCAGGCTGCGCAAGGGGGTACCAGCGGACACAGGCCTTGCCACTGCGGAGCCCACGCAGAGCTTGTGAAAGGGCAAGTCTCCGAGCTGGCCAGAGGGGAGCTCAGCGTGTGGATGGAGCTGTGGGCCCAGGTCGAAGCCCCAAGCTCCCTCTCCTCGGACTGGGACTCCGAGAGTGATGTGTCACTGATCTAGTCCTCGACCTCACACCCGTGAAATGGGGCACCGACCTAATACAGCACCGTCTGACGTGACCTCTGTGGGGACGGACATGGCCTGCATCCGCGCCCTCCAGCCTGGAGCCACAGCCCACCTGTGAGGAGGGACACCTGACCTGTGAGGAGCCGGGTTCTTAACTGCATCTCACTCTTTCTGCAGCATAAATGCCAGTGTACACGGCTGCACAGGGCTCCAGTTCCAGAGCCGGACATCACAAATCCAGTGGCCGCTCCCTTTCCAGGGTTGAAGTGAGGGGTACACTGGACAGCTCTACCATGGCCAGTGCAAAGCTGTGACCAATGCTCCCTGAAGGCTAGACCCCCTCCCTTCTCAAAGAGAGGGCTGGATTCTGGTGCCAAGGACAACGGCTGCTATGACCCAAAGACCCGGCACGGGTAACACCGTCACCTCTCTTGTCCTGCAGCCTGACAGGGTGGGCATGCTCCCATTTGAAACAAAAAGCAGCCTTAGAGCTAAAGACAGATCACCAAGGGGCAGGCACAGAACTCAAGTCTAGGTCTTTGCAATCTCGAACCCCCTGTCTTCCCACTGGATGCTTCCCACCGACTTAGGAGTCGGGTCTTTGGACGCTCAAGGATGTCCTGCTGGCGGCAGCCTCTCCCTTGACCACCATGTGTGCGGATGCCACGTGCACCAGCTTCTCTCTGGACCGGTCTCCTCTCAATGCCAGAGCCGAGGAGGTGGGTACCAGGCAGAGGGGCGCCCCAGAGTCCCTGTCCAGCTTGTCCAAGCCAGAGTGGCCCCTGGCAACCCCATCTCCCGCCCCACCTAGCACAGGGTAGAGCTGGAACAGCCAACACAATCTGTGGTTCTAAACATACCGAGTCTAGATGGGGTCCCACCCGGAGGCTTTTGCAGAGTGACCAGAGCACCCAGAAATGGAGGCTCTGTGACTCTAGGACCAGTGAGAAAGCTCAGGGACATTGCTCTACAGGATGCTACTGAGCACAGGCTGCAGGGCTGGCGGCAGTGCGTTCATACCAGCTTCTGGCACCAGGAACCCGAGGGTCCTGGGGGAGCTGAGTCCCCTTACGGGGCTGCAGGGGCGACGAGGGGTGCTCACAAACCTGGGGATAGGATACAGTGCCCCATAAGTGCTCTCTCACTGGGTACCTGTTCCAATGACCGGTCCTGCCTGAGGTCTCAGGGCAGGTCAGAGACCAGGGAGCCCCCTAGCCTGTGTGCAGGGCTGGCAAGGCTGGAGAGACAGCCCTTAGGAATGAGCAGTCTCACAGGGGCCAGAAGACCCCGTTTCTTACTGACTGGCTCCAGCACAGGCTGTGTTACCTTCGGGGTCTCCTTTCTTTATCAAAAACAAGAATAAAGTCATAGGCATGCGCAAAGCCATTGGTGCGATCCGATGGGACAGGCGAATGCACGCACACGCTGGATCTGGACACGCCTGATAAAATCTAGGTGCGCCGCTGGGGAGGCTCTCGCAATCACTTGAGAGCAGCCTCGCCCTACAGAGAAATCACCTCCCCAGGAGGGGAGGTGGCTGCAGAAACAGCCAGAACTCAGAGCTGGGTCTTCAGATGCTGGAGGGATGTCCAGCTGGCAGTGGACTTCTCCTAAAGCCTAAGGCTGGAAAGGGGCAGGCCCTGGGGAACAGAGGCCCACCTTGGGGACCTCTCCTGAAACCCTCTGTGCCGGTTGCCAGCAGGATCCTGGGAGTGGGCCGGCCTGGGCATCTGGAAGGATGCAGGGGACACAGCTGTAGGAGGGAACATTCTCCCCTGGATGGAATACAGGAGGTTCTGGGTGGGAGATCTCCTCTAGGCTGGGAGAGGAGAAGGGAAGGCTGCAAGGTAGGAGCCAGACCAGAAGAGTCCAGAGATGAGGTGACCTGGAAGAGCCATACAGGAGATGGGAGTGGGGAGGGGTGCCTAGCAGAGACTAGCTGAGGAAGCCCCCTGGGAAACACCCTCTCCCCAGATTCATCCTTCTCTGTTGTCCCAGTTGATGGTATGCTTAGCCACTCACACATTAGTATAAATGAGTTTATAACAAACTGTGCCAAGATAGGCAAGAAGCAATACTTGCAGGAGAAAGAAGGGGGTGGGGGAAGGTGGCAGGCAGCTCTCCCTAGCAAGCCACCTGCTTGGAAGGCAAGGAAGCCACCCCAAGAGCTCCCCAGTGGGGACCCTCTGCCGCCAGGACTACCAGCATTCCCCCCATCCCTCCCCACAATGCCAAAATGCCAACACTCTTTTGTTGCCACTTAAACCAATTTGGGGGTAATTCTGCAGGCAATTGTCTTCCGATTTACAATGCTGCGCAGTGATTGCATGGAGGCTGATGGTTCAGGCTGTAATTGTATGGTAATCACTTCTGTTTATGATCGATGCGGAAATCACTATTGTTTTCCAGCAGGCTTGTTAAATCAAAAAAGTGCAGGGGTGGGAAGGGAGGGTTTATTTCTGTGAGTTGGAGCCCCAGGAAAATGAAATTAAGCAGAGCAACCCGATGTGGGGGGAGGTGGCTCTGATGGCAAAGGAACCCTCATTGGCTCTGAACTGAGACAGAGACAGGCAGGGACTCAGAGATGCAGAGACAGCGAGAGACATGGCAGGTGTAAGTGGAGACCCGCGAAGACACAGGCAGGTAAGCACGGAAGCCTGGGGAGTGGCCCAGCCTGGGAGAGAGATGGGCAGATACTCAGATACAGGGATGCCCAGACAGCCCCCACTACTGAAACATACAGAGACACGGAAAGAGACGTAGTAAGGAATCCCCTCTACACACACATGCATGTGGGCGCGCGCACACACACACCCGCATTACTAGACCTACTCTCCCCCTGCTCCTAGGGGGGTGGGACAACGCCAGTGCCAGGTGGCAGGCCAGACCCTACCTGCCTGTCCAGGCTAGAGTACCGTCCCTGTCCCATCTGGGATCTGCCTGCCTTCTTCCCCTCGCCCCTGCCCCAAGGCCACCTACCTGCTGCCTGGAAACAGAGTGGCACATGGCACCTGGGGGGCTCAGGTGGCAAGAGCACGGCGGTATTGGGAGCTGAGCCACAGCTGCAGGAACAGGGGGAGCTGCCCACCTGGCAGGCAGAAACCTGAACCTCCCAGAGGCTGTAGGGAACAGGCCTGGGCCGGGGGAGAGGCCGTGCCTCCCCAGGCGGCCACAGGCACTCGGTGGCACCACAGGACTGAGCCAGCCCAGGCTGGGGGCCAAGGCCCACGGGGAGCAAGCAGGCACCAGCTGTTGCCGCTCAGACAGGCCTCTAGGCTGCAGGCTGCACTTGGCTACAAGGCATGTGTGTTTTTCAACCACATGCCCTCCTTCCCCAGCAAAAGGGCACGCAGACCACTGGACAACATACTAAAAATCCCGTCTTCGGTGTGAATCTCAGGTATTTGCTTCCCAAAGCCTACAGGCCCCTGCCGTGATCTCTGCCAGCTCTCCTGGTACTGCCTGCCCCCGCACACCCCCGGCACCTTTCTCAACTACCCACCGTACACAGCGCCGCCTGGCCTCCCCAGGGAGCCTTCCCCCTCCCAAGTGGATCCTCCTCTCTAGAGCTCCATGAGAATGGATGTCGCGCCAACTGCGAGGCAGGACTTGGGCAGCCCACAGAACTCGCTCGAATTAGCTCAGCAGACAGGATGGCAGGCTGGACCCTATCACGGGTGAACTCCCAGCAGTGGGGGTGAGAACGGCATTCGGCCGCCTTCCAAACAGTTTGAGCGTGGGCTGGAAGGCCACCCTGACCTAACTGGTCCGGCTTCCCTTAACCCAGAGAACCCTGATTCTGCTGTCATGCCCTGTGTGCTGCTCCCAAAGGCAGTCCAGGCGGTGGGACGGTCAACAGTCAGCTCAGCCCTCCTTACCTGGAGGAGAGGTCTGTGCCCTGTCCCTCAGCGCCCCTCCGCGGCCTGGGTTCGGGTCCTGAACTTGCCCTCGCCTGGCCTTCCAAAGGCCAGCCCCAGCTGCGCTGGGCCCTGAACCGGGGGTGCCCCGGCTGCTTAATTAGGGGCTCAGCAGGGCATGCCAGGCAGCCGCTGGAAAAATCTTAGAAGTGGAACAATCATTCCCTAATTGGACTTCCAGGATTCCGCTTAAGAAAACAGACTGCTTCTCCCCCAGGGACTATGCTGCTGAAGTACATACAAACAAGTGAGAGTTGTTCAACATTAAAAACAAAGTTGGCTAAAACAAGAATTGAAACTGCCATCAAGTTGTCTCGATGGAGAGGAACGCCCCAGCGGTGGGGAGTACGTGTGTGCCTGCGTCCTTGTGAAGGGCTTGGGCATGTGTGTGCAGGATCAGGCGTCCACACTGGACGTGTGGCATGTCCAGCACGTGGCTATCTTTTGGGGTCACTGTCTTGTCCTGTCTTTGGTCAGGAGCCCATCGCCAAGCCTGGACCCCGCACCTTCGCAGGTGCTGGCACCGGTGGGCAACGAAGTCGCCTGCTCTGCAGGGGGAGGCCAGAGAGAGAGCCTCAGTGCTCTCCTGAAACGGCCCGACCCTGTCCTCCAGTCTCCCAGTCTGCCCAGTGTTGGGAATGACAGCAGCTCCCCACCATGGGAGAGAAGGTACCCCATGGATAGAAGTACATTTCTAGACTCTGAAGAGACTCTGGTCCAACTTGAAACCTCAAGGATGGGAGCAGCCCATGTCCCCCGACTTCTGTTTACAGAGCACCCTGAAGTCAGGGCCCTGGGTGGGAATTGTAAGGTAAGGCCACTAGGCCAGGGCGCTTCCCCTCCCCATACCCACCCCTCCAAAGGGAGGGGTAGCCCCAGCGAGCCCATGGAGCTGGCAACAGGACACCGAGGCTGGGCAGGAAAAGGCCAGGGCCGGTTCGTGTGGGAGCTGCTCCCCGCCCAGGCAGCTGTGGCCAAGGGGCAGGGCTGTGAAGGCACAGAGACGCAGCCTGCCCTGAGTCAATCCTAGAGCTAAGTAGGACAGGAATTAACAGCCCCATTGTTCAGATGGGGAAAGTAGGGGCCCCGAGAGGCAAGGGACTTCTCGTGAAGGGTGGAATGCGGCAGTCTCCCGACTCTGCGTGCTCTGATAGACGACGGACAGTCCGAAGGTCTCTCTCTGTACAAAGCTCTGAGAGTTCTTCTGCCACCCCGAGACAGGCAGAGAGGAAGCTGTGGAGGGTCAGGGCTGATTTCCCCGGGAAGCCACGGAACACCCTTTCCTGAGGGCTGGGAGGGTCCAGAGTCATCTTCCTGAGGATGGGACAGGCCTTCAGGGGTCAGCTCCAGCAGGCCTTCCCAGGCCCTCCCTTAGTCCCTGGAGGGATGCACCGAGAAGGCCACTGGGCTAAAGGCCCTTGGCCATCTCTCAGGGGGAAGGATATCCCTAGAAAGGTCCAGACCTTGGGGTGAGACCCTTCTCAGAGCTTCACGTCCATCTTCCAGTTTGAGTGGGCCAAGGGCATGCCTATACTGGGGAGGGGGCGGGACAGCGCCAGACACAGTGACTGCCTTCATCTGGGGTCTCTTGCTCGGTCATGGGCCCCTAGGCTAGTCGGGGACCATCCCTCCCATCCTAGCACGATGAGAACACCTGGTATTTATGGAGGGCCTCCTTTGTGCCCAGGCACATGGACTTGGTGGGTCCTTACAGGCCATCTCAAGGTCGCTACTATTATCCCTGTTTCTAGACAGACGTGGAGGCTGAGGAATCACAGAGCTTCAGTAACTTGCCTGAGGTCACAAAACTGGTGAGAGGAGGGGCTGGCTGCACACAGCCTGGCCTTGGGCCTCCCTTATGCTGCCCAACACGGAGAGAGGGCCGGTGTGGGCACCCGCATGCCCCAAAGGGATGGGAATATGTTAACTCACACACACACACACACACACACACACACTCGCAACAATCCCTATGTTCACAAACCTCCACAAAACCACGAGAACACCGCTATATACATTCATCCAAGTCACTCCACTTGTAAATGCCCCCCAGAGGCATGTCCCCGTGCACGGGTTCACCGCAACTGTACCCAGATCCCAAACCTGCAGAACATTTTCAAATGTTGCATCTTCCACTTCTCCAACATCTACAACACGCAACCGGCTTACCCTCGCTCTGTTGCTAGGTGCACCCGTGGCCCCACACACCCAGCCCCATCCGGCTGACCTCTTGTTTGGGGACTTCCGGCTCCCAGAGGGCAGGGACCTTGCTCCGTTTTTCCACATTCTGCACCGTGCCCCACCCAGAGCCCACTGGTCATTTGTTCATTCATGCAACCAAAACGTATCAGAGTACGTGCTTTTTGGCCCATTTGGATGTGGATCATAAAAACTCGAATGCGCTACAGCCATGAACTTGAAGAAATCCAATATTCCTACACGAACGCAGGGCAGTGCTGAGGGCTCTAACTGCTTCACAGCGAGCTGGGAGAGGGTCCCAGGCGAGACATTAGTGAGTGCACATGCACGGAGGGCCCTCAGCAGGACGGCCGCCCCCCACTCCCTCGCTCCTGTTACAACAGGCCTGGGGGCGGGGTGCCCCCATCTTATTGGAGAGGCAGCTCAAGCGGCCCAGCAGAATCTCAAGCTCGGGGCACCTGTGTGGATGCCGGGAAGGCTTCACGTAAGAGGTAGCTGAGACCGGGGAGGCATCCTGGGAAGCCACCCCAGATCCGGCCTGGCCAGAGGCTGGGTTCCCTCTGGGCAGGAGCTTGAGGGCACTGCGGGGAGCACTCCCGCACTCCCGGGAGAGAGGAAGGAGCAATCAGGAAGCTGCAACCTGGGAAGAAATCTCCCATGGAAGACCCTGGAACCTGAGGCCAAACAGCTTATCCGGGTCATCAAACGTGTTTTCTGGAGAAGGTACAACTCCATGCAAAGCTCTGAGAGGATTATCAAGCCCCTGACAGGCCTGATGGTGGGGAGGTTTAGTTCCCGGGGATGGCGGAGGGGGGTGGTGCTGTGGGAGCCTGGCGCACAGTGGGGCTGGGGTGCCGGGTAAGGAGGGTGAACTGACCAGGCAGTGATGCCCCCTGTTCCCCAGCAGGAGCAGGCCCACCAGGGGCACAAAGGCACGGGCATGGAGAGGGCCAAGGACCCACCTCTGTCTCAAGGGTCAAAGTGGCCTGGACAGAAGGGAGGGTTCACAGGGAAGGTTCCATACCTTGTGGAGCTTCTGCTTACATAGGGAAGCAAATGCTTGGCCCTTGCCCCTTTCCCTAGCCTGATGCTGACCTCGGCACCCTCTCTGGGGGCCAGGCTGCCACCCTATGGGAGGAGGGCATTCAAAAGTGGAGACCCAGTGCTTAAGGCTGTCCTGGGTCCGGCCAGGTCGGGGTGTGGGGAAAGGTGTGCTCTGCTTTGGGTCCCCCTGCCCTGAGCCCCTAGCATGGTGGTGCTTGCAATCCCCATAGGGCACCCCAGAACTACCCAGGAGCTTTTAGGGGCCCCGTTGCTGGCAAATGAAAAACACACACAGAGGGTTACACAAGCAGTCCCAAAGCCCCTGCAGAGAAGCCACAAGCTTCCCTCAGCAAACACTGAGGAGGCCTGAGCTCCTGGCCAAGAGCTTTGGGAGGCCCCTGCAGGGAAGCAGCAGGGCTGTTAGGTCCAGAATTTCTCAGGATCGCTGGGGGAGGTGGGCATTCTGCGTGCTCCCCACTTCAGGGCTTGTGCTGGGGGAAAAGGCAGCCCCACACAGACACGTGGGTAGGCAGAGGCGGCGGGGAGCATTCTGAGAGGCTCGGGCTGCGGTGGAGGGTTACGAGGCAGCGAAGCGGGAGGATGTGTCCCCAGAGGAATGGGCGTTGCACACATACAAGGACACCCGTGACTGGGCGGCAAGGACAGCGAACATTTACTCAGGGCTGGCTAGGTCCTAGCGCTGTGGTTAGAGCTATAGCTGCAATGTACTCTTTAATCCTCCTGCAGCCTTATGAGATGGGCACTGCTTGCCCATTTTACAGATGAGGAAATAGGCTCAGAGAGGGTTAGACTATGTCCCTTCCAGTCCCAGTGTGTGGGAGGGGCAGGAGAGATGGTGTGGGAGAGGCTGGTGGGCAAGCCGCAGGAGGGGGACCTCTGAGGACTTAAGGGCCGCCAACCCATAACGGGGAACCACAGGAGGGCCACACCCCTTCCCCCGGTCCCCCTCCCCGCTGCCCCAGTGGAACCCTCCCTGTGAATGCCTAGCCTACACCTCCTCTGCCTCTCTGCATGGAGACAAATCCCTGGGGAGCCCCCTATCGGGGCCTCCATCCCACTGCCCCTGTACCCTCCCTACAAGCAGTCTGTTACCTGAGACTTGTTGCTGCCTCACTTCTCAAGGACAGGCCTGAGTGCTGTCCTGCTGCCTAGAGCCCAGCACCAAGCACAGAGGCTCCTGGGATCTCCTCCCCCAGCTCCTAGAACTTTCTTTCACTGAGCACTTTTCCTGAAGCCCTTTGGACCCCTGGAAGCCAGGCCTAGACCCAGGGGCCTTCCCCTGTCAGCCTGTCTTCTTCAGAGCTACTGTGGACCCAAGAGCCATGTCAACATGGCACGTCTCATGGGACCCTCTGCCCAGAAGACACAAACTGGGGACTCAAAGACCCCAGCAAACTGTCTGTGGACCTCAAATCGGGGAGGTTCATGCACAAGTCACTCAGAGGGCTTCAGGAGTCCAAGGTACAGATCTACAGCTCCTTCCCCCAGAGGGAAACGAAAGTAGGTTTGTGTGGGGAGCCATGCAGACTTCCTGCAGAGCTAGGACACACTCTGGGACCTCCTGAAGGCTGCTGGCAGGGGACGGCCCCGCAGTACCGAGTCAGGACAGACAAGTGGAAGGCACACTCACGACCTCGCTGCCTCCCGCTGGCCTTCACAGGATCGCCGGTTACCGTGGCCCCACGGGAGGGGGGACAACAAGACCCATCCTCCAGACGTCACAGCAAGGTCTCTGGCCACAGCCCACCGCGGGAGGAGCATCTCACAGGCGAGGACACTGAGGCCCGAGACAGAGCTGGGACAAGAAGAACCCAGTCTCTCAGACTTAGGAATTCGGGAGAAACCAGAAGCCCAGCGCTGAGGGAATTAAGTCAGGAAGCTGCCTCGTATTGAGCAGTCCTATATGCCAGACTCTGAGCTAAGCACCTTCCAGCCCGTCTCGCTGCCTCCCCACTGCAGCCCTGCCACGCAGAGGCAAGTACAGGCAGCTCGATTTGGTTGACCGGGAAACAGGGTTAGAGAGGTGAAGTGACTTACCCAAAGTCACCCAGTAAGTGACAGATGTGGGTTTCATAATT
The DNA here is from genome assembly GCF_010015895.1 of Lontra canadensis. NCBI lineage: Eukaryota > Metazoa > Chordata > Mammalia > Carnivora > Mustelidae > Lontra > Lontra canadensis. The sequence goes on from NW_022630997.1 coordinate 37,321,341, forward strand.
ACTGCCCAACACTGTCTCTGGAAGGATGCTGGTGGCCCCATTTTAAAAGCCCCAGTGGGGATGGGGCAGGGAGGTCCTTTGGGACTCCATGCTTCACAGAAAGGATGGGGGGGCGGGGGACAGAGAGTCTGGGGCCCTGAGCTAGGGGATGCAGGGTGGGAGCAGCTGCTGGAGCTGCTACCAGGCAGGTGGACCTTGGGACCCCACCCCCACATAGAACCACAAGGGCAGAGCTACAAAGGCCTTGGGAGCCGGGCGGGGGCAGCACTGTTCGACAGAACAATGATGGTGGGAAATGTTCAACCACTGCCCCGTCCAACACGGCAGCCACTAGCCCCCCGGGGCTACTGAGAACTGGAACTGTGTGTACTGTGATTGAGGAACCAAAAATCTATTTTCACTTAATTTTTCCTAATACACATGTAAGAGGCCACATGTGGTTATTGGACATGCTCTAGGACAGCCCAGCAAATGAGGTGTTTCTTCCTACAGGTGGGTTCCCCAAGAAGGACAAGAGCTCTGGCATGTCACACGGTCAACCTGGGAAGCCAGAGCTGGGCCAGGAGCTCAGGCCTCTCCATTTCTTCCTGGGTGACTGCCTTTGCCGTGACCCACTTCTGCCCTGGGCTGCTTATTTATCAAGCACCCAGCACTGACTGCTCTAAGCCAGGGAGGTCCTGTCCTATAACCCACAGCCTGGGGGGGTTAGACACTTGGGTAGGCACGTGACCACATGAAACAGCCCTGCATCAGGTGGTGGGACCTGGGCACCCAAAAGGGCTTGAAGGACTGCTGAATACAGGGTCCCACGTCTGTACGTGTGCTGGGGGTGGGGGACCAGGGAAGGCCTCCTGGGAGGTGACACTGGAGCTGGGCCTAGAAGCCACACAGGATGGAGACAAGAGAGAAGAAGGTCTCCCTGGGCTTCAACCTGCCTCCCTGCACCCCCCTCCCCCCGAGTTCTTCACGGCCCACCCGCCCACACATAGCAACTGAACCAGACCTGCTAAACCTTCTGTGAACGTGCCAAACAGATTACACTCTTGGGAGGCGGAGATGGTGCGTATAAATCTCCAGCCACCTCAGGCTCGGACCCAGGACACCACTGAGATGGCAGGAGAACAAATTCGGCAAGCCCAGAGGCTATCGCCTGTCACCAGTCCCCTCTAGTCCCAGGGAGCTGCCCATGTTGATTTCAGACCTCTGGGGCCTGGCTGTCACCCCTAGAGGGACTGGAGACACAAATACATCTCACTTTTTTTTTCCCCCCAGGACAGAGCTGAGGACGCGAAGAGTAGGTCTGGCCAAGTGCCACCAAGTTCCCGGAGCTTCTCAGAAGAACAGCCGGCTGCCCTCGCTCCCCACCACGGGCAACCGCAAAACAGGAACCCTGCAACAAGGGGAGGCTTTCCATGGCGTCAGCACAGGCAGGGATGTTCCCGCAGCAGAACTGTGGCCCCGCGCTGCTCCCTACTTCTCTGCATGGATCCCTGCCTGCAACGCGGCAGCATCCCCGCTCCTGGAAGTCCCAGTGGCGTGTGTGGATCCAAAGCCTTCAGTGGCTCCCCGTTGCCCTCAGGATAAAATCTGTGCTCCCCACGGAGTTTCGGCAATGGCTCCACTTCCCACACTGACCTCTGGTGCTTCATCTGGAGGGATCCCCTCCCTTCCCTGAGATTACCACACCTCTCCGGGTTTCCACACCTTTGCTTCTTTCCACCCTCCTACCTGAGATCCATTGCCCTTTGCACCTAAGACCCAAATCCTACCATTCTGGAAATCGAGTTCCACCTGGGAGGAATTTCAGGCTACTCCAGCCTCGAATTTTCCATTTCCCCCTCTTCCTCCCACAGCTGTTAGGGTGTGGGGCACCTTCCTTTGTTCACTCAATTCTCCTTGCCCTGCTGTGCCTTCATATTTCCCCCTGTGCCATCAGAGGCTGCTGGCGGTGCCCAGAGGCAACACCAAGCCTTTCTGTCTTTGCCTCCCCCCAGCACAAGACTGCCAGAGTGGAGTTTACCTTTTAGAGATGAGACGCAGAGCAATGCTCTCGGTACAGAGATGAGACCAGAGGCCCCCAGAAGGGAAGTGACTTGCCAAAGGGCTCACACTAATTTGGCCCCAGATCACAGATGTCATCACTTGAGGGCTAGGCCCTGAAAAGCTATGTTTCCATGAACTGCATCAGAATTATCTAGAGGACCTTTACAAAACCAAAGCCAACTCATAGAGGCCGGGCCCTACCTCAGAACCACTGAATTTCCAAAGTGACTGGGAGCTTCAGCATTCAGGAATGCGGGTATCCTGGCTAAAGCCCCTGTTCTTCATTCACTGAACATGCTGGAAGCACCCACTACTGCCTGGGGCAGTACCCACAGGTGGGCGGGGCCAGCAGGACCCAGCAGAAGTTAAGGGGGCTCAGAGAAGGCCTGAGAGCTGGGTCCAGGAAGAAGTCAGTGCCACGGCTTGGGTACTGAAAGGGAAGAAAAGGGCCCACTTTCTCACCTATAGCACATCAGACTCTGGGGAGCAAGAGTGCTGTGGGCGTTCCCAGGGTGGCCCACCCCTACCCTGGGGAAAGGCACAGGGACTCCGAACACCACCCTACCTCCCTCAAGGGGACTGGGGACCTGGGCATGTGGCCAAAGGTCCTCTCATCCCTCCAGTTCCCCTGGATGGGCCTTAGAAACCACCTTTGAGGTGTGTGAGGGTCCCTGGCAGAGGGCCACCCTCTTCTCAGACCCCTCCCTTTGGTCAGCTCAGGGCTATTCCAGAGCTGGAGGCTGCAGTGAGGCTGATGCTGGGGGCAGGGGGAAGGGTTGTACCTCAGGACATAGGGCCAAGGCCAGAGACAAAGTGACCTCACCTCAGGGCTGGGACAGGAAACTGAAGCAAGGCACAATTAAATCTTATATAAACCTCAAGTGCAAAATTACAGACCGGGATCCGCAGTGGGCCATGAGAGGGCATTCGCTCCATTTAGGCCTGCCCTGCTGGGTGACCTTGGGGCGGGGAGTCCCTTCGCTGGTCTGGGCCATGGGTTCACTGTCCTTCCCTGCCGGTGGTTAGTGGACTGGGAGCTCCCCCGACAAGCTGGGTGTGCTTGGAGGGCAGAGGCTTGTTTTTCCCTGAGCAGGCTCCCCCGTGAGGCTGATGCTTCTCTGCCAGGCCCTGGGAGAGTTTCCTCCAGCAGCTGAGGCTTCTTGGGGGGCGGGGGAGGGGAGGAGCGAGGGCAAGCGTGCCACGCAAATGCCCCATGACACAAGGGGCAGCAGGCCCTGGCAGGGAGGGAGCAAAGGGCATCTTGTGCCAGCCAAAGTCCCCAGATAATTCTTCCCATTGGGCTGGGGTCTGCTCACCTCCTTTGGGGCGGTGCTAACGAACCTGGACACAGGCCCGTCCACAGGGTCCTTCCCTTCTGAGACAAGCCAATCTCTCCTGGGGACCAGAGCGGCATCGATCAAGGTAAACACCTCCCTCACCCAGAGCCTCTCTCCCTCTCCCAGCCCTGCCGCACAGAACTCTCTGTTCCTGGGGACCCGAGGCTGAGCTGGCTCTCCCGCCCGATCGATGGATGACTTCACAAAGACTGACGCCTAGCAGGCACCACGATGGTCCTCAGGGAGGTCTAAAGCTTCTCTGGGGACCGCTGCCCACCCTTGTCCCCTGGCTGACCTCCGCTGGGTGGCAGAGCCCTGGTAGAGGAGGGGCTCATGCCACTCGCTGGGTGACCTTGGGCAAAACGGAACCTCGGCTTTCTCCTGCACTAAATGGGGATACCTGGCTTGTGTCTACTCCCCTCACAGGGAAGCTGTCAGAAAATCAAGTGCTAAGAAAACAGAAGATGGCCTCATCTGCACTGGCACACCTGTGGGCTCTGGACTAGTGTCCTCACCTCACTTCTGCTCTGAGTCTCCATCCTTACAGGCCAGCGCGGTCCAGTGGAACTTTCTGTCACAGGGCAAACGTTCTACAACCCGAATAGCCACACATGGCTGGTGCCTCCCATATCTGACAGCACAGTTCTAGACACACTCTGCCATCCTTAGTCCCCGGGGTGTGACCCAGAAAGAGCCATCGGGAAACTCCCAGGGAGGACTTTGGCTGAGTATCTGTGGGGGCACCTCTCTCAGTCTGACTGGCTGACACCAGAATGGGGACTCATATGAAAGTTTCCAGGGTCTGAGAAGGGCCTGGCTGCCTAGTGCTCAACCAACACGAACTTAAGTCCAGGAGTGCTTTCTCAGTCGCTCTGTCCCCTCCCCACCCTTGTAGGGAAAGCAGCACCAGACCTGCCTTCTGCTCCTGTAGCCCTCAGCACTCACTGAGGGTCCGCCAGCTGCCAGGCACGGTGGTGGGTACCGGTGGTGGGTACCAGATGATCCCTGCCTCCAAAGAGCTCAGGGTCAAGGCCTCCTTCCAGTGTGAGCTAACATTGGCTTCCTCTGTCCTCTACTGGATGGTCTCAGGACTTCACACACGTTTTCCCGGCAGACACCGGGGCTCCCAAGTCCCTGAGTGCACAGGCTGCGGTGAGACCCCAGGGGCAAGAGAGCATGGTGGAGGGGCCGGGCGGCTATGCAGGGGAGTGGAGACAGCCTTGTAAAGCAAGTCAAACTCTGTGCAGCCTGCTGCTTCCGGTTCAGACCCAGATTCTCACCAAAGCATCGCTGTTTGGTGGTTTCTCACTAAGGAAGTTCACGGTAAAAATAGCTCAGGAGGGGACTTGAATCCAGCTAGTTGGGGGGTAGTGACTGCTTAGCTAATATACAAAAAAAGGGGAACAGGCTTATTAGTGACCATGTGGACCCTAAGGCTCAGAGTGCCGCCCCCCCCCAAGCCCTGGTCGCTGCCATGGGACAGAGCCTTTTGCTTTGTAGTGGACAGGAGATGAACATCCTGTCCCAAAACTGGAGGGTCTGAGGCCCTGGATGCCACTGGGGTCACCCCGAATTCAGGGTGGCACCACCTTGTCCACTCCAACTCACTCCCCAGCAGGATTTCTGGCCAACACTGCACCCACTCTCCAGGCTGGACCATTAAGAAATACCCTGGCACCAGCTCGTTGTCAGTTGCCTCACAAAATCTTCCTGCTGGAAGAACCACCAGCCATGCCCAGTGCCCATCTGGCAGTCTGGCCTGACGGTCAAGGGCAGGGGTCCTGGACCCCGGCCCTGAGAATGACAGTTACCTGAAGCCCATCTGAGGAGGCGCCACCTCCCTCCACTGGTGCAGAGGGTCAGGGCAGGGAAAGGCGCAGCCTGGTCTCCCCAGTCTCCTTGGAGCAAGCTTCCCGTTGCACCCGGGAACTGGGACCTGTCTAGAGGCTTGGGCACCAAAGCTAGTAAGACCCAACGCCGAAACCATGTGCTCAGGACAAGGAAACAACCCGGTTAGCCCCAACAGTCTCCTGAGAAACCCTCTCTCCAAATCCTTAAACAAGATCCTCACAGCCTGGTGTCAGGCACCCCCAGAAAGGCGCCTTCCTGCCCGCTACTGGGAACCCTCTCTTTCCTTCTCCAGCCGGCTTCCCAGCAAACACTTGTCAGAAGTCTGTTCCGTGCCCACCAGCTCTCCGAAGGACGCCCTGGCGCAATGGTGGCATCACCAGCGCCCGTGGGGGTCTCTGGGCTCTTTCAACATTAGGGCTACAACCTGACAAAGGAGCAGCTTGAAGTTAAAGACCCTCGGCCGCCGCCTCCGTGGAAGGCTTCCTGGCCGATTCTTATTTTGCAATAGGAGCCGATTGAGGACGAGCTTCGTAAAATGTCTGCTGGGGGACCAACACTTCACCTTCGGGAAGAATGCAGGGGAGCACCCAGGACCCGGGCCCCGAGGAAAAACGAGGGCCCCTTCAGTGGGAGCACAAAACGGGCCTGATGCACGCCTGTGCCACTCTCGCGGCCAAGCCTCGGGCTGACACCATGCAGCACACGGCGCTACCCACAATGCACCGGCCCTCCTCTGTCACACACAGGCACGCACACTCACCCCCGCGCCCGGAGGGAGCCCGGCCCGGCCCGCGGGCGCCCCGGCGCCGACCCCTCCAGCCCCGCACTCACCTAGAAGTTGCACCGGCCTTGGTCCCCCCCTGGCACTCGCGGGGGGCTGGGGCCCGGCCGAGAGCGGCCGCGGCGAGCGTCTCCGGGCAGGGTTCAGCCGGCGCCGAACAAAGGCTGCGCGCAGGCAGCGGGCGCCGCCTGCATCCCCGCTCCGCGCCCGGGCGGCGGCGGCGGCGGCGGCGGCGCGGGGGCCCAGGCGGCTCCGGCGCCCGCTCGCTCCGCGCTGCCCGCTCCGAGGGCGCTCCGGCTCCCGCGCTCCGGCTCGCTGCTGCCCGCCACCGCCGCCGCCGTCCGGCTACCGCACCGCACACATCAATTATTCATCGCCCGTCTCCAGCTTCCCGGGCGAAGCCAATCACAGGCGGAGGCTCCGCTAATGGGGCCGCGGCCGCCGCCGAGGAGGCAGCCAGCCGCGCGCCCGGGCGCAAGCGACAGCCCTCCGGGGACGGGGATGGGCCGGGGGCGCGCGGGGGGCGGGGGCGCACGGGGCGCGCCAGCGAAACTTCCCACGGCCCGCGCCCTGCGCCGCGCGCCGGGACCCCAGCTGCGCGACCACCCACCCTGCGTGCGCCCGCGTGGGGCTGGGGGCTCCGGGGAGGCCGGGCGCGCCGCGGAGGGGGGAGGGGAGGGAGGAGGAGGAGCGCGCGAGGAAGATGAAAGGCTAGCAGACCTGCTTCGGCGTCTCCAGGGAGCCCCGGCTCGCGCGCGCCCTCCCCGCCCCGCGAGCCTCGCCGTCCGCACCCCCCCCCCCCGCCCCAGCCAGCCGCCCGCACTCACTCGCGCGCGCAGACCGTCGGCCCAGCCACTTTGCTGCGAGGGAGCGCGAGCGAGTATGAATCGGAGGCAGCTCACATTTCAAACTTGCACGCAGGGGTGGTGCTGGTGCACGCCGCCGCCGAGCGAACGCACGACCCGACAAGCGGCGCTCCAGCCTCTGGGCGGGGGCGGCGACCAGGGCCCCCGCCCCCCCCCGTCCCCCCCTCCCGCCGCCTGGGCAATTAATTGGAAGCAACACTTGTGCGAGTGGGTCTCCCGGAGCGCTGTCGCCTGAGGGGGCCGCCGGGAAGGCGCTGACGGTGGTTGACTTGGGGTGTCTCCCACCCCCCACCGCCCCCCACCGAATCCTCCCAAGTGGTCATGCTAATGAGGGTCCCCGGCGGGGTGGGGGCGGAGGAGGGAGCTGGCCTGGGGGCGGTCCCGGCCCGGGGTTGGGGGGGGGGCGGAGGGGAGGAGCGGGGCGGTACTGGGTCATCCGGATTGCGACCTCGGTTTGCAGGATTTTCGGAACCGGTTAAGGGGCGGAGAAAGCAGAAGACCTGGTATTTAACCTGGCACAGGGACCCCTCTACCTTCGGGATTCCCCGAGCGCGGAGCCGGGGTCAGGGTGAGCGGGCGTTCGTTCGCTCGACCTCCCCGACTTCGGGGAGTTCCTGTGCCCTGGGCCAGCGGCTATAGGGAAGCCGGGGGCGGCTGCGGTGCTCGCCTGCCTCGGCCCTGCCCCGCCCCGGGAGCTGCCGCCTTCCTGACATTGCATCCTGTGGTGGCCGTGGCCTCTTCCTTCCAGCCTGTCTTTTGCAAGGTCTCCTGGCGTTGAGCTGAGTTGCCCCCTCTCCACCCCTCCGTCCCAGAGACGCCCCTGGAAGCCCACCTGTTGTCCTGCCCAAAGGGCACTGCCCCTCTCCCTCTTTGCACTACCATCACCCTCTCGGGAGAAAGGTTTTATAGTCCCCTCCCCCAGCCCTACCTACCTGCCAGTGAAAATTGCTTGGTGACCTAACTAACTCAAATGATTAGGAAGGTAAGAGGGGTCCCATCATTCATCCTAAAGAAAGGTAGCCAGAACTGTCTTCTCCTCTATACTGACAGCTGTGCACTGCTCTCTGAGACATCCCCAGTAACTGACCGGGTCCACTAGCCTTTGCTGCTTCTCTAGACTTCATTCTCGGATACTCCCCTCCTTTTTCATTCTGAGCCTCTGGCTGGCCCCTAAACCTTACTGTCTGTCCTCCTGCCCGCCCTGGAAGTGGCTGAGACAAATCACTTATCTAGAAATTATGTTCTTGCTCCTTGTTTGACATAAATCGTTAGCAGGCTCTAATCCCACCCACTGCCACTTGAAATATCACTTTCGGGGATGGCATTTGGAAATGCAGTTGTCATGGGCTTTCCCTCCGAGGAGCTGGTTAAATGGATTAATTCATACTTCATAACTTGCTGCCTTTTGGACAAGAACTAGCTTCCTGCAAGAGAGATTAATTGGCATCTCCTTCCTGCAGGGCCAACCCCAGGGGCAGCTGGAGAAAGAGGGACTTCTCTGATCTCCACCAATTTCAGGCTCTGCTTACTTTCACCTCTTCCAAGGAGTCTTCCTTATTTTGGGTTAGAATGGTTTGGGGGGGCAGTAATTTAGTGAGACATCTGTTGGGAACCTGCCCTCCCAAGCAGTCTCATCAGGATTTGGGATCTCAAGAGGGAAGAGCCCTATGGCCCTATAAAAAGACTCTCCCATTTTTCTCTCTTTGGCTGACCCAGTCCCCACTGCAGATCCCCTAGACAATGGTTTTCAAAGCCCAGTGCTCTGCCAGTGACACCCAGAAACAGATGGGGCCTGACAATTTGGCCCAAATTTCAGAAGAAAACACTGAGATGGAAGTCCTCAAAACCAGATTACTAACATTAATCTGGTTTTAACATAGTGTCAGATTACCCAGAATTCAAATAGCCAAGCTTCAAATAACCAGAACACACTCTTGGATCCTCCCCTCCCAGAAATTCTGGGCACTGATAGTTCATGATATTAACCTGATCCTTGGTGCCCTCCAAGCCACAGAAAAACTACATGTTTGGAACTTCCATGTTCATTTTTGAAATCCCCTATAAGTGTTGGTACCAAGTAGCCAGTCCCCAGGCAGAGTTCAGAAAAACCACTTCCTGTACGTTGAACCAGAATCCGGACTGGAGCTGAGGTTTATACCAGAGGGACACAGACCTGGCGTCACTGCCTGGAAAACGAGTAAGACAGCCCCACCACACTGCCTCCCCAGCCTCCCACTTCTGGCAGGATGGGGTGGGAGAAAAGCATTAATATGCTTATTTAAATTTTAAATTCCTCAGGCCTGGGACCAATTGGTTTTTACTTTCTCCAGGTAAGCAAAAAAAAAAAAGTAAATACTATCCAGCAGATTTACGTAATTAGAAAAACAAATTGTTTTCCAGCATCCATTCACTGGCCGGCACCTAGGCCTCCCGGCCCAAGCTAGGGTTTTCACATGTTAATTTCAAGGCCCGCAGGGCCCTATTCTAGCCCCTCTCTGAGCTCTTACTGGTACTTTGCGTTCCAAGCCTACAGATACACGGGTACTCTAACCAGTTCCTGCTTCAGAGGGGCTTCTCCTCACTTCACATTCCAACTCCGCTTCTCCAACTTCCAAAGATGTGCTCAAAAGCCCGGAGCCCGAGCCCGAAGCGGCCTGCTCCACCCCCTGGGCGCACGCACGCCCCGATAAGAATCTGCCGGAAAAGGGCCGAAGACAAAGCCGCCCTCCACCTCTGCGCGCAGTCGTTCCGCGAGCTCTCCGAGTGACCTCGGGGAGGGGGGCACAGCCCGGGGGAATGACTTGGGAGGCAGAAGAAAGGAAGAAGAAAGGGAGAGCGGCGGCCCTAGCGCCCTGACTCCTTGATGAATGGCTGCGAGCGCTCGGGAAGCCTGATGTGGGGATCAATAGCGGGTGGCTTTCTTGCGCGTGTTTGAACTCCTCCAGCCTTGGGCCCCGGCGAGGAAGAGCCGCGGATAAATCACGACGCTAGAGCCAGGAACGCGGCAGCGGCTCGTTCCGGAGGGCGCGGACGGGAGGATTCTTAACCCAGCTCGGGGAACCTGTCATGCAGAAAGAACCTACTTCTGCGGGACCGTGGGGAGGTGGGAGGGGACTAGCGTGGCGCCTGGGGGTGCAGGAAAACCTCTTCCAGGGCTCCCCAGCTAACCTCCAGGGGCACGGCCTCCTGGAGCCCCTCCCAGCCCAGGCCGGTAAGGAGAGAAAGAGCAAGCCACCTTGGATGTAAATCACCCGGGGGTCGAATATGGCTCCGCCCAGGGCTTCCAGGCTCAGGGCTGGGTCGCCACCCAGGCGAGGCTTTGTGTTTGAGGCCTGGGGGCAGACAAAAGCCGAGCCTCCTCTGACCGAGGCTGAGGAGAGGCAGAACAATGAACTCCAGAGGCGGCTCTTCTGGGCCTTGGGTTCTGGGGAGCCACAGAGCCTGGTCCTCCTCAAGCGGGGCTGGCTGATTCAGCAGGTCTCAGCAAGGGTCACGAGAACTGAGAGATGTCACCCATGCTGGAGCGCTCAGAGGGAGGATGAGATAGACAGGGAGGCCCTGGGCAGGTAGCCACGTGGGTGTGACAGGCACAAGCACAGGGCCTGGGAGCCCCCTGGGCCGTCCACCTTCACACAACTGGTCCCTCTCAGGACCCACGAAGAAAGTTCACGGTCCAGAGAATGTTCAATAAAGGGATGAGCACATACTGGGGGTCACCGTCGTGGGACGTCTGTCTCACTGCCAGTGTGGCTGGCCCAGGAGGGCTCAAGGGACTGCACTGGGGACAGGAGTCAACTCAGGGGCTCTGCCTCCAGAGACCTTCTCCTTAGGCTTCTCCTGCCCACCTCCAAGGAGCCAGGGCACAAACCCCTACAGCTTTTGATAACGCTGTTCCCTCTTCGCCCTTTGCTCTCTCCCTTTGCCCCCGTCAATCCCCTCAATTCTACTTGGATCCTCCTGAAGGAGGAAGTCCAGCACCCAGCCAGCGGAGGTGTCTCCGCCAGGCCTCGCAACCCTACCCACACATGGGGGTCAGCAGGAGAGCGCACACCTGTTTGGGAAACAGAGCTGGGACTTCCGGGCTGGATCCAGGCCTCTCCTGGTTCCTAACTGTGCAGAGCTCCAGGTCATGGGGAGTTTGCTATCTGCCAGGCACTTTGCAAGTATCGACGTGTGATCCTTTACCCTCTCTGATGAGCTATGGTCATTATTCCCACTCTACAGACAGTAATACTGAGGCACAGAGAGGTTTGGACAACTTGACGGAAGGATTTAAACTAGTGGGCGATCTGATTGCGGAGTCTTCCATGGACCATCTTGTTATATTCCTAAGATGGAACTCAAAGGTCCAGAGGACAGGGGCCATCGAGGTCACTCCGGCTCGCTAATGAGAGCTTTATGCCCTGACTCTTGTTTTATATTTTTTCCAGCACAATATTTTCTTTGTGTTTCTTTTTCCTGTTTACCATCTGCGTGATGGTAAGCATCCACCTGACATCTTGGTTGGCCAGGCTAGGCTCCCCCTGCGGGGGGCCTGGGGACACGGTGGAGAAAGAGACCTCCCTGGCTCAGGACCTCCTATCATTGTACCCCACCCCCCTTCTTGGATTTCTTCCCCAGCAGGGCCCTCGTCCCAGACTCAGACTGCATTCCCAGAAGTCTGCATTTGGCTTCTGCCCAAATCTTATCATTTTATTCAAAAAACAAAACCAACCCCTGCCCCACACCTCCATTCGGCACCTCTGAGAGGCCCTACGATGGCAAGGTTACTGGGGACCCAGGAAGGCCTCCTGCCAGGCTGAAGGAGAGGAGAAGATGGGGGAGGGAAACCAGAAGCTGGGCACAAAATGGGCACTCGGTGGGCTTCTTTAAGAGCTGTCTGCCCTTTAACTGCTTAGCTGGGAAGGTGGCCACCCCCTTAGGCTGTCTGCCCGTGCTGCCGGGACAGAGAGGCTGGCAGGCAGGGGCTGGCAGACAGGAAGGAGCTGGCCAGGTCCCTGGTAGCTGAGGAGTGGTGGAGGGAGGCTATGGGCCTGGATTTGGAGGCTGGGGCTCAGGAAACAAGCACTGACAGCCGCCAGCCTTGGACAAGTCCCATAGGCTTCCTGGGCCCGTACCGCCTCCTTCCTTAGATGGAAGTGAAACCACCTCACACCAGGTCCTCAGGGGACCAAAGGAGATACCGGTGACCATTCGCAAGAGGCTGAGTCTGTGCAGTGATGATGTGGGTTGAACTGTGTCCCCCAAAAGATGCTGAAGTCCCCAGTCCCAGGTACTTGTGAACGTGACCTTATTTGGAGGGAGGCCTTTGCAGATGATCAAGTTAGGATGAGGTCATTGGGGTGGGCCTTACTGCCCTGACTGGTGTCTGTTTAAAAAGCAGACATCTGGACACGGAGATACACACGCACAGGGGGAGGATGCCTAGAGACTGTGGCATCATGGTGCCACGAGCTGGGGGAGAAGCCTGGAACGGGTCCTTCCCGTGTATGGCCCTGCCGCTACCATCTCCGAGCAGCAGACCTCTGGCCCCCAGCTCCCTGAGATGGCGCGATTGTCTAGTTGGAGCTGCGGGCAGGTGGTACTTTGTCCTGGCATTCCTCCCAAAGAGTGCCCCTGGTGACCCTGAAAGCTGAGGTCACAGCACATCCCTTCTCGCCTCAGATCCCTTCCTGCGGAGGTTCTGGCTGGGGCAGTGTGAGGTCCCAGAGCCCTTATGATTACCCACAAGCCCCCGTGTGACCTCCCTGACCTCATTTCCTTCCAGTCCGCCCTTGGCTCACTCGGCCCCAGCCTCCCTGCCCTTCTGGCCTCAGCTGCCCCCAATGTACCCTCCAAGGTGGGCCAGGCACGCTCTTCTCCAGGTGGCCCGGCTCACGTGCCCCCTCCCTGCAAGCCTCCTTGCAGCTGACCCCTTCTCCGGAGCCTTCCACAGCCACGCTGCCCCCAACGGCCGCCCCTCCCCACGCTTCCTCCCACTCTTTCCTGACTTCGCTCTCCCCTCCGCACTTCTGACTGCTTGTTTCTCTTGTCAAAGCTGTCTCCTGACTAGAAGGCAAGGTCCGCTTCAGCAGCGACTACTGTCTGCTTTGGACATCTCGCATGGACAGGATTTAAAGGATGCTGGGCAGGTGCGGGATATTTGCTCTAGGAAGGACACAAGAACCAGCGGCCTGAATGAATGAATGAATGAGTGAGGCCAGGAATGAAGGCGTGACTAGGAGGAGCTGTGGTGCCCTGCGCCCCCGGCCTGCACCCCTCCCCAGAACCACTGCTTGGAAGAACACTGGGAGGCTTCTTCGTGGAGGCAGCCTGTTCAGAAAGGAAGCTCAGGCCGGCTTACAAAGGGGCCACCGGAGGTGGTGGGGAACTTGCCACCCAGGCCTCTAATGAATCTCTTTCCATTGATTTCTGGAGTCGCCTTTGAAGGGAAGGGACCGCCAAGGCAGCTCGAATGTCTGCGCCTCAGCAGTCCTGGGGTTTTATTGCTTCTCCCAGGACACAGCTTTGATGGGGGGGCTTCCGGATGGTCCCCGGGTTGGACGGACATAAGCTCCCTGCAGTTGGAAAGGCAATTTCCCTTCCTGCTGAAGCTGTCCGTCTGTCTGTCTGTCTGCCTCCCTGACTGTGAAGCATTTCTCCCGTCTGTGCCAGGGCAGCCAAATTCCAGTCCTGACATCCCCCAGACAAAGGCTCAAGCAGGTCCCAGGAGAATGCTCTCCGCGTTGCAGAGGAAGAAATGAAGTTCAGACAGGGATGGAGTTACGAAAACGCACACATTCTGGCTCAAGGCTGGGGGCGCCGGTGGAGCTGCATGCAGGCTGCCCCAGCTGTTATTGACCCCACTGTGCCCCCAAGCCTGCATGGCCTCTTACAGCTGGCCCTCTTCCCTGCAGAGCCTCTACCTGACCATTTGGGATCATCGACTCTTTTAGCACTGGAGTTAAGAGCCCCTAGCCTCACTTGGAACGAGGGAATTCAAGCTCAGAGAGGGACCTGGGCTTCCTGCCACCACACAGCAAATTAGTGGAAGAGCCAGGGCTAGCCCTAAGACTTCTGGCTTGTTCCAGAGACCCAGGCCATGTCTCCTGATGTTGTGTTCCCATCAAGTGTACTTGCAAGGGCATGTTCTCCAAACTGTAAAGTGCTAGACAGATAGGAAGATCTAAAGGGCTCTTGTCCATCAGTTGCCTCTTTTTATGAGCTGATGGGATTTGGATGTGGAGGGTCTGTCCCGCTCCGTCTTCCTCCTCCTCCCAGGGAGGTTGGGGTCCAGACTCTGGAATCTTCTGCTCCTTTCCTTATCCATAGAGGGTACTGCGCATCAGGAAGGTGGGTGGGGGCATCCAATTTGGGCTCAAAAGAAGGGAAGTCAGGACTGCCCTGGGGTAGTAGTGAGCACCTTGTCACCTGAGGTGTGTAAGCTGAGGATGTGAAAATGCAGAGGGAATATCAGGGTAGCAGGCTAGGGCTTCTGTGGCCATTTCTGCTCTGGGGTGCTCTTATAGGTAGGAGGAGAGGATGGGTGCTTGAAAAGTATGCCCAAGCACCTCAGTATGTTCTGAGCAGCAACAAAGCAGCTCTCTGAACCTTCCAGACCCATTAAACTTCACCAGAACCCTTCATCACCTGTGTGCTTCCTTCCCTCCTCCAGACAGTCCTGAGTGAGAGGATACTATTCCCGCTGCCCACTCCCTTCCAGCCACTTACTCCTAGCCCACATCAGCCTAGGGAATCTGGCAGCTTCCTTCACTCCCCCGTATGGTCCCAGGTGTCCCCCCTCTCCCAGGGGTTGAGGGGGGTGGTTGGACGTGAGCAGACAGGCCACGTAGGAATGTCTGTCTGGGGAAAATCCAAAGTGGCCGCCAGGGCAGGGCAAGGAGTGGGAGGCTTGATGTTGAAATCAGGATCTGCAGAGCTGAGCTTGGCAGGTGGGAACAGCACACCCTTCCACTGGAGGCCAAGGCCTCAGTGGAGAGATGTTGCCTGGGAGAGAGGCTGGGGACTTGCTCTGTGACCAAGAGCATATCACTACCATTTTCTGGGACACCGCTTCCCCATGCAGTGTTGATATGCAGTGCAGATGCTGTGTCTCCTTGCTACTAGGGGCACTAGTCTCCCTAAGTCTGATTGGGAATGCCCCAAGAAGGACTGTCACAATTGAGCAGATACCTACTTCCCCGTTGATAACCTATGAGGGATTGAGCAAGCCAGGCCAGATGCTTCCAGTATACACACAATCCTCTTATGACAAAGAAGCCAGTTCCAAAGTAACAGGCCTACTAAGGTCCATCCTTGCAAATGCTTGTGCAGTGTATCTGCAAACATAGTACCCTTTGTGGTAGACTACGAATTCCTTGAGAGTAGGGATTTTGTCTGTTTTGATTACTGCTATATCTCTGGTGGTTCTGTACCTGGCACATAGTAGGTGCTCAACAAACATTTGTTGAAGAGCAGTTAGTGTGTCAGTAGGATTTCAGCTCCACTTTATAATTTTCTGTATGCCTTAACTGTTTATAAGGAGTATATATCATTCTTGTGATTAGGAAAAAAAATCCCATAAAACCACTTTATTTTTAGAATGAAATGAATCCAAAGTTAAGACTTTTCCCCCTGAAAGGAGCTACACACAGCCTTCAGAAACCACTCAGTAACTCCACAGTGAAGCTTAAAACAACTCCAAGTCACCAGTGGAGCTTCCGAGGCCCAGGCATGGGTGGCCAGGGGCTGGCCACAGGCAAGACGCATTGCTAGAGAGTTACCATCTGTCCTTTTCCCTCTACACATGGCACAATTCCACCCCAGCAGTCTCTTTTCTGGATATCCAGAAGAGCATCCCCATTGTTTTCTCTGCCACTGGCCCCTTGGTCCCTCCTCTAGCTGCTAAGTTTTACAAAAGGCAAATCTGACCGTGTTACTACCTTGTCTAAAACCTTCCATGGCTCCCCAGTGCTGCCAGGATCAAGTGCAAGCTTGAGCTCCCTGGATTGGAATTCAGAGCCCTGGAAGTCTTATGATGGTCTCCAGGAAGGTCCTTCTGCTACCCTCAACCTGAGTTCCTCTTGTCTAGATGCCTCAAGCAAGTCCCTTAAAGGCCCTTCTAAACCCTAGCTTGCCCAGCTTTATTGGAGGTAAGCTTGCCACAAAAACCTACATGCCAAACAACGTGTTGAACAGCAACTAGGTGCCAGCCTGCAGCTGGGAGGGGATACTGCCGAAAATCCAGGAGTGACAGAGAAGCCGAACCCTACCCTCCCTCCAATCTGGGGGCCCGTCCAGAGGGATGAGGAGTCAGGACCCCTGATGAATCTGAAAGGTGGGGCAAGCCATGGGCCAGCAGCCTGAGTTGGCGTGCTCAAGGAGGAGAAAAATCAGCCCGGATATCTCAGCTCTGTGGTACTATCGTTTAGGGCAAAGCAGCACTTCCTTTCCCCTGACTCAGTTTCCCCATTTGGGATGCAGACAGTTTTCTGGGGTGTGTGGTAACAAGGCACAGCCCTGGGAATCAAGCCAGTGCTTCTGCTGCTCCCCCTCAGCAAGGGGAGCCCACGCCTCCCTCGGGCCCCAGACAGACCTGGGAGTGTGGTATGTAATTGAATTTGGCCTAATTACCTAATTGCGCTGAGGAACAACCAGTACTGATGGAGGCCTCGGGTGTCAGGGGGTGACTGGAAACCAGGAGCCAAGTGGCAGCCTCTGGATTCCTTAGGCATTCAAGGAAGCAGTGCTAGACACCAGCACTTCATATTCCTTAGTCTCTCTGTTGCTTGGAACCCTGGGAGGCAGGTGGCATTGTTCCCATTCTACAGGTGAGGAAACTGAGGCCCAGAAGCATCTTAGGCAGGGACACCAAGTTGGAAAAGGTAGACAGATTTGAGCCTATATTTCTTCTGCATGTGAGAGTCTTTGCACATGCTCTTCCCTCTATTTGAAATGCCTTTCTCTGCCCTCCTCTCTGGGCAGATTTTCTCCTTCTTTCTAGGGTCGTTTTCTCGAGAAAGCCTCTAAGATACTCTTTGTAGAACCGATCACAATGACATCATCACGGGAGGGTGTTTATTCCAACATTTATCTGTCTTCTCTACCAAGCCTTGAGTTCTCGGAAGGCAGGGACCACGTCCACCTTACTCAGGCTGTGTCCAGGCATCCAGCAAAAGGCCTAAGACCCTGTGGTACTCATGGAGTATTTGCCGCATGAATGGCTGAATAAAGTTCTATATTCTGTGTCTTTTCCAGACGCAGTTTGTTGGTTCCCTGCCATCACTGGCCTCGGCCTTGGGAGTTGGGTGGCGAGGGTCTCATCTACAGGAAATATGGTATCTGGGGCTGGCCAAGAGTCCCTCAGAGTCACAGGGAGCTACAGGAATGCTTCAGGGCAGAGATACCCTCCAGACACCGTGGCCTCCACGACGGAAGGACAGCACAGCTGCTCCGTGAGGCTCTGTAGTGAAGGGACACGCCCGGGGTCACCCAGCTTGCAAACACAGCCAGACCTGGAAGCCAGGCCTGCCTGAGTCTGGGACCTGGCCTCACTGTCCCCTCTGACCATGGTCCTCAAATGCCAGAGCGAATGAACAAGGCTTATTTACAGACGGACAAATACTTAAATCGAAAGAAAGCCGATTGAATTTCAGGTTTCATGAAACCGGGCAAGAAAGAGAGAGGTTATTAGATTCTCCACAAAGGCAGCTCTCCTTGGGCAAATTCACAAGGCAGCCCTGCTCCAGAGACACACCAGGCCTCCATTCATCCAGGACCCTGGGCTTGTCTAGCGTCCTTCCTCCTTCCGGAAAGCATCTGAGCGGGTACCCGAGCGTGCAGGTCTGGAGTAAGACTGCCTGAGTCTAATTCTAGCCCTGCCACTTGCTAGCTGTGTGGCCTTGAGCAAGTAATTAACTCTCTGAGTCTCCTCAATATTTTTGTAAAGATGAGAGGATGTACATGCAGTATTTCACCCAGTGTCTGGAACATAGTAAGAACTCAATAAAAGGTAACTTATTCATTGACTAGTAGGGGAAACATGATAGCATGTTTAGCACAGCAGTATTAATAATGGTAGCATTAGCAGTAATAATAGCTGTTGTGGGAGTAATGGTACTACTAGTAGTAACAAAAAGAGTATTAGGTGGTAAATGTCGGCACACACCAGCCCCATCCCCTGGCGTCATGAGGGACGCTGGGAAGATTGCTCTCTCTCTCTCCAAGGCAGTCTCTTCTCTAAGGTAAAAATAGGGGGTTCGGCGGGGTGATCCCAAAAGCCCTCTTCACTCTAACATTCACATCTGAGAGTAACAGTAGCAGCAAAAACAGTATTACTACAGACCCTTACTATTTACAATTCTTCCTCATTATTATATACCTCACGTTCTCCAAAAGGGTACCATCTGCCTGCTTCCCCCTTCCTGTCCGACATACAGGATCCTCCTCCCTGACCTAGCCTTCTCCCTCTCACAGCTTATTTTTGGGTGGGAAGGGTGCTACCCGCGCATCTGGTTGGCCTGTCACTGGGACATGGCAGACGGATACCTAGTTTTCACCACACACAGGCACAGTTCCCCACCCCCCACGCACCATCCCACCGAATCCTCAACACCCCAGCACAAACAAGCGTGGCGGGGAGGTATGCTTAGCCCCATTTCCTGACGCCACAGTGGAGGCTCAGAGAGGTTGTGCCAGTTACCTCAAGTGACACAGCTTGAAAGCAGGGGAGTAGGATGAGAGCCCTGGGTGTCTGTCTGCCCGTTTGATACTTACTATATGGGGGATTTCTACGCCTTACAGGTCCTGCCCTCCTACCCTTAGACCCCATTCAGGTGCTTTTCTCAGGACCCTTCCCTGCTGATATGGCTCGAGGCTTCTTTCTGGATTCAGTGAACATGACCCAGTCCCACAGACTCTGTGGGCTGACCCTTCCTTCTCCCATGAGTCATGGGGTCTATCCGTCCTGGTCTTGGTCCCTGGTGATTAAAGTTCCATGCCTCCACGGGCCACCTGAGAGCCAGCCCTCTGTCATAGTTGGACTAGCCAGCTCTGGTCTTCAATAAGGGGTGGTCTCCACATTGAAAACCTCAGATTTCTCACAGAACTGGAAACCCTGTTGGTTCTGGGCTTGTGTCTCGCACAGTCCCAGGGGGAACCCTATGCGTAGTGGTCCTGTTGGGGGCACTGGGCTCTGAAAGCCACTGTTCTATGCCTGACCCCTGGCTGTGTCGACACATGAGTGTGATTAACCAGCGACCTTCTCTGCACAATGAGGGGGCCTGGGCCCACACCCTGAAGCTCAGCCTTGGCCAAAAGAAGAGCACCAGTGCCTCAGAGGAAGTAGACCCAATCTGTGGGGTCACCTGCCCACTCCCTGACTTTGCTCTTGGGGGGTGGGCAGTGCCTTTCCCTTCCTCTTTCTTTTTCTTATTTGGGAGAAGAACCAGACACAGGCGCCCTGTCGTCCCCAGGGGTTGGGCACCAGGATCTGCCCCCGGAGGCAGACTGCTAAGGGGCGGGTGTTCCCACAGTAGTTGGGCTGGCTGCCAACCAAAGGGGTGTCTGGCCGCACTTCCCAGCCCTCGGTGGGCTTCCCCATGGAACTCAGTAGCCAGCCAGTTTCCCTGTCCCCCCGGATTGCAGGTTCCCATTTTCTCCCTTCCAAGCCCGCTTGCACACACGTGGCCCCTTGCCTCCTGGCCTCCCAGCAGACAGAGGCTTAATTGGGAGGAAGTAAGTCTAAACATCTGGGGCACACATCTGAGAGTGGGGAGCCTGGAGGAAATGGGAATACAGGCAATTATGTCACTTCCTTGGCGGAGGGTTCGTAGGAGAGGGGCAGCCCTGCACAGCAGCTGGTGTTTCTGGGGGCAGGGGCAGGGCTGGGGGTGGGGGCAGGACCTCGGTGCTCCACCTCTGACCCGGAGTCTGTGGCCAGGAGCAAATGGCTGGCTGCCCTGGGCTCCCGGGCAGGGCTAAGATGCAGCCCTGGGGCCCATTGTTGCATGGAGCTGCGGTCCCAAGGGGAAAGGGGAGACAAAGGAACGGAAGGAGAGAGGGAGTGGGAGGGACAGGGAGGAGAGGGGAGAACGACAGTGAGGGAGAGAGGGAGGGAAGGAGACCAAGGAAGGAGGGAGGGAGGGGAGTAGAAGAGAGGGGAGGGAGAAAGGGAGGGAGAGAGAGGGGAAGAGAGGGAGAAAGGACCTAGAGGCAGAGGACTGTTTTGCTCAGCTTAGAGGGAGGCCTTGGGGCATGGGGGAAGTGGGATCCTCCTAGGGCAGCCCACCAGAAGAGCACTGGCCCCCACAGGGTGCCCCCGAGGAGGCAGAGGACCCCGGTTCTGATCCCTAACCAGCCACTTCCCAGCTGTGCGACCCTGCCGTGACTTCACTTCTCTGAGCCCCAGTTTCCATCTGGAAAAGGGGCTAGATGTGCCTCAGGGACTGTTTGTCCCAGGAGTCCAGGGGCTCACCTCCACGAAGAGGAGGCAGAACACGGGCTATCTCTGAGCTGTCCAACCCCAGCTGGTTGGGAGCAGCCCATCGCAAGCGGCTGGCCCCCTTTCAGCTTCACCCTCTGCTGATGTGGATCTGTTGATACGGCCTTTTTCCTGAGCATGTAGGGTCTCTGTAAGCTCCTTGAGGGTACAGACAATTTCTGGGGTTACTCCACGGTTAATCACAATGTCTGCATATAACCGGTGCCGTGCCTGCTTGGGGAAGGGGTGAATTTAGTTTATCCTTTACACTGAGTTTCTGTTGTCATAATTATGTGCCTGTTTGAAAGGCAGACTCCTAATTTCACTCCCCCTCCCCACCCCAGTAATTCCAGTTTCCTGCCCCAAGACAATAGTAGCTCTTCATCCCAAACAGGTGAGACTGGGTCCTTTGGAATTCCCTACAGGAGTCCAGCCCCGGGCAGCGTTTCCCACCCTGCCAGCCTCAACAAGTCAGGAAATGCACCCAGGAATATAAAGAAGCAACTGTTCACAGCTCTTCAAGGAAAGTCATTGGTCAGCGTTCTCAGGCTCTGAGGTGTGTTTCTCTCTGCCTGAAGGAGGAGCAGGGCAGAAGGCCTGGCCAAGGCACCCAGGCTTCCTTCCAGCCACTGCCTGGCCACTGCCTTGTCCCCGGCGAGGGGAATTACCACCTTGCAGAGCTTCCACTGCAAAACACAAAACACCTGGTTGCCTGGGCAGCACCTTGCCAGGGTGATGTGATCCAGATGGTCCCTTGAGAGGCAGCTGGGTTGCCATGGAAACAGAATTGCTGCTGCTCTAGCCAGGGGACCCAATCGGCTGGACCCCCCCCCCCCCAGCTTGGGAGAAGCCAGGCGATTTGCATAAAGTCACAGAGCAAGTAGGGTTCAGAGCCCGCAGTGCAAGGCTTAATCTGAATGATTGTGGACAGAGCCCTCCGGAGACGCCAGCTTGTGTTAGGTACTGAGTGCCGATGGTTTCATGAGAGGGTAGGAGTCGTGGCTAGGGTCACGCATGGCATGGAAGTGATGGAGCTGGGCTGATCCTAGGTCAGCCTGACCCTGATGCCTGAGCTTGGACCCCCTACTTCAGACTGCCCCTGCTCTGGTTTCCAGATCTTGGCTCTGCATTTCTGGAGGCCAGTCCTATCCCAGAAGGCAGCTGGGCCGGACTTGAAGGTGGCTGAAAGGAGCAGGCAAGGAGAACCAGGGGTCTGCAGGCCAAGACCCACAGTTTTCAAGGCCTGGCCTCTCCTGGCTCTGCTGTGCAAGCTGTCTTGGGCAGCTAATGTGGGGCAAGAGGGCAGGGTCTATGGGCATCTTCCTCTCTGATCCTGCTTGCCAGAGGGGCCCTGGGGACCAGCCAGGGGGTCACTGCCAACGAGCCTGATCCCAGGGAGAGAAGGCACGACCAGGGAGGAGTAGAGGGAGCAAGCGCTTGGAGTTGGGGCCGGCTCTGCTCCACACCCTTCCTCCCTCTCTTGCTTCTTTCCTCCTTCTCTTCCGTCCCAGCTGATCAAACCTCCATCCACTCAGAGCCATCAAGCCAATCATCCCTTCCTTTGTTACAAAGGTTTTGGGTTACTTTGGGCAGGTGAATAAATATGCATCCATTTTCCAATCTATAAAATGGCTTGGTTCCTTCTGAGGATCAGGGAGGACACTCATAAAATACCCAGCACAGTATGTGGCATGAAGCAGAAGCTCAATAAACCGTGCTTGAAGAGCTACTTTCCCTCTTGAGAGAATTTTGGGAAGCGTTGCTGGGACAAAAGAGGTCCTCAAACTTCCCTAGCCCAAGGCACAGACAGGGCTCTGCTGGCCCTGCCTGGCCCCCCTCAGCCAGCTCTCTACCGTCTACTGCAGGCAGCCTGCTTCCCCCTCTAGGGCTCCATCTCCTCTTCTTGGGGGGAAGGGAGAGTGCTCTTGACCTCACATGAGCCTCTCTTGAGCCTCAGGAAGGGGCCGTCACCCCACTCATCTCCTACCCTCTCAGAGGGAGGTCTGGGGGGCAATTACCTTGGCCCTGCCTACACATATAGGTTCCGTATTTTCCATACCCCAAATCATGACACAAGGACAGGCACAGGCTTTTGGGTAACCTCCAGGTACAAAAGACATCCTAAGACAGTCTGAATGTCACAACTTGGAATAAAATTGTTAGCCTGTGTATCGTAGCACTTACTATACCCCAGGTCCTGTTCTGAGCGCTACATATACATTCACTCACTTAATGCCCATGACGTAGGCATTATTATTACCCCCTTTTATCAAATGAGGCAACCACGGCACAGAGAAGTTAAGTGACTTTTTCCAAGGTCACACAGCCGGAGTGGAAGTCTGGGTGGGATTCATATCTAGACAGGTTGTTCCAGAGTCAATGCCTTTAACCACTACTCCTCTCTACGATAGAGCTGGAAGGTTTCTGGGGAAAAATATTTGAAATTGAGGCTGACCAGGACATTTCGATCCTAACATCTGGCATGTACAAAATGCTTACTATGTGCCAGTCTCTCTGCTACTCACCATCTATGGGGCTGTGAGTGTTGAATAAGCTCAAAGACAGGAAGGTGTTTAACCTACCGGCAAAGACCAATCATCGTCAAATACGTAATACCTCCACCTGCAAGCAGTTCTGGTGATCTTGACACGTTCTCTTGAGTCATGAACGTGCTGTTCCCCAGACTTCATTTCACCCTGTTCATAGATAGTCTGGGTGGCCTCTGGCTTCAGGGTCAGATATGCTGGGTTGAACCATAATTCTGGCTCTTTTTAGCCAAGCGGCCTTCATCAAATGACTCAATCTTTCCCGGCCCCAGTTTTCCCATCTGTAAAATGGGTTCACCATGTGGGATAAGTGGGTTCATGGGTGCCACACACTGCGAGGGGCCATTACCAAGAAAATGCTGACCACATGCTGGCCATCATCATGACTGAAGGGAGCTATAAATCAGATTTTTTTCCCCCCAATCCAGATGACTTGCCTTGTAAATTGAAACAGGCAAGATTGACGGCACCAGCACCAGCACCGTTGTTAACCCCTGTCTGTCTGTCTAACCCAGAAGGTATTTACAAGGCTATGGCTTGCAAAGCTTGCTTCAGAAGTCCTGTTATCATCTTGCCTGCTTTCTACCAAGCCCCTGCTCCATTTCACTCTCACGCCCCGAGGATTCCCCTGAAATCCCTCCTCTGTTGGTGGGAATGCTAAGCTCCATCTTAAAACCAAAGCTCCGGCTTCCTTAATCCTCTTACCTGGCTCTTTCCTCGCAGAATTAATTGCTGCGGATGGCTTTATTAACTTCACTGGTAGCCGTGGCATTCTCAGGACACCCTGGGGCAGTGGGGAACTGTTTTGGCAGGATCTCTGTCCCGAACATGCCTTTGGGCTACATAGCACTGTGGTTGAAGGGGGACACCCTTAGTGCCTGTAGGGTGGTACCTGTGGGTCCACATCTCCCCAGAGGCTGTGCCCAGTCCTCCGGGGACACGTGCAGAGAAACAAGGGTGGGCTGGCCAGAGCTCTGGTCCCCACTTCTGCTCCAGCTGCGGCTACCTCACCACTCCTCCAAGCTGCAGTCCCCTCCTCTTTAAATGGGGGATCTGCCTGCCCTGGGGATCTCAGGGCCAGACAAGGGAGGCTGTGTAAAGGGCTCTGTTTGTGTATAGGATTACTGTCATTTCTCACCCACAGAATGGGCCCATTCATCTGTTTCAAATCTCAAGAGCAGGGACCGTGTGTGGTGTATTTATATACATTTGTAGCCCCCGTGCTTGGCACAGAGTGGGACTGGGCAAGACGATAATCATTCCTGGCCTGAAAATTCCGGTTTAGTATCTTCTTATTTTGAGAGGGATTCTCACATCCATGACCTCATCATTTCTTGCTGTAGCCAAGAAGGTAGAGAGAAGGAGTGAGGGGATTGGCCTATGGAAGAAACTGACTTGGAAGGGCCCCCGAGGTAGGGGGCGGCACCCAGGCCCCATGGCCTTGGACAAGACTTTCCTCCTTGACAGTAGCACTCTCAGGTATGGATGAGGGCCTGTGGCCCCCATGAGGAAACCACGGCCACGTCAGATCTCTTCCCACGTCTGAGATGTGGTTATTTCACGAAGGGGACTCCCAATTTCCTAAACCCTCACCTCATTTTTTAACTGGCAGAGAGCTGGTCCAGGTTCTAGGGATGGGCCAGACACCTGTTGCTCAACCCAGACACAGGACAGGGTCTCCAGCATCCTGATTTTGACAGTTAGTTTCTAAAGGTGGCAAGGGAGACTGGTCTGCCAGTTACTGTAGCATATAAGATATAAAGTTACCTTTTAAAATTTCTATCTTAAAAGTCAAAATAAGCCAGAAACAATATGAAACAGACAATTATAATAGGAATAGGACTGGAATGTGGCAGGGATGGTGAGGAATGAATGGAAGTGATGTCAATGGGGCCAGTGCCTTTCTCCCGCCCAGTGGGTGCCTCATCACACATCTTCCGCTTCCTGTGTGTGCCCTGACTCTGCCGGGCACTGTTGCTAAGGTGAGCCGGAGGGCGCACCCACGCCCTGACCCCAAGCAGCCCTCGGCCAATGATGGATGCCAGGTGCAGGATAAAGAGCTCCTTGTCCCTGCCTCTCAGGCTGAGGGGCACGCTCTATTGTCTCCCAGAGCTCCCTGCTATGTGGTTACAGCAGGTACAGTGCTTAACAACACATTTTCATCGAACTCCTTCCCTTTCCCGTCTTTCCCTGCTTCTCAACGGGTGTTCTCTGGGATCCTCCGAAACAAACCTCTTGCGCCAGCATGTTGGCTGGGGGTTGCGTCTGGGAGATGTGTTTGAAGAGCTTCTGGTAGTCTCTCCCTCCCCTTGCACGAGCCTCATCAGTCCCTCCCCTCCCTTTCGCAGACCCCCGCCCCAATCACAGGGCCTGAGTGTGCGCCCTCCCCGCTGGGTCTCTGGACTGGGGTGAGGGTCCAGGTAGGAGGAGCAGCCCCATCCTGAGAGGGCTCTGTACTGCCTGTCAGGGTCCCGGCCCTGGATCCTCCCTCCCCACCGCGCAAGCCGATGCCCTCGGCCTTCTGCCCCCTCTCATTCTGGACAGGCCTCGAAAGCAGATATGCATCAGCTGGGCCTCAGGCAGCTGTGTCCTTGCACACCCCGGCTCTGTGGGGGAGCCAGCGATGAGCTAATCCCGCAGAAGAGAGAGGGAGACAGGAAGAGCAGCCTCCCGACAAGCTGAGGCCTGTCCCCCGGGGCTCCTGGGGAACCAGAGAGGGCTGCACTGGGAAAACTGCTGAGCCAGCCTGGAGACAAGGGCACTCTCGTCTCGCTCCACCCCTGCCAGCACCAGCCAAACGTCAGAGGAACCAACAATGCCCATGGCTGCTTCTGCTTAAAAACAGAATCTGTGCTCCCTGCAGAAAATGCGGGAAATACGGTGTCACCCCCTCCCCCCCAATTCCAGATAGATCCATTATTTATAAGTTGACATTTTGGTATATTCTGTTTTCTGTTTCTTGTGCACCTGGTTGAGGTCCCACGAAACTTACCATTTTTGTTACCCTTCTAAAAATTCATATTATATCATAAGCATTTCCATATAGTAATTCTTGGGAGACCTGGTTTTTAATGGCTGTGAAGTGGCCATCCAAATACTCAGTGCTCTTTTCCAGGGCCCTGTAGCTGTTTCCAAATCTGTCCTCTCTCGTTCTTCCGTGGCACTGCCCAGCTCCTCACTGTTCACTCTGGACACCCCAGGGACTGTCACAGCTACCCCTCCCCCCAATTCCTTAGCCTGGGAACGCTGTGTCCACAAACCCTGTCACGTGGGCTCCTCCCCACTGTTCTTTTTCTCCAAGAGCAGAGTGAGGCCACCGGATCCCAGGCCTCAGCCCTCAGGGAGCTGGGGGAGGGAAGAGGAGCCAGGGGCCACTGGCCCAGGACAAGCTATCCCACCTGCTCACTCAGGGTCACTCAGAATGGGGACGGCTCCCTATGCTCCGGATCTGACCAGCTAGAGATCCAAGACCTCTTCCAGCACCACAAGTCACGTGACCTGGGTCTGTTTCTCCCATCAGAGCCTTAGTTTCCTCTTCTATAAAATGGGCATGTGGTAAGAGCCCCAGCAGCCTCTCCCATAGCAGTGAATCAGCAGGCGGTGAGCAAGCCTTGCAAACAGGTTTCATCCATTAAACAGGGCTGACCATGAGTCGGTTCCCAGGGGCCTGGTGATGAAATCCAGAGCCCTTTCCTGAGCGGGACCTGCCCTGGAGTGCAAGAGGAAGGAAGCCAAATCCCTCCCCCACATCCCAGCTCTGCTGAGCTGGGATGTGGGGGTGGGGGCTGGTGTCCAGGAGGAAGTCTGTCCCCAGCCTTGACAAGACGCCCAGCCTGGCAGCCTGGCATTTCAAGGGCAAGGGCCCGCCTGCCCCGCTGTTTCTAGGGAAGCCAGTGAGCGTTAACAAATCCCCCACAATTTGCACCCACCAATCCCGCCTGCTCACTGGGCGGCCGCGAGCCATTTTTCACGCAGAGCTGCACACAGCTTTGTCTTAGAGAGACAGATCTGGCAGGGCGTCCCTGAATGAGGCCATTTGTCCTCCACAGTGACGGTGACGGGAAGGTGGCTGTGTGCTCTGGGGTAGGCAGGGGGGTGGCGGGGAGAGCTCCTGGGGGAGGTGTGAAGGTGGAGCTGGAAGCAGAGCCTCTAAGAGAGACCAGCATTGTCCCTACCACCCGGGAGGTCTGGGAGGCCCCGTTCAGCCAGGTGAGAGCAAGGATTGTTTTCAAAGACAGAGAGAAGGAAGCCTACTTTTTCCGCTAAGAGTCCTGAGTACAAGTGGTGAAATGATGGGTGGCCTCTGATGACTGTCCCATCCCAACTGTGTGACAGAGGTACAACGCACCATGGATGGGGCCCCTGGGTCGGGGTCTGTGTCTGAGCCCCAGGGCTTCTCTGCAAGTTCCTACAAGAAGGTCCCTTGGGACTGAGAGCTCCAAAGTACTGAGCCTCTCCCGAGCCCCTCCTGCAGGGACCACAGGACACAGACCCAGAGGGACAAGGCAGGGGCTTCATCATATTCCTAATACTTCACCTTCCAGGCTGGCTGGGGGCCCTGGGCATGTCTCTGTTCCCTTTCCATGAATGTTTCCTCTGGGGACTGTCAGCACATCAGAGAAAGCAGGTGTTTGTTGATAAAAAGCAAGTGATCCACTTTGCCTGGGGCTCCCCTCCAGGACCCTGGGCTCAGGCTTCTGTGTTGGGATGTGAGGGTGAGCTTAGAACAGAGGTCATAAAGACACATGACCATGGGGCCTGGTGGGTTCTCGAATTCAGAAAATGCTTGAGGCATAAGACAACGGGAGAAGGACAGCGCCTATCTGAGGGGTCCGCTACCACCCAGTCAGCCGTAGGTTGTGGGTCCAAGATTCCCACTGAAAGGAAGATAGGCATTGGACTTGACGGTGCGAACTCCCAAAGAGCAAATGTTGGCAAATAACATGTGTTTTTCAAAACCACCAAACATCGGAGCTCAGATGTCTGTGGACCACATCCAGCCCACAGGCGGGTGACTGACAACTGCCCCCCCCCCCCGGTCCCTAAGGAAGGCTGGCCTCTTCCTTGGAGTGGTCACAGGCAGCCTCTACAAGCCCTGAGCCCTCTCCCGAGTTCTCTGGTCCCTCTCCAAAGCCCACCGGTCACCTCTCCCAGGATGCTCCTGGGAAGCATGGTGTCTCCTGTACCTGCCGCCCTCTGCATGTTTCCCTTCTGCCAACAGCCCCGGGCCTCTCTTCTCCCCAGAGGAGAGCCCAGAGCCATCACAGACCCTCGTCTGCACGGAGGAGACAGGAGGGACGTGAGGATGGCCAGCGTGCACCCCAGGCTCTCGTCTGGACTCGGCCCTGCCTTGCTGTGACCTGGCGCAGGTCCTGCTCCATTCTTGGGCACCAGGGCTCCCCATTCCTTGGGTTCTGATGTCCCCAAGTCTGCTGAGGTCAGCTGAGGGGACACAGAGTCATTTACACTGGGCCAGTAGCTGAGGCATGCAGGGGGGCTCTCGGGGACCTCGGGACATGGCGACTGCCTGCTGCTTGGTGCCTACACAGCCAGCAGGCGTGGGCCCGCTGGCTGCTGAGGAGGCTGACATTTCCGCACTGCCTGCCAAGTTGCTGGGGGCTGGCACGCGGCGGTGGTGGGGGCAGGGGGACCCGCTGCAGCCCCTCGGGGGGCTGAGGGAAGGCGTGAGGCAGGTGACCTTCCGCACCGAGGCAGAGGAAGGGCGGGGGCCCCCGAGAACCTGCTTCTGGGGAGGCTCCTGACCATCGTGCCCGCGTGCGCGTGCTCCCACGTGCGCGTGCTCCAGTTTGCGCGCGCACAGGCTAAAGGCTGCACCAGAACAAAGAGCTGGGGGCTGGGTAGCTGAGGGGCCCACGTGGAGACGCCTGGCTTGGCGGTTTGCTGCAGTGTCTGCTCTGCGCTCACGCTCTGTCTCTGTCTCTCTCTCTCTCTCACACACACACATGCGCACACACGCACACGCACACGCCGCACAGCGCTGCCCCCAGGCCCGAGCTCTTGCTCCAGAGCCTGGCGATGCAGGCGTGCACAGCCCGGCCCAGCCCACCGCCATCCCTCCTGACAAAGCCCTGCTCCCGCCGCATGATCTCATCCCACCGGCCCTCGTCTGGCCCCAGCTTGGCCTCCTGACAAGAGAGACAGACAGGGAGACGGAGCTCGAGAAGGGTGGGGGAGGCGGTGGGGTGGGGAGAAACAGTCAGACATACACCCAGCTCACTGACACACATGCACGCGCACACACACACACACACACGTGTCCCCACAGACCCACAACAGACACATACATTCACCACCACACAAATAGAAACACAAACATGCTCACCACTGCACACAGACATGTACCCCCCAGACCCTGATACATATCTCCCACAGACACACACATACACACACACATATGCTCACCACCACACACACAAACACACCCAGCTGCCCTGACACACACACACACACAGACATGTGTCCCCACAGACCTACACTACACACACAGAAACACAAACACACAAACACGCTCACCACTGCACAGACATGTTCCTTCCCAGACCCAGATACATATCTCCAACAGACACACACATATACACACACATATGCTTACCACCACACACAGACACAAACATATCCAGTTGCCCTGACACACATACACACATACACACACACATGTCCCCACAGACCCACACACACACTCACCAGCACCATGCAGAAACACAAACACACCGACACCCTCACCACCACACACAGACATGTACCTTTCCAGACCCAGATACGTATCTCCAACAGTCACACACACACACAGACATATGTCCCTATAGACCCACAGACACACACACACACTCACCACACACACACACACACTCACCACCACACAGACACACATCCCCAACAGACACACACATCCATGTTCATCACCACACACAGACACACACACATCCATGTTCACCACCAAACAGACACACACACAGACATGTAGCCGCTACAGACACAGAAGCTCACAGGCATGCTCACCACTACACACAGACAAATATATACCCAGACACAGACGTGCACACACAGACATACACACACATCATACAGGGAGAAAGTCTGAGGGGCAGCAATGAAGGGAAGGACAGACAGGGAGAGACGTAGGACATCAGAGACCCTCAGAGAGAAAGGGGAGGGAGAGACTAGGAGGGTAAAAACTGCACAAGCCGGTCAGACACAACGGGAGCCCAGGCAGAGACGGAGAGGAGGGCAAGAGGAAGCATGGGCTGGTGGCGGGAGCTCTATGGACAGAGTAGGTGCTAGATGTGCAGTGGCCTGGCCTGAAGAGGTCTGGGCAGGCCTGGCTGTGGCCAACATGGCCACTGCACACACCTGAGGCCGCGGGGACCCTCAGAGCTGTAGCCAGGGCAGGGGGTTACGACAGGTCATACACCAAACACAGCCTCAGGGAAGTGGAGCAGTGGGAAGCAAGCTTGCTGGGGCAGAGAAATGCTGAGTCAGGTCAGGAACCGTTTGGGGGGTTGGCGCGCAGGGAGAAGGCAGACCAGAGCAGAGAAGGAGGGCTGGATGGAGAGTACTGTTGGCTTGGCAGCCCTGGGCCTCGGGTACTGCTAGGTCCCCTCGCTTCCACAATGAGGGAATCTCATGAATCCTCACAGGCAGCCTGTGAAGGAGGCATATCATCCCTCTCTACAGATGAGGCCACGGGTCTGGGAGGCAGGCAACATGGCGGAGATGGGAGCCCGTGCTGGAGCTGCCTCTGGAACTCAGGGTCACCGCTCAGCAACTTGTGGCCTCCGCCCCTCTCATGGTCCAGCCTGGCAGACCCTTTACACTGACAGTGAAAGCAGCAGCTGAAGACTTCCCCCTCAGGCTGGTAGCCTGCCTTCCCAGAGGAGAGGCCCAGCAGGGGCCTGGCTGGGAACCTGAGTCCTGGGGCCCCAACTTCTCCAGGGGCTGGGGACGATCTGTGAGAGGCTGTGAGAGGCGCTTAGTCACGGCTGTTGGTGCCGACAGGGGATGGACTCCCAAGAAGGGCATTAAAGCAACAGCAAAGCCACAGGCATTGCCAGGCCTCGGGCCTCAGTGCCCTTAGCTGCAGGATGTGTATGCCGAAGCCTCACCTCAGGGTCTACCATGTGACTTAACTAAGACACCCTGTGCCTGGAAAAAGGCTCAATAAACTGTAAGGAGCTGTGCACAACTGGGAGTGCAAACAGAGGGAAGAACAAAGCCCCTATTTCAGAAGTGATGCTGGAAAGGCCAGTCAGCCAAGGGCAGGACCACCTTGGAGTGACCTGAGGGAAGTAAAGGGCTCTCCCAGGTGGAGGCATGGCCTCCAACGTCGAGGTCCAGAGTCAGCTGTGATGGGGTGGCCAGAGACTGGGCCTGGGGTCAGGAGGCCATGGGCTGAAGTCCCAGCTCTATCATTAATGAGCTGTGTGACCACAAGGAAGTCACAAACCCCTCTGAGCTTCAATGTCCTCACCCATAATTGTAGATAAGACTCCAGGTCTTACAGAGCTGAGCGTTGCCCCAAAGCACAAGACAGCACCCAGCATGGACCAGCAGGATCCTAAGAGACCGCTGAGGAAGGGCTGCACAGAGACCTGAGCCCCTTTCTCCACAACAAGGGAGCAGTTGGGATTCTGGGACAGCCCACTCTCCTGTCCCCGCCGCCCCCACACCCCGAACCATGGCCATGCTTTCCTGGTCTTGGTGTTGCCTCTAACACCGTGTTTGGATTCATCCCTGTCTCTGCACTCTGTTCCACAGGAAGCGGAACCCTCCTGGTCCAGCCACCATCATCCTGATGTCCCCAGCAATCTGCCAACCCTCTCCCAGCATCTCACTGCCCCCTCCCCCTGTGCAATCCGTTCTTCTTTGTAGTCAGAGTGATCTTTGTAGCCATGTTCTTATTCTCAGCACAAAACCCACAACCCTCAAGACAGGCCCTGTGCTGTTGACTTCGCCTCCAGGCTCTGGAACCACTGTCCTTGGTTTGGTTCTGCCACTAAGCCACGCTTCCTTCTACCTCAGGACCTTTGTTCAGGCTGTTCTCTTTACCTGGGAAGAAGCTCTTCCTTCTTTTCTTCATGTATGCAAAAGTTCTCGACCTCCAGGCCTCAGAGAAGCCTTTCCCCACTCCTGAGTGGTCTCATAACATCACCGACTTTTCCCTCCTGAAACTTACCACAGCTTGAATTTACATATGCCCACGCACACATGCACACCTGCATACACCTACGATTATTTGATGTTTTCTTTTCTTCTAGACCGGGGTCAGGAACCCAGAGCCAATCACCTGATTCCATAAGTGCGATTTTATTGGAACGAGCTGTGCTCATTTGTTCACATATTATCTAAGGCTGCTTTTGGACAGGCTGCAAAGCCTGAACTGTGTACTATCTGACTCTTCATGGACATTTGCTACCCCCTTGTTCCAGACTCTTAAGTTTCCTGAGGTGGGACCACATCTGTTGTAGCCCTCATCAGACCCCAGACCTGGCCAGGTGCCCAACAGAGACATGGAGATATACGTTTCTTGGATAAGTAGCACTTTTTACCTTGTCCAAATTGTGTTGACTTAAGTTATTGTTAAAATTGCAGATTCCATTAAGAACAGACATCACTTATGAGATTCCCAGACCATTTTCTGGCCCACAGCTCAGTACGATCGCGCCGTCCCAACAAAGGCTGGTGGGGCAAAGGCCCTCTGAGCTAGCGGTCACTGCACAGACGTTCCACAAATGACCCAGAGTCCACGTGCGTGGTCTGCAAATGTGCACGGGGAGGAGCACGAACCCACACTCGGGACATTATAGGTTGAGCAGATTTATGAAAATACATCGGGAGATGTCTTTGAAACATTTTCATGAAGGCTGTTTCTAGAGCTACTCCAAAGAACTGATTGACGAATTCAGAGAAAACGTCTGTTTTATTGTTATACAAAGGAAATAATTGATTTTCTTTTCTTTTTCAATGAATTACTCGAACATAAAAAACGTTAACAAGATCTAGACGCTGCATTTGGCACTGCACATATATCTAGAACTGACCGTGACCCTTGCAGGGTAAGGCTTATTGTCATTCCTGCCTTCCCAAGAAGGTAAACTGAGGCTCAGAGGCTGCACGGTTAGAAAGTGACGGGGCGGGGCTGTCCCAGGTCTGTGGGAGTGAAAGCTTACGCCAGGCCCTTAGCTTAAGGAAGATAATGAGGACGATGGGAAATGTAAAACTGTATCTTGGGTGTGCTTAAAGCCCTCAGGCACAGAAGGCTGCCAGCACCTTCTGTGGCCTTGGTTTAACCTAGAAGAGATCCCAGGCAGTAACAGAGTGGCGACGGAGAATATTATGCAGAGAATACTATGCTTTTAGAAACCTGCATGTACCCATCCACTTTTATTTTGGATTTTACTTTAAATACAGATGTTTTGAGTGAACACAGGGCTAAGAATGCCCATTCTGGCATATAGGCCTGGTCTCGAACCCCAGCTCTGCCACTTTCCAGCTGCGTGACCTGGAGAAAACTCCTCGGCGTCTCTGAGCGTCGGTGCCCTCATCTGTCGAATGGGGATGATCACAGGACTTACACCAAGGGGTCATTACGGTGATGAAATGAGATGATGCATGTCACCCTTGAACCTGTTGGGGGTTGGTGTGCTTGGGCCCCTCGCTGGCTCCGAGGCACCCCCGCAGGTAAGAACACACTGCCTGAGAGGAGGGACAAGCCTCAGTCGCGGGCTGCCCAGCTTGGTGGACAAGCTGCTGCTCCTTGGAGGCTCACACCACACCTGGATGAACCAAGGCACCAGAAGGCAGAGGCGGTGCATGGCCCTGGGTTCAAATCCGGTCACACTTCTACCTCCCCGTGACCCCTAAAGAACCCCCAGCGGTCACCTACCTGCAGACTTGGGAGTGAACTTGTCTCGGTTCGCAGCGCACACTGCCAGCAGTCTGTAACCGAGGTCCAGGTCAAACCCTTGCTGAGCTGCCACTCGACTGACCACCTGCCAGCAAGATAGAGAGGAAGGGCGGCGTGAGTCACTGCCAGTGCCAGGCCTCCGAGCCCAGAGTGGTACATGCGTCCGTCTAGCAGGCAAGGCAGCTGAGGTGGGCAGGCTAGGCTAAGGCAGGTCGCCAACATCAGGCAGAGCTGGGACTCAAACTCTGCCTCACTCAGTTGCTCCATAAAGCCCTTCCTCCTTGCCAGGCCCTGGGATCCAGACCCCTGCCCTCAGGGGTGTCTAGTCTTCCCGTGAGCCTAACCCCAAAGTCCAGGCCCTGTGGCTTTCAAGGACTCCATATGGCCACATTCCAGAAGGTGCTGTACCACCGCGTTTTGGATGGCTACAGGCCAGGTCTCTGTTCCTCCTTCCCCTGGGGCAGCTTCCTAAACTCCCTTCTAAGTCCTGGCCCCGGAAGTCTCCCACACCTAGCATCTCTCCCATCCTCTTCCCGAGCTCCTGCACCCACCTTCGTGGGTGCTTGCTGCCCTCACCATTCCAGGCATGGTCCCCACCCAGCGGCACTGGCCCCTCCTGAGTCAAAACGTGTGCCTGGGGAGAAGCACGGATTTAGGACACCACTCCAACGAGCTGCGGTGTGGAGCTGCCGGACAGACTGCTAAGGCTTCTCCAGGTGGACATGTCCATACTCCTCAGTGCTGCAATCTGTACCAGGCACCCTGCTGCCTCTCAGACCCAGAGACCACAGGGCCCTCATGTGCAGCCTGGGGTCTGTCTCCAGCATGGGGCACCTGCTCAGCACATTGGAGTGTCGATGGAAGCTTGCTAACAGCTGTGTATTTGGAGCCCGAGGACCCTCCCTTCTCCTTGAGGACCTCTGAAGTGAGGGCCAGAAGGGGGAGAGGTGAGGGACTGGGAGCGCTGTCAGTCCCCTGGGGCAGTGTGGGGCGGGGTGCTCTCGGGAGCCCTGCAAATGGCTCCACAGGCTCCACTCCTTCCCTGCCCACCATGCCCAGGTGTCCTGCCACAGCCAGACCTACTCCCTCCTGCCCGCCTCCCTCATTAATGGCAGCAAAATTAGGTTTCCTTATGAAGAAGGAAGGACCTTGGAAAAGAGAGTCGGTGCAGGAAGCAGCTGGAGCTGCTGTGGTTGAGTGGAAGAGGAGTGCTCCCAGATGTGGGAGCTCGTTCTTGTGACAGAGGGAAGACTCCGTCAGCCAGCCCCTAGAGACCACCCGCTCCAGAAGCGCTCGGAGGGCCTCAGAGGGCCTCAGGCTGCCATGGGGTTTGGCCCAGCCCCTGTAACCATGAGAGTAGATTCCCCATTACTTGCTTTATATTTAAGGGTTCGTTACAAGGGCTCTAGGGATACAAAAGGATGGGAAAAGTGCTAATCTAGGCCAACCCTGTCATTTAAAAAAAGTATGAACACTTAAGACCTGGACAGAGTGTGTGTGGTGAACCAGGCAGGAGCCATGGGATGCCCTCTTCCCAGGACCACCATGGCCTCTGGAATGGGGCGCTGCCCCCCACACCTCCTGGAACACCCAAGGCAGGGAGGAAAAGGGACGTCTCAGGTTTGAATGTTTGCTCAGCTTCTCTGCTGCAAACAGGAACCCCTGACGCAGAGCAACCCTGTTCCTCCAGGCCTCTTTTCTATGGGCTCTATTTGCCCCTGCCCCTACATACACCCCCTGGTCCAGAGGCTCTGGGCCACCTCTGGGCAGGGTAATCTAACTGTTCATTTCACTGTCCAAGCAGAAAAACCGAGGTCACTAGCTCTCTGTGGCCCGTTGAACATTTTGGGTCTGGAGACTGGCACTGTCCCTTTAGCAAGTGAGGCAGGTGAGGCAGGCAGGCTAAGGCGGGTCCCCAAGATTGGGCAGAGCTGGGACTCACCCCAGTAGGCCCAGAAGAGTCACTTCAGCTTAGATGATGACTATCATGGTCTTTTCTTTGACAGAACCTTGGAGTGGATATGAATGAGCATAGACAATTTGTTTGGACTAGTGCATCAGTGAGGCTACTGTTGGTGGGAAATGTCGACGGAGGCAAATAGCGTAATGAGAGTGCTGGCTCCCCGGTAGGAGGGTTAAATGAAAGCTTTGTGAGCAGTGAAGTGCCAAATTCTCACAGCAGCTCCACGAGGTGGTATCATTATCTCTTATATAGGAGGAAACAGAGTACCGTATGAGACAAAGGTTACGAGTCTTGTCCATGATAGAGCCTGGATGTGATCTCAGGCAGTCAGGCTGCAACGTCTGGGCTCTTTCCATGACAGTTTCTCTTTTTCAGCCCACAAAGGGTTAAAGCCATAACTCCCAAAAGAAGGGAGAAGCCTCAGGCCCTGTGTTGAGGGCAGAAAGGCAAAGGTCCCTCTGTTTGGCCAATACTGGCTAATCCTGTTGCTCTGGTTTAAAACACACACACACACACACACACACACACACACACACAGAACCAAATAACCAGCTGAACTGAGCAAGAGAGGCCTGGTGTTGGTATAGGGCTGTCCTGCAGGTCTGGGAATGTCTGCTTGTCACCAAATGCCCTGAGCTCTACCATTCAGAAGGGTCATTGGCAACAGCCCCCTTTCATTAAGCCCAGAGAGGGCAGGGCCTTACTGAAGGCAGCACAGCACAGTGTGGCTAAGCTGGACCCCGAGGCTCTCGAGGCCTGAGGTCCACACCTTGGCGTCCTCTGGCCCAGCCCCAGGACCCCGCTGGAAAGTCCCGTGAGGTGGGTCTGACTGACAGTGGTGGGGAGGTGGGCTTAGGTGAGTAGACAGTTGTGTTTCATAGGCCTGCTCCCCCCCTAAGTGGGCATGGCACTCCCAGTGAGGGTCCTGTGTGCAGGTGGGCGGGAAGACCCTCCTCCGTAAAGACCGGAGGGGAGAAGCAGCTGTGCTGCTGCCCTCTGCTGGATGCTCAGGCCCAGCCAGCTCAGGGCGCTCTGAGACTTAGCCCCCGAGGTCCCAGGGGGACCTCCAGGTCAGGGAGTCCAGCCCATAGTGCCAGAGAGGGAAACCGAAGCCCAGAGATGACAGAGGGCGTGTGCTCAAGGTCAGGTGGCCAGTTAGTCCCATCTAGGGAATGTGCTGCCTTGAAAAGCGGTGAGCCTCCTGGCTACAAAACAGGACAAGCTGTCTGGGGGATGCCAGAGAAGGGATTTCTGTCCCAGGCACGGGGCCAGACTCTGACATCTTCTGAGGGAGTCAGGGATACTGGAGGCATGCCAGGCAGGTACTCTAATTCTGCCCCCCCCCCCACACCGTACTGTGCAACCTAAGGCAAGTTACTTAGTGTCTCTAAGCTTCAGGTTCCTTCTCTGTGAAAGTGCAGGGACATACTCTGTTGCCACGGCAGGTGCAGGGGCCTCTGATAGCTCAATGTGTCGCAGTTCTGTCTCCCGGCTCTAACAGAAGCCCCCCAGGATAGAGCCCTCTCCCCACTCTGCTACCCATCTCGGTGCAGGATGTGCATGTATTTGGGGCTGCTGCTGGGGCTGCCGTGGAGTCAGGCATGAGATGGGGTTCTGCACCTGCCACTTACTAGCTGTTCTACCTCACCCAAGTGACTTAGCGTCTCTGGGCCTCAGTTTCCCCATCTGTGAAATGCCCTCCCTGTGAGGCTGAGAGTCAGGACCAGGCACAAAGCTCAAGGAACGCTAGCTGTGAACATAGCCTGACAGCTTCAGGAGTGACTTCTCTGCTGCTGTGGGGAAGCTCTCCCTGGAGAGAAGGGAGGGCATTGCGGTTAGGCTGGCTGGCCTGTTTCCCTCTGCCACCTCCTCTCCTTCCTGTCTCCCCTTCTCCTGTTCTCTGGCCTCCTCCTTTCTGTTCCTTGAGCATATCCAGCATGCTCCACCTTGGGGAAGGAAGAAGGAGTGAGTTCAGAAGGGCCTGATTTTAAGGGGCTCCTCAGGCATGGGGCTCAGTCCTGCTGCTGAGGGAGGGGCCGGGAGGCGAGCCGCCGGCTCACCAGGAAAAACCTGGTCTGAGGAGCAAGTGGTGACCAGGGCTCACAGCCCTCACCCCCGGGGAGGGGCCTCAGGACTCCCACACTTCTGCATTGTGGGGTCAGAGGGCCTGAAGGGGAGCGTGGGGCAGGGGAGTGTCAGCGGCTCTTCACCCCAGGCTCCAGCCCCAGGATGACAAAAACATGCCCTTTTTCTGCTTGAGGCTAAGTGGCTTTTAATTTCTATCCTCCAAGTAAGCCGGAGTCAGAGGAGTTTGTTCCCAGGGGCCACCCAGGGGACTGCTGCCACAGGGAATGCTTCGACCTGCCACTTGGATGGGGATGGGTGCATGTGCTGGGGGGAGCTCGGTGGCTTTGCCCTGCTTAGGCCCCTCAGGATGTCTGACCTCCCGCATCCCCTTCCTTGGGGCACGGCTGAGGACGTGGGACCAGCATCAGGGCCCTGGGGGGTCGGTAGTACCAGCCTAGGACTGTAGTGAGCTGCTCCCCCTTTCTCAGTGGCCTTGTTCATTAAGCAGAAGTGACAATCCCTTCCCTGCCTAGTCTGCAGGGTTTTCATAAGGATGTGCGGGGACAGGGCCCAGGAGAGTACCTTGGGTACCAAGGGGTCTGCTCTGACCTCCCCATTCCCTGTACTTTCTTGCTGCTGGTTCTACTGAGCTCCAAGGGACAGTCAAACTCAACATCTCTGCCACTGTGGCAGGAGAACCAAAGGCCCCTTTCTGGTCAAGCAGCAGACTAGAGAGGTGCGGGTTAAAGCCCACTATTCAAGCAAGAGTGTGCCGTAAACTGTCTTGCAATGAGGAGAGGCCCAGAAGGGCTGGCATTGTGCCTGTGTCACATTGTCACACCATCGTCCCGGTCCAGGAAGCCAAGGCCTCCTTGCTGTCTAGTCAGATCCTATAGGCTCCTCCCTGGGCTCCCTCCTCCAGGAAGACCTCCAAAATCCCTCTAGCCTATCCTCCTAGGATGCTCCCCTCAGAACTCCTATCCTCACATAAACCATAGCCTATCGCTCACCTGCTTAATACCTTCAAGGCCCCCAACCACCCTTCAAATAATATCTGAATTGCTCTCCTTCAGCCGGCAGGTCCTGTGTTGCCTTGTTTCTGCTTCCCTCTTTAACCTCATCTTGCGTCCTTTCCCTCTCCTGTGCTCCAGCCATCTGAGACTTTCTTTCCTCCTTTCTTTCCCCCCTTCCTCCCTCCCTCCCTTCCTTCCTCTCTCCCTTCCCTCCTTCTTTCCTTCTCTCTCTTTCTTCCTTTCCTTCCTCCCTTCTTTCTCTCTTCCTTTCAAGATTTATTTATTTATTCGAGAGACAGAGAGTGCATGCGAATGGGGGAAGGGGCAGAGAAACGACAATATCCAAGCAGACTCCCTCCAAGCACGGAACCCCATGTAGGGGCCCGATCTCATGAGCCACAAGATTAGGACCTGAGCCAAGGACGCTTCACTGACTGAGCTACCCAGGTGCCCCAAGATGCCTTTCTGTTCCTTGAACAAATCAATTCCTGGGGCCTTTGCCCTGGTGGTTCCCTCTGCCCAGAGCACCCTCCCCTCTCCTGGCTGACTCCTCCTTGCCATTCTGGTCTCAGCCGGGGGTCACCTCCCTCAGGAGGCTTCTCCTGAGCAGCACCCCAATCCCTCTCATGGGGCGCTGGCATATGTCCCTATTTACTCCTTTATTGTTTAGGGTCTGCCTCCCCCATCCTCCCCTGGAACATACACTGTTGAGAGAGGTCCACTGCGCTTGCTGCTCTGCCTCTGGTGAGCACAGGGCCTCGGTGAATGCTTGTCAATTAATAAATGAGTGATGGGGCTGGAGCAGGGCCAGTCACTGCTCATCTTGTGCCCCCAGGCCCACCAGGCCAGCCCAGGGCCATTGTCTGATACAGCTTGAATCCCTACCTCCCAGGCAGGGCCAGGCTTGGGTAGGGTGCTGGGAGGCTGTGGCAGCCAGTCTGTCTGCACCTTGAGGTGGTCGTCACCTCCTACTTCATTTCACTTATGGCTGCCAACAGCTGGGATGGAAATGGGGGAGGCCTCTGGTAACATCTGTCCTTGCCCGAAGGGCTTAGCCTGAACCAGGATCCCTGCAAAGAGGATTACAGGAGCTGGTAGAGGGAGGGGATCCCAGAGGGCTGGAGGATGAGGAGGGTGGGGGAGTGTAGGCGGCCGCCTGATTTGGCCTGGTGGTTCCAAGGGAGACAGATGGCATTGGCCTCCAACGGGGGAGCGCCGAGGGTCTCAGCTGCACACCTGGCTGACATCCCTATGGGCCAGGAGCATTTTCTCTAGAGGCAGTGGGGTCTTGGCTGTGTGACCCTGGAGAGCCATCTCAGCAAGCCTGAGTTTCCTCTAGAAAATGGGGATGATGGCAGGGCGGGCCTCACGGAGTGTGAGGACTCAGTGAGAAGGTGTGTCGTGGGCCCAGCTCAGTGGCAGGCACAAGGGGTGCCGGGAAAGGTTAGCCCACGACCATGTCGCTCTCCTCTTGCTCCAGGCCAGGGCTGTGCTGGGGCCTTTCGCCGCCCTCCTCTCTGGAGCTTCTCAGAGAACATGGCACCCCCGTGTTTTACCTATTGCTCCTTCCCAGCCCGGCATCCGCCTCGGCCCCTCCTCCCCAGTCTTGGGGCAGCGAGGCTCTGCGGCCATCTGTTCACCCATGTTCTCTTCAAAGCTGACTCAGGGCCTTCCGAGCAGCTGCCCTCGCTGGCCACCAAGCCTCCCTCGAGCTCACGTGGCTGGGGTCGTTCGCAAGCCGCGAGCTCTTTCCAGGCAGCTGTCCGCCGGCAAGCTCCGGGCCTGGCCTCTGCCCAGCCTGTGTCCTAGGTCCTCACCGAGCTGAGTGAACTTCAGCTCTCTGGGCTCTGTGGTCCATCTGGGCCTTTGCACATGCTGTTCCAAGTACCTAGAACGTGCTCACTCTGCCTGGCTGCTCGGGAACTCCAGCAGGGGGGTCTGGGGCTCCCCGCCTCAGTTTCCAGCCAGCCGCCCCACCTCCCAGGCCGCCGGCGCTTCCCTGCCCACTGCTGCTTTCTCCTTGCACACAACTTTCTTGGCCCTCTCTTTCCACGTCGGGGTCCCCCGCTAGAGGGACTCGGGCTGGGCAGAGTCTTATTCTGTGGTTCCCTAGGACTTAGCAGAGGGGACCAGACGTGACAAATGAGGGATCAGTCAGTGTTTATTTGGATAGGTGGATGGCTATAAGAGGAGCTCAATAAATGCTTCTGTGAATGGGTAGAAGGATGGAAGGACGGATGACTATAGAAAGAGCTCTACAGATGTTTGCCCAGCTGGATGAATGAAGGACTGGATAAAAGGATGGCTACAAACCCTCCATGACTCTGCTTCACTTCGGGGGCAACATCCACCCTCATCAGACCTGGTACTTCCCCCATGTGGGCCCAGCGCTTTCCCATCCAGTGTGGGGAGCCCACACCATCCCGAGGGCTGTGTCTCCCCATCAGAATGGTTTCCCCGAAGGTGCACACTGGGGGGCGCTCCCAGAAGGGCTGTCCCCTCTAGCACTGGTGTCTTTCTATCTCTCATCCTGTTGTCTGGGTCCTCTCCAACACCTGGACAGGCACATGAGCCCCTCGGGCGTCTTCCCCTGGCACTAGTACAGGTTGGCAGGGGTCAGGGGTCGGATGCAGACTCACCGTCAAACAGCCCATCAGGCTCTGCTCAAAGGGCCGCTGGAAGGCTCGCGGGTCTCCACACCAGTCCAGCAGCTCTGTGGCGGCATTGTGGAAGTTGGCAGGGTTCTGTAAGTGCTGTGGGAGAGGGAAGGAGGCAGCATGAAGCCCCAGCAACAAGGCCAGTGGGGGTGGCACATGGGTCTGGGGCGGCGAAGACCCCAGGACTCCCTGGGGATGAAATATGAAGAAGGGGGGGCTGGTGCCAGGATGAAGGAACCTTCTCGAATAACCTGTCATTCATTTTCCCTGTGCATCCATCCCACCTAATCCCTGCAGGATGTGGATTAGTAGCCCCATTACAGAGATAGTAACACCAAGGTCTAGAGAAAGACAATAATATTAAAGTGTTTTCTGGATGCTGGCTGTGGGGGCAGGTGAACTCTGCAGGGTTCAGGAGGGTGGCCTGTGGCCCCCATGCTTGGAGGCTGGCTGTCCCCGAGCCAGGGCAGGCTAGGCCCTGGAGAGTCTTTCTTGATGCCTCTCCCACTAACCACTACCACTAGCACAG
Source organism: Lontra canadensis (assembly GCF_010015895.1). Taxonomy (NCBI): domain Eukaryota; kingdom Metazoa; phylum Chordata; class Mammalia; order Carnivora; family Mustelidae; genus Lontra; species Lontra canadensis. The sequence goes on from NW_022630997.1 coordinate 37,363,377, forward strand.
CCCTGGTCCGGGCGCCCACCAGCTCTGGCTGCAGAGGGAGCTCAGCCATGGCCAAATAGGGCAGGGTCAGGCAGCTTAGAGAGAGGTCTCTGGGCCAAAGCCAGACTGGGAGTTGAAGTGCAAGCACGCTATGCCCAGGATATCCTCACACCAGGGTCTGGCATACGTGGCTTAGCTTCCCAAAACCAGATTTCCAGGCCCAGTCTGCTGGCCTTGTCAGAAGGGGTCCGTGCCTGAGCTCAAGCCCCTCCCAGTCAGGGGATCTGAGTCGGCAGAGACTGAATCTTGGTGCCAAGGCCTCTGGATCCTGCTTTGGACCCAGGCCACAGGGCAGCCAGGGTGGGTGAGGTAGCTTCATTCTCTAACACCTGTCCAGGTCTTCCCAGGCCCTGCTGAGTCGAGACTTAAACCAGTGGATGAGTGACTCGCTTGGGGTCACACAGCAGCGCAGGGGGAGAGCTAGAATTCCAGGAATCGGTGTCAGAGACCGTGGATCCTCCAGAGAGACATCTAGGGTATGATATAAGGGTCAGAGCACAAGCCAGCCTCAAAGGGTATGGTGGGACCTTCTAAGGCCCCTGTTGCCTTGGTGCTAGGAGAGACAGGAACAGTAGCTTCCCCTGGGGTGGGCACTCTATTCCGAACTGCAGCTCGAGCCTGTCTTGAAGCCAAGGAGGCTGGGCGGGGGCGGGGTTGGGGTCTCAGCAGCCGCCAGGTCCCAGAATTGGGAAATAATGGCACGTACAGTGGGAGCCCCTGTGGAACAGGGCCCCAGGGGCTCCCTCTGCCTTCGCCTCCTGCTTGCTGCCAACCCAGGACCGTCCCTTCACCTTCCCGAACCTCAGTCGTCCCATCTGTAAAAGGGGGATGACGGATCATGGCTTGGTGGTGGGAATTTTTCTTTCCTTTGTGCAGGGCTTCAAGACTATTCCTACGACACGGTTCGTGTAAGAAAGATTTAAAAATGGATGGAAGACAGTGAAATGAATTAGAACATGGTGCCCCTAGGGGAGGGAGCGGTGGAGGCGAGCAAGAGGGCAAGCAAGTGGCAGCACAGCCCTCCATCACGGGGCTGGGGAGGCTTAGACGAGACGAGGCTCATGTGGCCCCTGGCACGGTGCCTGGCGCGTGGGGTGTTCCCACGTGGGGCTGCCCTTGGCCCTGACTCTGGCTCCTGGAGTCTCTCCTGGAAGCACAGCTGCACTCAGCAGCCCTCAGCCCTGGCTCACACAGGCTCTCTCTGCAAAGGCAGAGCTCCCGGCCCTTGACACAAAGGAGAAGGGAGCAGCCTCCGCATGGAGGACGGGGCCCTTTGAGAGGGCAGTGAGGAGTTCTCCCCTCTGCCTTCTGTGCTCGCTTTCTAACGTGGGCCCCTTCCGAGGCTACGGAGCGCGGGGGGTGCGGAAGAGGGGGTATCCCTGCTCCACATGGAAAGCCATGCAAATCGGCTCATTCTTTGCCTGGCAGCCTCCCCTGGCTAACTGAGTTATTCCGTTTATTTACCTGATGTCACACCCAATTAGCAGGGTCAGCAGCCACCACATGCTGCTCTCAGAGCGGCCTGCCCATAGCACCCTCACTCCTGGCACCCCCTTTTGGGGCTCTGGGCTCACAAGTGGCTTCTGAGGCCAGTCTCAGGGGCCCGGTTTTGTTCTGGCCCCCAGAGCACACCGTCTTCCGTATCATGGCCGGCCCACCTCCAAGCTTCTCCACCTCATGTGGCCTTCAGCTGGGGCTCTGGGTGGTCACTGGTGGGTGCAACTTATTGATAAAATGGACACGGGTGTCCCGTTCAGTGGCTGCTGCTCAGCAGCTCTGTGGCCTCAGCCACGCCCCCGCCCCTCTCTGGGCTTCTGTTTCCCGTTTCAACTATGAGGTCACTGGCCTGCACAGAAACGGGTGACCCAGCTCAAACCCCACCTCGGCCACCGAGCCCCACAATGCTGGGTGTGCTCCCGAGCGTCAGACCCCTCACTGGTGAGATGGGGTGTCCATAGCCTGCAGGGCTGCCCCACGGCTCGGGAACAATTTAAATCATGACGTCCCCATGAGAGAGTCGGGGCCCCGTGGAGACGGCTATTGCTCTGACCTCTGTCCAGTTTTTTCTCTCCTAGGAGCTTCTGGAGGGTAGAAGTAGTGCCCTGTCCCCCTCTGGAACCCTCAAGACTGGCCCGAGGCCAGGTCCGTGCAGAACAGGTAAGCTGTTCACTGTCCAAAAGTCAGTCTATCCGTGGTGTCGGCGGCAACCTGGCTGCTGCAGGACGGGTCCCTAGTGGCATGTGGAGCAGCCAGGGCTGGGTGGGGGAGCTTGGTCTGGGGATGGGAGCACAGATCTGAATCATAGGCAGAAGCCTCCCTGGGAGTGGCCGTTCCTGGATACCAATGTCTCACTTCCCACCAGACCGACTGCCTGTCTCCACAGTTCCTGGGAAGATCTGGGCTATATTCACTGGCTACTGGGTCTGTTGGGGCAGGATTACGGGACACCAAAGCCTAGATCTGTTGGATCGGCTATACAGACCAAGTGATGAATGCATCTTCTGATTAGACCACCTGTGATCCAAACAACCTGTCCATCCTTCCAAAAACGAATCGGTCTATCCATCCATCCATCCATCCATCCCCTCGTCTGTCTACCCTTTCAACCGTTCACTACCTTATTCATTTCCCATCTATCCATTCATCTGCCTACCTATCTGTCTATCCATCCAGAAGTTCACCTCTCCCCTGATCTCCCTCAACCTCTGTGGGCCCTGGCCTGAGTGCTGCGCTAGGATCTGCTGACTTTGAGATGGATACAGCACATTCTCTGCCCCTGAGGAACTAAGCCTGGCAGGTCTGATATGTGCCCCACGGGGCCGAGGGCCCAAGGGAGAAAGAGCAGGGTGGGTGAGGCAGCTGGGTGCCCAGGAAACAGCGGGGCTCAGAGATGGGCGGTGCAGCTGCTCAGAAGGGCCGTGGGGCTGGGGGAGGCCATTGTGCAGGAATTAGCCAATTTGTACGTGCGGCCCGGATGAGTCTGCGACCTCTGAGTGGGCCCACTGTAGAGAAGGCACTGGTTCTCCCAGTCCTTGGGGCTGAGACAGGGGAAAGGCAGCTGGTGGGGGGGAAGAGAGGCCGTGGGGTGCTTGGGGGATGGCCGGGGTGAGCAACAGCGAGAATCAGGGTGGAGTGGGTGGGGTGTGTGTGGGGGGGGGGAGGCTGTGCTTAGAAGTGAGGCAGGGAGTCTGAGGCTGCAAAGCCCCTGATGGGAGCCACAGACCCACCAGCCAGAGCGAGGCCCAGCCAACGCATCTGTCATCCTCAGAGCACGCAGACCTGCTTGCCTTTCTCTTCTGATTACGACAGGGGACGTCTGAGGATCAACAGTCTTCAGCCAGACGCGCTGCCCTCTGGAGCAGCCACGGAGCAGACAGACATTAAGGGTCGAGCTGTGTCTGACCGGAGGTGTGGAGGGGGATGTGGGGGTGTCGGGAGCTCTGGATGGCCCAGGGGGTCATCTGGACAGTCTGCTCACCCTCGCAAACGCAGCAGGGTCTGGCCCCAGCGCAGAGCTCTGGGAGTGTGTGTGCACGTGCACGCGTGTGTACACACATGTGTGGGCTGGCCAGCCGGGGAGGGTAGCTGAGAGGATCCCTGGCCTTCCAGCTGCCCTGGCACACACTGGGCTGGGCGTCCCTTCTGATGTCATTCTCCAGACTGAGTGGGGTACTGTGGTGGCTTAATCAGGGTCAGGTAGTTAGCAAGTGGCAGAATGGGGGCTTGGACTTGCTGATGGGTCAATCTGAGCCCTGGGGGCCACACTCCGAGGGGGTAAAGTGTGCCCTGATTTCCGGGGACACAGAGCCAGCCACGGGAGAAAGGTCAGCTCGTGGGCAGGTCTCAGGAGGAGCCTGTGCCCAGCGCAAGGAGGGGCTCATACTGGGTGGTGGGACTGTGCTGTTGGGGGTGGAGGCCACTGACAGCGGCCCCTCAGGGCTGGGAGAAGCTGGGCCACAGGCTGAGCTGGGAGAGAGCCCTGCAGAGTCCCAAGGAGGAGCTGGAAGGAGGGCACCGTCTGGCTTCTACTCTGTGACCGTGAGCAGAGGTGTCATTGGCGTTCGGCGGAGCTGTTTGGGCTGGGTTCAATCTGTAACGGGTCTTCTTCAATTTCCTCTCCTCAGACCCCGCCTGGGCTTCCAAGAGAGCTCTGCTTGATATTTAAGAGAGGACACACGCCCAGTGCTTGAGGACCGGCCTCAGCTCCACGGGGCCCTGGGAGCGCAGGCTGTGGGGGTAGTGAGGCTGGGAGCACTCCCTCCCCAGGGCTCCTGAGGCCAGCGGCCCATGCTGGTGACCCATGTCCTGTTAAGCCGCCTAAGCCTAGGGCCTCCCCCGATGCTGAGACACAGGATAATAGCCCTTGCCACCCCGTGACAGTCTGGACCCATGGGACGGCTGGGGAAACTGAGTCTCAGAGAAACAAAGGGACAGGCTTGAGATGACACGGTGGGCATGTGGAAGAGTGAGGATTTGGGCCCGGGTCTCCCTGATGTCAAAGCTCCGCCCCTTCTACCATCTCGCTCGCTCCTGGAGTACGGTAACACTCTGGAGTTGGCGCAGGCACCTCCATGCAGGGCTGCTAAGGGGGCTGCGCCCAGAGGGTGGTGCGCCACTCCTGGTCAACACTGGGGGGCGCCCGCCAGCCTTGGCTCAACCAGGCTCGAGGGGGCGGGGAGGTGGGGGCTCTGAGCCCACCTGGAACCTGCCCCACTCTGAACAATCCAGAGAGGACGCTGGCGGGAAGGTCTCCCCTAGAACGTGGCATGAGCATGGGCTGATGAGGGAGCTTGCTGTGCTCAGGAATGAGGCCCTCCCAGCACGAGTGAAGCTGGGCTGTGTGACCTCAGCTGACCCCCTTCCCTTCTCTGTGCCTCCATTTCCTTTTCTGTAGCGTGATCTAATTTCTCCGAAGTTTTCCTTTTCTGTTTCTTTATAGAGAACCACAGAAGCAGAGGGGTGGGGAGCTTCGGACTGGGAAGGAGATTAAGTACTTTACTACATCTTCACAGCAGCCCAGATGGCACAGCAGAGCCCAGAGAGGGCATGACGCTGGCCCCAAATCACACAGCTGGGAAGAGAAAGGGAGGGGAGGGGAGGGGAGGGAAGAAGAAGGGAGGAAAGGGACAGCGTGGAGCTGTCACATGAACCCTGGTGTGCAATGTCAGTGTGGGTGACAAGAGACCATGGGGTGGTCAGAAAGACCCCGGGCAGTCAGCCCTGGCCTGCCACCACCTCCACTCAGCACCCAAGAGGCCCAGCTCCACAGTGCAGGCCAGCACCCCTCCTGCTCTGCCTGTCTTGCCAGCCCTGCCCTCACCAGCTGTGCCAGGCTGGGCAGGGAGGAGGCGTGAGTGCAGGCCACACACCCACCTGCTTGATGCACTGTAGTCGGTCATTGGTCTGTTGGATGTGCCTGTCCATAGAATTCATTCTGGCCGTTTCACTGGGTTCTACCCGAGAGCCATGAACGTCCAGCCTGTGAAGACAGAAGACGGCATGTGTCACTGGGGTTGCACCAGGCCCAACAGCCTCACAGCCACCCTGCAGCCCCAACACAGACAGACATGCTGGGCCCAGTGGCTCCCAGCAGGTTTGAGGCCCCTTTGGGAGCCACTGTGGCCTCTGTCCTAGCCAGCCCCATGCTGGAGGGAGGAACTTCAGGCACAGCTGCCTGGCCCAAGGGGAAGCCTGTCTGGGCTGAGGGCGGGAGGTGCTCCTGGGTGTTCTCTGTGAGTGACTCACGTCAGCCCGGAGTACGCATGTCCACCACGGGACACGGAACAGCACACTCGGGCACACTCATTTCTACACACCTGTGCGTGTGCTGGGGGCTGATGGGGATGGCAACCCCATCTTTGGATTCCCAGTTCAGGTAAGGCTTAGCTTACCTGACGTGGCTCTGTGTGTATGCAAGTGTGCATGCACACGTGTATGTGTGTGAGCACCCACGTGGAGGGGTCGAGCCACATGGCCCTCATTGAGTGTGTGGTGTAAGAGCAGCGACCTGCCACGGGTACCATGGTCCCCCACCTCAAACCCCCCATGCTTTCGAGTTCTTCATGCTGTGAACCCCGATTCCATTTCTCCTTTTGCCTTCCTGGGCAAGTAGGGTGGGCGTCCGTGCCACCCCCTTTCCAAGAAAAGGAGACTGAGGCTCAGAAAGGGACGGGAGTCATCCACGGTGGCACAGGGAGCCAGTATGAGAGCCCAGGCCAGGAACTAGGGCTCTGGCTGCCAGCTTGTGGCTCAGAGGGCAGGGTCCACGGACGTCACGGCCACCAGGCTCACTTCCTGAATAGCTGTGGGCCTCGAGAACTCCAACATGAATGTGACTTTCTTCCGGCGGGGTAAGCTAGGTGGAGGAAGCCCCCTCACTCCAGAAAGTCCCCAGAGTCCCTGGGCCTCCCCAGAGAGGCCACAATGGCAATGGCAGAGATGGAGAGAGAGAGAGAGAGAGAGAGAGAGAGAGAGCTGGAGAGAGAGAGTCTACCCAGTACTCAGTGGCCCAGGTCTTTGGGCCAATGCAGAAATCTGCCCATGGTCACTGGGTTTGCTTTCCCACAACCCAGTGGGCATTTCAAGTGACAGACACAGGGTGCTGGACAGAAGCCCCTGGCCCTCGGCCTTCTTCGCTCTCCTGTGGCACTGTCCCCCAGAAGTCCCCTCAGCTCCTGTGGCACCGCCCCCCGGAAGTCCCCTCAGCTCCTGCGGTGTCACCAAAGGTCCCATTTACCAGACACCTCCCGCACGCTGGGGCCCTGCATCCTCTCCTTTACTCTTCTGTAAGACTAGAATCATCTCCATTTTATAGACGAGGAAATGAAGGTCTGAGATCTGAGATCACCCAAGTCCCCACGACCCGTAGGAGCCTGTCTGCTTCCACGTCCTGACTCTGCCCCCTGCGCGAGCCCCCCCCGCTGAGGGAACTTCCAGCAGAACATGCCAGGGCCCAACCTTGGGAAGAAAGGCCTGGCTGTACTTCCAAGGAGCGCTTTACCACACAGCTCCTTCCAAGCACTTCCTATCGTTCCATTTGTATCAAAAAGGCAGCTCATGGGGCGCCTGGGTGGCTCAGTGGGTTAAAGCCTCTGCCTTTGGCTCGGGTCATGATCTCAGAGTCCTGGGATCGAGCCCCGCATCGGGCTCTCTGCTCAGCAGGGAGCCTGCTTCCTCCTCTCTCTCTGCCTACTTGTGATCCCCATCTGTCAAATAAATAAAAAAAAAAAAACTTAAAAAAAAAAAAAGAAAGAAAGGCATGCATGGTTCAAAAATCAAAGTCCAGTGATGTTCTGGCTCTGTCCCCAAGCCCCCAGATGGCCTTCCTGGTAGGACCAGGGTCACCAGTCTCCTGAGGGGCTCAGAGAAGCAAAGATCTATGGGTACTATTCCCTGCCACCCCTTAAAAAGAAACCACATAAAATAACATTCTAATACACACGACTTGGACCTTGCTTTTCTCCTCTGAATGGTATCTCAATGTTTATTCCACATCAAGATACAAAGAGCCTTTTTAAAAAATATTTTATTTATTTATTTATTTGTCAGAGAGAGAGAGAGAGAGGCAGGCAGAGGGAGAAGCAGGCTCCCCACTGAGCAGGGACCCTGATGTGGGGACTCAATCCCAAGAACCTGGGATCATGACTTGAGCTGAAGGTAGACGCTTAAGCGACTGAGTCCCCCAGGTGTCCTATAAAGAGCCTTTTCAGTTTTTAATAGCAGCCCAGTATTCCTAGGCACGGATGAATCACTTACCCAACCAAATTCTGAATGTCCACCCCTGCCAGGCACTGCCCCAAGGTCAGAGGCCTTGGCTGAGGTCCTTCTGCTCAGAGGGCTCGTGCTCCAGACGGAGTGATGAAGCCTGGAGCTGTCCCCAAATCCATAGTGCAGACGGGCCTGCGAGATCACCTTTTATACCGGCCACATCATCCACATGTGAATTAATCTGGAGAGCCTATTCTTAGAAGTGGAGTTTCTGGGTCACTTGGGCATTTGCACTTTTGAGAAATGCTTTCTGGGTTCCCTCAAACTGAGAGCTCTCCCACAAAAAGGGAAAAGGAGGGGGAGTGCTCCACATTCACTTTTTTCTACCCCCCAACACCCCTCCATACACCCCACCGATCACGTGTTTATACCCCCAGGTTACCAACCTCTCCATCCATCATTTACTCACCTAAATGCCTGTCTGTCCTTCTGTCTATCCAGGCACCTATCCACGCATCCATCCAAACACCTCTAGTCTCCACGTGCCCACCCATGCATGCTTCCCACTCACCCAGTAAATACTTTCCAATATCTATACAGTGCTGGGTCCTCTGCCAGATCTACAAGCCATGGAGAGATTAACAAGCTAGTATTCACTCCACATGACCCAGTAGGTGACTGTTTGTCGAGCTCCTGCTGTAAGTCAGGCGCTGGTCCAGGCACTGGGCGTGGACAGACACCGTTACTATATCCCCATTTTACATTTACAAATGAGGAAAGTGAGGCTCAGAGGTTTTAGCAGCAGCCAGCTCGAGAATCCGGGCTTTCTCATTACAACCCAGACTTTGGTGCCGCTAGTGGGGGAGGGGCTGGGGGTCCCCACTGGAGATTGCTGCGATGTGGTAGGCAGTTGTCATGGGAGAAGAGTGTCGCTCTCCTTGTTGCTCCTGGAGGATCCCCAGGCAGGGGCTGAATTTCTCCTGAGTTTACTTGTCTAGAGTCCCAGCCTGAGTTCACTCCTCCAGGACTCCTGGAGTCAGGGACAAACCATGGTGCCCAGTTGGCCAGCAGGGGGCGCTGTTGATGAAGCTAAGTACCCAGAGGGCTGGAAACCGGCTCTGTGGGGCTCTCTCTTGAGGGCCCTCTTTCTCCAGTGAGGACCTGCGGGCCCCAGAGGGTTTTGAGTAAATTTCTCTGGCTTCCTAGGCCTCGGATTCCCCATTTGTAGAGCAGGGTGGTGAGTGGGGATTAGGAGGCCTCACAAGACTCTATCTCTACGTAGACTTTTCCCAGGATGGACACAGCATTTTCATCTAGGGTCAGAGCCCTAGTGGGGCCTTGATAAATGCTTGTTGAATGGCTGACAGATCGTTTCTGGAGACTGAGGGGGCACTCGGCCCACCCAGGGAAGCCCTAAGCAGGCATCAGGAGGCCAGACCCACCTAGGCAGCCAGAGGCTGTTCCTGTCTGCTCAGTACCCCCTGGTCTGGGCCTGGAACACTGGCAAGGAAGCGAGCAGGAAAGAAGGAAAGGTATCACAGATCACGGGGACAACTGTGTGTCCTATATGTCTTAATCTACAGAAGAACAAAACGTCCAGCTGATGAAGGAGACACAGGTGAGGTGACAGTCTTAAACTGCCGAGATCAGTGGGAAATTTTGGTTATTAACAGCAGGAATGGATGAGGCTGGCGGTTCCAGGCCACACAGAAAAAGGGTGAAGGCCTGGAAGGCTAGGGTGCTGGGCATGGAGAGGGGAACGGTGGGCTGAAGGAGTTAGGAGAGGTAGCTCATTGTGGGGCAGTCTGGAATCTTCCATGTGTCCCGTACCTGCCTTGTTTAGGCAGCAGGCCAGGTCCCGTGCATTGCTAATTTACTGAATCCTAAAAGGCTCACAGAGGGGCAGCAACTTGCCCAGGGTCACACGTCCAGGAAGGGGTTGAGCTGAGATTCGGACCCTCTGCCTTTCTCACCATTCATGTGTTTTTCTTCCTGGAAGTCCCCACTCAAGGGCTGTGTTGGGCCCAAAGAAGGGTCCTCTTGTTCTGTCCAAATTGTCCAAACTCATCCACTTTCAAGGCCCGTCCCCGCCTTCCCGGGCCACGGGTCTCCTGCAAGTTGGCAGTGAAGGGACGCGGCGCAAGCCCGGCAGCCAGCAGAGGTCGCTCTCCGCCGCGGGAGCGTTGCTTGGCCTGGCTGTTGCTTCCTTCCTCAGACCTCGGGCTTCTTTAAGCCTTTTTACAAGTAGCTACAAATCCTCCGTGGCTGCAGCTCCGGTGCCCCCGGTGGCCGGGCTCCCTCCCAGCTGGAGATGGCTGACGGCCTGGCTCTGGGTGCACCCGGGGCCTCAGCCCTTCCCGGCCGCCTGCCTGTCTCTGAATGGGGAGTGGGTTTAAGCAATCAAGCCCCCAACCCCCTCTAGCCTCTGACCCTTCTTCCTGGTTGGGGCAGCCTAAGGAGTCTGGGGGGACTGTGCTGTGATACCTTTCTCCAGGCCTCAGTTTCCCTGTGTGGAAAACAAGGCCTTTCAAACTCCAACATCTTGGGATTCCTGTGTCAGGAGCTCCAGCTCTTTGAAACACTCTCTCAGCCAAGTGTAGAATGCTGGACTTGAAACTGCAAAGCTTGTCCCAAGGCAGCCCCGAAAACTGTAAGGGAGAGCCCCTGGTCCGGGGAACCCTAAGATTGCACACGCACGCCTCCTCACCCCCCGAGGCTCAGCTTGGCTTCACGCCACACATATGTGCTCTCTGCTAGTGACCTCTTTGTCGGTGTGGTCTTCTGCCCCAGGAAGTCCAGAAGGGCCAAGCTCCTGTTCCACACGCCTCACTGCCTAGCAGGCCGAGCTGACTCTTGGTGGAAGCTCGCACAGAAGCCGTGTTTAGAGAAAGCTGCCCTTCCACGCAGAGGGCTGCTCTGAGCGAGAATGTGGAGAACCAGAAGGATCCCAGGGACCACCTGGTCCCATGCCCTTCATGGCAGGACAGGGTGGGGGCAGAGATGGAGAGAGGGGGGCATGGAGGGAGACAAGGGTCAAGTGGGACTAGCGCCCACCTGGCTGGCTCCCCCTGGCAGCATCATGGCCCTTGGCGGGCTCTTCCCTGGAAACGGGGAGCAGGGTGCTCTTAGCTGCCCTGCGGAAATGTAGGGTGCTGGAGCTAGAGGCAGTTCCTTAGGGCGGTGGGCCCACATCAGCTATACCAACATCAGGAGGTTTTATTTTTTATTTTTCATGCTTGAGGCCAATAAGTTAACTGGTACACTCAGCTCACATGTACCCAGAAAGAGGCATCTGTAGACGTGTGTGCACGCTCACATCCAGAGGCACTTTTTGCACACTCAAGTGCAGGAACACACACACATTCAAGGGCTGGCACAGATGCACTCGAGCATGCACATCTCCCGACAGCTTGCACAGGCAAGTGGCGGGGTCCCCAGGGGAGCTGTGTGAGCAGCGGTGTGCAGAAATGATTCAATCACCACGCACATCTGCAGCTCAGATCCCCCGGGGCGAGCGGTGCTGGCAGCAGGGGCGGCAGCGGGGTGGAGGTGGTGGGGGGGGTGGAGGGCTTACCTACAGCCTGCGGAGCAGAGGCTGCGTTCCAAGACATGGCCAGGACCAGCGAGTTTGGGACCTACCCACTGCTCAGCCTGGTGGGAGAGAGAGCCTGGAGGTCCAGGGGATGCTGGAGGTCTAGCCCCTTTACCAGCATTCAGATTCCCAAGAGGGACAGATGTCATGGGCCCGGACAGATGTCATGGGACAGATGTCAAGTGACCCGCCAACCTTGTCTATAATGGTGTCAGCCAAGGTCCTCCCTGGCCTGGCCGCCACCTCTCACTACTTCAGCCCCGTCCCGTGTCCTCCGCATGGGGTTACTCCCTGCATCCTGGACCATGCTCTGAAGATCATACCCCTGTGTCTTTGCCTCTGTCCCAAAGCTCAGAATTCCTGGTCCCCTTCATCTATCAAGGCCTGAGACAACCATGACCCTCTTTGCTGGTTTCCTCCAGCACAGCCACTCACTTCCATTCCTGCACCCCCAGTGTCCTGCTCACACACCACCTTGGTGACACCAGACCAGGGGTATGTCTCTGTATCTGTCTCCCCCATCAGCTGGGCTGTTTTCCAGTTATGGATTCCCAGAGCCTAGCCCAGGGCCTGGTATGCAGCAGGTGCTCAGCAAAGCTCACTGGACGGATGGACGGACAGACAGGTGGACGGATGGCCAGCGCTGGGCATACATGTGACCCACAGTGTGGCAAGAGCTGAATATCCAATGACCGGGCCCCAATCAGAGGAACTCTGGCCTCGGAGAGCCTCCCATTAACTCAGTCTAAGCTTCCCAAAGGCTGATGCCTGTACATTTGGTGGAAGAGGGAGGATGTTAGGTGGTCTGTGGGCCCAACTTGTGCATTTCCACAGTGAAGTGTTTGGACTAGAACAATGACCACTGGTGAGCCGGTGGATATAATTATTTAGGATGAGGTGAAATTGGGAAGCAACGGCAGACTTAAGTGCGTTAAAGAAACACTTTAAACATAGTGTAGATGGAATGAAAGTGACAGAGGCTACAGAAGCACCGATCTAATCTGACGACGATCCTCGTCTCAGAGGTAAAGGAGCAGAAGCTCAGAGAGGTGCAGGGGTGGCCTGCGGCCACACAGCACGTGGCTCCTCCACTCCTCAGTGGCCTACACTGGGCACACTGCTTGGTGGCAGAGAAAGAGAGCAGGATGGAGCAAAGCCAGTCAGAGGAGAGTGACTCTGTGTCCTAGTGCAGGCAAGTCAGGGAAGGGCAGAGCGACAGGAGATGGGAAGGGAGAGGGAGGGAAGAGGCAACGCCAGGCAGCTGACCAGGACCAGCTGTTCCCCATTCTTGGCCCAGCAGCTGGAGCTGGCCCTTGCCCTGGGAGGAGGCCTCACACAGGGTGAGGCTTCCCAGAAAGGGGGTGAACCCTGACAGTCAGACCTTCCCAGCTGAGACGCTGGGGGAGGCCACTTTAACTCCCTGAGCCGGGGGTTCTCAACTGTCAACCTGGAAGGGGCAGCCCTCTCCGCACCCCGGGGCTGAGGAGTTGAAGGGAAATTCTGATTTGGACAACAGCCCTTCCCCATCCAGTTCCTCCCTCCTCCACTCAGGGAGTGCCCCCCTGCCAAGACGCGACAAGGCTCCAGCCTCCTGGCCGCCTGGGGCAGAGGCTTTGACTTGGCACTCGAGGCTCCTGGAAGGGTGGGCCCACTTCTCTCCGTGACCCCATCTCGGAGCACCCGCCCCTGGTCTGGAGGAACACCCACCGTCAATGGGGGGTAATGGGACAATACGACGCACCCTCGCCATTCAGAGTGAGGGCTTCATGAGGGCTGGCCCTGCAGAGCCATCGGACAGCCTATTCTGGAACCCACATGCTAATCCAGAGGGCGGGATAACTTCCTTGCGAGAACATGTGTCAGTACTGCCCCCACAAGAGTGCCAGCCGGGTCCCAGCTGCACTTGGGTGTGCCTCATCCCTCCGGGCCATGTGATGACGCCCGGACCCTCCTGCCTGCCCCCTCCCGGCCCTGCCCAACTCCATGACCTCACACTGAACTTGTTCTCACAGCTTCTTTCCCCAAATGGCCAAGGAAGGCCAGATTCGATCCTGGACAAGGACATTGGGTTTTCTCGCATCCCCAGGGCCGTGCTGCCTCTGCCGTGTGCTTCCTCAGAGTGGGAGGAGAACCCGAACAAGTCCCGAGCTTGCTTGCACGTGCGGACGTTCGAGTCTCTGCCTCACCCCATCCTGTGCCTCCGAATCCCACACCTGCCTAGCTGTTCCAGTCATCAGGATGGTACGACAGAAGGGAACACCGGCGCTCAGGGAGATCCACTGGCCAGCTCGAGGTCCCGCTACTGAGAAGTGAGCAGTGACCGCACTGGGACCTTGGTCGATTACACTCTCCATCATGCTTTCCATGGGGACGCGGCCAGCCTTCCTCAACTAGACGCTTCCTCCCCGGCCCCAACTGCCCCACGTGTGACGAAGGTGCCTGAGGAGTGCTGAGGACGGTGCAGAGACAGGGAGTCGTGCCTGTGCTGCCCCACGCCAGGCCTGGAACGTAGGCTTGCCTCAGGACAGTGGTGCTCAGGCAGTGGCCTTCCCCTGGCTCTGTCTCGGGGCTCTTGCCGGCAATTCTGAAGGCTCGGATGGGGAAGCATGGAGACAGTTCTCTGAGGACCCCTGGAGGACAGGGGGTGGGATAAAGTTGGGGATGGAGCCAGGGGTGGCCAGGGGAGACGTCTCCCCTACCTCCCATACCCACGGCAGGCACAGTTGATCAGCCACCATTCTCTTCCCATTGAACCCAGACACGGCCAGCCATCCCTCCACACACCCTTCTTCTTCTTCTTCTTCTTCTTTTTTTTTTTTAGGATTTTATTTATTTCCACACACCCTTCTGCCCAGCCTTTCTCAACCCACCTGGCACCGACACAGGAGGAGACAACCTCATGCCCTCCCCACCTTTGAAAGGGGTGTGAACCGAGAAAGGCCCAGCAAGGGAGGGCTTAGCCTGGAGTCACCACCCCCTCGAGGCATGAGCAGAAACCCGCACTCAGACTTCTCAACGTCTGACTTTGTACTCTTTCCCCTACGCTGGAAGTCAGAGCAAGGCTCTTTCTCAGCCGAGAGGCCACAAAAGGACCGCTCAGGTGAGCCAAGTTTCAAGTAACCCATACCATAGCTGCTGTCACAGCAGCTTGTGAACCACTTTGCAGATGAGAAAATTAAGGCTCAGAAGGGGTGGGTAATTTCTATTCAGTCACACAGGGAAGTGTGGCTGACCCAGGACGGTAGTTCCTCCCAAGCCTGGGCTTCTGTGTTTACTGTATGTGCCTTCTCCTTTAGCTAGTTGCTACGAATGGTCAGATTTTTTTTTCTTAAACTTCTCAAGAAATAAAAAGTTAAGGACGGAAACAAAAGAGATGGAAACAAAAGAATCAGAAAGCAGATAATTATTTGCACTAAACATGGTAGATGATTTAAAAAACAACAACAACAACCCAGTAGTCTTCCTGCCTTAGATCCAGAAGGGATCCTCACATCTGGTCAGGCCTATCCTAACATTTACAGATGAAGAAATGGAGGCCCATGGCAGGAGTAGGGGTGGGGTGGAGTTGAAGCAGAGCCTTGAAGACCCCACTCTGGGTCAGAGATGGGGCCAGGGCTCACACCCATCCAGGCCTCAGGAGCCCTAGTTGCCCCGAACTCAACTCTCTGCCCCTCCCCATGTCTGTGCTCCCTGGGGCACGGATGCCTCACTCGGGGGCCTGCCGGGGGACCTGAGGCTCTTCTCCCGCTGCCAGCACCTGTGGCTTCCCTGCAGAATGACCGAGAGGTCCCCAGGCCTCATGCAGAGATTCTCGGCATCCCAGCTGGGTTAAGGCTGGCACACTGACCCTTCAAGGGTGCCCGCCCTCTGGCTCTGGAAGGCCCGGAGCGCAGGGACTGAGTTGGCTGGGTCTGGTGCCTGTCATCTGGTCTGTACTCAGGGAGTTGCTGTGTGGGAGGCTACTCAGGGGCTGGGAGGAGGCAGGGAGGAAGGGCAGGGAGGAGGGGGCTCTCATCCCTGGAAACTTCCGGGCACAAACCAGGCATCCCACAGGCAACCTGAAGACATGTTTCCTGAATGTCAGCTAAGAGACAAAATTCACACCAGGTGTTCTGAAGCCGCGTGTTGCCACGCACGCTGGTCATTCAAGGCACTCGACAGTTCACAGAGCACTGGCGTTGGGACCTCCTTTGGCCCCGCAGCCCTTCATCTTACACACGCAGTAGAGCTCAGCGGTCAAGATCACCAGGCTGCCTGGGTTCAAATTCTGGCTCTGCCGCTTGCTAGCTTCTGGACCTGGGGCAAAGCGCTATCCTCCATGTGCCTCAGGCTCCTGGTCTGTAAAACGGAAGCAGTAATAACAGAGCCTGCTTAGTTCACTGAGCTCGGGAATAGGAAGCCCGAGCACACGAGTGTTGGCGCTACACAAGGCCCAGGTGGGCTTTATCGTCTGTCTCCATCACAGGCAGGAGGAAACCAGGGCCAGAGAGGAGCCCGTGCTTGCTTGTGGGGGTTGGGGGAATAAATGGCACCGCCCTAGACACTAAAGATCTTAAACCTTTTTTTTTTTTTTTAAAGCGTATTAAAAAAAAAACAAAAAACCCTAGTTTTTAAATCTAGTTGCAGTAACATTTTAGGCACAAGTTCAGTTTTGACAACAAAAGGGGCTGTGCTCTGTGGTGGTGAGGGGCTGTTCCCCCACCCCGCTTCCTCTCACACAGGCAACCCTGGGAACCACCCCATGGGCTCAAGCAGGGGCCTCTGCGGACACAGGCGGCTGAGGTAACCCTACGCCCACCCATCAGCTCTGTCCGAGTGGCAAAGGCAAGTCGTGGAAAGTTCCAGATGGAAGGTCGGTCAGGTTGGCCCTTCACAACATGTGATCTGAGCTCTGTTCCTCCCACGAGAGGACAGCAGCCTGGACACCCAGGAGAAGTCTGTCCAGGTGGGCAGTGTCACGGACGGAGGCAGGGTAGCCAGAGGGAACACTGCCTATTCTGGGCAAAAAGGGGCGGAGCCCTGCACACCGGGGATGAGGCTGCCTGCGGCCTGCCGGTTCCTCAGAAACCAGGCCCTCGGGAGCCTCCCTAAACCAAGGAGTCTCTGGTCTGATTAGTCGGAGGCAAGCTGTGTATTCTGCCCTCTCCAGGAGTTCCCCAAGGCACTCTCCCCTGCCAGCGCCTTGAAGACCTGGGTTTTTCCCAAAGTTACTAGATCACAAACCACTTTTTTTCACTAAACACATCTGAAAATCCCACAGAACTAGTTTTCCCAGGAACTGGCTTTAAGAAATTCTGACCTGAGGGAGGGTGGCTACAGGGTAGAGACCAGGCAGCAGGAAGGGAAGAGACAGGAAGACAGGCGGGCTGGAGGGCTGAGGGAGGGGGACCAGAAGCTGAAGTGTCTGTGGGAAGAGAAGCCACAGGGCACCTGTGGCAAGATATGAAAGCCACCACCCCTGAGGACTGGGGCCCTGGATTCTGAATCCGGTGTCACAGCCAACCGGATACACCCAACCAACCTGGAGCCTGCCCTGGGCAGGGGGAAGGCGGGGGTAGTGGCCCTCAGCTCTCCCGCCCCCAGCAAGGCTGGCCCGGGTGGGGAGAGCTGCCCAGGCCAGGGCAAAGACCAGAGTGGAAGGTCACATGAGCTGTCTGAGGCAGAGACAGGCTCCTCCCCCACCCCACCCAAGCCAAGAACTGCCAAGGGAGGACACAGGCCAAGGTGGCCAAGAAGGCCAGAGTTCAGAGAACCCGTGAGGCCGTGGGGGTGGGGAGCCCTCCGGCAGCCACTCAGAAGCCTCTGTTGGTAGTTGTGGGTAATAATGAGAACAAAATTAAGTATCCGCCGTGCGTCAGGCAGCACACTGGGCGTTTCGTGTGCATTATCATTGTAACGATATAACCGAAGAACAGGGACGAGCGCCATCTACAGACGGGAAAAGGGCGACGGGAAACGGTGAAGGAACTCGCCCCCGCTGACAAAATGGCAGAGTTGGGATCTGAAGCTGCATCTGTCAAGCCTCGAAGCCCAGCATCCGACCCCTAAGCCAGGCTCCCTCTGCACCATCCTGGGGCTTTGCAGAGGGGCCGGCCCCACGTGGCCCCGGAAGAGGCCTGCAGGTCAGTTGTCCCCAGGTGTTGTTCTCTGCTAACTTGCTCAGCTGTGCCCAGCCTGAAGTGGGCCAGGCGGGCAAGAGGTCTGTTCTCAGGGGGCTCCCGGCCCGGGGGGGTCCCAAGCATGCCAGCGTACATGCAGTGCCTCGGACACACAGTCGGCCTCTCTGGGCCTGTTTTCTCAGCCCCTGAAGGATGGGGCTGATGGAGATGTCACCAAGCACCCCTAAACCCCTGAGGGTCACCAAGGGCACTAGGCGTGCACCTGGCCTTTCACACACATTACTTCTCTTAATCCTCACACTGACCCAAGCAGTTGGGCATCATTGCTCAGACTTCACAGATGGGGAAACGGAGGCCCGGAAAGGTTATGTAACTTGCCTAAGGTCATACAGCAGGACAGTGGAATTCCTGGGATGGGAACCTGGGTTTGATATACTTCAAAGGCCTCCCCAGCCTGATGCAGAGCTAGAACAGAGGACAGGGTAGGGATTCCCACCAGGCATGGGCCCAATGCCACACTGTGTGACCACAACATTCCTCCCTTGGACTGTCTGGCGAAAGGGGGTGGGTGAGATTGTTTCTAAGGCATTCTCTAGCTTTAATGCTCTGGCAGGAGGTTGAGGGAAGAAAGGATTAAAAAAAAAAAAGTGAGATGACATCTCTGCATTCTAGAAACTCAGAATCCAGGCAAAGGCCCATGAGCTATACCAATCCACCTCCTGGGAGCACCCACTACTGGGGGCCGGCCTGGGGAAGACTCAGGGCTGGGCTGGGGGCATTCTCACAAACCGTCTGGAGGAGGAGAGGTAGAGCCAGATCCCAAGGGCCAGGGCGTGGCTCCCAGCAGGGGCAGTGGGACTGGGCAGAGGGCTAAGGTGGTGGTGGGGGGTTGGTTACTAGGAAGGGGCCAGGAAGGCCTGTCTTATTTTGGAAAAACAACTGCATGCTCGGCGGTCTCTTTCCGACCAGACCCTGGCCAGTCTGGAAGGGTGGCATCCGGGTCCTTCTTAAGGGACAGGGTACTGAGATAAAGCAGGACGCTCACAATTCATCTGCTTTTTAATTAACTCGCCCTGCTGCCTTAAGTGATTCCCTGCTTACGCTCATTCTTTTGAAAATTCCAAAGTGCTATTTCTGACCTGTGATTTACTATCGCCGTACGTCTCTATAAGCAGTGTTTTAGCTTAAGTGCCAGTTGCATATTAATTACAAAGTTAATTATGTGCTGCGTAATCATGCTGTAATTCATTAGTTTACTCTACACTCTTAGAGCCTCATGCTAATAGCGAGATCTGACAGAGGGTTTCAGGAGTCACCAAGAAAGACCTGCTGAAAATCCAGCGTGGGGCCGAAGAGGACAGGACACATCAAAATGGCTCCTCGGGACCCACATGCTTGACCCGGGGCTGGGTCTTAGGTCCCTTGATGCTGATCTCGGGGACACAGTGCTGTGCCCTCGTTGCCCGGGGCTCTAAAGGCCCCCGCCCACCAAGTCCTGCCTGCAGACCCTCTGTGGCCAAGGAGAGGATGGTGGAAAACCCGGCCAGCTCCCACTGTTCTCTCCCACCCCACGGAAGTGCACAGGCAGGAACAGAATTTGTTTAAAATTACTTACGGAACAGAGAGTCACTTCTAGGAGGAAAATTAACTGCTCAGATCACCAAAACAAAGAGGCCCTGAGAGCGGGGACGGGGTGGGGGGCAGGCCCGAGTGGGCGTTGGGAGGAGGCGGGCCTGAGGCAGTTGTTCAGAGGGGGAGACCCAGGCCCAAGAGGGGCAGGGGGGTGTCTGGGTTTTGGAGCAAGGTCCCCTCACATCCTTTCCCTTCTCTACCGTATCCCCCAAAGCATTCGGGGTTCTTGAAAGTGAACACTGGCCACCTTTCTCTTTCCCTCCTTCCCTGTGTTGGCTTTGTCTCCTACTAAGATGACGCAGAGGTTCACTGTGGTCTGGCCGGGAGTCCAGACCCCACTCCTTAGATAATCTCGAGACTCTCAGAGACCCAGGTGCCTTGCTGGTGCAGCTGGGTGAGGGCCCCCTGCCTCCCTGCACAGGGTCGGAAGATGGATGGGAGGGAAATGCGGGCTCTCCAGACCTTGCCCAAGCCTGACCACTCTAGGTCCTCCCAAAGGACTCTTTTCTAAGAAGAACCATCTTGGCCTGGGCCCCTGGGCCCCAAGCTGTCAGCCGCTGAGGAACCACCCATGACCCTCCAATGCCATTTAAAAGTCAATGTGAGGAAAGCCAGGCCGGCTGCAAACCACCCCCCCTCCACCCCAAATCTGCAGATCAAATTTCCAGCCGTGAGGGGACACGAAGGCTGTGACTTATCCCGGACATAGCGATCTGGTGGCTGAGACCCTCTGCTTTCCAAATATAAACCTGCTTGTTTTATTTCTGCTGACAGCTGAACAAAAAAAAAATGTGGAAGTCCTTCCCCTTCTGGCTCCAGTCAACAAGAGGAGAGAAGGACTCCGAGCCCCAGCTGGCATGGGAGGAAGATAAATAAGAAAAAACAAAACATGGCCTTGTGCTACAGTGGAATGTTTAAGAAAGAGGTGAAAAGCACAAGGTCAGGGGCAGATTTCATTTTCTATCATTTCAGCAGGCTCGGGGAGGAGGTGGGACGCTGCCGACTCAATAGTTTCTGGGGAATCAGTTTTGGAGGGAACTTATTTTTGGGAGGGGGGAGAGGGGGTTCTTAACAGCCAAAGCACTGTGGTTTCCTTTTCCAGGGAACACACTGGTTTCCCTGGCAACAGAGAAGTCCAGCCTCCAAAGTTCTGCCAGGAGACGAAGGCTTGGCCTGGGATGCTCCCAACAATTACCCACGGCCAAGGCCTTACCATCCTGCTCTCCTGGGCCACGAGCTGGGGGGTGAGGGGGAGGGGCAAACAGTGGACCCCCGTCCCCTTCTCGTCCCCCTACCCTTGTGCACACAGCTACTCATCCTCAGATCACCGCTTCCTAGGGCTTTAGGACAGAGCAGGTAAAAATGCCAGAAACAGCTTGGATACGAGCCTGTATGTGACAGTACCTGAGGACCCCGAGGGAGCAGTGACGGCTCTGGGGTGGACGGCCAAGGGCCCAGCAAGGCCGAGCCTCCTGTCGGGCACGCTTTGGCCTCGTGCAGCTGGCATGGGGGAACTGTATTGGAAGAGAGTAGGTCCACATTTCTGAGCTCATCTCCTTCTACCTAGGGCCCCTCAAGGGGGGTCCTCAGTACCTCCTGCAATTGGGGGCCCATCTTCCCAGAAAGGACCATTTAATACCTGGCCAGGGAAGATACCATCGGTGCACCACATGTGGGTGGGAGTGGCAGGCCGGTGGGAGGAAGGAGAAGAGGCGGACAGGGGCCCTGCCGTTGTAGTAGAGCACTTAGCCGGCTGCCAGGGCTTATGCTAAATGCTCCACACACATCATCTCATTTAACCCACCCTCTACTTGCCTGGCGAAGCAGACACAGCTACTCCTCCTGGAGGAGACTGAGGGGTCAAGTGACCTGCCCAAGGCCACCCACTAAGAGATTAGCAGAGCTGGTAGCCACACCTGCCAGCCCCCGAGCCTGTTCTTATGCCTGGGGCAGGGACAGGAGAGTGGCCCCGGCTGGAGACCGACTCCCCTGTTGGCAGAAAGGAGACAGAAGTTCCAGAACTCAGCCCCTCGCTCCCCTCCCCTCAGCCTCCCCCGGCCTCTACACATTTCCCAGGAAGACAGGCGGAGGAGGAGAGCCACCTGGAGGCTCTGAGCCAGGGAGCAGACGTGGCCTGGGGGCCAGATATCATGTCCTTCCTCCCTTATGCCCAGAACAGCCCCATGAAGTAGATAGAGCGTCATGGTCCCTTTTGTAGATGAGGGACTGGGGGCTCAGTAGCATGCCTATGTTCACACAGCAGGGATTGAAAGCCGAGTCTGATGCCAAAATACAGACATCTCTTAACTAATGACGATGAAGATGGTGACGAGTAGCCAGGCCCGCCGGAGCTCATGCGATATGCTGTTGTATTTAAAGCATTCTATACATATTAACTTATTTTATTCCTCAGCCATCCCATAAAGTACATGCTATAATTTGTTCCATTTCACTGATGTGGAAACTGAGGCACAGAGCCCTGTAAGCAACATGGTTAGTAAGGCATAGGGGCAAGGTCTGGACTCAGCCAGGCAGACTCTTGAGCTCACACTAGTAACCCACGTGATGTGCTATTTCTCTAACCACTGGGACATCCTGCCTCCCAGTCTTGAGTGCCTGATTCAGGATGATTCTGGGAGGCAGGATGTCCCAGGGATTGGGAAATAAGGCTAGGCGGTAGTTGGGGACCTATGATTTTCCCTTCCTAGAGTTCAGCTCCCTGGAGAGCTCCTTCTCCCATCCCAGGGAATGGCAGGCAGGAGCCGGACTGCATTTCTGCGTGCATGTGTGAGTGTGCGCGTGTGTGTGCCTCAGGCCCACGCTGTAGCCGGGTGTGCACGCAGCTGATTTATAACCCTCAGAGAAAACAGAATTGCAAATCTCACCCACAAATCTTCCCTATCGAGGTACTTGTGACAGGCAGACATGCCGTGAATTCCCAAGAACAGGCCGGCCTTCCCCCAGCTTTGGCTCCCTCATGCTCCCTGCTCCTGAAATGGGCCCCGTTGGGAGGGCCAGCTCAGCCGAGGGAGTGGCTGCCGACCTTGTGGCCCAGTCCTGCTCATCAGAAATGCTGGCTCCTGAGCCATCCCGGGCCTGAGGAAGTCCCAGAAGGGACAGGTGGTCCCTCCCTGCAGGTCCCACTGCATGCTAGCTCTCACACTACAGTCCTCACTGGTCAAGTGGTGAGGAGCAGGGCCCGTTAGCACCTGCAGAACCGAGAAGGGGGACCCTAGCTGACACTTATCGAACATGCACTGTTTACCCCATCATTCTGCACTAAGTGCTTTTGGTTTGTCTCAAGGCTCAGAGATGTTATGCGACTTGGGCTCCAACCCCAGCACAGGCAACCTGATTCCAGAGCTCCACTGTGTTCCCTCCAATCTTCAAACCCATTACGGGCCCCTGGGCCCCATTCCTGACACACAGACACTCACTCCAGTTTTCTCCAGAGTGGATAATGGGGCGCCCAAGTTTGGCTCTGGCTGGGGTCACCCCATGGGTGGGTGAACCATTGGGAAGATGCTTCCAGCTTCCGCACACCCTAACCCAGGGCAGCCGTACTCCAGACCTGGCTCCGGGGGGCACTGTGATGGCCGAGCAGAAGAGGGACACATGCCCTCCCTCTTTCTTCCACCTTGCCCCGCAGAGCCTTCCCCAGCAGCCAGCACAGTGGCTTGGCCCACGCCACTGGACCCTGGGACCCAACACTTGGGCCCTTTGTGGAGGTCTGTGATGGCCCAGTCACTTCTGCAGCTCCATCCCCAAGGGTGGGAGGATGAGCGGTGCAGGGCAAGGAGGAGCTGTCCTGTTGTGGGGGAGGACGGGGGGGCAGCCGAGGGCCAGGGTGGGCCTAATCTTGACTTTGCTCTAGTCTCCTGTGCGATCCAGGCTTGTCCACTGCCCTGAGCTGTGTCTTTTCTAGCTGGAAGATGGGTTTGGTTTGCTTATATGATACTTGGGAGGATTAAATTCAATGAGTATGAGAATCCATGTGTCTTAGGAGACTATGCACACACATGTGCACACGCACACACATGCAGATGTATATACACTTACTCACATGCATGCACATGCACACACACGCACACGTACACATGCACACATGTGCATGCACAGAGCTGGGGTGACATGGGGCTATAGGAATCCCCATCCAGCCCCAAAAGCACTCCACACCAGGCCACCCTCTCCGTGAGGTGTCTCTTGGGGTTGGCATAGGGGTGAGAGGCCCAGCTCCTCCTCCTCCAGTTCAGACTCCCTTAGTACTAAACCTATAATTTCTGGCAGGGAAAATGACAGATTTGCCCAGTGGCTGCCCTCAGCTGATGGGCAGGGGAGCTGGGCGGTAGCCGTGGTGGTATCTGGGAGGCGGGACTGGGCCACGCAGCCGCGGAGTCAGAGGAGGTCAATGGTGGGGGACAAATGCCATGGGGACTGCGGGCTTCGGGGTGGGTGGACGATGGATGAGAGGGAAGAGGGGGAAGGGCTAGGCACAAGGCCCCAGGGTTGGCTTCAGGCCCGCCCTCTGTACTGCTGTCAGCAAGCGGACATGACCCTGGGACCAGAAGCACAGGGAGGGGACCTCTGCAGAGAGGCTCAAGGCGTGGGGCCTGAGACCCTGAGGCAAATTGGCTAGGCCCCTGGAGGCAGCAAGGCAAGCACTGCTCAGGGTTTGGGGCTTGGGAAGCTACAAAAGCATTGGTTCCTGGGCTCTGTCCCAGCCTCCCTGAGTGGGCTGGGGAATCAGCATTTTAGAATGAGGCCCTGGGATCTGGCTGCAGCTGAGTGTCAGATGGCCGATTGGGAACCCCAGGATTTCCTTTGCCCTGGTGGGGTTGCTGGGGTTTCTCCTGCCTGCGCTGCCTTCCCCTCGGCACCAACCTCCACTTGGCAAGAAGGCAAGGCGATAACAGTACACCCCAACCACATCTGCCGAGTGCGGCTGCTCACCACCTGTCTCCTCGGAGGCACACAGCCCACTGGTGGGAGGGGCCCCACGACTGTGTCCGCTTACTAAGGCCTGGTCAGCAAGGCTGGGGTCGGCCCCTGAGCTCTCCCTCTGGGCCCCTCTCCACCAAGAACAGCTGTCAAGGAGCTAAGATCTTGGCGCTCTCGGCCTCCCCTCCAAAACTGCTCTGGTGGGGAGCCCGTCCCCAGCCCCTACAGTTGCCAGGCTCTCGGTCTAGGGCCATGTGGATCCCTCAACCCATCTCACTGGGGAACGGAAGATTCTGTCTCTTGGGAAAGAGACATCTCTCCTCCTCCCCCCAAGGCCACACTGTCTTGACTCTCCGTGGCCTTGGACAAGTCATGTGTCCTCTCTCAGCATGGGTTTCCTCTTCTAAAATAGGAAGCAGGAGGCCAGATCTGGTGATGTGCAGGCTGCGAGGGAAGGTGGTTCAGGGTGGACAGAACAACTGGAACAGAAGCAGAACTAAGTACAGCTGGAAATGTGCCCAGGCGTGCCGGACCAGAAGACGGGCGCTGAGGCTCGGTCTGAAGCTGGGAGTAGGGGCGAGGGTAAAATTGGAATTGGAGTTATCGTGGGATTCCTCTGACTGGGATTGCTGGAAAGGAAAGTTCTCTGTGAGCACTCAACACTCCTGAGCAGGAGCCCTTGGCCATTGCCCCTGGGTCACCAGGGGGGACTGGCTGAGACGATCTGCTCTAAGACAGGCTGCAATGTCTACTTGGGGCCACTCCAGAGGGCCAGCTTGGGCTTCCAGATCGCCAAAGGCTAAAGGAGAAAGGGGGTGCCATTAGTCTCCTTTGGACCAGCCTGAGCACGGGGATGATAGAGCCAGGGCCTGCCTAGGGGTGCTGCTCTGACTCAAGCCCTGGGGAGATGGTCCCTGGGAAGAAATGGACGCCTATGGGTAGCAGGGTTCCTGGCTCTGGCCAGGGTCAGGGTCATGGGGACCACCCAGCTCAGGCCTGGCGGCAATGGTACCTTCCTGGGGCCTTCCCACAATCCCCATCACACCTATTTTCCTGTTGTATATTTGAAGACCCCACCTCTTGTAAGGGGGTTCTGCTTGAGGACCGGGACACAGGGATGAGCCCAGTCACACAGCAGTATGGGGGTGTGCCCAGCCCGGCAACCTCATGCGTTTCCTCTGTCCTGGCCCCTGGAGAGGCCTGTGGAGCTCCAGGACAGGTCGTTGGGGGGAGTGGGCTTCTTGCCTTCATCTGACCCCCCCACCTCCCATCTTTTCCCTCATTTCTTGACCTCTGGGATGGTGTGAGGCATGAGGCCCACCTTCAGCACCAGCCATCTTCCAGGAAGGGGCAGAGGCCAGACCGGAGTACAGGTTGCTCAGGGGCCAGTCAGTGGAGGATGGGCCCTGACTGCTTCTCTCGGCCCGAGGGTGGGGATCTAGAACCCCAGGCCTGGCACAGGGGCGGGGGTGCTTGAAGGGCAGTTGCTCCTAGCGCCTGCCTACCTGGTATGCCTGCTCACCTGCTGCCCGGTCCCCACTTGCCATGGCCTCACCAGCCCCTTCCCTGCCCCCTCGCGGGCCTGAGATGGCTGTCACCATGGCAACCCTGCTCATTCAGTCCGGGGATAATGAAGCCAATGTGTTTTTCATTTCCATGAGCGGAGTGCGGAGCCAAGCGGGGGAGGGGGCTTTCTCCTCTCAGCCCCTCCTCTGGGGGAAGGCAGCTTGGAGAGAGAGCGCGTGTGTGTGGACTCACCAGCCGTGGCACGGACACCAGTGGGAAGGGGATGGGACCTGGAGCCACCAAGCTCCCAACCCACCATAGCAGTCATGTGGGTCGGATAGTGCTAGCTAGAATGGCTGCCTTCCCTGCTCACACCTAGCCCAGGAGAGGTGGGCTGGAGACAGGCAATGCGAGGCTCCATTTCTAGCTATGTGACCTCGGGTGAGTGACTTCACCTCTCTGGTCTGGCTTCAGCAGAAGCCATTTATCATTTATCAAGCATTGACTGGGTACCTTTAAAGCGTCTAGCCTTCAGCTTTCTCTAGAGAATCTGAAAGGCCCAGAAAGAGCTCCTGGTCGTCTAGGAGTCTGTAGGTCAGCGGGAGGACTTCCTATCAGGCGTATTTCTCATCTGTAAAAACAAGGCCAGGAGCTCACACCTGTTACTGCCTATCTTTGAGCGACTACTATCGAGAGGGGAGGTTGCCGTGAAGTTATGTATGGGAACGTGCCTGGCGCACACAGTAGGCTTTCTAGGTTTCAACCTCCTCCTCGTCCTCCTCCGGGGTCCTGGGCCTGCAGCACAGAGAGCAGACATGTCTGAGATCCTCCTACAGGCATCAGTGCTCGAGGCTGTCCTCACACCTCTCTTTCCTCTCTTTGCCTGGATGGAGACCTGCCCACCCAGTCGGAGGTGAAACAGACCTGAGCAGGCCAGGGCTAGGCTGGGCCAGGCACAGGGGCAGTGGCCTTCGGCCAGCGGCAGCACTTATCTGGGCCCAGATGGGAGAGAGCAGGGCTGTCTGGGAAACCCACGGCCCACAGTCGCCGCCAGACGCACCCCTCCTCCAGCCCCTCTCCAAGGGCAGGAAGCCAAAAGCACTCACGCAGAAAACCCTGGCCTGTCTCCCCCGCACCAATAATTCAATCACCTTGGAGGCCAGTGGCCCTCTCTCCTGGCTGGGCTGACAGATTGGAGGGGGAGGGAGGGGAAGCATGTAGAGGGAGGGCTGGGGGGACCAGGGAAGCCAACATGGAAAAATCAGAGCAAGGCTTGAAAAATGAAGAAATAAACCTGCCAGGAGGGAGACAGCCTCCATCCGTCCTCCATAAAGCTGTCTAAGGGCCACCAAGGACGTTGGCGGATGGAGGAGGCCGGAGATGGCTCCTCCTGGGACCCCAGCTGGGCTCCAGCCCCCACCTGGTGAGGGTTTGGCAAGGAGGAAGACCAGGGGATCTTGAGGGTTAGAAGGGGCAGGAGAGTGGGAGGCACAACTGTGGGGAGAACAGGGCTGGAAACAGGGGTTTCCTGTCAAGCCGTTGTGCCAATATCTGCATATAGAAGGCACTCAGCGTTGGCCTACGAACGCCTCTCTGCCTGCAGGCCGCTGGCAAGCAGGGCCTCGGTGGCAGGCTGACTATCCATAAGGACTTGGTGGAGCCAATGCACCCATTTCACAGATAGGAAGTCAGGTCAGACAGGCCCACGGTCACATGGCAAATCAGAACCGCTTGGGTTCCCCAGCCCAGGGTCTGGGCCAGGGCACTTTCATCATGAACTCTAGGGTTGGGGCCTCTCCCCACTGTGCCCCCACCAATGCCACATCACATCCAGGCCAGGGCTCAAACAGACCTGTGAAGGGAGTGATACTTATCGGCCCCTCCCAGGGGACCAGGAAGAATCATGTTTTCTAGGAACACCGAATCACCCTGAAACCTGTTCATGACCTAAGCCCTAAAGAGAAGGAAAATTATAAAGTGACCAGAAAGTTGATCAGGAGGACCAGTGGTTGGGACGATTATGGACAGTTTTTATTTTTCCTTTTTCAACTTTTATGTGACTTCCAGAAGGTTCCATAACAAGTGTGCATTACTTTTACAGTAAGGAGAAAAGGACATTCTGAGAGTGGAGATAAGTCACCTCCACTAAATGCTACTCATGCAAAACTCTCCATCTGCAGGACAAAGTCAAAGGAGGCCTCCATGCGGGAGGCAGCAGCTGGGCACAGACACACACGCCCAGCCACCAGAGCCTCCCTCCATGGTCTACGGGCCCTGGAAAGCCACCTCGGGAAGGAAAGAGAGGACCGGGGCTGCCCTCACTTTGCTGTGTGACTTTGGGTGAGTCCTGTCCCTCTCTGTGCTCTCGTGTCTTCCCCTCATCCACCTCACCTCAGGAGATGGGTACTGAGGACAGACGTTTGATCTAAAGCTGGAAGCCCTCCTGATGAGGCACATGGGGCTTCTCTGACCCGAGGGGTGCTGTCTGGGGCAGAGGGGGCAGCTGAGGTGCTTCCGAAGACTGGGCAGGCTGGTGCAGGGTGGGGGAACCAGCTGAGCTGCGCCAGGAGGCGAGGGGCCAGCTTTCATCCCCTGTTTACAGTGGAAACGCAGACTTGAAAAGGTTTCACTTTTCCACTGTTTTTGTGGCAGTGCTGCGGGGAGCAGGGCTTCCTGAGAGCGAGGCCAGCTTTCCAAGGCCACACCGAGTCCAGCCCAGCGCTGGCCTCTGACAGGAAACATCATGTTTTCAATTTACGGGTCCCTGCCAGGCGCCGTGAGCAGCCCGCGCTCCGCCAGCCGGCTGGCCGTGTGAGGAGAGAAATTCCAGGCCTTGCTGCAGTTGGGAGCCCCTGGCAGGCCCGCGGGAGCTCCAGGGCCCCAGTGGGACCCCACGGGATCCCCAAGGGGCCTGACTCGGAACAGCTCTGGCCACAGATGCCCCACAGTTGATACAGTTTTGTTAGTTCCCAGGGCACCCAGGGACTCTCTGTGAACCACAGCCCTGGCTCCCTGGCTCCCACGTCAGCAAGCCCTACTCCCTTGGTGGACAGATGGGGAAACTGAGGCCTACAGACAGAAGAGGCTTCCCAATGCCACCAGATGACTGGTGCGGAAAGAATGACCTCTAACTCCTCTAACCAGACTGGCAGATTCCCGACCGAGTCCCCTGGCAAAGTGAGTCTGTCCCCCCAGGATGGTCCTGACCAGGGGACTTCCACTAGGGGCCTAGAAGCTAGGCACCATGATCACAGCTCAGCTCAGAACAAGCCTGGGTGAGCGGTCTGACCTTTATATCTGACAGATGAGGACACTGAGGCAGAGCGGGGCTTGGGAGCCTCTCTAGGTCAGGCAGGGGGAAACCACGGAGCTGGGAGCCTCATGCAGCCCTGCAGAACTCCCCGCCCTGCCCCTTCCCAGGCTGCTCTCAGCGCTACTCCTTGCTCTCTGAAGCTGCTTTAGCCCCCAGCTGACTGAAAGCCTCCAACCACACAGGTCCTGGGGGCCCCCTCCCCTCTCCAGGTGCTTCTGGAAATTCCTGGTAAACTGAGCACTGCCTGCAGCTGGGCTCTGCATTCAGCCCGGGGGTCACTGAAAGCCCTGGGCTGCGCTGGCGGGGAGGAGGCCATGCCCAGGGCCCATAGGAGGCCCTCGCAGACCACAGCCTGCTGCCTGCTTCACAAATGGGCAGGGGGACTGTCACGAAGGCCCTGGGGCTCGAAACATCCATGCTCTTTCTCCCCCTGCTAGAAGGTCACTTCCGTGAGGACAGGGACCTGGTCTCCTACTCACTGATGTTTCCCAAACACTCAGAAGAGTGCAGGTATATAGGTGGTGCTAAATAAATGTCTGCTGAATGACCGATGGGGGATGGTGCCCGGGCAGGGAGCTTGGTCACACAGTGGCTTTGGAGAGACCCGAAAGCTCTTCTCTCTAGCCACGTATTTATGATGTTTCTAGGGAGGAGGAAACACATCCCGGCCCCCAGGGCCCATAGCACCGAGCAGCACCCCATCCCAGCACTCCATCGTGGGCACCCCCCGGCCCCTTCTGCACAGAGCCCTCCCCATGCCCCGCTGCTCCCTGGCTGGGCACATTCCAGCCTTAGACAAAGGGCACATTTTCAGGGATCATAATCCTCTGCTTGTTTGTTTTTTTCACCAACTTTCCCCTCCCTTCTTCTTCCCATCCAGGGCATTCCTGTTCCCAAACGGAAGCCACTTTCCAGGCGAGTGACAGCCAGGCTCGCACTGGCTCCCAGGAGTCCTGCGAGCTGGGCCAGGGAGGCTGACCATAGACACAGACACAGAACCTTCTCGGCACGGACCACCGTGGAGTTGCCAAGGGGGTGGGTGCTCAGGGCACGAGCTCCAGGCTGCCCTCCTGGGGCCTTCAGGATCGGGGAGGAGCCTGCGCCCGGCCCACAGAAGGGCGGACCCTGTGTGTGCACACACAGCTGGGGTGGGGGGCAACACACACGTGCAGGTACACACCCAGAGAAGAAAATAAGAGACCGAGAAAAAAACAGCAAGGGGCCCAGTGAGAAAGATGGCGCACATTAGGGAGGCGCCAAGAGACAATCGAGCACCCAGAGAGTCAGGAAGAGGCCCACAGAGAACCTCTGCGGGAGGGCGCCCCCTGGAGTTGTACAAAGCCGCTGCCCTGGGCAGAACGCACACAAGAGAGCCACAGAAGGAGAGAGACAGAAATGATGCATGAAAGAGCCACAGAGGGTGGAAGGAGGAGTGTGACAGGGAGGGCCACATGGGGAGGACAGGGAGCCAGGGCCGGCAAGGGGTGTGGAGGCAGCCATGGGGCAGACACACACAGCTTGCTGCACATGCATGAGCTCCAAGCCCTGGCCGACTCTTCTGAGAACACTGGCTGCCACGGGTGCCCCACTTTCCTGTCCAGGTGCCGCAAGGCTGATGTCTGGGAAGCGAGAACAGAGCCCTGAGCGACCCTACTGTGTCCTGTGAGGCATCCCCTTGCTCTGTACCCTCCAAGGCTAGAGAGGTGCCCCGGGTGAGGCATGCTAACTCTGGTCCCTTTCGGCCTTGCCTCCAGCTCGTGCTCAGAGAGAGGCTGGGGGAGGAAGGGTAGAGTGGGAGGTGGCAACTCCCCTGCCAACCACGGAGGGCAGGAGGGCAAGGAAGTGTCGTCCGTGCTCACCTCTGATGACCTGGGTCCCTTTAAACAAGCCCCTTCCTGTCCCTGGGCCTCAGTTTTCCCTATGTAGAGGAGAGGTTCTGTTGGCTCCTTGGCATCCCTGACTGCTCCCGTGCCATGTGTCTCTGGAATGTCACATTTAGCAGCTGCCGTGTGTGTGTGTGTGTGTATGTGTGTGTGTGTGTGTCCTCCACATACCTCACTCCGTCCCAGCCCCGTTTCTGAAGGAACTCGTTGACCTCTTCCAATCCCCGCACCCACTGGGCTTGCATTTCCAAGCCCAGATGTGCAGAAGGACATCTCAGTGACAGCAGGGCTCCCCGACATGGGCACTCCTTCCCTGCCAGTGCCCAGGGGAGCAGAGCCACGATCTGACCACCTTCCGTCCCCGGACTCTGACATGCTGCATTTCAGTGACAGAGAAGTGACATGCTGTGTCGTTCTATAGGTTGATGTCTCTGCTGGCCCCTCGCTGCCCGTCAAAGCCAGCGTGAGCCACCAGGCCACATCACACGCCACTGTTCCCACTCACCTATGTGTGGCCAACAACTGGGTGCTGGGGACCGGCCTCCCCTCTGTCCTCACTCACACCGTGCCACGTACTTTGTCGTGGCCTTTCCCTTCCCCTCCCAGGGGCAGCCCTGAAGCCGAGCCCCCTGGTTGTGAGCTGATACTAGGAAGGGCTCTGGGCCCTGATCCCAGCTGGCCTCACCCACGGCTGCGTCGGCCACTGCAGCTACCCGAACTGAACCTGGGGAACACACCCACCACTGGCCTTGTCCCATCGAGCCCCAGCAAGGAGGCCTTTTCCTTCTCATTTTATGACCAAGAGGAAGAGCCTCTGGGAGGTCAGGTGATGGGGCCTTACGCAGCTTGGGACCTGAAGGTTCATGATACCTGGTCTGTTGGAGACAAAAGCAGCCTATCTCCAGGAAGCCACCTATGATCTTCCTGGTTGGCAGGGGCTCTCTCCTGGCAACGCTGGGCTCAGGCTTTAAAGTCAGACGAAGCTGGATTCAAGTTCTGACCCCATCTCCCAAGGGCCATGTGACCATATGACTTAACTTCTCTGTCCCATAACTTACTCATTTGGTAAACACAATTTATGAAGATTAAATTAGATAATGTGTACGAAGTATATGGGGCAGGTGCTCACTAACATGACTTTCATTCAGACTCCTGCAAAACACTCATGTACGCGTGTGTGCAAGCATGCACACACACCCACGGCAACATCACAGTGATCAGCAGCAAGGACTGCTGCATGACCCTGGGCAAGTCACTTCTCTCTCTGCTGGCCAAGGTCTATTCTTAAATTTCTTTCTATTGCTTTCTAGAAGACCCTTCTGGAAACCCTAAAAAAGCAGGTTATCCTCAGGGCCTGAGGGATTTGCTGGCAACTGGGACGCACAGGCTGTCCCCTGACCCTTCACATCCTCTTCTCCACTCACAGCCACCAAGTTCCTGCCACCTCCCGGAAGCTCTGCAGCCAAATCCCCTCTGACAGAGGGAGCCAAGAGGGTCTAGCATGGCCCAGCCCCAGGGAACCACGTACCAGCCCCTGGGGGAGGGGGCCTGGTATCTCTGGTCAGATCATTCCTTGCGCAGAGCAGGCAGATTTAGAAAAGTCTCACTGCACTTAAATGAAGTGCCTTTCATTCCTGTTGAATCTGCCGCCTGGCTCACTGCCTCCTGCCTGGGCTGGCCACACAGTCATTACCGTTTAAACACCTGAATTATCAAACTGCCCGGTACCAAAGGCTGGCAGATAATTTACTTACGTTACAAAAGACCAGTTCAGGGAAAGGGCCCACTCTCTAACCACTGGGTGTTCATCTTCCCACAGAGCTGGGAAGGCACCAGAAGGACCTGTGTACTGATCGATAATGCAAGATTTCGAGTGATTGTTCAGAGTTTGGGTCTTCCTTTTTTTATGTCACACTGCACGACACTCGCATACACAGTAGGCACCATCCAGGGTCCTGGTGGGGGCTGTACCCTGACCTCAGGCTGTGCCTTTCCTGTCTCACCTTCAGCCCCACCTGCAATCCTTGAAATTCTTAGAGTGTCATTCTGCTCTAACTTGCCTCCTCCAGGAAGCCTTCTGTATCTCACACTTCCCAAAGCTTCCTTCTCTGTCATCTCAGCACCTTCCTGGCCCCAGGGCCCTGGGTAGGACTAATTCTCCTTCCTTTGGGTGATCCTTGGCCTAGACTGGGCCAACCTGAGGGCTGGTATAGGGTCTTTGGTTGCCTTATCTCCCCAAGAGCTGAGCACAGATCCACGTACACAGTAGGTGTTTACTAAATACTGCTGCCTTACTGACTACAGATGGAGAATGTGGGGAGGAGGGGCTGGCTTATGCAAAGACCTTGAGGCGTGTCCTGTACCTGGCCCTGGCTATGAACAGAGGACCCGGCTGGGCTCCGGGCCCAGGGAGGAGAGTGAGCCGCTGACCTCGGCCCACACCCAAGGCTGGCTGTCTCAGAGAAGCCAGTGGTCAGAGGAGCCCCAGGCCCTCATCCGAGTGACTACACAGCCCCGACTCTGGGCCCCAAGTCCTGACATCATCCCAGGTGACCGGGGCAGGGTAAACGCCCCAACAGTGAATAATGCCTCCTCTGTCACCTGCCAGGCCCGAGCCGCCTCCAACAAGGTCTCATTAGGACAGGGGCGGCATCTCCACCTCTGCCTATGAACTCCCTTGAGCACCCACAAGTGGAAAATGGGAGGGAGCCTAAGAGCGAGAGCCTTTTTCATTTCTGGATCGTGTTGCCCTCCACGTGGATATTCCTGGATACTTTCCATGGGGGTTGTCCTGGCTGGGGTGGGAGGACCGGGAGCTGAGCAGGGGCTGTTGATTTAGGTTGACAGTGAAGGTCAAAGAAGGGCCCAGTGTTCAGGAGCAGGCAGCCCCTTGGTCCCTGTCCTGACCTGGCCCCACTTCTTCCCAGGGGCTGCACAGGCTGCTGCAGGGCTCAGGCCTGGTGGAGCCATCCGTCCCAGACAGCCCAAGGAGAGGTGTAGTGGGCAGCCAGGCACTGTCCAGAGACCAGACTATAAGCTGAGAGACCTGGGTTCCAGCACAGCTCCCCGCTTCTCCCTGGGTGAAGCAAGTCATTTTTTCCATGCGGGACCTCAGTTTCCCCATCTAAAAAAGTAAGGAGCTCCACAGGGCCCCCTCTAGTTCTGACACTCCAAACTTCCACATATGCTAACTAATAAAGGTCCAATGCCCCTCAGAGGAGCTGGATGACCCTGTTCCACCCTGTCCCCCACCCCTAGGTGGCTCCAAGTAAGTGGTCTTTCTCAGCTTCCAAAAGAGATTTGAGATCTGAGTGGACTCACAGACACCTGCTGATCTAAAGGCGTCCTGGAAGGCCCAGGGGAACCACAACTCCATGGCATGTGGCACCCAGGGAACAGCTTTTCTGTCCTTCGGGCTCTGGGTCTGGCAAGTGTCTTAGGACCTGAATGATCTGTGGCCAAAGAGAATGGGGCCGGAACCCAGAGGTCTGCCTCAGGGATCCTAGCAGAGAGGACCCCTAGGCAACGTCCTTCTGATTAGCACAGACTTAGAAGAGCAGGAAGAGCCCTTACGGATCACCAGGACCCCTGGTATATCCATGAGAAAACTTAGCCACAGGGACAGACAGCTTTGTTCCAGTTCAACCAGTGAGGCTATGACACCGTCCAGGGCCCAAGCTCTAGGCCAGCTCCCCATTACAGGCCTCAGTGTGTCCTAGACTGGCCTGATCACGGGTGTTCAACGGTGCACTGGTGACAAACTCAGAGCCCTGGGTCCCAGACCCATGGAAGCAGACATCAAGAGAGAGGCCTGAGAAACTGCATTTGAACCAACGCCCTGGTGATGTCGGCACTTTGGGGAAGTACTGTGTCTCCATCTTGAAGTGCCATCTTGACAGTTCCCATGGGAGAGCTCCAGAGAGGACCTGGGAGGCCAGTATCTCTGGGGAGGGAAGTATCTGGGTACCAGACTTGACGCCAACCTCGGGCAGATGTTCCATTGCTGAGGGGTGGGAGGCAAGCTCCCTTAGAGCTTCCATCTTCCATGACCAGAGGAGACTGGTGGCACCCAGCTGTTGCTGCCTGTCTGCCCCACAGCACCCCTTGCAAGCAGGCTTCTCCCCATTTATAGATTGTCCTCACCTGTAACCTAACAGAGAGAATCGGAGATGTAGTAACTTGTCCAGACTCACCCAGTTGATAGGTAGCAGAGCAAGGTCTTGAACCCCGAACCATCTGTTCCTAAAACCATACTTTAACCACATGTCACACTGCATCACTGACCACACTGAAACTCACATGCGTGCGCGAACCCTTATTTGAGGTGGTGAGCTCTCCAGTAGTGGAGGTGTGCAAGCGGCAGCTAGAGGAGCCCCGCGCAGGCATGGGATGACCCTGACCAGCACTCCTGGAGCTATGACTGGGGACAGGTTAAGCTGGCTAAAGGATGCAAGTGTTTTTATTGTGTTTCTTCCACACACAGAGAAAAATGTTTTGGATTATTTACAGGTTTTAGTTCATCAACGTTTTCCTGACTCAACCCTTGGCCACTCTGGAACTTCTGGGCAGAGGATGGCTGGGAGCCTCGGCTGAGAGGACATTTGTTGGGGACAGAGATGGTGGGGGTGAAGGGGGCTGGCTGGCTCCCCAGGAAGGGACAAGGACAGGGGTCTGGGGGCTGGCTCCCCAGGCGGTGACAGGGACAGAGGTCTGGGGTCTGGCTGTGGTGGGGAGTCTGGCGGGGCAGGGAGCTGAGAGAGAGCTCACCAGGGGCCACCCAGTGAGAGCTGTTCCATACTAGGCTGTCTCACCGGCCAACCAGAATGTGGGCCAGACGGAGAGGGCAGCATGGGAACATTCCACGGGGGTTATGAAGCAGAGATGTTCCCACGGGCTCCAAAAGAGGCCCCCAAAGAGCCTCGGGGAAGCAGTGGAGGGTCCCAAACAGCTGTGAGGCAAGATGTGCTTTTTCCCAAACCGGAACTGAACAAGGGTAAGAAGCACTTAACAGGAAAGACAGATATGAGGGGAAAGCTCTCACAGATTTCCATTAACCAGACTGGGGGGCCTGGGGCTGGTGCTCCCCAGTCAGCTCTCTGAGTCCCACTACCCCAGAGCTCTGGAAGGTTCTTGGGGCAGTTTGCCCAGAAGCCTCAGCAGACGGGCACCTGCAGACACCACCGAGGTCACTGTCTCCTCCCTGTGCCCACACTGGCCACAGCCCAGACCTGAGACACTTGACTGCTGGACTCGAAGCCCAGGGAGCTGGGGTTGGAAAGGACAAACACGCACCAGGCAGCACACAACACATCTGCCAGCCTGCGCACAGCCTCAGAATCCTTCTTAACACAGCCCACCCCATACTTTAAGAACCAGCCTACCTGATAAAATCCCCTCACCATCCCCAGAAACAGTGGGGTGCACACAGGCTGAGTGCTGGCTTCCTGCTGTGCGGCACAGGCGCACTAGGAACTGGGCCTGGGACATGGTTCAGTCTGCTCTGAGCCTTCAAGATGCTTCCAGTCCAGCCGGGGAGTCAGTAGGTGGCTGGCTTGGAGGGGCAGACATGAGGAAAAGCCATGGATGCGCGGGGCTAAAGGAGGGGACAAATGCATCTCACAGGGCTAGCTCAGCCCACACGAGATCTGCAGCCCCGAGCGGGTGGGAAAAGGTAGCCCCTCTGAGGGGGTTCCTCCTTGGGCAGTGGCTCCAGCCCTGCCTGTAGTCAGGGACCTGGGGGTGGGAGGAAGGACAAGCCCAGCATCTGAACCTTCCCGGACTTCCTGCCATGATGCCTGACCAGAGGCAAACGAGAGTCCGACTGTCAGAGGAGCAGGCCACAAAATGCAGCTGGCAGCCAGAGAGGCCGTGGGGAGAGCGGGCTTCCGAGGGGCTATTCTGCTGCTTGTGGGCTCCTGAGAGGTCACTCCAGGCTGGCAGGGGCAGGGCTAGGTTCTGGGGAGACAATCCCCTCCTCCCTCTCCCTGCCCCAGGCATCTTCCCACCCTAGGGGAATCCTCTGGTTTCCTAGAAACACACATTTTGGGCCCCTCTGCCATTCAGACTACGTCCTGGGTGTTGTGGGAGGGAGGGGTGGACAGGGGCATCCTCTCTTCCAGGGAGGAGCTGGGTGCGCTAACCCCCAGAACCCCAGTGTCCTAGGCTGCACGCTGTGTCTGGAGTGATGAGCAGCCCTGCTGACTCCCATGTGGCACAGCCCGTGACTGTCCCCTTGGTCTAGGGCTGTTTGGCGATTAGGTAGGGAGGCACCAGGAGCCCTGGAGCACTGTGAGGGGAATGGAACACTTCACAACTCGTTCCCTCCATTCCTCTTAAGGTCTGGCTGCCTAGGGACGTGCCACACTTCTGCCTGCCTCAGTTTACCTTTATGACCAGTGTGGCATGCCCCTGTCTTACTTTGAATGGCAGGATAGTGGCAGCCTGGCCTACAGGGAAGGTGCTCACTGTGCCGACTGTCATCTGCAAGATTTCCTTCGCCAGCCTCAGTTTCCACCCCCCTCCCCGGCAAATGAGGAAACCACACGTGGCAACTGAACATGCCTCTGCATGTGGGGTGTGTGTTAAACACACGCCAGGTTTCAGAGGAAAACAGAGTGTAAAAGAGCCCGCATGTCATCCTTCCAGTATACAATGAAGACAAAGGAAAGGATGGGCTGGTGGGCCGCCTGGCCAGCACTCTGAAGGCCCTGAGGGCATAGAGAGGGTTTCCAGTTTGGAAGAGTTCAGGGAGGAAATGCCCAGGGACTCTGGGAAGCAGAGACTGTAGGGTCCAGGGTGGGCAGGAGTCCACATCTGACCTTGCGGAGGAAGCAGGGCTTGAGGAAGGCTCCAGAAGGTTTGGGCCATGCAGCAACAAGGATGGAGAGCTTTCAAGGCAGAAGGAGGCGCAGGCGTGAAGGCTCAGCTGTGGGGACATGTGGCGAAGATGGGAGGGCGGGTGGCACGGGAAGCCAGCAGACAGCGAGGGTGAGACGCGGCCATGCAAGGAGGCAGGGGCGGATGGCAGTGGCTTCGAACGCCGGGAAGAGTCTGCTGGGCACACAGCAGGAGTCCCAGGAAGACGGACTGGCCAGGGATGGGGACCGAGGGAGCTCCCAGAGGACGTCCAGTGGAATGGAGGCGCCTGGCCTACTTTGCCGGCCTCTGAGACCCTCCAGGCCTGTGGATCTCTGGGAGTCCACCCTCTGCTTCCTTCTCCCCTCCGGAGAGGACAGCTGATTTCTTCCTGAGCATACAGTGGTTCCTGCCTGGCAGCCGGCTTCTGGACACCTCACTTCTAATTATAGCCGCAGTTTTATTAGCGCTGGAGGGAAATGCCAGGTTCCAAGTGCCCTGTTAGTGGACACAGGCCCCCTCTTGCTTTCCTACTTTCGCCTGCGGCCAGAGGCCCATGAGCCCAGGACAGCACAGGGCAGCTGGGAGTTCACGGTCCCTCCTGAGCTGGTGGCATGGTGGGTCCCTGGGGACAGGCCGCATATGGTGTGCCGCCCCCAAGGCTGGAAGTGGGGGGCACTGCCTCAGACCCTTTCAAAGGGCAGTGTGGGAGGGAGCCAGGCACCGCCAGGGCTGGAAGAACAAGGCCAAGGGCGGCAGGTTGGAAGCCCAGGAATCCTCCGTTCTACTCAATCCTGGTGACCACAGAAGCGATGATACGGAGCAGATGTCTGCGGGGATGCCTGGCTAGGGGTGCCTCCCAAGATAAGGAGAGCAGACGTGAGAAGGTCCTGGGGCTCAGAAAGAAATTCCAGAGGGAGCTCCAGGGGGAGCTGTGGATGTGACCGGACAGGGAGAAAGTGGGTAAGCTAGGGAGGCGGAGCAGGGGCTGCCCACGTGAGAAGACAGGGAAACTGGGCAGGAGAAAGGCACATGCACAGAGAGAGACATCCCTAAAGAGAGAGAGAGACACATCCACACACCTACACACACCTCTTTCCCCCCAAGGGAACAGGCACCAAAGCATAGGTGTCCTACATGGCCACCCCCTTCTCAGTAGCCTCCTCTAGCCCACCTCTGGGAAGGGGCTCCCCTGCCTACTGGTCCAGCCTCCCCCGTGTCCATCCTAGAGAGCCTCATGTTCTCTCTCCAACTCAGGAATGCTCTGAGTGCCTGCCGCCCCATCCCGACCTAGTCTGCCCCCTGAGTAACCCATGCAGCCCCAGCTTGCATACTTTTGGTGATGAGGAACTCACTACCCACCCAGAAGACAACTTAAAAATAAAAATCTCCAGACAGCTCAGACTCTTGGAAAGTCGAACCCGAGGATGCCAGTGCAGTTGCCCCTGAGGGCCTGAGCTAGGCCAACTACAGTCTGCTGGGCAGGAGTGTCCTTTCATCAGGAGTTTGCCATGCAACAGAGCTGGCCCCTCACTCCAGCTATCACTCCAAATTAGAACACAACTAGAGAAACAATGTTCTAGAGCAAGTACCATCTCCTTGACTGGTGATAGCTAATGAAGACCAAGAAAATCATTCATTTGTTCCCTTACTCACTCACTCACTCACTCAATTAATAAAATATCAATTGGACAATGACCCTGCGTCGGGCACCAGGATGACGTGGGGAACAAATCATTTAATTTTCTTTTCTAGTCTGACACCTGCCCTTCACCCATTTTACAGGTGGCAAAGCTGAGTCCAGGGAGAGGCAGTGCCTTGCTCCAAAAGGCCCGGGGAGCTTAGAGGCAGAGCCTCACCCATGCTGCGGCAGGCGCTGACCATCTGTCAACCCCAGGAAGAAAGGGAGGAGCAATATGTCTCGCTACACCCCCCCCCACCCCCAGCCGTTTCTAGGACACCGAGGTATTGATTACCACCCTTGCCTTGGAGTGGTTTTCTTTTCTTTTTCCATCAAGGCTTTCTAGTCTTCCTTTTTTTTTTTTTTTTCCCCCTTTTAAAGAATAAACTCCAAGCCTCTCCTATGATTAATTACCAGCTCCCTAATGCTCTGCCACTGGCAATTTCTGGAAAGGGAATGAATTACCTTGAAAAACATCCGAAAAAAGAACCCACCATGAAGGAGAATTTCAGAGGTTACCCCACAATTAGCAGTGGGTTCCCCTAGGCTTATCGAGTTGCTGGCAGGCCCTCTGGGGAGGGGTGCCCACCAGCCTCCGGGGGACCCCCTCGGGCTCCTGAGGGCTGCAGGCTTAGAGAGCCGGGCAAAGGCGCCAGGCAGAAAGGGAGGTGGTTTCCCGAGCACCCACCTCGGGCCTGCCAGTGGCTCAGAGCCCTAGTCTCTACGGCATTGTGGACCACTTAATTCCACGGTTCAAATCCCCACGCCACTACTTACAGCTCTATGGGTTTCTTAACCACTTTGAGCCTCTGGAGAATGAGGCACTAAACACCTCCTCACGGGATTACTGCGGGGAGAAGTATGTATTTAAGGAGCATAGTGCCTGGTACACAGTAGCCTCTCACTAAGCTCTAACATTTAAAAATATTTCAGGATTCTGAGCA
The DNA here is from genome assembly GCF_010015895.1 of Lontra canadensis. Taxonomy (NCBI): domain Eukaryota; kingdom Metazoa; phylum Chordata; class Mammalia; order Carnivora; family Mustelidae; genus Lontra; species Lontra canadensis. Next base: position 37,403,586 of record NW_022630997.1, read on the forward strand.
TCCCCATAATGGCCTTCTCAGCAGTGTGGGTATAATTATCCTCATTTTCAGATGAGAACACTGGCTCTCACTCTCACAGAAGTGAAAGGACTAGCCCAAGGTCATGAGCTGATAGCAGGGAGCTGGGCTCTCCCACCACCCTGCTCCCTGGTTCCAGAGCCCCTGGTCCTGTGTCTGGGCACCTGGGAGCACAAGGGGTCTCAGGAGAGGAGCTGAGGGCCGTAGGGAGACAAATGGGCAAGGCCTCATGCTAGAGCAAAGACTCTGCCACCCCCTGCTGAGCCCCAGGGCCTTGGGACAAAGGGCCCTGGCCCAAGTCAGCACTTTTGTGAAGGCCTCTCATCTCTGGATTGGGAGCCGCAGAGTAAAGAGGGATTATACAGGTCACCCTCTGACACAGGACCAAGAGTGATCAACCCTGAAATGCCACTCTGTGTTGAGACAGGCTGGTGTCCCGGCCTCCACAGGGCCGGGAGGCTCAGCCCCAGGACCTTGTGGCTCCAACTCTCAGGAGCTCCCAGGAGCCCCCAAATCCTCAGTATGGTGGATGCCCAGTTTGCGTCCCTTCTGGGGTTGATGGGTGCTCGGGGAGGGGGTGCTGGTGGGAACCATGGTGTCCAGAAAGGAGAAAGGGTCCCTGCATCCCCAACAAGAATGCTGACCTAGCCTCCTGCATGCACATTGGTACCAGGTGTGCCAGTGCACTTGTCGGGGCAGGTGCTGGGAGCCCCTCCCTCTTTTGCAGACAGGGAAATCGAACACAGAGAAACCGCACAAGATCATGGTGGACAAGTGGCAGAGCCAGGATTTGAACACAGTCACTCTGACTCCAGAGCCCAGAGGTCTGTGTGTTTGTGGGACAGAAGGGTGCGGGCAGCCACAACACCCATTTCAGCAAACAGCCTCTTCCTGTGTGGCCACCATGTTGCTCAGCAGATGTGCCCCACAGGCCAGGGGGCTGAGTGGTACAGACAAAGCCGTGGGGCAAGGCTGGGGACACCAAACCTGCCCTTCTCCCTGGCTGCATTCACCTGCCTCCTGCCTTGACAGCCACTCTAGAGAAAGGCCAGGACTTAGAGGGCCCTGGAGGTCCTTTGGGGGGCTGACAAGGTCTCAGTCGGGGTGGCCGCACCCCATGCAGCCCATGAGGACCAAGGCCCAGTCAAAGGCACGGTTGCTGGGGCCGGTACTACTCCCCACTCAAGACATGCCTACCCCTTCTCCGAGCATCCAGGCCAAACCTGCCCCCACCAGCCCAGCTGCACACCTACCTCAGTGACCCGCGAACCACCAGTGTCCCACGTCTGGTCAACGGTGCTCAGCCCCTCCGCCTCACTCCCGTGCCATCCTGCTGCAACGGGAAGGGGTGGTCAGAGGGGACCCTCGCTGCAGGGCCTGGAACTGATTGGGCCGCCACCGCCCACCCACCCACCTTCTGGAAAGTTTACTGCCCGCAAAACCCAGTCATCCCCATTTGGCAGGTGGAGAGTCAGAGGGACTTAGAGGAAGAGGGGCCCAATAATGGGGTGCCCCGATGCAGCATCCCTGACACCCCACATTGGCTAGTTACCAGCTGCATGTGTATGCTCCTGGCCTCACCTGTCAAATGGGGGAATCACAATTTCTCTCAGCGTTTCTAGGAGCATCTGAGGACTTGGGGTAACGGAAGCACTCGGCATTCACTCATTTGCTCAAGAAACCCTGAACAAACCCCCGAGCTGTGCTGGGTCCTGTCCTTGCGGGAATTCTGATAATTAGACACTACATAACTAGAAGAGGCATCTGCCAGAAAAAACGAGTTACAGGGGCGACACAACATAGACTCAAGTTTCAGGGGAGCCTCTCTGAGGAAGTAAAGCTGAAGGGTGAGCCTGAGAGAGGCAGGCCAAGATGCATGGAACAGCATTCCAGGCAGAGGGAACAGTACATATGAAGACTTGAAGACAGGGAAGAAAGCCTGGCTCGGGGGGAGGAGTTGAGAGTGGGTGGTGGTAGGGGTGGTGAGGGAAGGAGAGGTGGGGTGAGTGGGGGTCAAGTGGATGGCCAGTCACTGAGAGGTGGACAGGAGCTCCAGGAGGGTCTGAACAGCTGAGGGACATGACCTTAGCTCTGGTTGGAGAAGATTCTGTGGCTGCTGGGGGAGAAGGGCTCGGGAGGAGGCAGGGAGAACGGTGTAGAGTCTGTTTCAGGGGTCCAGGCCAGAGACGGTGGTGCTTGTAGCAGAGGGGACAGCAGACAGAGTGGCAGGAACTGCTGGTGCACTGGGGATGTAGAGATGACAGAGGGAGGAAGAAGGCATGGGCACTCTGGTCTCCTGCTCCCCACTGTTGCTGGGGCACAATTACCCTCATGGGGTGGGGGAGGGGATCTCACTCGCCCAGCTCCTCAAGGGCTACCAGCCCTCCTCGCTCTGCTCCACTCCCCAGAGGGATCCTGGAGGACCGGACCCAGAGGCTCAGCAGGTGGGTTTCTCTGGAGTCCTGGCTACACAGCGCGGGCCACAGAGCCTCACATTTGAGAGCCGGCGACAAAGGTGCCTCACTGGGTAGCTCCAGACAATTGCCATAATTCACTGGGGCTGTGCATCTTCTGAGAAATGGGAAACCTAACTGTGGGCCAAGAGCCTCTTGGGGTGAACCCCGTGGCTAACAGAAGAGGGAGGAGTGTGCGGGCCACATGAATCGTGGGCTCCCACACATGCCAGGGGGCCACGGGAGGCGTTGGAGCCGGCTCACTGCCCTGGGCAGCCGGGAGGCAGGCACAGCTAGGACAAGTGCATGCACTGGCTGCTTCAAGTCTGGGTTTCACCCCTCTTAACAAGTGTGTGGCTTTGGTTGAACTTCTTAAACCTCTCTATGCCTCAGTTTTCTCATCTGTGGGTGGGAACACAGGGGTCATGAGGGGACCTCCCTCAAAGCCGTGTACAGATGGTAGAAGGTAGCACACGTGAGTGCTGGGTACGCAGGCAGCATTCCGGGTAGGTCAGCTGGGGCACCATGGACCTTGCAGGGGCTGGTGCCAGGCTCCACAGAGCAGCAGGCCCCTAGGCCCCAAGCTCCTCAAGCCAGGGCTGGCATCCCTGCCCCAGGAGGGAAAGACAATGTCTCTGCACCTTGACCCCTTGGCTCTGGCAGCCCCCTAACTGCTTGATATAGGAACACAAACAGCCCTGGTGCTCACAGACTCCAACTCTCCCATTTCTCAGATGAGGGGTCTGAGCCTGAAGAGGGGCCATGAGCGCCCTTGTTACAGGGTCACGTGGCAAGTCAGAGGCTGGGGAAAAACTGGTATCACCACCACCCATAGATCAGGCCTTTCCCAAAGGTGAGCTGACCCACAGACCCGCTGACAGAGAGAAAATCATGATATTGGCAGCTGAGATCGAAGCCAGAGCCGGAAAGCCCTGTTCACACGGTGAGCCATGTCCAGGCCCCAAGGAATGACACCTGCCCATCCTGCCCCTCAGGGGCGCTCCGGCTCACAGCACACACACCTGTGCCCTCAGACCCCCAGGCTTTCTGCTGGGCTTGGGCAAAGGGGCACACAGACCAGAAAGGGGAAGAGATGTGTCCAAGGTCACACAGCAAGTGCACAGATAGGTTCAGGGCTGCATCAGGATACGAACTCCAGTCTTGGCTGGGAACTGACTGCCCCCTGGTTTTTCCCTGTGACCCTGGGAAAGAGACAGGACCAGGAGGCCTGCTTCTACTGAGTCCATATTGGGGCTCTGCCTGCGATTTCTTTAACTTTTGGTAAGTGCTAGGAGGCAGAAAAAAAACTGGCACCCCCCATTTACACATGCTGCCCAGAGAGGTTGGGTAACTTCCCGAGGTCACACAGGCAATAAGAACTAATGAATAACAAGAACAAAGCCATGACACACGCAGACTGGTGGTCTGCCCACCCACGCTTGGCCAGAGGGTGGACTAGCTCAGAGACAGGGCTGGGCACCCGGGCACCACTCACAGAGGCACAGAAGAGCTGTGAGCTCAGAGGTGATAGCTCCCTGCCCTGCATCAGGGGGCCCTGAGGTGAAGCTCATAGTCTGTGTGGGTTTGGTCCCCTGGCGACCAGGGGGAGAATAAGGGAGAAGGAGACCAGCCTGACCACCACCAGAAACAACACAGATCCACCACGGGGAAATGTTCTCTGCTGCAAAGGCTCTCGAGGCCATGCACAGGGTGGGGCACGGATTGAACCTCAGGGCCGGGGGCGGAGCACCCAGTGTCCCCATGGGCTGGGAACCCCATCACCCAGAGGGCTCTCCTGGCATCCTTAGCGCAGGACTCTCACTGCAGAGCCGGGGGAAGGGGGTGAGGGCCTGGCTGAGGGAAAGCCTCTGACTGTGAAGGCCACAAGGGCAGAGAGGAGCGTGCAGACCTCAGGACAACCACGCTTTCATTCTCCTTGCAGGTCTGGAGTTCCCAGGGGCAGGGCAGGGCAGGAAGGGTGACCATTCTGTAGAGCAGGAAACTGAGCTCTGAGGAAGGATAGGATTGCCAGAGGTCTCACAGCTGGAGAGCGGCAACTCTGGGTCTGGGAACATGGCCAAGGTCACCATGGGGTGGAGAGCATCCCAGGACCCAGATACATTCTCCCAAACACACCCACCTGCCCATCCCTTCCTCCTGCAGGAATGCCCTGGCCCTGGGTGTTGGCTTGGTGGGAGGAAGCCAACTGGGGTTGGGGCTGAGGCTGGCCCAGAGAGATGCTGGGCTGACTGGGGCTCACTGGAGCACAGGCGGCCCAGGCCACAGGGCATCCAGGATGAGAGGCACCCTGCTGGCTCGTGTCTCCGGCTCCAAGCCTGTGGCTAAGGGACTGGTTGTTCTCTACAGCTGCCAAAGGTTCAGAACCCACATTCCAGGCTGGAGCACTGGTCCTGTCCTCCATGGTGAGGTCAAGGACAAGGATAGGCAGAGTGGACTGGAATCCTTGCTTTGCCCTTTAATGTTGGGTGACTTTGGGCAAATCACTCGGGATCTCTGGGACCTCATCTCCTTTCTGAACAGGGACCAGCGGCCCTTGAAGCTATTTGCCCACCAGCGAGGTGGCGGGCTGACCTTGTAGAGCCTGGCGTTGGCCAGATCACTGACTTACCCACAGACTACAGTGGGGGAGGGGTTCAGATGGCCCAGCATGGTCTGTAGGCAGGGGGCCGTATGGAAGGCGTCGTTGAGCCAGAGTTCAGGGTTCGGGTCACACGCTGCTAATTGTTCCCTGGTGGCTGTGAGGGCTTAAGATGAAATGGGTTTGTGGATCCAGGTGTCACATATGAAACAACAGGTCAGGGATAATGGCTATTGAAGTTTGAAGGAGGGGGCAATTCCTTAAGGTCGTAAGTGGTCAAACTGGGACCAAAACATGGTCACATGGGACCCACCCAAACTGGGTCTACCCTGCTGCTCCACAGGCTGAGCTGCCCTGAACCAGCTCCTTGGGCACTGACCTTCCCTATCTGGGCTGTTCTCATTCCCATTTTACAGATGGGCCAAGCTGGGGCTGGTCCTGTGGGCCAGGGACCCTGTCTCTGGCCCTGCCCAGAGGGGTGGCCTCAGACCCAGGTCCCAGGCTCACTGGGAAGATGTGGGTTCGCCCCTCTGAGATCTCCCAGGAAAGTATCCCCTTACATGACCCTAGGAATAGGCCACTTGCCCTCCCCAGGGCAGACGGTACTGGCTCCAGGAGCTAGGCAAATATTTACCACGATGGTTGTCCAAACCAGGCTGGCTGCCCCGCCTCCCACATTCCTGGAATACGTGTTCCCTGACCTCATCAAGCTGGGGGGCTGTGGTTGGGGGAGAGGAAGCCAGACCATGGGGAAGGACCAGACTAAGGGTCCTAGGCCTCGGTGGAAGCCCGGGCCTATTGGCCAGGAGAAAGAAGGGCAGCTTCAAACTGTCCCTCTGACCAGACCCTGACTGGGGGCGGGGGTGGGGGGCAGTGGATCTTCTAGAGCAGGACAGGGCCAGAGCACTGACCTCCCCACAGGCCACCGGAGGAGGGAGCTGGACGACCCCAGAGTGGTATGGGGGGGGGGGCGGGGTCTACCCCAGTGCTACCTCTGAGCCTGCACTTGGGGGCTCCAGCACCAGGCTTCCGGCTCCTCACCCCTGCTGTCCATCATCCACCCAACATGCACAGGGCCGCGCGCACACACATGCATGTCCGGTGTGCCTATGGAGTGAGAAACCCAGCCTGCCAGAAACACGAGGATTCTCCAGTTGTCTAGGGCTCCCCCTTTTTTCCTAAATATTTCGTTAATGTATTTGAAAGAGACAGTGAGTGAGTGAGAGAGTAGGAGTGGGAGGGGGAGGCAGAGCAGAGGAAAAGGGAGAAGCAGACCCCCTGCTGAGCAGGGGGTCCCACTGTAGGGCTCAATGCGGGGCTCAATCCCAGGACTCCATGATCATGACCTGAGCCAAAGGCAGATGCTTCACTGACTGAGCCACCCAGGTGCCCCTGTTAGGGCCCTTCCTCAGCAACCCCAGAAGCCCTGGCTGCCCCACTCTACCCTGACCATACTCTTATCACCAGGGAGCCGTAAGGTCCATCTTATATCTGAAGAAATGCCCAGCAGAGAAAAGTGGTCACAAAGCTGAAAGTGGAAGAACGGGTACTATCTTGCCCCAACCATGCTTTCAATTGCTCTGCCCATTGGAACCCCTTCCTTCAATGCCCAATGGATCACCTCCACCATGCTGCCCTCCCTGATTGTCCCCCAAGTGTTGTTGTTTTTTTTTTTTTTTTCTTTTCCTGAACTGCCACACATTTTGATGCTGTGTCTTTCCTTATTCTTGCATAATTGAAATCTGGTGCCCAGTCATCTCTTTGGCTATGAGACCCTTGTCCATCTACTGCAGGTACAGCAGAGTTGAGCCCAGAGGCTCGGGGGCCTGAGTGCTCAGGGTAACACTGAAATCCTGAGACTTTTCACCGAAGAGCAGTAGCTGCGGTTGTCCTTAAGGAACAGATAAGAAGGCTGACCAAGTAAGTGGGGTCTGGGGAACTCCTGGGTAGGGCTATCCGAGAATCCAAAACTACCCTTGGTTCAATAATCCCATCTGTCTTCACTTCCTCTGAGAGAATTCCAAGCTGTTCTGACAGCCTGCCCACAGCCAGGCCCAGGGAAGCCCAGTCCAGGCCCCTGGGCTTCCCCCCTCCTTCTCTCTAGTGTGAAATCTTGGCAAGTGGGTGGGGAAGGGCAGACCCGTGTCATCACTGACCTGCAGGGACTCAAGAATGAAGTGTAGACCTGGCAGGTCTGCTGCGGGGCTCTGGCGGATGCCTCTGGGTGGGGATAGCTCTGGTGCCAGGTGATGCCCAGCGCAAACCTGGGGCCATGTCCTGGCACCATGGGGGGCCCAGAGAGCAGGTGCTGGAGAAGGGAGGGCTCCCAGAAGCACCCTCTCCACCCTCATAACATCTGACACTGGTTTCCCCTTACTGAAAATGGAGGAGTGACTTCGGGGGTTGCTCCTTCCTTCCTTTCATCCATCCATCCATCCATCCATCCATCCATCCATCCATCTCTCCATCCATCCATCCATCCCTCCATCCATCCTCCCATCCATGCTCCCATCCATCCATCCATTTCCTTCTTTCAACAACTAGTGATAGTGCCTGCCATCTGCTGGAGGAGGACAAGAAGGAATAGGGTTGGGGTTGTGGGTGGGGAGAGGGAAGGCAGGGTCAAAGGCTGACAAGTGCCAGCCTGTGTGCTTCCCAAGGGTGTTTGCACAGTGCCTAACATGAGGCAGGCAAAACATAGAAAGATGGAGAATTCGAGGACAGAGTGCTGGTGGGTGTGTCCATCATGGCCTGGCAGCGGAACAGAGGGCCTGGGGCATCACCCTTTCAAGCAGTCTCTCAGACAGGAGGGCAAAAGCCCAGAGGCCTGGCAGGAGCAAAGATCTGGGCTGAAGAGAGACTTGTAGGTGGCATCAGTGAGCAGGGGACAAGGTCCATGTGGGGGGGGGGGGCACCAGCATCCCTAGCCATATACAGACACATCCCTAGAGCCCTTCCAAAGCCTCCACCAGGGCCCAAGCCTGATTTGCTGTGTTTTCCAGGGATAGATGGAGTGGCACCTCCTCCAGGAAGCCCTCGCAGAACCGCTGTCCTCACTAGTAGTGGGCATGGCCCAGGTCCTAAGGGACAACGCTTACCCATCCGGCCCCTCAGAGGAGCTCAGGCTTACAGGGCACACAAGTGGATCTCACCCCACCAAGCCGCCCAGCCCCTTGGTGTTGGGCTTGTGCAAAGGGGCAAGGACACAACACAGCCTGAGGGGACATGGTGCAGCTGTGGGTTCTGACAGAATACTCGGGGCTTCCACTCTGCTGCTTCCTGAGCTGCGGTGCTGCTCGAGAAACAGGGCCTCTCTGGGCTTTGGTTTCCTCATCTGTGAAATGGGGATGATAGTAGGCCCTCCTATCAGAGCTGTAAGGCCTCAACAAGGGCAGACCTGTTCCGCACCAGTATGGGAAATGCTCCATAAACAGGGACTGTCGTTATCATCACTGGCTTCGGTGTGTCGCCAAGCGCAGACTTGGGGTCTTGCCTGGGGAGAGACACCGGCTCTCTTATCACAGAGAAGGACTCTTTGAAGATGAACCCTGGCTTCAGGCCCCTCCTAGGGTGGACTCAGGAGTAGGTCCAGGGGGGTCTGTTCCCCAGAGATGGCCTTCCTGAGGGCCCCCTGCTCCCATTCCAATCCCAGCCAAAGGTGCTGGGCACCTTCTAGGGGTCAGCTCTGTACGGGGTGCTCCTTCTGCACCCGCCCTCCCATCAGCCCCTTGGGGCTGGGTATAGCCTCTCCCTTCCAGGGGCTAGGATCTTGCCTAGAGGGACACCCAGGTGGGCTGGGCCAAACCAGGGACCTTGGCACCCACCTGGGCACTTGCCATTCCCAGTGCTGAGGATCTAAATGGAATTTTCTATCAATGGCCCTCCCTTAGGGACATTGTCTCTCACCTCTGCCCACTCTGCTTGTCTCAGAATACTCTGGTGTCTTGGAACCTGTCACCTGGTCCTGCACTGTCCATTGGAAGGCAACCCAGGAGGAATACCCCTTATCCCCACCCCTAGACGCACTGCCCCCCCCCCCAAGTTAATTCCTCTACAGCATTAACCGAGGCTGACAGAGGCTCTCAGAAGAGCCCTTGGAAGTCTTCAGTCTCAGCCTGCCACCTTACTGGGGAGGGGACATAAGTCCTAAGAGGTACAGGGATGGGCCCAAGACCAAGATAAGAACCAAAGAGTGGGTCAGTTCTGGTGCTGAGCCTGGACCAGGGAGAAGGACTCATGAGCAAGTCACCCGTACCCTCAGGTCCCATTCTCTTTATCTGGGCTAACACTGGCTGAAGGATTAGCTGAGCTGACATTTCATCCATGGCTGGCACAGGGCTGGGCAGCTCCATGGACAGCCTGGGCACCAAGGAAGTGGGCGTGAAGGTCGAGAGGCTGAATGGCCCAGGGATTCCCCGTGGAACCCGCACGCTACCTAGCACTGAGCATTCCTGGTGACCCCTCTCTGGGGCCAGGGCCAGCCCCTGGCAGTCACACCCCCCACAAACAGGCATCTCTCTGGGATCATGGCCACGTGAGGGCCAGGCCAGTCTGAGGTGATGGCTGAGGCCCAGATTTACAAAGGCCAGACAAAGGAAAGCCCTGATCTTGATGGCGGGAGGTAATTAATGGGTTCGAGCAGAGGCACTAATGTGACCAGGCCCAGAAGAAATCCTGGTTCTGCTGCTTGCAAGCCACATGGCCTTAGCCAAGTCCCCCACCTACCCCTGCCTCAGTTTACACTGTGGTATAATGGGGAGGGAGGAGGTCTAACTGGGGTAGATGCATGGCTCAACTCCTTCCCTCGGAGGTCACAGGGGCTCTTGCTGTTTGTAGGAACGCCAGTCCTCCGGTCAACAGCAGCCCAGCAGCAGTCTGCAGGCTTGCTGCTGGGAAGGCTAGGGAGGGGGGGGCCGCTGGGCGTGTTAATCATCACGCTGCCCTCTGCAGCCCATCCCAGGATGCTTACTCAGGCAGCTGCCCCGGGAAGCCTGACTGTCTCCTCCCGACCCTGCTTGAATGGAGGGGGATTCCGACCCTGCCTTTGCCCTTTTACCCTCTGTTACCTGAGCCCAAGCCTCCCCATCCCAGGAGGTCTCATCCTCCATGTGTAATGTGAGAGGATGATGTCTGCCTAATCCCCAGGCCTGCGGGAGGAGCTCTGGGAGATGGAGGAGGTGGCCAGGCCAGGTGACTTGCTGTGAGGAGGTCCCCGTTTTGTCCCATAAGCTGCCAGCCTTGGCTGACCCTGGGCAGCCCCGGAGCCCAGCCCTGTGGGAGCCATCACACACCCAGAGCGTATCCCAGGGTCCCGGCAGGAGGCACGAGGACCTGTGCAGCTGCTGCTTCCCAGCTGAGGTGCCAGGGACCTCCTTCTTCCTGGAGTCTGGGGTCTCCTTGCCTTCTTTCAGATGGAAGGGGTTCCTCAGCCCAGCAACTTCAGGGGATTTTGGGGGGAGCCACCTCTCATGTGCCCATCGATCTTTGGTACAGAACTTGACCTCTGGGACTGGGCCCCTGGACAAGCAAAAGAGAGGGGCTGAGACCAGTCCCCAAGATGGGTGTCTTCTTCCCGTTGTACACAGTGCCCTGCATTGGCCCCTGGAATGTTTGCCAGATACACGAGGAGCAGTGAGGGGAGACGCAGGGTGAAAACAGCTTTAGGTCAGAGAACACAGGCAGCTGACCCCTTGCACGGTGCCTTCCACATCCAGCCCAGGCATGGCTCTATGTGACACTGAGCACTGGTTGCCCCCTTCAGTCCCCACAACGATGCTCCAGAGCGGTCCCGGCACCCCTATTTCACAGATGAGGAAGCCGAAGCTCGGAGACATGAAGTCAGCTGCTCCCCGTGTCGGAAAGTGGCACAGCTAGGTTGGGTGTAGGCCCAGAGCTCCGGGATCCACAGGCGGGCCCCCGGCGTGAACGGCGCAGCCCACCACAGGCCCCCTAGAGCACGGGTGCCCAACCAAACCCTGCCTCAGGAATGTGACCGAACCGGGCGGGGGGTGCGCTATTTTTCAGGGTTGCCCTAGAGCCCTTAGGCAGCAGGGGTGAGAGCCTCTGGTTAGCCCCACCCTCTCTCCAATCCAGAGAAAGTGTGGCTCAGGGAGGGAGGGGACGTGTCCAGGAGCACGGTGAGTGTTGGGGGAGACTGGGACCTGGAGTCTAGGTGCCGTGACTTCTCTGGCTTGGCTCTGAGCTCTTGGAAACAGCACCGTCAGCCCGGCAGAGCAGCCCACGGTGCAGATGCGGGTGGGAGAGAGGAGGCAGAAGGCCCAGGGAGGCCAGGACAGCACGCAGCCTGATGACACACGGGCCCAGCAATTCCTGACTCATGGCCACCCATCCCGTGACTCCACCCACCGCCAATGTCCCCACCCTGGCTCACACCCCATGGCCCACTGCAACCCCAAGGCCCCTCCTGTTCAGGACCAGAAAGCCACAGAGGGAGGAAGGAGCTGTGGGGCCCCACCCGGGGCCGGGTAGGAAACCCAGACCAGCGTAAGGAGGAAGGACACAGACTCAGGGACATGCAGAGGAAGAGGCATGAGTGCTAACCCGGGCCCCTCCCTGCGGGGCCCGCAGACCTCCCGCCTGCGATGGATAGCACCCTGGGGACCACGGACCCAATTTATAGGAGGAAAACAAAGGCTTGCCAAGCCACCCACTTGGGTCAACCTTAGCCACATGGCTCCTTTTGAATCAGAGCCCCATACCTCGATGAACACGCCAGCCTTCCCTGCTGCTGCTTCTTGTCCCCAACAATGCGTTTCTCCTCTGTCCGAGAGCCTTCCGTGGCTCCCCATTGTCTACAAGGCTCAGTTCTAACTCTTTAGCCTCATATTCAAGGCCTCAGCCTGTCTCTGACCTGTAACCTTTCCCTAAACATGTCTGGGTCTCCCACATCTGCACCCCCGCCCATATTAATCCCGCTGCCAGGAATGTCCTTGGTGCCAGCAGCCTGATGCGCTGGGGAAGAAATGAACACCCGCCAAAGGGCTGTGGGGGCTCAGACGCTGTGCTCCCTGAATACAAAGGACTCCTCACAGCTGGCCCTGAAAGGCCCATGTGGCAGATGTAGACGGCGAGGCTCAGGGGGTGAGGTGTCCAAGGCCATGGGGGCTGAGCTGTGACTGCACCACAGGGAGGGACTGGGCCGCATCAACCTCTGGGTGTCCCGGCTGCCGACAAGCTCTCGGCTGGTCCACCGGCTCAGCGTAGCCCCAAGTCTGTGAGCCTCTCTGATCTCACGGCAACTCGGATCCGCTCACTTGGCATCTTGACCCCACCCCTGCCCTGCTTTGGGAGCAGGTGACACCCCAGGTTGTACCCCCTGCTGATACTGAGCTGGGTGTAGGCTTGCAGAGGGGACCACGGGTCAGAGAAGAAGGGCAGTGCCGTAGCCAAGGGCACGGACTCTGGGACCGGCTGCCGGTTCAACGTCCAGCATAACCACCTCGACAGGCTGGTTCACCTCCCTGTGCCTCCGTTTTCTCCCCAAGAAATGGGGGTGAGGGGAGCAATGACTTCACAGAGATGGGGAATATGCATTTCTGTAGACAGATGTTTAGAGCGGCGCCGGCACAGAGGACTACAGAGGCACTCAGAGCTCACGGTATTACCTCAGGTCTCCCTGCGCCTTGGGCTCAACATCACAACATGAAGGAACACCAAAGGCCTCTGAGTGCCTGCCAGGAGGGAGGAGGAGGACAGGAGACTGGTGGCACAGGGTCCCCTTCCTGGTTTCTGGCCCCCAGGCCTGCTCTCCTGGCCCTCCTGCCTGATCACAGTGTGCAGAGAACCCCCGTGCACACCATCACTCAGACCCCGGGAGGAGGGAGAAAGGCAGGCTCCCTCCTGGGGGCAGAACCACAGCTTCGCCCCTGCGCTGTTGCCCCAGACCTGGGATGACCCAGAGAGGGGTCATGCCAGCATCGTCACCCTCATCCACATGGGGATACCGGGAGCCACCCATGTCTGTCTCCTTGCTTGGGGCTTAGCATAGACAATGCACCCTGGCTGGGCTGGAGACCAACGTCTGGGATACATGACAGAGGCTCCGGGTCAGTTAATACCCAAACCATAGGGCATAAATTCATCCTACCCACAAATCCTTCATCTCATGGGATGCTCTTAGTGGGGGCAGAGCTGCTGCTTCTCTCTTTTCTTTCCACAGCTGAGGCCCAGAGTGGTGGACTGACTTGCCCAGGTGTACCAGCAAGCTCGTGGTGGATCCTAACCACGAAGCCTGGTCTCTGGGCTCCCAGGCCTTGCCCTACGATGAGGTTTCTCTTGCCAGTTACTAAAGGTGACCCACTGTCTGGGAGAAGATAAGTCATCAGCATGTGTGGGTGAGGCATGGGCGTGGGCCCAAAGCTTCCACCCGTGGGAGGACCTAGAAGGGGATCAGAGCAGGTCAGAGGCAGGGCAGCCTGAGAGCCTGAGGCCCGGCTTCCTTTCTCAAGAGGGTATGATTCCTGGCAGCAGCTCCCACGGGAAATAATAGAAGCGCCACCCGCGGGAAACGGGGTGGGACACGGGGGGTGCCGGGCAGGGTTTCCTTTTGGGTGGGTGACCTGCGTGCCTGTGACCCTGGGGCCAGGCCGGGGTTGGGCTTTGCCTCATCCCTGGCTCAGGCCCAGACCACCCTGAGTCCCATCCTCCAGGCCTTCCCTGGCTTCCTGTCCCACTGGCCACACCCGGCCTGGGAGAGATGCAGGGTGGGGAGGGCCTCCTCACAGACGCTCAGATTTTCTGGGGCAAGAGCGGGGCAGAATGCCCTGGCCTGCTCGGTGGCCTCTGGCTTCTGATCTCTAGACCTCCGGCTACTGGTTTCGTAGCAAGAGGACTCCTCAAAAGCAGCAGTGGGATTGCACACAACTCCGGGCCTAGCTGAGTGGGGGTTGCAGGAACCAGCCCCTCCTGGGGGGCCTGGAAGCACCGTCTTCCCCCACTCAGGGCAGAGGGGCAATTTGAATTCTGAGGAGCCATGAGGGAGGGATGAGGATAAGGGGAGAAGTCGAAGAAGGGATAGCTGTCAGGCCTCAGAGGAAGAAATTCCCACTGCTGAAAGATGAGGGAGGGCCGAGCCCCCTTCCGCAGAAGGCATGGTACTCCCGCTGGGTAGCGCAGCCCGACCCCAGAACAGCACCTTGTCTGACCCTGGCCTGGACCCAGGGTGTGAGCCCTCCATCCCATTCCCAGCCTTGCACACCTGTATCCTTACATGTGTCAGGGGTCTGGGGACGGGTGGGGGGGGGTCAGCTGGAAGCTTGGCCCAGTAGCTGTGGGTCCACCTATGGCCTTCAGGTGAACCCAACCTATTCCCCGTGTCTCAGGAGCTGAAAACTCACCTGTCCATAAGTGGGGATGTGGTGGGAGCATCGAGGTTGGTGGCCTGGCCCAGGGAGGGGTAAAAGGCTTGAACAAAGGCCCTTAGCCCCCAACCCTGCTCCTCCTGGTTTCCTAAGGTACAGGCTTTGGACAATCCCAGCACCCCTGGTCTCTCTCAAGGCTGCTGGGTAAACAAGCGCCTCCGAAAGCAAACAGGCCAGAACGTCCAGAACGCTCCTCAAGCCTGTTGGAAACCTACCGGGGACAGAGGCCTCTCATAGCTCAGTGTTGAGGAGGAGCACAGAGTGGAGGTGGTTTGGGTCGGACTGGGGCTGGGTCCTGCCTGACATCAACCCAGGAACAGGGACAGAGCTGGGAGCCAGGTCTCCTGTGTGCACCACAGGCAGCCTTAAGAACCTCCCTGGAGGCCATCCTGGGATGGGTCTGATTCCTTGGGCAGGAGCTCACTTTGGTGGTGACTTATCCATATTACCTCAATCAAACACACAATGATGGGGCTGTCCATGGCCCCAGCTTGATGTTCTGCTTGGGGGACTCTGTCAGGGACGCCAAAGGCCTAAGGTCTATGGGCCTGAGGTGAGCAGGGTAGAAGACAGAAGCCAGACTCCAGCCTGGTGGGTAGCCAGGGACAAGTTACCAGGAAGAGTTACTAAGACCACCATGGAGCAATAGTGTTTCCTGACCTTGGGGACATGCAAGCTAAGGCCAGGGACACACTGCCTAGGTGGCATTCTGGGACTTTTGCCTAGGACCTGCATACCCACCCCATCTAGAATCCATATTCAGTTGTGGGTGGCAGGATGGTTGGCCTGTGTCACCAGCTCAGCCACTGGCCCACCAACTTCTATCCCCTTCTTGAATAGGAGCTTCCTGGTTATAACAGAATAGCCTTGGGCTCATGAGCTGGTGGGACTCTTCCAAGCTGAATACCCATAGATCTTATTGCAACAGAAGCAAGGTCTGACAATGCTCTGTGTGGCTCAGATGTCAGCTCTCTGTGCCCCTCATCGTGGGCACCTGCTGGGTTCAGCTGTCAGCCCCCTTGGGAAAGTATGCCTAAGCTTGCCCAGAGCCCAGGGTAGTCAGCCACACCCTGACGGGCATCCAATGGCAGCCTCCCTATCTTTGACTTAGCCTGGATCCTTGGTCCAACCTGAGATGTTGCTTGATGCTGGCTTGGCAGGGAGCACTCCAGGGCCAGGGATGGGCCTTGTACTGAGTATAGACCTGGCACAGACTTGGCTGCCAGGAAATGTTGGTCAAAAGAAGGAGAAAGAGAAGGAGCAGGGAGAAAGGGGACAAACAGACACTGGAACCCAGGTGGGCTCTCAGAGGCTCCTATGGGCCCCCACAGCCCTCCTGCTCCTCCAAGTCCCAGCGGGACTGTGTTTTCTATAGGTAAAACATGTCAAGTTGGCTGGGTAAATCTGGAGGAGGCCCACTTCCCCTGGGGCTCTCCACCCAGGGGGCCTCAGAGAAGGCCCCGCAGTCTCCAGGATTCAAGGGTTCTGTACTCTGCCTACATCTGCTCTGGTTCTCATCACTCTGGAGGAAAGGGACCCTCCCCCCAGCCACTCAGTCTAGGCACCGTCTCTGAACCTTGCTGGTTACGCCCTGCAGGTGCAGGAGGCCCATTCCCCTGGAGTGGCAGTGGCATGGGACGTGGCTGCTTCATGACGGGGGCAAGGGGTCTTTGCAGTCACAGGCAATCCCGCCCATCCAACAGGAAGAAAATATGTCGGAGAGGCAGGGTTCCACAGAAGTTCCAGAAGATCTGTGTTCCGACGACCCTACTCCTTGCTTCAGCCCAGCCCGGGTCCTGGCACACAGCAGGTGCTTAACTCCTACCTGTTGAATTAATCAGTGGCCTTCTGGATGCATATGGGAAGGCCTGACTTGGGCTTTCCTGCTGAGGGGCCAGCACTCAGCAGCACGCTCCAGGGCACGTGACAGATGGTGGGTGCATCCTCGCATGCCCCTCTGCAAGGCTGGGGCCCTGCCCTCTCGAGCCCTTCCTGGTCAGAGGACATTTTGGGGCTGGGAGGGTTCCCATAGTCAGCAAAGCCAATACTTCTGCACAGATGGAGGTAGGAGGGGTCCAAGGAGGTCAGGAGATCAGAAGCTGGGCCATTCCTGGGCCGGTCTCCCCACACCACATCTAGAGGCCCAAGAAGTCTAGGGCTGCCCCCTCTGTCCCCAGTGATCCTTATGTCCACCACCCAGGCCAGTGTGGCCCCCTCCCCTGACTCCATGTCTCAGCCTCCTGCCTGCAGCCGGCCTGAACTGCTTACTTAGACAAACAGGGAAAGCAGCCACGTGACTGGCTAAGGTTTCCTGGACCAGACACGGACACACACATACACACACACACACTCTCAGTGGGTCAGGTTGTCATGTGGCCCAGCAGGGCAGGGACCGGGTCAGCTCAGGTTCCCATGTCTCTGAAGGACAAGTGACTGGGCCTGCCTTTCTTCACCTAGAAGAATGCGTTCTCCAAACACTTGTTTTCTGCTTCCTGGACGCACCAGAGCCATGCTGGATGGGAAGAGAGCAGAGTGGGGGTGGGGGGGAGGAAGGGGGGAAGGAGGGGGAGGAGCCTGCGCCCAGCCCGCTGGCCTCTGTGGGGTGTTTTCCTTCCGCCCTCCCCACCCAGAGGGCAGCTGCCTGCTGGGAAACAGTGGCTGCCCAGCCAGGGAGAAACCCCGAGCCCAGCATTTGGATGTGAGGCAGGAGGGGGGCCGCGGCTCTGGCAGGAGGCTCCATGTGAGTCAGCAGCAGACCTGTCAAGGCATCGTACCAGAGACGGGTTTTGCAGCAGGACTCCGTGGCTGGCCTGGGGGGCATCCAGGAAGGAGAAAGGGTGGGAGAAGGGGGGGGTCTGAAGCAGCTCTGCCTTTGGTCTGTTTTTCGGGAAAGGTCTGTGGACCAGGGTTTTGAGGGCTCTTCCAGCTTTGGGGCTCTGTGTCTCAGATACTTCCCTAGAATGGCAGGCCTGTCCCCACAGCCCACTTAGGGAGAAGGGGATCATGTCTCTTGACAGGCAGGGCTGAGACTGGCTGGTGGGGGGAGGGGATGCCATCAGCCCACTGCCCTGGCCTCAGGCCTGACTCCCAACAGGCCAGCGGACACAGAAACCCACCTTCCAGACACCTCAGGAAGGCAACAAAGAGACGAGGGGCGTGGCTGGGAGTTCTCAGATACAAGCCACTTCCGGCCAGGCCTGGGTAAGTCCTTCAGCCTATGCTGTATCACCGAATCCTCACAGCCACTCCACTAGGTAGGTGATGCTGTCACCCCATGCGACAGACGACAGACGAGGGCTCAGCAACCTGAAGGTCACAGGGTTAATATGGGGCAGGCCGGGATCTGCTCCCTGACAGCGCACTTCCAGTGTCTATGTTCTAACCAGAACCCCAAGTCCCTGGGGCTGGGTGCTGGGCTGGCTGGTCCTCTACAAAGGCCCGGACAAGGGGTCCCTAGGGATGTACACCCCCACGGTCCCAGGAAGCTTCTGGGAGGGTCCCCAGGGTGCGTGGATGAGGGGGGAAGACAGAGTGGGTGGGGGAGAGCAAGGGCACAAGGGAAGATAGAGAGAGCAGGTAGGATGCGGGAGCGGGGAGAGAGATGGGAGAAACACAGAGAGAAAGGGCAGGAGAGGAGAGGTTGGAGAAACAGAGATGGGGGCCAGGAGAGCTGACAGCAGGAAGGAGGGCAGGCGGGAGGGAGGTAGAGGGGAGGAGGAGAGGAGGGCAGACACAGCCAGAAAGAGTGGAGGGGAAGAAAGGAAGGAAGGAGCAAGGGGAAGCAGACGATGTGGGGAATAACCCAGAAGCAAGGGGCAGGGATGGGAAGGCAGGAAGGAGAAGCAGAAAGACAGAAAGGGAGCCGGGGTCAGAGAAGGAGAGGGCCCTGGAAAACCGAGAGGCAGAGGGAACGCACACCCACCCACCGAACATTAAATACCTAACAGGAGATGACAAATCAAATGGGAATTACTGCGGTAAAAACATAATTAGAAACTTGATTGAAGTTAAACAGAATTTACATAACACTGCAAATTAACTTTACACGGAAACTATTCACTGAGAAGGCAATGAAAAGGCATTTCATTAGTAATCTATATTTAAACAATAGGCACAATGGAGCCTTCTGATGAGGAACTTGGTGCCTTCAACCAGAGCAAGTGCCGAAGGCTGCTGGAGGACAGAAGGCACTGGGTGCTCCAAGAGGAAGTGGGCAGGGTCCGGGACCTCATCCTTGCACCTGCTAGTGGGGGCTGGGGCTGGGTGGACGCAGGGGACCAGGGCAGATTCTGGTACAGGTTCTGCCCTTGGCTTGCTGTGTAGCCCTGGGCAAGTATTTCACCTTCTCTGGGCCTCTGTTTCCTCATCTGCAAAATAAGGAATTTGACGATGAGGCTCACATGAGAGTGCCTGGGATATTGTAGGAGAGCCTGGGAGGTGGTGGCGGGCAGAGGTAGGAGTCTGGGCTCGGGATTCAGAAGGACTTGGTTCAGAGCTCTGCCCTGCCACTTAGTAGCTGTGGTATCATGCAAGCTTCTTCCTCTCTGGCCCTGCTTTACCCATCTGTTCAATGGAGATAAGCCCACTCCCACCCGACATCACCCATGCAGTGGAAGGATTTAGGGAGAGATTGGGTGGGGACGGCTTAGAAAGTGAGTCTGAAGGCAGGATTACTTGTCCCATCCGCCTGGTACACTAATTAGATTACCCACAGCCTCCTGCCATAGAGCTGGGAAGCATCAGAGCGGCTGCCCATGGCTCCCCAGTCCCCAGTGCAGAGTCAAAGGCGCATTTCCTAGAAGGACTGGGGGGGCCACCAAGTCCCTGCCTGGCTCCATCCTATCCTCAGTGCAGAGAAGTCTCCCAAGCCTTGGCCGCATCCCGGTCTTATGAGGCTGTGCCCTTAGGTGGATGTGCTGGACTGTGCCCCCGGGGAGGCCCCCAGATGGATTCATGCTCACTCTACCTCCTGTCCCACTCCTGGGCCCCAACAACATGCACCTTCCCTGCCCTGGGCAGCAGCCCAGCTCCGCAGCCTTCCCTGACAGAGCCGTGGGCATCCACTGCGAGGGAGTGTGAAGCCCCACAGACTCACAAAAGAGGATGCCTCCCCCCACCAAATTCGCACACAATGGCCCACCAAAGGCATCGAGCTCCTCTGCTCTAAGTGGTGATCGGGAGCGGGCAGCTCTGACACACACTCATAGTCAGGAAGTTTCTACAGTTTCTTTTAAGATAAAGGATCCAGCAATGCTTAGAGATTCAATAGGAAGCTGCTGGGTGCCCTTCCCCCTGCAGGCAGCTCCAAGCGGCTGCCTTGAGCCCTGTGTTTTCAGACAAGTGCTCCAGGCAAGGGGGAGGTCTCCTGAGCCCAAGAACCTCACAGAGGAGGTGGGAGGTCAGGACAGGTGGAAACTTCTTTAAAGAAAGTGCAACGTGTGCAGACATTGGGGCAGGAGACTCCACTGAGACCAGGGAATGCTGGCCTAGGTGACACAGAGGGTCCTTGGACATGGGCTCACACTCAGGCCAGATGCCCATGGGCCTTGCCCCTGTGTAGCCAGATGTGGAGGGGGAAGCTGCTCTGGTTTTTCCCCTCTCTCTTCTACCCCTCTCCAAATATGGCTCATTGACTGAGGCCCCTAAGCCTTTTCTATGCTGTTCCCTCCACCTGGAGTGTCTTTTCCCTGCTTTGCCAGCAAAATTCTCCTCATTCATTGAGAGCCTGCTGTCTCAGTTCTCCCATATCTCTGGCTGCACCTTCTCTATCTCCTTTGCCGTCCCCACCCTGCCTTCTCTCCCTCCAAGGGCTGGACGCTTGTGACTCGGACTCAGGCTTCTCATCGGCTCCCTCTCCATTTGCTCCCGACGTGACCTCATCAGCCTCATGGCTTGCAGCCTCTTTGGTGCACAGCAGCTCCCACACTTCTATCCCCAGTCAGGTCCTCTCCATCTCCCAGACTCCTGTACCCAACTGCCCGCTCAAGCTTCCCACTCGGGTGTCTCAAAGGCATCTCCAAGTTCATGTGTCTAAGACACGCTCCTCAGCTTCCTTCAGCCCTGCCCCACCATCATCCGTGGCTGAGTAAATGACCACCTTTGTTCTACCAGTGGCTCCTGTCCCAAACCCAAGAGCCTTCCTTGACTATCCCCATCTTCTCTCCTCGACACCTCTCATCCACACGCACGCCTTTCTACGAGGTCTTTGGAGTCATTCGGACTCCCACAGTTCCCAGCCCCTTCCCCTGCTGGCTCTAGACCCAGCTGCCACCACCTCTACCTGGGTCCCGGCCACCTCCCTGCTCCACTCTTGCCTTCCTCCACGAGTGGGTCCCCCAGGGGATTTCCCAACCCCTCACTTCGCTGCAGCCACATGGCGTCCTGGCTCCTTCCTTGAATGTGCAAGCACCTTTCTTCCTCCCTCCTTGCATTTACGTCTCTGTTCAAAAGCTGCCTTGTCAGAGGCCTTTTGTGATCCTCCTTGATCCGAGGACATCCACTTCACCCCTTTACTCTGTTCCTTTACTCAACAAACTTCCCTTCTTAGAACTTGGCATCACTGGACATAATATATATCACATTTCAAGTCTTTTCTGTCCATGCCTCTTCATGAGAATGTAAACACCATGAGGAAAGGAGGTCTTGATCATTTTGTCTCCTGCTGGGTCTCCAAAACAGCCCCTGGTCCCTGAACACTTGGGGTATGAGTAAATGAACGATGCCACTTCTTCCGGGAAGCCTTCCCTGACTGCCTGCCTGCAGAAACTGCACAAAGCCTCTTCTCCTCCCTTCCCTGTGTAGTCAGAGATACGATACAAGCCTTGAGCACTGAACTTACGGAGTTGGGCCTGCCTCCATTGCAAACTGCAACATCTCGGGGCAAGGCTAGATCCGATACCTACCCTCCAAACCCAGCCCTTAGCGTAGGCCTGGCTCGGTATAGGAGTCAGTGAGTGTTGGATGTGTGAGCTAATAATGAGTAAACGGATGGCTGGAAAGATAGGTGGGTGAACAGAGGAGTAGACAGATGGACGGACGGAGGAGTGATATGAGGATGGTTTGGTGGGAGGATGGATGGGTGGAAAGATGGCTACGTGAGAGGATGGATGATGGATGTAGGGATGGACAGAGGGATGGGTCTCACCACAGTCACACAATAAAGACTAGTGGTTGCTTAGGCTCGACAGGCGGACTTCTATGTGGTGAGTGGCCAAGACCAGAGCAGTGTAGTGAGAGTCGATGTGTAGAAACGGATACCAACAGACAGGATTGAATTGAGCCTCTATGGTGTGAGTGGAGCTTGCTGTGTGACCGCTCATTTCCCTGTGCCTAGGTCTTGCAGTATAAACATGCAGATAATTATTCCTGCCCAGAGCGATCAGGAAAATCGCTTTGAAGTTTCAAATACTGCCACAAAGGAGATCATGGCCACATTTCCAACAACTCACATGTCTGGCCAGTTCTGCCTCGGAAAGCTCTCTCTTCTCAAGCCCCATCTAGCCCTGCTGACGTGTACCCTTAATGTTCCATCCACAGGGGCTGGACCCCTGGCCACACCCACAGAGTTCAAACAGAACCGGGCTATTGAGCCAGATTAACTCCACATAACCATCAGGTCCAACGGAGTCACAGAATCCTCAAGAACTGAACTAAACCGTGACCCATTTCCGAGATGGACAAACTGAAGCCCAGCAGCATTTTGTACCAGACACACACAAGGAGTTATGGAAGCCTGACAGCCTGGGTCAGGGGCTGGATGTGGGGACCAATGACCCTCAGCTCAGCCAGCCCCACGGTGACCTGGCTGCCTGACCAGGCCCCTGGCCAGGCAGGTGAAGGTGGCCGGGTAGCACACACGCAGCAGGGGTCTGCTGTTACCTTTCTAGGTCTGGTAGCTGAGGGATGGACGGTGGCTCTCTTCCTCACACCCCTCACAGCATCGGTCTGACACCCAGCAGCTCCTCCTCCTCCTCGTCCTGGGTACACAGGGACAGAGACAGGACACATGTGAATAGCCAGGGACAAAGACCGCAGTCCACTCCCCCCACCTCCGTCCCCCCACGGCCAGGCTAATCCCCACGGCCTCTGGAGCCACTGATGCACACCCTGGGATGCCTGATTTATCCGGGGCCCCGTCTTCCCAACCCTGCGGCACGGCCACGAGCCAGCCAACCCCTCCTGGTGGGAATCTTTAAGACTAAAACACATATTTAAGTTTTGTTTCTTCTGGTGCTCGGGAGCTTTGTGTCGTTGTCTTTTTTCTTCCTGGTGAGAAAAGCAGAAGGCCATGGCCTTCCTGTGCGGCCCCCAGGCAGGGTGACAGGGAGAAGCTGTTGGGGTATTTTTAGCCGGCTACAGGCCCCCACAGCGTCTCCTCTCTGCCGTGCCTGGCTCCGCGGAATTATCTCACAGGGCCGGCCGGCAGCCACTTCTGAAGCCGCTCTCTGACCCCTGCCTGAATTCCTTCCTCGGTACGAACTGCTCACCAGATCTCCGGCCAGCGCTGGGGGCCATTTTATGTGTGTCCACCTCTTCAGAAAACGAGCTCACTTCCTGCCCTTCGTGATTCTTGGTCCCAGCTGAGTCCCGTCTGGACAGTGGCTTAACTAACATACATATTTTTGACTTAATATTTACCTTTACTTCAAGTCACTTTTTTTTTTAGCTTCAATAAATCTGGCCTTGTCCAAATCGATCATATCCATGAAACAGCCCATCTGGTATGCTCATTGCATATTGCCAATATCCCTTAATAAGTACACAACCGATGAAAGAAAAGTGTATGTCTTTCATTTACTACCGAATTCCAGAATCTTGTCACAGGCTACCGGAGTTACATGGGCCAAGCTTTGGCAAACTCACTGTTGCTTATCAGCCCTCTCCTTGCACAGAAAGAGTCACGGGGAGGAGTAGATGGCTCACAGGCCCCCAGAATCCACTAGCAAATAAGGTCAGGGGAAGTATAAGGAGGTCAGAGACATGATGTGCTAGGAACTTAATACTGTCCTTTATTCACAGCACTGGGCGAGACCATTTCTCTCCCCACAGGTGAACCTGGCTGTGAGAAGCTAGTCAGGTGGGCACTAGGCCTTGTGAGGAATGGGGCCCCAGGATGGGGTGTCCCAGTGGAGGGCTGCAGGCCACACTCGAGGACCAGGGTCCAAGATGGCATCTTTTCTCAGTATTGAGATCTCTAGTTCCCATCTGCCCCTTGCACCAGGATCCCTCAGGCCAGAGTTGGTCATCAGGGGCTAAAAGCATAATCTCTTCTCTGGTTAGATTTGAAAGCACAGAATGCCTCCCCCTCTGAGCTTCTGTGGCTCTGGGTGCCCATTCTGGTGCTCTAGAATGGAATGAGTGTGCCCAGGTATGCCATGAGGGGTAGAGCCTGAGGACACCGGAGGTCTAGCCTTGTGGTTCTTGGGCCTCACTGAGCCCTTCCATCCTTCCCCACTCTGCCTACAGGTTGGAGACCCTGACTGGGCCCCCAGCCCAGTGCCCCGGTGCCTGCCCCTCCCGCTGAGAACAGGATGTGGGTGTCAGGAGGTGAAGGAGAGTGTGGGGTCGGGGTGGGGAGTGGCCTCGGGACTGACTTCCTGAAGGCTGATCGGTTTACCACAGTCAGTTGGGCCCAGGACCGCACAGCTGTGAGTTATAAATGTCCCTGTCAGAGCCCAGGCCCAGAGGCCCCTCCGCTGGTGATGCGGCGAGGGTCCATAGCCCCCATTCCTCCAGGGGGCTTTCCAGGTGAGGGCCCATCCTCCAGGAGGCCCTCCACAAGTGTGTAGCCCTCGTGATCTCTGAGCTCGCTCACCTCCTGTCTTTATGATGTCTGATGCAACAGGGTCTAATCCCACCTCCCCCTGCCCACTCTATGCCCTTCCAGGTGTGAATCTTGTGGTTCCAGCTACCTTGCGAGCTTTCAGAGGGCAGGGACTAGGCTGGGCTTCTACCCGGCTGAAACCCAGGACTTGGCACACAGCCAGCCACCCTGGTGACAGCCTCAGGGGCAACTGTTCCAACTCAGCAACCTGCTTCCCACGACCCCAACCGCCCCTTGTGCCTGCCCACTGGGGCCCACATAGCACAGAAGAAGGGGCAGGGGAGGAGGGGGGACAGGGCTCTGGCCGGCAGCGCAGGGACG
Organism: Lontra canadensis; assembly: GCF_010015895.1. NCBI lineage: Eukaryota > Metazoa > Chordata > Mammalia > Carnivora > Mustelidae > Lontra > Lontra canadensis. Next base: position 37,428,180 of record NW_022630997.1, read on the forward strand.
TTTGCCCACAGGCATGGGGCTCTGGGCTATGCCCCTCCAGCGGCTCCTTCAGGGTCCCATTCTCTCTGCTTGCTCTCCTTAGGGTTCCCTCAGCCTTGGGTGTGCAGTGTGGCTCGCAGTCTGGGGTGCTCAGGGCCGAGACTACAAGGTGAGAAGCTAGGTCCCTCTATCCCCGAGGCCCCGGGCCAGGCCACACAGGGCCAGGCCTCAGAAGTGCAGTAAAGGCAACAGGAATAAGCAGGGGGTGGTCCAGGCTCATGGGGCCCAAAGAATTTACTATTTCAGGGTCCTCTTTAGAAATATATATAGAACTACAGATACTTATTTAAAATGAGAAAGGAAAACACCATCACATTCCTAGAACCTCAGGAGTCTGGGCCACTCTAAACCATTTACCAGAGATGCTCACACAGGAATGTTCCCGACATCAACCTGAGGCCCGCCCCACCTAGAACACTCCAGCGCCGCCCGCAGAACTCCCACTTTCCCAAGGGCGGTGCAGGGGTGGGGCCCAGAGGCCGGAGCTTCATGAGTTCCTGGCCAGTCGGCCTCTGATCAATAACAGTGGTGCAACTGCCAATGAACATAATATCTAACATTAACGGGCCTTGACCTGGTACCACTCTAAGTACTTGATGTGAATGAACTCATTTAACCTCCCCACAACCTACAAGGTAGGTACCCTGCCTATTTTAACAGGCGAGGACATAGTCACAGCAAGGTTCAGAAACCAGCCCGCTGTCACACAGGCAGGATATGAACCCTGACAGCCCAGCGCTGGTGCAGCTATGAGCCCGCAACCAGTGCTCCCGGGTCCTGCTCTGGAGGGCCCAGGAGCCTTTTCTCTGATGCAGAGCCTTGGACAGCAGCGGCGACCAAGGGTAGACACTGCGTGAAGCCCCCTCTGCTTAAACCACTCATTCCGCACAAATCCTCACGTGCCAGCACCAACCTTGTGACGGTAAACAGGGACCCCCCACTTTCTCACTTTGTTCAGAGCATGCTGGGGTCCTCTCAATGGGCAGAAGTGGGCACCCCACGGTCTTCCTGGAGCTGGGGAGGTATCCTAGAGATGGGCTGGGCCCACCCAAAGAGACCGTGAGTCAGGGGTGAGGAGGGGGCTTTGCTGAAGGTCATGTAGCATGCTGTCCAACTCCTTCATCTTATAGACACGAGAAACATGGCTTCCCCAGGGCCACCCAGGGAGCGGTGACCCTGCGTGAGGCCCAAGGCCAGTCTCTGTAGGGGTGGGACAGGTCGCCAGCAGCCCCAGGGGCAGTCAAGGCCTGGTGCTGGTGGGACGGGCTGGCCAGGCCACAGCAGAGCGAGGACACAACCCTGCCTTTTGGCCTCCTTGGAGCAGGCCCTTTGTTTTCTTTCTCTGTTTTCCATCTGCCCGCGCCCCCAGCCTTCCAGGCTTCCCCTGATTGTGTTCAGGGCGATAAAAGGGCAGATGAGCGCGAGATCTCTGGCAGCCATCACCTCACATAGACACTGTGGCGGCGGCGGCGGCGGGTGGCTGAGGGGGGCCCCGGGTGGGGACTGGGCTCACCACTAGCTGTGCAGAGAGCTTCTCTGAGGGACGCTTGGCCCATGGCCCTCAGAGCCCTTTTGGCAACCCTGGGAGCAAACCGCCACCACCTCCCATTTTACGGAGGGTGAGACTGAGGCTCCAGAGAACAGTGGCCAGGACAGGTCTCTGGTCTCCGAGATTTCCAACAGGCCATGCCAACCATGGTCCTGACCTCTCTGGCCACCCACAAGACAGCCAGCCTCATCAGTTGTTCTGCCTTTATATCCAGAAAGGGCCATTTTCAGACTGTCCAGGAAAAAGAGAGTGGAAGGTCAGCCAGGGTCTTGTCCGCCAAGGCCCGGGGAGCTGGCTGGTCAGAAAGTCCCCTCGAAATCACTTAGCCACAGCTGGTCACTCTGTGCGAGACAGAGCAGAGTCTGACTTCCCGGCTCCCTGAAACAGAGTCCTTTTAGATTGCTTCTGGGGGCAAATGCTTCCTCTGTGGTGGGCTAATTCCTACTGATAGCAGTGAGAACAGCGTGATCCAGGGACACTGCTGGCCTGGATGTGGGATGGGGCAGTGGCGGCCTGCAGGCCAGGGCCTGGCCAACCCTGATCTCAGGTCCCTGCCACCGACCCTGGCCTCACCCGCCTGGCCTCCTGTGACCTGGTGCTCTCAGACTCTCCCTGAGCGTGTCCCCAACTTCAGTTACCAGATACTTTAAGTCTCATCCGTGTTCCATCTAAATAATTTATGTATTGTTATTGAAATCACTTTATTTTTACATACCCTCATTCAAAGCAATACTCTGTAAAATCATGGGTTTACTATATTAATCATATTTTTTATTTCCATAAGGATAAATATGTAACATTAAGATCTGAAATTCAGACACTCACACAGGCCCTGGTAGCCCACAGAGCTCAAGGCCCGATGCTGTGTGCAGGCAGGTCCTGGGGAAGCTGGCCAAGACTTGGGGGGGCAAGCCTCTGGAGGTATGCTCAGGGGGCTGTGAGAGCAGAGCCCTGTGCTGGATGGGGAAATGGGAGGAGGTGTAAGTTCCAGAAGGGTACACAGAAGGTTTGGTTTGGCAATCGGCTCAGACCAGACTACATCTTCTCTCTGTTGGGCCTGGAGTTTGGTCCCGATATTTCCTAGCTGCAGATAAAGCCATTTCCTCACTGATTCCTCCTGACCCAAGCACAGTACAGCCAGAGGAGCTCTGGAGGGGGAGCCCAAAAATGTGGGGCAGGGTTCTGTCTCTTTACTAGGGGATGCTAGACCTCTCTGGGCCTCAGTGTCTGCATCTGTACAGAAACTGTGAATGAGCCAAAGGTTCTTCTCAGCCTCTCTGAACCATGGTGACCTCCGGGCCCCAGGCAGATCTTCTCACCACCAACGGAGACCTCCCTTGACCCATCCCTCCCACACCTGATCAGGGGCCTCAAGCGACTTCTGGGGTGCCAAGGGGAGACAGGGCCATCCTGTGTGACAGCTACAAAATTAGATAATCAGCTAATCACCAGCAAATTAGCATCCCATCTTTACATAGAACAAATATAGTATTTACGTAAAAGTTGTTAGGAGTTTCTCTCTTTTTAATTAGCAGAAATAAATGCAAAATAAATGGTAATTAGGCAGCTGATGGATTTGGTAGCACAATTATGCCTGCAGCCGTGCCCTAGTCCTTAAGCGTGCGCACTGAGGAATCAGAGGGGCCTATTTATATAGTTTATTTATAAAACAAAGTTAGCAGAAACAGAGGGACGAGGCCTGGGCATTGCTGAGGGAGGGGATCTGGGCTACAGGGGCTGGGCGCTGGGAGGAGAGGAGCTTCAGTGCCCAAGGAATGCAGGGGTGCTTCGTGCTCAGTGTTGGGCTCTGGAAGTGTACCACCAAGGCCCCCACGTGTCTATTTCAGGCCCTGCATGTGTCACTGGGAATGGCATCCCTGACAGGAAGTAGGCTAGAGCTGCGTGGAGGGTCTGAGAACAGCTGTTCTGTGCACTCCTCTCTCTTTCCCTCCCCTGGTCCCTACCTCTCTCTTCTTTGCTGGCCCTATTCCTTCACTGAGTATTCTTTGTCCTGCACCCAGAGACATACTCTTCTAGAATATTGCCCATTTCCTCCAGAAACTCAGAGAACCGGGTGCAGAATAAAGTACCCAAACAGTGGGATTACATTTCAGACCAGTGGAGAACCCAGAGGGAGTACAGAGGCAGGAGTCCTGAGAGGAGGCAGCCCAGAGGAAGAGATAAGAGCTGGGTTTTGAAGGATGCATAGGAGTTTTCTGAGACGGTGGGAAGTAACAAAAGGAGCCACATGTGCAAAGACAGGGAGGTGGGAAATAGCATCCCATGACTGTAGGAAAGAATGTATCAGGGGTGTGGAGGCTAAGGAAATAAGCAGGGCCTCATTACAGTGGGTCCTAGATGCCAGGCTAAGAACAGGTTTGGACTTGATCCTTGAAGCTATGGCAAGGTCTGAATGGAGAGAGTGGGGCAGCCCCTTCCCACTCCCAGCTCATTTCTTGGCTTCCCCTCCCCCAACCCCAGAGCTAGGGAGAGGGGAAGGCCACAGACCATTAGAGGCAGCTGGTTCAGCTCAGCTGAGTGAGCACAGAGCAGGAGGCTAACCTGATTATAAGGGACAGGAGGTTTGTCTGCAGGGGGGAGGGTGGGTGACTGCTCTGAGAGTGACGGGAAGAGGGGCATGCTGGGCCACTCTTGGATCTCTGGAGCGAGAGGCCTGCCTGTCCTAGAACAGAGCACTGTGCCCTGCCCCCAACCCTGAATGCTGGGGTGGCCTCACCAAGCCCGGGGGAGGGGTGACAGTACAGCCGGAGGCCCCACCCCCTCCCAGACTCCAGTCCAAGCTGTGTGGCCTTGTGCTGTGACCTTGAGGAGCCACTCCTAACTCCAGGCCACATAGTCTTGTCTCCAAAACAAAGACCTGTAAGAGAATGGGGGATAAGCAGTGACCAGTTTGGCCCACAGTGCCAATCCCATATAGTCTGATGTGCCTGGGGTCACTAAAGCCTATGTGCTCTCAGGGACTTAGGGGAGGCAGGGGACTGCATCTGCCACAGTCCCTGCTACTCCCTCCCGCCCTGCCCCAGCCCAATGCACGGGCTTGCGTGGCATGCCACTGAGAGTTGAACTGAGACCCTGCATGATGACCACCTAAGGCCCTTCCAGCTGACAACCTGCGTTCCACAGTCCGAAAGCCCAGGAGCGGGTGAAGGGACAGCAGAAAGCCTAAGAGTCAGAGGAACTTCCTGTCATTAACCCTGTAGGAGAGAGTTGGGGCACTGGGGGCCTGGGAGCCTCTGGCTGCAGCTGGCTGCAGCCCTTCCCTCCTCACCACCAGTGACCACCCTCGACTTAGGCTGACCGTGTCTAAACTGGGAGCAATGAGCCACCCACGCACCCAAACCTGGGGCCATTCAAAAGCTCAGACAAGCCCCGGGCAGCAATCTGCAAGGCAAAGCCCTGGGTAGGGACTTCCAGCAGTGGGGTTTCTGAAGGATTGCACAAAGGGGGGACCCTCATGCTCCCTAGCCTGGCCAGCTCCCCAACCTCCAGACCATCCCTTTACAAAGCAGTCCCATCCCAGTCTGGAAATGGTGCCTGAGCTGCAATCCGTCATCACTGGGGACAGAGCTCTGAACTTGTAAGGGAAGACAAAGATCACACCCGCACCACTTCTCTGCTCTGTAGGCTGCGCTCCTGCCTTTGGACAAAATCAATAAGAATCTGCACTGTGATTGTTTTACCAGCACAAAAGGCCAGCTCCTTGCGATGACATTCCACCCCTGGCGGCGCCGGGGGTGTCCTTTTGTCGCTGGACCCCGAGATGCGGGGTGGGGTGGGCCCGTGCAAGCGGGGGAGCAGAGAGGGGCGCACAGAGCTGCTCTAAGTGCCTCTCCAAAGACAAGCCCGGTGCTATTCATCAACTGATTTTCAGGGCTGTGAGAAATCAATGGCATTTGTGCTGCAAACTCATCATTAGGACAGGAAAACTCTGCAGTGGAATTGATTTGTTTAAATATAATAACACAATTTAACAGAAAACCGTGGGGGTGGGGAAAAGACCCAGGCAAACAAGACAGTTTAGAGGACGGGGAGAGGCACCAGCCTGGAAACACCTTGCAAGGCGGCAGTCAAACCCCAGCACTGGCCCAGTCTCCTCCCCAAACACAGGGGTGAGGCCAGGCGGTGTCCCTTGTCACCGGATGATAGGCAGCTCACACCCACTCTTGGAAATGCCCCTCAGCAGCCTGAGGAGGAGCCCGGGGGCCGGCTGCTCATTGTTGTGTTGTTCTTAGAGGTGACTTTGGCTTGGTGAACATCTGTTCAACCCAACAGACTCTAAGTAGGTACCTGTGAGGGGCCATGGGAGAAACCAATAGTAAATCCTGGTCCCCGCTCTGAAGGCATCCTGTGAAGACAGGGTGGGTAAGGCAGGTGTGCAGGAGACAACCTGGAACCAGGGAGGTCTGGGCTTCCTGGGGTCTTAGGAGATGTGGGGGAGCAGTGCTGGGACAGGATGAAGGGCAAAGAGGGGACAGTAAGGGGGCAGAAATGGAATGTCCATTCAAATAACCAGGAGGAGCCCCTAATCTCATGAATAGGGGAACTGCCCACTCTGATGGTAATGATGAGAGATGACTTTATTGATCCTTAAGATTTCCCAGAGCCCCACAAATACTCAACACCCGTCAGCACACTGACTCTCAGCCTCCTATGAAGGATACTACCCATATCCCACAAATGGTACCACTCAGGCTCAGAGAGGTTAAGTGACTGCCCAAGGTCACACAGCCAGTTTAAGTGAGGGAGGTAGGGTCGGATCCCAGTACCTGTGCACTATTCAGTGTACCTCCCGCCCTCACTGGGGCTTGACCTCTACATGAACTAGGGAGATACGGCTCCTGCTCTCTGCAGCTAGGGTATGAGGTACACTGCATGGCTCAAGGGAAAGTCTGAGGAATGGCGTGGGGTCAGAGGCTCTTGCTACAGGCTTTGGCCCTGCAGCCTGGGTGAGACTGGAGCGCCAGGAGCAGAGCCGGCCTGGCACTCAGGGCACTCTCCGATCTCACAGAAGAGCTCTTCCAACCTCCCCCAGAGGGCAGGGATCCTAGGGAGGAAAGCGGCGGGCCAGGTCCTAGAAAGACATGTCTGCAGTGGCGGGGAGAGACACCCAAGCTGGGAGAGAAGGCTGGAGAGGTTCAACCCTTGTCTGAGGGTGGGGAGGGCATAGGCAGGCTGAAGTCCTCAGCGGAGGCCTGGCAGCTTGAGGCAGCCTCGCTGAGCTCAAGAAGGGCTTTAATGTCAGTTTCAGAATTTGGACTTCATTCCTGCTGACAGTGGGAAGCCGGGGAGGGCAGCAGACGGCCGGACAGAGGTGAGTCATGGCGAGGCAAGAAGAGGATAAGACCCTCAAAGCCAGCAGGAGGTGGGGGTGGTGAGAGGGACACAGGTCCGGTGATGGGTCAGGGGGTTGAACTGACTGTTGAAGGTGCGAGTGAGGGAGGAGAAGGTGTCCAGGATGACCCGGGCATCTCCCCCAGCCCTCTGGGGCTGGGACATTCAGCTGTGCTGAACCAGTGGCTGAACCGAGTCAACAGGAATTGACCAGAACCCCAAGGAGCACTGGGCCCCTCCCACTAGGAAGCCCTGACTTAGGGGGACACTGCTGGCCGGCAGGCTGTCACCACCTCGGCTCTGTCCCCCTGCTGACCTTTCTCCTTTGTCGGCAGTGTTCTCTACCAATTCACCGGAAGGGCCAGTGCAATCTCGCCAGGCTGCCTGGGCCAGGGCTGGGGGTGGGGGCTCCCTCTGCCTTCCCTCTTTTAAGGAAGAAGTCTCCAGAGCATCTCTAGAAAGTCAGGAGGAGAGATGCCAGAGTAGTGGGGGACCGCCGCACCCCTCCTGCTGGCAGAAGGGAGGGAGGGAGAAGAGGAAGCTGGTAGGGGGTTGGGGGAACTGCAGCCAGGCTGTGGGGGATGGGCAAGGAGGATCAGTCTAGAAGAGGGATCTAGGAGGTGGGGAGAGAGACCCAGCGGGAGCTTCTGAATAACCCAGAGTGTACCAGCCACCTCTAAAGCCAAGGAGGGGGTCCAGAGGGTCTGGGGGGCTTAGGATTTAGATGGGGCTAGCATGGTCAGCTGTCCTGGGGTGCCTGGAATGGAGTGGTACATGGGATATGGAACTCCCAGTACTAAAAACTGGGGTGGTCCCAGGCAAACCCTAACCGTTGGTCACCCTAGCGGGGCTGAATGTAAATTCCAGTTTTTAGTTCTACCACTTTCAGACTGTATGTGACCTCTCTGTGCCTCAGTTTCCTCACCTGGAACATAGAGCTTGTCAGAGCACCTTGTGTACAGCCGTCATGAAGACAGGATGAAATCAGGTATGCACGTGCCTGTTACTGTCACTGACCGCTTCCAGTACCTTCCTACCGTGAGGACCGACTAGTACCCACTGAATGCTAGCCCGAGGCCAGACCCCCATCTAAGCCCCGTACATGTGCGCTATTTAACCTCACCATGATTATGGGGCAGGGGCCATTTTCACAGGAGAAACCAAGGCATGGAGGAGCTCGGCCCCCGGCCCAGGTTCTCATAGTTGGCAAGTACAGAGCCCAGAAAACCACTTCTATTTCCACTGGGCTGGCCCCAAAGTGGGGGACCTGTAGGCCAGAATTAACACAATTCTGCTTACACTGGACAAACACACAGCCTGGGCAGGTGTGGCAGGAACAGGCAAGGGACCCCTGTTCTCAGGGAGACCAAGTCCCTGGTCCTCAGTCCTTCCCCTTCTGGTCCAAACACATTCACCAAATTTATTAGGTTCCTAGGGTCTATGGATACCTTAGTGAGAGAGAGGGAAGCCCCCAGAGTACCCCAGAGGCCTCCTGGTGGCCCGGGGGGCCCAGCTCTCTGGATCTGGCACTTTCTGCAAATGATCTCATTTCATTCTTATAAAAACACAGGATCACGTAGGATGCCCATTTCAGAGATGAGAATAAAGAGGCTCGGAAACTTGCTAAGGTTGCCCAGCTGGATTTAAACACGTCTGTCTCCAATGTCTGGTCTCCTCTTGGAGGCTGATGGGAAAGGACGAACAAGCAGCATGGGGGCAGGAGGACACGGCTTGTAGGTCCGTGGTAGGACTTCAGATGAGTACCCAATAATTCTGAGGATGAGGGGCACAGCTTCCCCTCCCCCTAGAATTTAGGGATCCCAGGGGAAACTCCGGCAGCTCAGGGAAGGGGTCCAAGCATGTAGGGGTAGGGGGCCAGGGGAATGCAGGGGAAAGGGGGGGTGAGTGCCGGGGTTCAGGGAGTAGCCCATCACCCCAATACCTGGGGGTCAGGTAACCTGGCAGAGACCCCTCTTCAGTCTTAGAAGCTGAGTGCACAATGCCCTTCCTGCTGTGACCCCGAGGAAGTCCTAGGCACAAGCACCTGCGTGCTCACAAAGCAATTAGCTCGCAGCGCCCAGGAGAAAGGTCGCCGAGGTGGGCAGGCAGGCGCTAGCTGGGCAGGGGCCCTGGGAAGCTGGGCCCGGTTATTTTTAGCATCTTGATTCAAGAGGAAGGAGGCCCTCCTCCCCACCAGGTAAATGTCAGTACACTGGCAGACCCAGCCAGTTAAAGTAGCTGGAGCCAAGGAAGAGAGACATGACTGGCGTCTTTGTCCTTGGCTCCCTGGCTGCTGGGCTCCCAGGGGGTCTCCCTTCCTCCTCCACCTCCTCTCCCTAGGCCCTGGTGCATCTGCCTTTTGGCCATGAACAGAAAACATGGGCTTGGTCCCCAGAGGAGCTTGACCGGGGCCTGGTACCCTAGACTTGAGCTCTTGCTCAGCAGCGTGTGTGTAACCCTGACCCAAATTCCTGCCTTCTCTTCCCAACGTGCAGTTTCTACAAAATGGGCCCCACAAAGACCACCATTTTATTGTTTATGAGGATTACAGGAGCTGGGGTCATGAAGAGGCTTTGCAGGAGGGTGACTTGCCCTCTCTGCCGGTGGTGGTAGCTGTATTCTTGCAGAAGAGAGTTCTGGGCTGTCCTAGCAGGAACGCAGGCCAGCCCCGGGCTGACGGGGCCTGAGCTGGCCACGGTGCACACTGCTGGGGAGATCTGCACAATCTCGGGTACTAGGTGTCCAAGAGCCTGTGGTTGCCACCCCGCTGATAGGAGAGGGTGAGAGAGGACTCTGTGGGTCAGTGGAGGCAGACCGAACACAACTGGGGCTCAGCCTGGGCTATGGGGAGGGCCCACACTCGGAGGGGCGCCAGCACACCCAGCCCTCCACACATCCCAGGCCTGGCGCCGGCGTGTGAGACTCAAACGGCTCTGACCTGGCCTCCTTCCTTGGGGAGGGCCACCTGTCCCCCCTTCCCTGAGAACAGGAAGGACAAGGGAAGCCCACTCCACAGACTCTTGGCTCTGGAGTTGGCTCTGAGAGCCAGACCCTTAGCCCATTGTGGGAGTGGGGGGTGGTCCTTCCCCAGGAGGCCCAAGGCCCCATCCGGCCAGGCTGGGGGAGACTCCTGGCAAAACCGTGGAGTCTGAGGTCAGCTCTCCCCTAGCCAAAGAGAAGCCCTGGGTCCCGCAGCAGTGCCCTTACCTTTGGCCGCCAACTCCCAGGCAGCCTAGGATCCTGGCATCTGCCCACACCCTCCCCAAAGGCAGACCCTTCTACTGAGGCACTGCCCTACTGTGTCTGAAACTCTAGGGAGATCTGAGGGAAAGTGAGGCACAGAAGTGGGGCAGGAATCTGCTCGGGGATTTTGCAAGTTAGAAGCAAAGGGCAAACTCCCTTCTCCTTCTGCCATCTGGCCTCTAGGGGGCATGTCCACCTCATTTCTTTCATTGCCCAGTCTGGGCCCTCCACCCAGCCCCACAGTCTGCCCCCCACCCCCACCCCACGTGCCTGCCTCAGGGCCTTGACCCAGCTGGTTCCCTTTGCTTGGAATGCTTTCAGTTCACAGTCATGTTCTTTCTTTAGGGTCCAGCTGCAGCTCCACTTCCTCCAGGAAGCCCTCCTTGACCCTAGAGTCCCTTGGAACCCAGACGTTTTTTCTGGATACCACACCAGATCCTCAGCCTCATAAACTGCAGGCTGCGCTGGGTACCCTGTTGTGGCTCAGCCCAGGGGGCCAACAAAGGACTTTGGGCGGTCCCTGGTTTCAAGAGCCTTCTGTCCTTACTCACCCCCTGTAACTTGTCAGCTTTCAAATAGGGCCCTGACTCCAGAGTATTCTCTCCGCCCTGGCCTGTGGGCCAGTAATCTCTAGCCCTCACTCCTTTCTCTTGGTAAACAGATGGGAGGAGGAGCCCTAATGGTCCAGGCCTTGGCAGGAGGTGGTGATTACAGGAGCTGGAAGACAAAAGAGGCTTCACAGAGCCAGGTCTGAGGGCGCCCAAGGCTGTTCTCAGTCCTGGTTCTGGGTGGATCTCCACAGACCCCCCAGAACTTCCCAGGCCCTAATCTCTGTGCCCCCAGGCCCTTAGTGGTTGGTCCTGCCTTTCTTCACTGTGCCCCTGGGCCAGGTCACCACCCCCACTGCAGGTCTGGGGCCCTGACAGGCTCTACCCTTGCCCTGCTTCGAAAGCTACTGAGGGCGGCAGCGGCTTCCGCTGAAAGCATGGTGTGCCACCCCGGGCCACACTTCAGTTTCCCCATCTGTACCATGAGGCATTGGGCCAAATGATTTCTAAAGACTATTTAGATGCTTCAAACGAAGATGCCACCCTTGTGGCCGCACCCAGTGTCTGCTCCCGCCCCGCAAGGTCACGGAGGCTTGGGACCTGGGAAACAGGGCAGAGGCGTGGTTGTTCTCATCCTAAGTGTGTGGCTTAGGGACCAGAGGGAGACCGACTCAGGCGCTCAGACAGAGCCAGGTGAGCAAACATCAGTGGGAGGAAGAAGCACCCGGAGTGAATAACACCCAAGGAATCCTTCTCGGTGTAATTTACCAATTCCCAGCCAGCCCTGTTGGTAGCCGAGGTCAGGGGCCCCTACGGCACATGTGCAGCTCTGCATACCTACAGGGGTGATCACATCCAGCTGGCGAGGCTCACACGGGACTCTGGGAGAGCCAGAGGGGGACACAGACCTTCCCTCCCACCCTCAGGAAAAAATCCCTCTCGCCTGGCCTGCTGGTCCCTTGCACCTGTCTCGGGGATGCTGGATGACCCTGGGCTGGTCTCTGGGCTTCTCTGTCCCTAGCACATCACTCAACAGGTTCGCCTATGTCTCCCTGCAACCCCACCCGTGGGCTAAGGTCAGGCCCACATCACGCAGGGGTATGGATGGGGGTAATGGAGGGTAGCTCCTGGGCTCTGCTCTGGGGCAGCTTCCTATTCCAGCATTTTGGAAGACTGGCTTTTCCTCCTGGTAAAGAGCTACAGCCCTTGGCCTAGAGGAGGCCGCAGAGGGGTCTGGGGTGCTGAAGAGGGCCTGGTAAAGCTGGGGTTCCGGCCTGTTGGAGTAAACAAGGCCCAGCCCTGCTCCTCCCTGCTGTCACCACTCTGGGAGGAGCTGGGAGCCTAGTGGGCCAAAGCCCACCCTCCCTTCCTGGCCTTCAGAGTTGCTACTGCTGCTGGACAGCCCTTTTGGCTCCCCACTCTCTACACGATCAAGGTCAAACTAGCCCAACCTTTGAGACCCTCAGGGGCTCCCTCAGCACCTACTTCCAGTTGTGGCTCAATGAATCTTCCTCTCCAACTCAACACCCCACAGGGTGTTCCAAGTTGTTCAGAGACCCTAGAAAGACCCTATTCTCCCACTCTGCATAGGGATCCAGCTTCCTCCTCAAGGCAGTCCCGCAGGCTGCCTCCTCTAGCATCGGAAGAGCTGTTCCTCCCAGCTGCTTCACCCTTCACTTGCTGAGGGCCCCCTGCTAGCAGGTCCTGCACTGGAGACCCTGGGACTTCGAAGCCCAGGGCTGTGCTCACTCAGCTTCTCAGATGCAGATTCAGTTTTGGATGCCAGTGCCTAGTATGGGACCAGAGCCTGGTAAACATTCAGCAGTCTCTGGCTGGCAGAGTGAACGGATCGCCCGGGAGTACCCAAGTACCCATCACAGTTTGCTGTAGTGGAGAAAACACATATTATGGTGTCAAATAAAACTGGCCTGAATCCCAGCTCTACCAATAGCTCTGTGATCCTGGGGATGCTTCCTAACCTCTCTGTGCTTTGAGTTTCCTTATCTGTATTAGAAGATAGTCTCGGCCTCACTGGGCTATCACAGCCCCGGAGACCACTGCAGGCTGTGACCCCCGACGGGTGCCAGCCTTCTGATTTTATGTACCCATACAGAACTGTTCAGAGAAGGGCAGCAGCTTGTTCAAGGTCACACAGCAGGTATGTGGCAGGGCTGAGGTTTGAACAAAGTCCTGCTCGGAGGACCTGCCAGGGCAGCAGCCCTGCCCTGCTGACCGAGAGTGGTCTACCTGGGGCAGGAATGATCAGGGGGCTGAAGACGATCTCCAGTTCCAGCTGGGTTCAGGGATGTGGGCTCAGGGCAGGCTTCCCAGGCTGGCAGTGGAGGGGTCTGGGCCACGGGCAACAAATTCCAGGCAAGGAGAACGGGGTGTGCATTCTCAGCTGGTGCCGAAGATGGACAGGCACGCCCCATGGGGCCCCGGGGAATGCCACGGCCAGGCCTGCTGTCAAGGTCTTTGCAGCCAGCCCCAAGGCCGCTTGCTCCATATAACCCGGGAAGTCTGCTGACTGACAGCTGATGGTGTGCATGCTGGCAACCCAAAGTCACAAACCAGGGGCCAGAGGGGCTGGCCAGGGAGTGTGGCTGTCACCCCATGTCTCTGCCCACAGAGCTGGGATCAACAACTGTGATTATCTCATGAAACTCGAATCCAGCCCAGCCCCAATGCTGCTGTCTCCCTATGTCTTTTCTTAAATGACACCAGCCATGTCACCCCCCGCAGTCCGCCACCTCCGTGTGCCCACAGCGCTCAGGTCCACTCTACCGCTGTCCTCCAGCTGCTTGCCCACCATCCACCCGCACGCGGTGGGGTGCGAACCACATTCTAGACACAGCAGCCGAGATTCTCATGGCTTAGTTGACCGAATTCCTCACAACACAGTGAGTTATGTCCTGCCAGTATCCCGATTCTAATGACGAGGAAATATAAGGCACAGAGAGGTCAAGCCACGAATCTGGCATCACGAAGAGGAGTGGCAGAGCTGGAAAACCCCGAAGCCTCGGCCCACAGTCTGTACCTTTGATCAGGTCAGGACCTTCTGCAGGTACCGGCCGAAGCCGTTCACAAAGCTGTTCCCAACTGCCGGCTACACGGTCCTGCGGTCACGCCCCCGACGAGAGACCCTCTCTCTGTGTCCAGCCTCTGTAGGCCGTTATGGCCCAGACCAGCTGGGGCCTTCTCACCTCTGCACCTGATGCTCCAGAACCACACACATCTGGCTGCAGGCCGCCTGGCTGCGGGAACGGGGCCAAGTCACCGCAGGGAGGAGCAGGGCCGGGGCTTGGTCTCTTCCAGCTGGCCAGCCCTCCAGCTCCACCGGGCCCTCTTTGGCACCCCACACACCTCTGGGGTCTCTACTGGGCTAGAGGCTAGAGCTCTTTCCCAGGGGGAAAAGCCAGTCTTCCAGAATGCTGACATGGGAAGCTGGCCCAGAGCAGAGCCCAGGGGCCTCCTTCTGCTGTCACTGCCCACACCCCTGGCTGCTGCGGGCCTGCCCTCACCCAGGTGCCAGGGTGCGGTCTGTACCTCTGAGCCTCTGTTTCCCGTCTGACACATAGGAGGGGACCTCTCAAGGGCTTGTTCAGTGATGGGTTGGGGTGTGAACAAGCTCTGCACGTGGTAGAGAAGTCTCAGGGCAAGGGGTCATGGTAGCTCCTGGAAGGGTCCCAGGGCGAAGGTCAGGAGAGAGAGGCGGGGGTCAGAGAAGGCTCCATGGCATCTGAGCTACAGCGAGTCTGCCAAGCAGAGGTGGGCAGGCAAAAGACAATCAGGCAGAAGACTCTGCAAATAAAACACAGAGCAGACGCTCCCAGCCACCTCTGCCCTTGGTGGGTTTGGCAAAGCACAGACAAACCAGGCCGCCAAAGGTCAGGGCATCCTTGACACCACTGCCTGATAGAGGGGATCTAAATCTCACTCCAGCTGAAGCCATTGTCCCAGGCTGCTGGGGACAAGATGGATGCTAGCACTGGGGAAGGAGGGGCACATCTCTCCCCTTGGCTGACAAGACTCCTAGAGGCAACAAGGGACTCGCCCAAGGTCTCTGGGCTGGTAAGTTCCTGGTGGAGACTGCACACAAACTCAGTGCCTGGCACTTAATCCTGCAATCACTCCGCTTCATACGGGCAGAGCGGGCTCCCTGGGCAACTGCACAGGGCCCCATGCTTAGAAGGACCCATGATGCTCTGTGGCCACCAAACTCATAATCATTTGTGAATAACGAGCCTCTTATTTTTTGTCTTGCCGTAGGCCCCACAAATGACATAGCCAGTCCCGATTCTAGTGGATTCAGATGGACATGGGCTGGGGAGCTGGGCAGGGCCAGCGAAGGGCAGGTGAAAACTTTCACCTGTCTGCGACTTTGCAAGAGCTGGGCTCTGTGCTCGGTCGCTTTGGGTCTCTAAAGCAAGCTGGCAGATTTATCCTCCTCTCCTGTCTCCCAGAGGTCCTGACCGAACCTCTTCCCCACACACAGACTAACCCTCCACACCAGACAGACCCTGCAACTCCCTGTGCCATGGAAGCTCTGACAGGCGAGAAGCCACTGAACCCCGAAAGACTCCTTCTCCCTGGAACAGAGCCCCTTTGTGTGCACACAGGAGCGCCCCCTCCGTGCGTGTGGGGGACCGTGTGCACTGGGAGGGCCTGTGCCCAGCGGCTGTGGAGCTTCACCATGGGAGTTTGTGAAGGCGTCTGTGGGTGTGTACGTGCATACAAGTCTGCATGCACACGTGTATGTTTGTGGTGTGCGTGAGCCATGTCTGTGTACATGCGTGTGTGAGGGAGCATTCCTCCGGGTATCAGCGCGTGCATCTGTGCATGCGTGCCCATTTGCACATGGGTGTGCACGCACATCTGTATACCCTCGGCACACATGGACAGCTTTGCGTGTCTGTGTGCACAAGCGTGTGTGCATAGCTATTCACGGATACAGGTTTGACTGTGGGTGGGGAGAATCTTCTGGAACTTATATGTATATCGGTATTTATAGCTGAGAACATCATGCCCATTTTTAACCACCATACCACCCAAATCATCTTCCTTCTCACGAAAATCTTGGCCCTCTCAGAGACAACACTGGACCACAACTTGGCCCACTGCCTCCAAGAACACTTCCTAGACTCCAGACTCCCCATACTCATGCAGAGCTCCATCATTACCCCCCACCTGGCATCATGGCAGTTTTCCCACCCTCATGCCTCACCCCCACCCCCAGCCAACTGCACCCCTGCCAACTTCCCTGCCTTGGTGTCTTACGTTTTCACTCCTGCAGCAGGGCCCTTCTGATAGCCTCTCCAATGCAGCCACATTCATTAGGCCCCTATCTCACTTTGAACCTTCCATGGCTCCCCACTGCCTTTGGGATCCAGTTCTCCATCCTGGCACTTGTAGCTTTTACAATCTTCCCATCCCCTTGCCAACCTCATCCCCCTTCCTGCCAGGCTCTCCTACCCATCCCCTGCTCCTGTCTTCCTTACAATGCTACTCACTTTGGGGTTACCTCTTCTGGAATGCCCACCCCCAAACTCTCAGCACTGTCCACTGCACTGGTACAGGGCTTGTATAACATTTGTTGTGATCTCCCTGAATAAGATGAGCCCCTTTCCCCTCTATCCTAGGGCCAGACACCAGGCCTAGCATACAGTAAGTGCCTAATACAAGCTAGGAAAACTGAACTAGGGAGGCAGAGGGAGAGAGAACCTTATCTAGACAGCATGTTCTTCCTCTAGAAGGGGCCCTAGGTACCACTTTGGGGACCGCAGAGGCCAGGCCTGATTCATGTCACACCACATCCACAAATGAGGCATGACCCCAGGTCACCGCAGCCTGTCACCTTGTGGGAGTCCCCTCCCTTTGCTGTAAGTTGGGTTAGGACTGGCCCTTCTGAAGACCCCATGACTGCCTCAGTTCCTGCCCCCAGGAAGAGGCTAGCAGAGGTGGGCACAGCCAGGGACAGAACGGTCTAGGAGGGATTAGGGATGGGTGTACTGGAGCCACACAGACCCAAAGGGATACCCATGGGGGCTTAGCCAGGTACGTGACCTTGGGCAAGTTCCTTCCCAACCACAAGCCTCAGTCTTCTTGCCTTTATAGTGGACCTGATTCCAGTACCTGCCTCACAGGTTGGTGTGCAGATGGAAAGAGTTAATAACAACACAGCACTTAGTGTGGTGCCTGGCACACAGAGACGGGGTCAGCGCGTCCGCCATTACTATTCTCAGTACAGATGAGAGGGCTGGGGAGAGACAGGCCCGTCTAAGGCCACATGGGCCCTGGCAACAACGCAAAACCCAATATCCCAGTCCCAGGCCAGGATGCAACCCCCTCCACTGTCTGGCTCCCTCTGAGAGGAGGCAGCCAAGAAGGAAGTGAAAACTGAGAAATAAGCCCTGTCCCCTCGTTCCTCAGCTCCCCAGCCCCACAGCACCAGACGCACA
Source organism: Lontra canadensis (assembly GCF_010015895.1). NCBI lineage: Eukaryota > Metazoa > Chordata > Mammalia > Carnivora > Mustelidae > Lontra > Lontra canadensis. Next base: position 37,445,369 of record NW_022630997.1, read on the forward strand.
GCGCCGGGGGCCAGTCCGTCCTGCTTACCTGCTGAAGCCTCTGCAGACGACCGGGACTCAAGGCTGCTAAGGGCGTTAGGAAAAGGAGGCCGAGGTGGGAAGAAGGCGACAGCCCCCGCGGTCCAACTTGGCCAAACACAGCACAGCAAGGCCTGCAAGACAGACCAGAGGGCACAGTGAGCTAGCTCCAAGCCAACCTTGCAGGTGGCCCCCATCTGCCCCACTGACCTCCTAGCTCTGCCTGCCCAGGCTCCTCTGGCCATGTCCTGGAAGGCTGAGCTGACCCCCTCAAAGTGGAGCCATTCCAGAAACTGGACGCAGTCTCCCAGCTCCCCAGGCAGAGCCTGTCTCCTGAACTTGGTGTTAGAGGCCTGGCCCAGGCCCCGGCTCCAACAGCAGCATCTCACGGGCACACACACACCTCAGGGCCGCGGGTCACATCTGGTGCTCTGCTCCGAGCCCTGTCCCCCACTGCTCTGTCTTTCCGGGCCCCGCTGGCCTTCAAGACGTTGCTCAGGTGCCTCCACTGAGCCCTCCAGGATCGGCCCGTCCTTCCCTTGTTCGCCTCCCAGGGGCCTGGGGTCTGGCTGACCGTGTCTTCTCCAGCTTTCTGGAGGCCAGTCTCCTCCCTGAATGGAGCTCCTGGACCACAGGAATGGAGTTGAGTTTATCGTTCTCCTCTGAGGCTAGAAAGGCCAGTGACTGCTGGAGGGATGGTTGGACAAACAAACGAGTGACTGATGGACGGGGCAGTGAAGGTGTTTAGTGAATAAGATGAAGAAAACTGGCCAACTGACATGTGTCTTGGAGATTTATGTACTTGTTTATTTTTTTAAAAATTTATTTATTTGAGAGAGAGAGAGAGTGAGCTGGAGGAGGGTCAGAGGGAGAAGCAAGCTCCTCACTGAGCAGGAGGTCGGATGGATGTGGGGCTTGATCCCAGGACACCGGGATCATGACCTGAGCTGAAGGCAGACGCTTAACCGACTGAACCATCCAGGTGCCCCTGACATGTGTCTTTAATTCAGGAAGCCCAATGAGCTCTCCAAGGGCCTCCTGATGCCCCTCCCTGTTACATTCCAGAATACAGCCTTGGGGCTGGAAAGAGGTAAGAGACTTGGTGAGGTTGATACTCCTCTGTTGATTCCCAAATGTGGAAAGCAAAGCCCTGCTGGGGAAAGGGTTTCCTCCCAGGGGCTCACGGTAAAAGAGAGGCAAGGCCAGAGGTAGATCCCAATCTCCTTGGGGACTGCTTGACCCACTGCCCCAAGTTGTCACGGATGGAGGCCATCATGGCAGCCCCTCCAGCTCCAGCGTCCTCATGGGCCAGCGCTGCAGGCACACAGCTTCCCCGAGTCTTGGGGGTCCAGGAGGCCAGCTGGTCTGATGGCTCTACCTCCTCCAGCCTGGAGGCCTGTGACTCGAGGTGGGTCCATCAGGGACACTACAGGGAGCCTCCGGGTCAGAGATCTTCAGCCAGGAGGACTTCCTAAAAGCCCCATAGACACATTGCTCCCCACTGCAAAGCCTTTGCGGCCTTCCCAAACACGGCTGGAAGGGCATGCACCGGCCACTGCCTTAGAAACTAGTTTGGAAGTGTCTCCCACCCTTCCAAGTGGCTTATCGCACCCCAGCAACTCCACCTCTAGAGATACGCGTGCGTGGGGCACCCGAGGACATGTATTAGAATGTTCAGAGCAGTGCTATTTGTAATGGCCCACCCCCCCACCCAAAAGCCTCCCAAAGGCCATCAGCCATAGCATGGACACCTGGTGGCCCACACAGTGGAATAAAAACCACGGCAATGAGGACAAAGGATCTGCAACTAGATCCAAGGATGGAGAGAAATCTCACACACCCGACAACCCAAGGAAGCCAGACGCGATACAGAATATGCTTAAGGGCCCCATTTACAGAAAGGTCAAGACCAGGCAGACTACTCTGTGCTTGTGGTCGACTAAACAGGGCGACAGATTCTTCGCTGTGGTGACTCCCATCAAGGCGGGGGAGTCTGTTCTCGATGCCCTGTACCTGGGCTGGGCTTGAGACCTATTTTGACCAATAGGACTTCCTGAAAGGAATATTCTCTGGCTTACAGAGACTAGGTCTTTGGGGCATGCTGTTCATGACCTTGGCCCCGTCAGAGGCCAATCTCCCCTACTGGAGGATGGGGGACAACCGAGGCCACCCAGCCTACAGCCAGTGCCGACCACCAGATGTGACTGAGCCCATCACCACCAGCCTTCTGGTCCAGTCGGCCCTTCAGGTGACTAGAGTCACATGAGCCCAACGGAAACCAGCAGAGGGATGGTCCAGGCAAACCCCAGAACCAGGAGACATAACAAATGGTGGTCGTTTGTCTGAAGCCATGAAGTTTTGGGGTGTTTGTATTGTTGGCAGCATGCTGTTGGAAATCAGAAGTCACTGTCCTGGAGGGGAGGCAGGGACAGGGAGGGGCACATAGGGGCTTCTGGGGCCTCTGGAATGTTCTTGATCTGCATGGTGGTTACATGACTGTGTTCATTTTGTGACAATTTGTCAAGCTACACTTTGGATATGCACACTTTTCTGCATGGATGTAGTCCTTCAACGGAAGCTGGAACAATCCAGCCTTCTGTGGTGCTCTACCCAGCCATACCAGGTCCAGCCCACCCTGGTTTGCCCACCTCTCCAGCCCAGCTGTCTTCATCTCACTTTCCCCCACACACTCACAGTGCTGCCTCACACCCCCGCACCTGGGATGCCTTTCATCTTCCCTCCATGATTCAAGCCCTAGGTCAGGTGGCACCTCCTCCTGGAAGCCTTCCCTGACTGCCCCAGGCTTTGCCCAGGTATCTAGACTCACGAAGTTCTCTCTTCCGGGCTGGGCTTTCCTGAGCCCGGATTAGTCTTTGCGGTCTTGCCAGCTCTCAGAGCTCTGCAAGCAAGAGCCCTGTCAGGGTTCAGCGGCACCCTTCCTCCTCTTCCTCCGGGGTCAAGACCTACAACCACCCCCACCCTACGCCCCCGAGTGATGCTGTAATGACCAGAGCAGGTTTCGGTGAAGGGGCACTGGGGGACTGGTAATCACAAGATGGGTTGTGTGCCAGCACCTGCCAGGACCCAGGCTTCTCCCACATACATCAAGGGTGGGGCTGAACTTGAGGGTACCATGAGCATCTATGCAATGGAGGAGGGCTTAATGGGCGTGCTGTTTTGCAGTGCACAATGACACCTGTGAAATGTGTACCGTTCCTTCCCTCTAACGATTAAAAGAAAAGAGCAAGGCTGACATGCAGTCAGTGCGGCCTCTGTAGAAACAAGGCAAAAGACCAGGCAAAGCGAAGGAAGAGCTGTGATGCCAGACAGATGGGGCCTCGGCTCTGCTACAAATCCTTGGATGTACTGATTTGTCTCCACCAGCGAGCACCTAGTGAGGAGGAGGAGCCCTGCCCTGTCCTGGCTCCCAGCCCAGCGGTAACCGGGGTCTCAGTGGACCCCCAGCACCAGGGCTTCATCCTTGATGCCCCTCGCTGGGCCCCCCTGCCCTATCTTTGCAGTCCCAGCTCCGTTCTTAATGGATGTGTGACCCTGGGGCAGTTTCTTCTGGTCTCAGATCCCTCACTGTCATCCCGGAGATCTGGCTTAGTCCACAGTCTCTGGTGAGTCATATATTTCTCTCCCGCGGGAGCACTGGACCCTGACAGGCCAAGGCCATTCTGAAGCCCAGGTCTCTTTCTGCCTCCCTCCAGGTCCCCATTGTGCCAGGGATGGTGTCTGCTCACTCCCTCCTCACCCCTATGCCTGGGCTATTCCTGGGACATTTTCTCTGGTACCCAGAGTTCTTTTCTAGGAAAGGAAGCTCCTTGCCCAACAGAGAGGCATAGATAAACCAGTGGACGGCCAGAAAGGGAGAGGTCCTAGGAGAGGTGGTCTGTCCTTGGCGGAGTTTACCTCCACATACATGAGGATAGCCTGAGTGGGACCAGCCTAATGTCAGAGGGACCTCTGGACCGAGCGTACTTTCCCTAAGCGCATGTGCTGTCTCCCAGAGTGGTGAGTACCCTGTCCCCGGAGGTGTGCAAGCAGGGGGAGCAGCCATGTGGTGCTATGTATGTTGTGAGCACCGGAACCGGAGCTGGAGCCGACATTTCCTGAACTCCTCTGCCAATAAGAACTTACCTGGGTGGGCTACCTGGTAAACCCACACGTTCCAGGCCTCTCCCTAGAGAAGGGAAGGCTGTGGGTCTGGAACGCAGCCCAGAAATTTAAATTTTTAACAAGTCCTCCCAGGGGATCCTTTGCATCTGGGAAGTTTGGGGGAACACTGGCAGATGACCTTCCTGGTCCCTGGGAGCCCTGAGATGAGCGATTCTGAGTTCCCTGCTCCAACATCAGCTCTACCCCATCTGGAAAACAAGGCTGGCCAGGGAGTCACTGCATCATTAAAATAAAAATGACTTAAAACCTTCAGAAGGGGGCAAAGACGTGTTGGGGGGGGTGTTCTCAGCCCCCAGTAGTACTAGCTGAAGCTCCTTCCAAGCCCCCATGGGCCCCCCAGAGTCATCCAGAAAAGCTCGACACTGGGGTGGGGGGGGTGGCGACGAGCGGACAGCTGTTCAGCTGCTGCTCAGTGAGACCCGGAAAAGCAATTATCTTGCTCTTAGCAGAGAGGTGCTGGCTTTCACCCGCCCCCTCCCTCCTCCCTCCCTCCCACCTTCACACACACGCACACACACACAAACACACACGCCCATGCACACACACCCGGGCCACAGGCTGCTGGCTGGCTCTGAACCCATCTCCCCCCACCCCCAGCCTCCAGATCCCTCTGACTTGCTCAGCCTCCGTCCTCAGAGCCTGTTCCCAACACTTAAATCATTTAGCCCGCTAAACCGGAGACGGGCAAAATGGGTGCTATTTCTTAAAAACATACAGAGAGCGTATTAAATTATTGATAGCCATTAAACAGGGGGAAAAAATTAAACAGCTCTCAGCTCTTATCAATCATTCATGCAGTTTCCACTGGGGTGTTTTCTGGAGAGTGATCACACGGCCAACCCAGGGAGCTGGCTCCTGCCAGCAAGAAAGGCGCTGGGCTGCATGGAGGTGGGGAGGGGTCCCTTGCAGCCCCCCAGCAATTCCCCGGGCCCAGGCTGTGCGGGGGAGGGGGGGCACCTGGCCTAGGGAGGTCAGCCTCTCCATCGACAAACTCTCTCCTCTCCTCTCTACCATGTCATTAACAAAGGGACACCCCGACACTGCCTTTAGGACCCCCTTCATCCAGCAGGCTTTTCCTGAGCATCTAGTATGTGTCAGGCATGCATGGAGCAGAGATAAGCTCAAATCACTCACACAGGTAACCGGGGGAGCCTTCTGCAGGGAAAGGTGACCACAGGACCTTATGATGGGGTCCTGGTGGAGATCCGGAGGCCAACTCTAAGGAAAAGAGGGCAGCGTCCCCTACAGGAGGGGCCACAGGGAAAGGGTTCACCGGAGAATAATTCTTGGATAAATTCCTGCCCAGAGGACAAGTCTAAGACGGGCGTTCCAGGAAAGTGGTCCAGCGTGGGCAAACACACTGTAGCCCACGTCTGGGCGCTCTGCTCCTCCCACAGCCCTGCGTGTTTCCAGGGGCAGTTACTAGCCGTGTGGGGTTAGAGGCTTGGCTGTCTATCTCAGCTTCTCCTCCAGGCACTGTTCAAACCCAGGCCAGGCCCACCGTAGCATGGACAGGCAGGAGGTTGAGGTTCACCCCTGCCACCCAGGGCGATGGCACCTCCAACCCTGTACATAGATCCATTTCCTGGCTCTGACTCAGGACACCTAAGCCAGCGTGACGCAGGCCACGGAGGACACAAGGCCGGGACACTGCCGGTCTCCTGGCCACAGATAGGTCTGGCAGAGTTACCCTTTGGAGATGAGCTCCCTGTAGCCGCTGAGCTGTGCCAAGGACCCGGGCACCAGGGCCTCGGGAGCCAGCGGATACCTGATACTGCCCCACCTCTCCGCTTGGGGACCATCCACAACCAGGGGCATTTGAGGCTCTGAGGGCAGGCTGGGCGATGGGCAGCCATGGGGAACAAAGAGGCAAAGCCCATGCCTGTCCCAGCCCCTGCCAGCCCGGCGCACTGGGAGAGCCACATTCTTGAATGCTTTTCAGAAGCTCTCACTTCTCAGGAGCCGGGAGCCGGGAGCTGGGAGCTGGGAGGAGGCCCTGCCAAGTGTTGATAGCACCCTCGCCAGAGAAAGCTGCTGTCACAGGGAAACATTCTGGGGAGAACGGTTGTTTACCACCAACGCCTGGGACTGTCAAGAAATAATCGGAAGAAATTAAATTTGCAAAGTTGAAGATAGAAAGGAAGCCTCCTCCCCAAGCCCCCGGATATTTCAACCTGGAAGATTAGGCTGCTCTCTTTTGTCTGATTTAGAGAAATACTTTGGGTAGGTGGGGAGGTGGGGGGGATATGTGTGCAACCAGCCAGGACAGGGAGAGGGGGGCCCCTGAGCTGTGTCTGGGCTGGGGCACTCACCCTCCCCTCCCTGGGCCTCAGTCTGGTCATCTGCAAGTGACCAGATCACACATCTGGAATCAGTAAGACCACGTGATCATACCGGACAGGGGTAATGTCCGGGCTGTCTGTCCAGTCTACAAGGAACACAGGGGCTGGGTGGGTCTGAAAAGGCCATCGGCCATCTCCCTGCTTCTACACTGACCTGTGCTCATGCTCTCAGCACCCCTCCCCTGGATTGCTACATATAACCCCCTCCCTCTAGCCCACCTTCAGCCAAGTGCAGTGACCCACGCAGGGCTTGGGACTAAGCCTGCACAGAGCAGGCTACCATGAAAGGTTTGTTGGCCAACAGAATCAAGTCACGAATGCACAAATGAGCCAAAAACCCAAACTGAACATACCTGTCCCTGCTCAGGTACCAGTCCTGACTGGCCCCTGCCGGCACCTCCCACTGCCAAATTCCCAAGTCCTTGAAGCCCTTCACCTACCAGTTGAGTCCATACTTCTAGACATCTCTCATACCCTCCAGCCACACTCCAGCCACACAACAACTACTCAGCCTCCTCTAACAACTTCCCTTGGACTTTCATGCCCCAGGGACTTTGCATGTGTTATTGCTTTCTCTACCCAGCCAAGTCCTGCTCTGGTCAAGCTCTACTTCCCCCTTGTAACTGCTACAACATTTTCCACATTACATTCAATTGGATTCTGTTCACACCTGCTCTGAACTAAATGGGGGACACCACAAACACAAACAGGGCTCCTTCCATCAGCACTGAGCACATGGGGTCAGAGAGGGGACTCTAACTTTACTGTACATACAAGCCAACCACTCCAGCCCCTGGCCTACCGCCCACAATCAGTTCTTCCTCATGCCTAACCTGCATCACTCCTGCTTTCATTTTAAAAGCCATTCCCTGGATAGTGGGTGAGATGTTCTCAGCCAAGTATAAATGAGACTGTACTCTTAGAGCTCGCAGAGCCAAGGGAAGGGGCAGGCTTGGGAATTTCCAGGCAATGGCCAGCAGAAATTGGCCACAAATGAATCATTAACTCTTGAGTCGAGAGCTCTGAGTGGCTGGTGCCAAAGTCTTGGGCTCTGGCCTGTGTGGGCCACTTGGCTTTGCTTGGCTCCAGCCCGGGGGTGGCCCCGCCCCTCACTGGCCATCTGCTGCATCCCACAGCCACTGGTCACTGAGAGCTGAGACCATCTGGGCCAGAGAAGCCCAGATGTCTTATGGGAGAGGGCATGCCTCTCCCTAGGAATGACTCCAAATCTTTGCCCACACACTTTGATCTTTCTGGAAGGCCATCCCTTCTAGTGCACAAATCCCTGTCCTTCAAGGCCTGGCCGCAGCCCATCCTGCCTCCTCTCTTCCTTGCCTCTCTGGGCCCATCTTGGCCCACATAACCTCTGAGCCCCTGCAGCCCTGGGCTGGGTGTCAGGGGCTTGTTTCTTCAGCAAAGTCCTTGCCAGGATGGGGACTCTGCATGTCTTCTGGACCCCAGAAGCTGACACGGGAGCAGGGCACAGACCCGGGAGTCCACGCATGATAGGGGCTGTGATGGGCTCAGGCTGCAGCCAGCAGAAGAAAGTTTGTGGGCTGGCCGTGGGGTCTGCAGGCCCTACCTAGCTCAGGTGAGACATCAGGACCGCCTCCCAGCCTTCTTCGCAGGAAGTCAGCCTCCTCAGGCCAGTGGACGTGCAGTCAAAGCAAGAACAGAGGCGAGTGCTGGCCTCCTGGGGAGCCAAGTGGCCATGCGGGGCTGGGCACCTGGCCCCTGGGAGTCAGCCGAGGTCCACACAGACCATGGGGCGCCACGGTGCAGGCCAGGGTGTGAGTCCGCCACCCCTCCTCTAAGCTGCCCTGAAGAAGGGCCTGGACTCTTGGGTGGGGACGGACGGATGCAACATCTGGAAACATGGGAACCATTGCAATGTGATGTCAGTAGGTCATTCGCTAGGCCTTCATCTGTACATCCGAACCCCACATCCACCCGTATGCTCTCAGGCCAGCGACAACACTGACGGACACTGGCAACTCGAGGGGTTGCTGTGTGTCAAGCTTAACATGCATGTCTCACGGGTCCTCCCACGCACCACAGTACACGCTGTCACCATGCCCGCTTCAGAGACGAGGAGCGCACGCTGCCTAGAGATCCCAAGGAAGAGGAAGTCCGTGCCGAAGCCCCAGGGCCCCACTGTGGCAGCTGGGGAGCAGGACAGAGGCCCAGGCCCCTGCACCTGCCCCACCCTACATGCCTAGAGCCCTTCGCCCAGCATGCACAGAGCTGGAACCAGTGCCCTGGGCACCCCCGCCCTTCACAGGGCCCTCTTCTCATCTGACTCTCAAAAGAGCCCCAGGAGAGGGCCAGCAAGAGTTACTACGACCATGTCACAGACTGGGAAAGTGGAGCTTGATGGGGAAGGGCTCTGACTTAGCCAGCAGCTCTTCTACTCCTCGAACCCTCGCGCTGACCCCACGAGGTGGCTGCTGTTGAAACTGCTTTATGGACAGGAGGACGCCAAGGACGGGATAGGCCGAGGTTGCGGCCATGCACTGGTGGCAGAGCCCAAGTGTGTGACCTGATCTGCCTGACTCCTGACTGGGCTTCTCCCATGACACAGGGCTGTCCCCAAGGCCTGGCACAGTGTACACGTGGGCTGGGGAACGCAGTGGGGAGAGGCCGAGACTCAGCGGTGCTGTATCCCCCCTCCCAGACTCCTCCCATGGAATGGAGTGCCCCAAGCATGAGCCCAGGGCTCTGCGCCACGGTGCCCGGCATTCATTCACCGTGGCCGAGTCTCAGGATAAGCCTAACAGTGAGGACCGGGCGTCTCGGCCAGCCCTGCTGGTCACCGTGTGTCTGTGCACGTGTGACCGTGCGGGTGTGGATGCTGTCACTCTGAGGAAGACAGGAGAGTGTGCGAGGGGAGCAGGTGGGCAGGCGGCCATCCGCAGGACTGTGCGAGAAGCCCCTTACTGCCGCTGTGCTCACGGAGTCAGGCCTGTCCAGAACAAGCCCATAAATCAGGAAGCCGCCTGCCACAAGCATTAAATCACTGTCCGTGGGACACAGAGCTTAGCGGGGGAAGCAGCCAGCAGCAGGCCCAGGCCCACCGTCCGGGTGCAGGGGCGGGGGCGGTGGGGGCTGGCGTTGGCTCCCCCTCCACTCAAGGCCGGCTCCTCACCTTCGCCCCCATCAGACCTCTCTCCTGCTAGCCCACGAGGCCCTGCCTCCCTCTGCCTTGGCTCCCGCTCTAGCTTTCTTCCTCTGCTCTCTGCCAGGGACCCCTTACTTCACCCCCCAGGCTGAGGGCTGCTCTCCCATCCCCAGCCCTGAAGGCTTCCCCCCAGTCACCTAGGTGTGCTGGACAGGAGCGCCGACGAGGCTGCTGTCCCTGGCCCTGCCACGAGCCACCTCCTCCTCCCGGCCTCATGTTCCCTGTCTATAAAGCAGAGACTGGAACGGGCCCTCGTGGGGCTGCTCATCCTGAGGATCTGACGCCCAGGGAAAAGATCCTCCGTGGAGGCTGATTAATTATGACTATTAATAATACAACCATCTGTATCTCGTGGCAGAGCAAGGATGATTAAAACGGCCCCACGCCCCTGCAGCAGAATAAATGGGTCTCTGGGTGGGCCGGGGTGGCAGTACCAGGCGTGCGAGCGCACCCGTGCTGGCCGTGTGTTGGGGAGGGGCTGTTTGTACTGCAGGGCACAGACAGATGCAGAGAGGTGACACAGGCAGGCAGGCAGACAGACAGACAAAGGGCCGTGAGCTGGCTCATCAGCTGAGGAGGGAGAGGCAGTTACCCCACGCCAAGGCTCTTGGGCAGGATTTTCTCTGCCTACCACTGGAACAAACCACTTCTTTCCACTTCTCTTCCACATGCCCCAGGCCTCGCCGTAGAGTAGAGCCCAGAGGCCTCAACTGCAGGAGTAAGCAAGGGAGTAAGGGATGGGGATATGCTTTGTCCAAAGAACTTCTGGACATGGTGATCTGCTAGGGTCAGGCCAGCCACCACCCTCACCCCCCCCGCACTGAGCCAGCACTCTAGGACCAGACCCAGGGGCCACCCATTCCATGCCTCTGTGCCCTGGACACCTAGGTCCCCCTGCCTGGCAGGCTCTCCCTGCCATCCACAAGTGATAGCCTCCCTCTGATGGGCAAGCCTTTCTCAGCAGCCCCTCATGCATGGGGACTGATGCACACTGTCCCTAGTCCCACCACCCCATGGAGTCCAGTGCATCCTGGACCTTGCCCGTCCACCCAAAATGCTTTCTCGGTGTACCTATCTGCCTTTCACCTCACATTTACGCGACCACGAGATGCTCCTGACGGCCCACCTCTACAATTCTTCAGTGCCCATGATCAAGACATGGCCTGGGAGAGGGAGCCCTGCCCTGCACTCACCAGCTGGCCCTTGAGAACCCTCACCCTGAGCCAGGCACTGTTAACCTGTTATTGGTCACAACCACCCTATGTTGTATTTATGCCCATTTTATAGATGAGGGAACTGAGGTACAGAAAGGTTGAGGGACTTGCCAAAGGTCACATGGCCAAGAAGTGGTTGAAATGCAAAGTAGGCTAAATATTTGGCTCCAGAGCTCCGAGCCACTAGGCTACAAAGATTCCAAATGAACAAAGGAAGGAGTAAAGGAAAAAAAAAGGGAGGAAGGAAGGAAGGAAGGAAGGAAGTTAGTTTAAACATCAGGATGCATAAAGTCTTTTGAGCTTTCTTTGTGAGTGGAAGGTGAAATGGCCAGAGATGAGTGCCATGGTGAATCAGGCCAGGTCTCTGCATTAATTAGCTGTGTAGCCTCAAGCGAGTCATTTGCCAACTCTAGGCCTCAATGTCCTCATCTGTAAAATGTGGACATATGGGGCTGCCTCACCTACTGACCAGATACGAAGGCAGTGGTAGAGAGAGCAACCAGAAGACAACAGAGCCTGATCATGACGTGTGTACACACGGCAGCCAGGATTTCCAAGCCCGAAGCCCGCATGCCTGCTCTGCTAGGGACCCCAAGAACAACAGATAATGGGTCTGAAGCTCTGGTAGCACACTGACTGTTCTAGGGTCTGTCAACATACTTCCTGGGTGCCTACCCCATACGCAGCCCGAGGCCAGCCATAGCATGTACCGATCAGCATGTGGGCTTCATGAACGCAGGGCTGGGTACGGACCCTCCTGGCCTGCAGTGTGATGGGGGGACACCCCTGCCTGCTGGCTACCCACAGAGCACCTGCTGTGTCCCAGCGTGAGCTTCTGGCTCCACCGCTGGCTAACCACCACGCCTGGTGATGGCGATGTGGAATGGACAGCGTCCGGCCACGGGTCTAGAGGGGCTCCTGAGTGACAGGAGGGCAGGCATGTCACTAAGCTCCCTTCCCACACCACAGCAGCCATGATTTATTGATCCCCACACTCTCCTTCAGAGACAGATGTGACCTTAGAATTGCTTCTTGAAACAGCACTCCAGGCTGTCCCTCCCAGGTGGCATTTGACACGCCTGCTGGTGGGGTCTCTGCTACCCTCTGCCAGGAAGGCCTGCACCCTGGGAGAGGGGCCCCTTTAGCCCCTCTGCGATGAAGCATAGAGGTCACCTATGAGTGTCGAGTGGGCAGAAAACAGTTTGCCTGAGTGTCCTTCTCATCGCCTGTCCCTGTCCACTCCTCTACGAAGAGAGAGAAGGCAAAGGAGGTCAACAAGAGGCTATGAAGACAAGGACATGAAAAGCCCCATGTGTCCCAGCCGCCTACCTGGTTTTTGTCAATTCCTCCTGCCATCTAGACTGCCATTTGTTTAATAGTGTTCCTTTTTATTTCCTTAAGATTTTATTTATGCATTTGTCAGAGAGAGCACAAGCAGGGGGAGTGGCAGGCAGAGGGAGAAGCAGGCTCCCTGCTGAGCAAGGAGCCTGACATGAGACTCGATCCCAGGACCCCAGGATCATGACCTGAGCTGAAGGCAGATGCTTAACCAATGGAGCCACCCAGGCGTACCTCAATACTGTTCTCAAAATCAACTCACAGTTTTTGCTTAACTACATTTACTTATTTTTTTTAAACTTTACAGGACTACCTTAAATACACAATCAGCCTCCCTCGCCACGAATAGAAGTTGAACGTAAGAGTCAACGCAAGGAGAGTGGGCCCTGGCATTACTGTGCTGCCTGCCTGCTGGAGGCTCCAAGGCCCCTGCCTCTCTCTGTTGAAAAGCATCCCAGGCCCTGGAGGCTGTCCTTGAAACAGCCAGGTGACTGGAGGGGGCAGGGTGGGGCGGGGGGCAGAGTGGTTTGCACGAAGAACCCCCAACAGTCACCTTTGGGTGCCTTTGCGGAGCACAAACACAGAGCAGCGACACTTGCCAGCTCTGAGAGGAGGCAGGTGGCAGGTGTCTGTCACCCCGATGAGGAAACCAGAGGCTCAGAGAGGTGAGCCTGTGGGGCTGAGGTCACACAGCAGTGAGTGGCCAAGCCAGGCTTGGACTCAGGCCCCCTGACTGAGCTCAAGGCTCCTCCCCTTTTGCGGCCACAACCCTCTGGATGCCACTTGGAGTCACTTAGGCAAAGGGAGTCACTCTGACCCGCGGCTGGCGTGGTAACGGTTTTTACACCTGAGGTTAACAACTGTGATTTAAGAGGTTATTTGTCTTAATTTTCGGGAATCAGTTTCTCGGGGAGGAGATAACTAACACATCGGGCTTGGGAAGCTAGTCTTTTTAGAAAATATTTATAGCGTTTCAAGACAGTTTGGAGGCAAATGGATACAGCATCTGCTATTTTCCGCACTTTCCACCACAGCTCCAAAACCCAGAGCAGTCAACACACACACACACACGCACACACGCACACACGCGCACGCGTGCACGCGTGCACGCACACACACACACACACACACGAGAGCAGCCACATCGATGCTGATAGGAGATCAAAGCTCGTCCCTTCACAAAACGCAACTGGCCTGAGTTCAGGGCTCATTACCGCCTCTGGCTGGAGCCCCAAAGCGTCTCTCCTAGCGATACCTACGCTGATGCTCAGAAAGCCAAGGCCAGTAGGCCAGTCCCCAAGGCCACTGCGAGGTTCACTGCCTCCTGAGTTAGGTTTGGCAGGACGCCCAGGCCCAGGATTGTGGCTCTCAGAGGAAGCCCCACAGCAGAAGAGCCCCTCCCGTGAAATTCATGATTCCTGCTGTCAGCTGAAGAGGGACAGGGAGGAGGCAACCTCCAGAGACCAGACATTTCATGAGCTACAAGCTGAGCTCCTGACGTCACTCTCCTCACATTACCTCCGCAGTTACTCACCCCTCTGACATCAGTGACATTTACAACCCCATTTGGCAGATGGCAACACTGAGGCTTCAAAAATCCTAGTGATTTTCCCGAGGACACAACTGCTTGTATGGTAAGCTGGTCCTTTTGACCTTCTCCAGGCAGCCTGCCATTTCCGACTGATCTCCTGTGACCATCCTTCAGGTGGTTTCTATGCCATACCCATCGACACCCCAGGGCCCTGCAAGGCACCTCCACAGCCCCGTCTTTACCCACATCGTGACCCTCAATACCGATCTTCTGTAACCAAGATGCAGCATCCCAAGCTGTGGGACCCTGAGGATCTTTCGCTCCATCCTAGTGTCAGGTGAGAATTCCAAGGCTCAGAGAGGGGAGGGGACATATTCAGGGTCACAAAGCTAGCTGATGACAAAATGAAGGCAAATTAGGTTTGCTGTTAAAAATCCCATGTGTTGGAGTGCCTGGCTGGCTCAGGGTTGTGAGTTTAAGCCCCACGCTGGGTGTACAGCTTACTTGAAGAAAAGTCCCAAATGTGCTGGTAACTCCCTCTGTCCTTGGCATCCTAGCTCAGACACAGGGGGACTCACAGGCTCCTTCACAATAAATCAGTCCAGCTGAGAAGGCTTGGTAGGGAACACCCAGGCCTTGGGTCCAGCTGACGGCAAATGGTGCTCCAATCACCCCCGGCAGGGCACCTTCTGGTCCATGTAGCCCAGCCTTTTGGGCAGAGCCTTCAAATCCTGTGCCCCAAGGATGCAGGCACTGCCCACCCCCACCCACGCCTGCTTCCAAGTCGGGGAACCGGAAGGCCCTCGTCCATCATGCACTGGGACAAAACCCCAGGCCAGGCCTGGAGAGATCAACCGCCCACACAGCCTGGCTGGAGGCTGGCAGAGAGCCCCCGGGAGGAGAGCCGTGCCAGACTGGGGCCTGGCACTCCCCAGGCAGCTGTTCCCTGAGAAACCCTCTGGACTTGAACATTGACAGGTACAGCAAATGCACACTAGCCTGTTCCCCAGATCCTGTTCCTCCTCCACCCTCTGCTGGTCCCTTCTGGATCAACTGCCCTCTCCAGTACCCCCCAACAGTCCAGGCATCAAATGCAGAAGTCAAGGAGCCAGACTTCATTCTGGGGCTCCCTCTCAGCCAAGCCATCTATCTGCCACTTGCACCGTCCATCCTCCCCGGTTTCTAACCTGTCTTTCTCTCGCCAGCTCCTTTACCTGGATAAGGGCAACAGCCCTTCACTGGCTTCCCACTCTCCCTTCCGTCCTGCTCCTCCTTGCAGGCACACAGCAAACCTTTTCCTGTGTATAGCTCTCCCCAAGGCATCCCCATGACCCACACACCCTGTGCTTCTGGCCCCATCTCACCAAGTGCACTGCCTAGTCCTGCACCATTACTGCTCTCCAGCCCTACTGTTCTTCCTGCCCCAGGGCCTTTGCACTTGCTATTCCCGCTTACCACCTCCTCCCGCCAGCATGGTGAGTTCTGTTTTATTGAAGTTTCTCAGGGGGCGCTCCTGATAGCCCTTGTCTGAAATACATGCCCCTCGCCCACGCCAGTCACTCCACAACACATCACTCTGCATTATTCCTGTACTGTATGCACTGCAAGCTGACAGCTGCTGAAGGATGTACTTATTTGTTAATTGTCTCTTGTGTCTCCCCCCTACACCCCACCGATGATGTTTGTCCCAGGAGGGTCAGTACCTTGCCAGGCTGGCTCCCTGCTTTATAGTTAGCAGCAAGAATAGCACTGGCACCAACCCGATCTCAGTGAGTGTTTGTGGAGTGAGCACCCATGATCTCGTCGGCTCAGCCCTCAGCCCCACAGCTGGGTTGGGAATGACCTCACTTCACTGGTGAGGGCACCAATGCGATACCAAGAGGTGTCCCATGCACCCACGAGCACCCAGTGGTAGAAGTGGCAGCATGTTCCCTCGGGACCAGGCCTCCTGATGCCCAGACCGAGGACGGCAACAAAGATTAGAGAATAAGAGCCCATGGAAAAAGCATGAAATTGTGTGGCTCCAATATTTCTCTTGCAACTTGAAATGTCGCCTCTCTACAAACCACATCCTGCCCCTTGTGAGCTAGGCTTGGCCTCAGCTCCTGGCCGTGGGCAGCCTCGCTGAGATCCCCCACCCTGCTCCTTCTCTTAGTGGGTCCTGGAATCCACTGGCCCAGCCCCGAGGCTGACGGTGGGGAGAGGGGAGAAAGGAGCCCTCTTCTCCCTGGTGGGGCAGGAGGAGGGGGCTGAGCCAAATGCGGGTCATGCTGCTGTGCCCACAGCCCTCTGAGGGCTAAAAATAACTATGTTTACACACTCCCAGAGCTGGGATTTCTGCCTCCCTGTCAGGAGGGGTTCAGGACCTCGCTGTGTTCGCATTACCTGCGACACATAGTCCACTTGGGCTGGGAGGTACCTGGACTGACGCAGGTGAGGAACGGGAATTTCTGGGTTTGCTTCCTCGGGTTGTTTTAGGAAGAGGGAGATAAGGAAAGCGGCAGGAGCTGACAGCCCGTCAGGAGGGAGCTTAACGCTCCTCCGCCTGGGCGTTAGGGACATAGCTAAAGCCAGGGGTACAGAGAAGGTGGACAGAACCTGAGCTTTGTGGGGGCCTGGCCAGTTTACTGCAAAGCTTTGGGGGCCTTGGTGCCACAAGAGCTGGGAACTGGTGGGTCCACCTTGCTGTGTGAGCTGGAGCTGGCCACTTCCCCTCTCTGGTCCTCAGTCACTGCTCTGTGCGGTAACTGACACCTTGCTCCCCGCATCTCCTTGCCAGAGCATGGGGCATGGCGGTGCCTCCTTTGTGGGTGTGCTGGTGGCAGGGGGGCAGTGGAAATCAGGACTGGCCCCTGGGGCCCCATGGCTGTCTTCGTGAAGGATGACCAGCTACACTCGCCAGAACGGTCATCACCTATTCCCCTCCTCCCTCCCTTCCTGCCCTGGTTCACCCAGATGGACTTTAACACCGGAGTGGGGAGGTGCCAGGTGCCTGCCTCGAGGCAGCCTCTCCCTCTGGACAAACAGGCTCTTCTCTGACCTCACAGTTCGTATGAATGTGGCCACGCCAAGAAGAAACACGCAGGCTGTCGGAGGACCGGCACGCTGCTCGTTCACCCTCCTTGGGCAGGCAGTGACCCGCAAGCACTGTCCTCCACTATACCCCCAAACACCCACAAGGCTGAGGACCTGAGGCCTCTTGGGATCTGGCAGCCCCTGGCCCTTCTTCTCTGACGGGCTGAGTTTTGCCCCTAGATGGGAACAAAGTCCATGCCTTCTGGCCTGACTTGAACGGTTGTAGCTCTTTGATGAATCCCTCTGGTCTTCAGAGACATAGCAGGGGCTGTCCCGCTGCCTCTGATGCCCTTCCCCTGCTTCTCGGCCCGAGAACCCTCCAGTCATCCCAGAGCACTGACTTAGTTGCCTCCTTCGCCAGCAGAGTGAGCTCGGCATACTGCCAGTGTCACGTGCCCCCCTCTGTTAGATAGTCAGGAGTTCCTGCAGGGCAAGGACCTTGCCCCTGTCACCCACAAAGCTGGCACAGGAAGGGCACTCTGTAACCGTTTGCTGAGTTAACTCTCGAGGTCAGAGCTCCGTCCTGTCTCCTCTCTCCAGCCAAGTCCACCCCCATGGCACCACCACGTATTCCTTCGAGAGTCTTCAATCTGCGATCAGCTCTATCCTTGGCCTTCAGAGGCTCCTGTGGTCTCGGGACCTCTCGGAGGCCCAGTGCCTGTGCTGCTCATCAGACCCACAGCAGTCCAGCAGCCTCCAACATGTACCCACCCCCATATGCTGGGGTGTGGCCGGCGTCTGCACCATGGCACGAACACCCACGGATTCTGTGTGCATAAGCCAAGGACACCCCTCAGATACCACAGCACCCAGTGCCCACACCTGCTCTGTGCAGCAGCGCTGCACCCCTGCTCCCGTGGCCAGGTCCCTGCCAGCGCTGGGCGTGTGCCTTCCATCCTGGATGGTAGTGGGACTCTCAAAGTTCCTGTGACAACATCTTCCAAGCTGCCACCACAGTGATTGTTCTATAAATCAGATCTGGCTAGGTCACTCCTCCCCTCCAAATCCTTTCTTGATGACCCTGTCTCGAGGATAATAAACCTTAAGGCTTTGATGGCATTTAAGGCCCTCCAAGGATGTGATCGGGTCCCCCATGGAGCTCCTTGGCTCCCACCCACCCAGGCCTGATAACCCCACCAGGCCTTTTCTGCTGAGCACTGCCTGACTCATCTTTTGGGGTGCAGCTCAAAGGTCACCTCCTGTGGAAAGCCCTCCCTGAATACCCTTTCCCAGCAGTCTGACCTAAGCTGCTCCACTCAGCTCGGCTAGGATCATAGCCACTAGATCCCACTGTTGTAGGAATGCTGGCCCGTCCTATTCTACAGTGAGGCTCTGAGCTCCTGTCACCCAGAGCCTGGTACGGGGTTGAAACTCAGCAGACCTGTTTCGAGCATCATAGTGCATGGCCCACCTATCCCCAATCAATGACTCCTATTTTGGGGATAAGCAAAGTGGTGTTCAGAGAGGTCTGAGGATTGGTTTAGGTCATGTCTGCAGCAGTGGTGGGACTCGTGCTCCCAGGCCTCTGGGCCCGGCCCTCTAGGTAGTGAAGAGAGCACCCCCGTCCTCCAAATGCACCTGCACCTACTGTACCTTGCAGCCTCTCAGCTCCTCACCCAGCCCCCACTCCCACCGGGGCCTGAGCTCTCTCTGGGCGGAAGGGGACACTTCCTCCAAGCCCAGCCAGCGGGTGGGCGGGTAGGGGGAGGGGTGTATGGAGAGAGATTCTTCCCAGGCAAGTCACTTGCATAGTGCCAGACCAGCCATCTTCCCCAACCCAGAACAAGCACCAGTGTCAGCACCAGGAGGACCTGTATGGGTCACAGGGACCCCAATACGTGCAGATTCCCTGGCACGGAGCTGGGCCCCAATGCCACCTCTCCTTGCTTGAGGTGCAGTGCAGGGCCCCCTGCCTTTTCCACACCCCAGACTAACAAGATTGCTTCCTCTTTCCTGAGGCCCCAGGGGGCCTTGCAACCTGGCCTTCCTTTCAAAGTGAACACAGATGCAAAACCAGTAAGTAAATCCTAGGTTTCTGCAAAGCCAGGAAAGGGAGGGACCCATTATAGGCAGACTGGGGAGGGACCCCTGTCCAGTAGGGTCAGGGCTCCTGTGCTCAGGGCACTGCCAGGAGCACAGGCTTCCCAGCTCTGGTACACCCAACTCCCAGGCCCTGCGCTTAGGTCCCAGCAGGTCAGAGGCAGTCATGACTGCATCGGAATGACCTGCCCCCACCCCTCACTCAAGTTCTTCCCACCACCAGGGAGCCGTCTAGGCTCTGGGTTCCAAGGCTACAGCTCTGGGGTGGGTGTCAAGGAGGCTGCAGGCCTTCCTGGCTTTCAGGGCCTGCTCACCGGCAGGGTGCAATGGGGAGCATCTAACCCCTGGCTGGGGTTCGCTAACAGAATGGTCCCCATTTGGCTCACCTGCCAGGTGGAGCCAATTCCAAAGCTCCACACTCAAGCCTGAGTCTCAGAACGCCTCCACTCCCTGCCGGAGGCACCAACAAGTGACAAAAGCCTACAAAAGCCTGCACCCACCCACTGCCCACTTGCTGATTAACCTCGCCAACCATGATGGTGACCTCACAGGTCCAGTCCTCGGACAGGTCCTGGCCCTACCCCATGGCACCTCCTCCCTCTGGCACCTGACCCCCTGTGACCAACCTCCTGTGCCAGCCTCCATGGCAGCTGGGCTCCCATCCCGGCTCCGTGTGAATGTCCTACCTCACCTCCCCAAAGCTCACATGTCTGGCTGTCAGGTCCCCGGAATGAACTCAGAGAGCTGTGCAGAAGTGATGCCAGTACTGGTCAAGGTCTCCCGGCGCACCCAGGCCTGCTCTGAACCCTGGACTGTAAATTGATTCACTGATGCCCAAAGGACCCTGCCGAAGCAGGTGTCTGCCGCTATACCCCTATTTTACAGATGAAGAGACTGAGTCACAGAGTGGTCGAGTTACTTTCCTGAGGTGGCCCAGCTGGAAGCGGGGGAGCCAGGGTTCAGCACCAGCGCTCTGGCTCCGGGGGCACACGCACTAAGCACCACGAGAGTCTGATTCTGAGGTGCTCTTACCTTCTCTCCCCGACCCTGGGTGCCTCACCTTGTCCAACTCCTTGCTCCCCATCAACTCCACAGTGCTTCTGGTCCCCCGTGTGCTCCCTATGGGACAGGCACTCCTCCCTGACCTACCACACCATCTCAGACACTCACTCCTTCCACTTTCCCTCTGACCATGACCCTTAAATCGAAATGACCACTCGCCCATTCTCCCTTGCCAAGCCCAAGGCTTCCCACGAAGCTCCTGGAGCTCCCGAAGGTAGGACCCAGTGGTGTTCTGGAGGCGGCGGGATCCCAATAAATGCTCATGGGGCGGCTGAGTGACATATGGGGTCAGGTCCAAAAGCCTCTGACTGTGCCCATCTCATGGACTCACGATGCCTGAGAAGCTCTTGGGTCATGAGGCCCCTCCAGGAGCTCTTCTTCCTCCTACTATGGGGGGGCAGTTAGCATCCAGGCAGCCCACGAGAGGTGCCTTGAAGACCACATAGGTAGTGAACACAAAAGCCCAAAGTGACAGAAATTGATAAAAACTTCACCGCACCGCTGACACCCCATATATCAAAGGCCCCAAATCTCATTCTCTGCTTGCCTCCAATTTCTATCAGAGCTTGCCAGCTGCACATTTATTGAGAAGTTTGTGATCTGACAGGCACTGTATTACCAACATTAATGATGCATCAGTCTCTAGAATTACTGGGGAAACAGTCCAATTGATTTTATTATTATCTTGAGTTCTTCACATTTCATTTCAGGCAGCTTTGCTACCGGTTTTAAGAAAAGACCAAAGTAAATAAAGGTCTCGGGGCCAGGGCCAACTCGGGTGGAGAACCTGAGCTTGTTCCAAGACCCTTGGTGACGGTCCTCCACCCTCCTCGACAGCAGGAGGGTCACTGAAATGCCAGGTGGCAAAGAGTGGCAAGCGTGGTATCCCCAAAGGAGAGTCTAGCCAGGGGACAGAGCAAGAGCTCAGAGCAGGCCTCCCATTCTTGCTGCAAACATGGAGGTGGCTGATGGGAGGCAGAAATAACCATCAAAGTCATCTTGTCATGTGCTCCTTGCCTGGGGCAGGGAGCTGACCCCATGTGGATCCCACAAGCAGATCCACCCCCGTGTCCATACCTGGGCCTAGGCCCACAGCAGACCTGGCAGCTCCACTGGCTGGTCTGGAGGCCAGTGGGAGACCCAAGATAAGGTGGAATGTAGGTGGGGCCCACCTTGTCTCAGGCCACTTGGCCCCAGCCACATGAGACTCCTTGTGAAGTTTCTGGAACATGACAAGCACCTTCCAGTCTCAGGCCTGCCTCTGCATGGGATGTTCCCCCTGCCTGCGTTTCCCATCATCTCATGGCTCTTCTCAGAAAGGCCCTCCTGCCTCAAGGGCCCCCACACCCACCCCTCCCCATTTTCCACACAGCAGCCCACTTGTTTCTTTCTCAGTGCTTACCATAATTTATAAAGGGGGTGTTGGTTAGCCTGTTTCCCTCCTTTGGCTCCCTGCAGACAGGGACCTTGTCTGGTCACCGTGACAGCCCCGGAGCCCAGTGGGGCGCTTCCCCCTGCAGGCCCCCTCACCCATGTGGGGAGTGAGCATCTGAGGCTGAGTGTAGGCAGGGACAGAGGAACCAGATTCCAGCAGTCCCTGAAGGCCGCATGTTGAATCAAGAAGTTCTCGAAAAGATGGCTGGTTGTTAGAGGGCTGATGTTCCTCATCCCACTCCTAAGCTCCACGCCAGAGATCCTATGAAACACCTCCCTTCTAGCTCCTGGGGCAAACATCTGTGCATCAGCCCTCATCACCTATCCCTCCTCATCCAGCCCCTCCTCCCCTTCAGCGTCTTCCAGGACCCCTCAGAGGCAGCAGGGCAAGTGGGAACCGGAGGGCTTGAGGTCAGGCCAGGAACCGGCCTCACAGCATAAGCAGAGCACGTAACTAATGGCACCAAGGTCTGCCCAGTGGTCTCCCTACAAAATGGTGGTGGGAAACCTGTGCCCCCCATCCCTGTCCAGTCTCACAGGGACCTCAGGAGGTATCATGTTCCGCAAGAGGAGTGGACATCTCCCTCGGTGGCCATGGACAGTGTACACCTGGGGTGCTTTTAGTGCTCAAGTCTGCCAGCCCGCTGGCCATGAGGACTGAGGTATGAGGACCCAGGTGGCCACAAGATATGGATCCCCCTAAGGGCTTGGAACAACAAAGACAGGACTCCCAGGGAAAGACCCGCTGTGCACCGCAGAATAACCAGGCATCCCGGTGGGGGTACAGGAATCCAGGGGACGTCCCTAGGCAAACAGGTGCCAAGCGTCCTTGTGCACACGGTGGCATGTATTAGGTACGTTCCAGGCCCAGGGCAACAGACAGGCGTGATCAGAAAGCCGGGGAAGTGGCAGGTCCGCCCTCAGAGCAGTTAGATAAGGACTGATGATCCTTATCTGGGCAGAGCTGCGAGCTGGAGGCCGGAGAGGCTGAACCACCCAGCTGGTTCAGTCTGTCTGAGCAGGGCTGCCTTGAGCAAGGGTCACTGGAAAGTTCTGGGAGTTCACAAGGCGAAAAGATAGGGGTGGTCTTCTAACTACTGACATTATGGCTATTATTGGTATATGAGATTATCTGGAATTAAATCAGGCATTGGACCGAACAGAGGGTATTCTGATTTGAAAATAGATTTTTTTCCTGAAATAGGGATTCCCGATATAATTTATTTATTAGCGTTTCCCACAGGCCTGGCTCCATGCTAAGCACTAAGCATATACGTTACCACACCTCCTTTTCACAACCTCCATCGCCCCCACCGCTGACAGGGAAGCCAAAGGTCCTGCACAGGGAGGCTGTGGGCTATGAGTCTGGCCAGCCCGGGAGTTCCTGGACCCTGTGGGGCCAGAGAAGCCCCCTCGAGCCCCCTCGAGGTCCTAGGCTGACCAGCATCCCCCTCATTGCCTTCCGAAGAGGAGAGCGAGGTCGAGGGAGGCTGCGCACTTGCCCCAAATCACCCAGTTATCCCATGGCAGGAGGGCATAGACGACCGGAAAGGAGTCGACACTACTTCACATAATTCTCAACATCACCTGGGAAGTAAGCCCTACTCATTTCAAGGCCAAGGAATGGAAGTCTCCAGAAAGGAGAAGCACTGCTGGGGGCAGAGCGAGCGTTTGTACCCCGCTATCCACAGCCATCCCGCCATCCTGACTCCTGACACCTGGCCCCGAGCTGTGGGGAGAGTGGAGGCACCCACAGCCTCCGATGCCCGGTGCCCGGGGAACCAGGCCAGAGGACGAGTCCCTTGCATGCTCTTACTCCATCAGGCCCTTTCTGTCCAAAGGGCAGCTGTGACACCGAGCGGGTCTGTGGAGTCAACAGGAGCCTAGCATCATACGGCCGGGGACATACAATGCCTCTGGTCGACTGTTTATTTATAAATCCACCCAGGGCTTGCCGTGGCCTTTACACTCATCTCTTTCCCAAAATGCAAATTGGCTTCTTCCTGTAAGTCAAAACAGCTTGCTTAAGCTGATAAAAATCATCCCAAACGGGCTCTTTTATCTGCCCAATACAGAAAGTCCTCTGCACCCCACACCTCTTAGAAAGAGGAAGATGGCATCGTGCTGCTTTGTGGGGACGGACCTGGGGATGGGCCCTGAAGAGGCATCCCGGGCATGTGAAGGGGTCAGCGAGGGCAGTGGGAAGGAAGGTTCTAGACTCTGAGACTTGTGCCTCTGACACATTCTAGTGGCCTTAATCTCTCTGAACACCACTCCAACGGTGCATGTGTGTTAAATGGGGATAAAAATAGCCCCTCCCTCATAAGGTTCTTTGGCAGATTGAATGAGATAAAACGCGGACACCACCCGGCGCAGTGCTGAGACCCTAGTAAGTCTCTGGAACACAGTGGTCGTGGTGAAGAATAAGAAAATAATGGTCAGGGCACCTGGGTGGCTCGGTTGTTGGGCGTCTGCCCTCGGCTCGGCATGATCCCAGGGTCCTGGGATCGAGCCCCGCATCGGGCTCTCTGCTCGGCGGGAGGCCTGCTTCTTCCTCTCCCACTCCCACTCCCCCTGCTTGTGTTCCCTCTTTCACTGTGTCTCTCTCTGTCAAATAAATAAAATCTTAAAAAAAAAAAAAGAAGAAGAACAAGAAAAAAGAAAATAATGGTCATATTATTACTGGACTGGCCATCCAGTCACTCTTGCTGGGTGGCTTCAGGACGGTCCCTTTTATGCTCTGGGCCTCAGTTTCCCCTATGGACACTGAGTCCCCAGAAGCCTTTCTCCTACTGGCTGGTTACTCAGTCCCTCAAATGTCTGCATCATAGGCAAACAGCTTTGATGATCAGAAAAACAAAATCTGTTCTAAAAAAAAAAAATTCACCCATCTTACAGAAAAGCAAGCTACCTGACTGCCCCTCTGCCAGCTGGTGTTGGGATTTCTGAACAGCCGTGAGCATCACTTAAAGGCACATGCCTTGTATAAGGCTTGCTGGGGAACAGTGGGATTCTAGGAGTGCTTGCTGGGGCTAGACTCCTAACAGGGCCTCCAGGGTGTTGGCGGGAAGTGCAAGGACATACAAAACAGACCTAGAAGTCTCCAGAGACCAAGAGGCGCTGCACCGGGCTCTTTTAGTGGAAGTTCTGAAGCTTCTGAGGAGGCGTCATGGTGCTGTCGTGACAACCAGGCTTGCCAGGCCCTGGCCATGGAAGGACACCCCAGCCTCGATCGCCGAGCAGGGACCTCCCAAGGCACTGTGGCACGCATTTACTGCCACTCTCAGCATCCCGGGGTGGGGGGGCAGGGATTACCAGGACGGACGGACGCAGGCATAGAGGGCAAAGCTGAGGACTGCAGGAGGGAAGTGACTGGTCCAAGACACACGGCTTGTTGAGAACAAACCCTAGACGCACAAGCTGCCTCCAGGCCAGAGAATGGAGGGAGGCCAGCAGCCATGCAATGGCCGGGTCACGCGGCCACGGATTTTCTAGAATGGGATGAAACCCCACCGAGGATGTTGGTGCACGAAAGCCTTCCCCTAACTGTGCCTCTTTTCCTCTTCACAGCAGCCAGGCAGCAAGGCAGGGGAAGAGGTTGTTACATCTCCCCACTTGGCAGGTTGAGAACAGGCTGAGGACCATGTCACGTAGTAAGGGTGGTGTCAGGCCAAACTGTTGCTGGGCCTTCAGAAGCCCCTGCTTTTTCTACCTCCTCCTCAGCACTGCAGGAGCCCCTCTGGAGGAGTAGCCAGCCCCTCCGCCCACCTTCACAACCTCCCGCCAGGCACAGGTCGGTTGGTCCTGAAGTGCCCCTGAGGGACTTCACTCACCTGTGACACCAGCAAGGCTTCCGCCTTTCCCTCCAAGCTGGGCAGCTCCCTGCCTTCTGACTCATCTCCCAAAACACTGCTCTGGTCCCTCCCCTTCCCTGCTCAAGCCTCCCTGCCACCTGCCTCTAGGATAAATGTCCCCTCCTCACCCAGCCTTCTCTCTGGGGTCCCAGCCATCCCTGGAGACTTGGCCTCAGTTACTCCTCTGAAGATAAGGGGCACTGGCTGAGCTCCCCCAGACCCCTGGCGTGTATACCTCCCTTCATTTGGTCACACCTTTCTGCCTCCCGGAAGTGTCTTTCCTCCGCCCCCCTTCCTGCTTTGTTCTGGCTAAAGTCTCTCTAGCTTCAACAGTCACCCTTAAATGTCTCCTCTTCCAGGAGGCCCTCCCTGACCACTCTAAACCATTCTCATCTCTCACTTGTTCCAAGTTCTCCATGGAACTTCTTAGTCGATCTCTCTAGTACTTCAGGATGTATCGTTCCTGTTCCTGTTAGACTGTGAAACTCCTTAAAGTGAGGCTCTCGGGATTTTTGTTGGGCCATCCTTTTAAGAACTATTGCCTTAGCCTGTGCCCCATGCCCCCCCTACCCAGTGCCAGGGGCTATAACGGACTGGGTCTGGCCTTCTAGAAGGAGCTCATCTAAAGACAGGAAATTAAGCAGGCAGTTGCCACCCAGCATATGGCGGGGAGTGAGGGGGGGATGACCCAGCATCTGGAGGCTGTAAGAGGGTTCCTGTTCTCCATCAGGAGTCCTCGCCAGGCCAAGCAAGGGCCCTGCCCTAATGGGCTGCTCCAGCAGCTCTCCTGCTAGCCTGAAATTCCAAGCCAGTGATGAATCTGTCAAGTTTCAAGACAAAGGAGGTTTGGGTGGGGCATGAAGGAAGCAGGTTGGGTGAATGTTGGCCTCCCAGGCTGGGGCTTCTACCAGCGGACAGGCGGGGGGAAGCCCTAGGCCCCAAGCGACAAGAAGGAATCCCGTGGCCTGGAGGGAAGGCTCATCTATCCTGATGGAAAAGGCAGTGAGCAACAGGCCTGAGCCCCATCTGGCAGGGCTCTTGCGTCGCCTGGCCCCACATACATCCCTATCCCTCTCACAGTAGGTACCCCACAAGCCTCAGCTCCCAAATGTGTATCAACCTTGCAAGGGGGTGCCTTTTTGCTTCCTGTTTTGCTCTGCAGGCCTCTCCAGATGGGCTGGCGATGGGAAATGCAGCACTGCTCACTGCGGGTGCCTGGCCTAGTGGGCCTTGGCCACTGCCTGCGACTCCCAACGTTTCAGAGAATGCTTTCATTGTTCTGGCATCCTGGAGCCTGCTGAGGAGGGCAAGGCATTCTAGAGAAATCAGTAAATGGGATCCTGCATGCCAGTGCGGGGGCCTCTATGTCTCCAGCTCCCCGTCACCCCAGCCTGTGTGCCTGGCCCCGGAACCCCGAGAGCAGACAGGGGGTCCTCCTCGGGCTCCAAGCACATGTGGGCAGCCCACCCTGTCCCTGCCGCCCTTCAAAGTCTTCAAAGCTGGAGCTCCCTGTGGGTCCTAAGCAGTCTTACTACTGAGGAGAGGAGGCAGCCCTGCCCCCTGGGGCAATGAGGACAAATTCTCCTGCTGCGGTGCCCTGCCTGACTGTGACCATCAGACCCTTTCCTCCCCCAGCAACCTGCCCCTCCCGAGTTTGTTTTCCCATCAGGAAAATGGGCCAGCTAAACTCGAAGACAGGCATGCAATCCCCTAGGCTCCCACGTTCATTCCAGGAGCACGCTTAAAGGAGCCACTGTCGGTCCAGAGCCCAGAGCAGTGAGGGACATGAGCAGTGAGGGACATTCGGAAGGCACGGTGGGGAAGAGGTAGGTTGTTGATGGCTGCAGGCGCCTTAAAAGCTGGTAAAAGGCTTAATCCTGCATAATGATTTACAAAGTGACAAGTAAAATAGATTCACCGTGACAGCTTGAAAAGAGAACCACAGAAATAAAATTACACTCGGGCTCACCCTGTCTCTCTGCAAGCTGTCCCTCCCTTCCCCAAACCAGGAGCTCTTGTGCGCACACGTGGACACGTGTGTACGGGTACAAAGGGAGCAGGTGGCCTTGGGACAAGGAAGGTGGGAGAGGGACAAAGGAGGGGGCAGGTCTGGCCTCTGTCCTGAAAAAGGCTGGTTGGCTCCCTGTTCCAGGTGTAGCCTGCAGAGGTAACTCTGGCAGCCCTCCAAAGCCAGGGGTTTATCCTCATTTCCGGATGGAGACATGCTAGCCAACATGCCCTGCAGGGGCTCCCCTTCAGGGGGCATGCAGTTGCCCCCCGCAAGGCCCCAGAGGACCCAGTCCCTCCCATGTCCACCTGACTTCTGTCTGATTCAACATCGCATGAGGTTTCGGGGCCCAGGAAGAGGGGTCCGCTGCTTCCCTTAGAAGGAGGCAGGGACTCTAACAGCACTGGGCGAAAACTAGCCAAGAGGAAATCAGAGAAGACAAAAAATAGCCTCAGCCAAGTTCGTCTCCGAGAAAGGAAAGCAGGCAATGCTCCTGCCCATGGTGCTGGGTTCATGGGGTGGCAGTGGGAGGGGAGGGCATCTTGCTTTCTCTGTCAATGGTGCGGTCCTGGATCTGTGTTTACATAAGTACCAAGGTCACATTTGCCTCCAGTGAAGCAGGATTTGGCTCCAGCTACGTGGGGGGAGAATGATCCAATGTGTTGAGGTTCCAGCCATGGACAACAGAGGTGCTCTCCTTGGTGGCCATGAACTCTGCCAGCTTCTCAGGGTTTTATGGCCACCCGTCCACCTCCCCTGTGAGGCACCGGCCCAGGCACCTGCCAGGCTCTCCAGTCTGAGGCAGAGGCTGGCAACCATGCCCATAGGGTTACTCATCTGTACCAAGAGGCATGGATTTAAAAAGGAAAATTGAAAAGGGGCCAATTGTAGGGAGAGAGCAGATTCCTTAGTAGCTGCAGGGCCTAACGCAACTTGACTCCTCTGAGCTCCAGAGTCCTCCTGGTTAAAATGGGGATAACATCAGCCACCTCAGAGGACTGTCGTGGCAATTTCAAGACTCCAAAGAGCCATGCCTGATGCATGTGGGGTTTCCCAAGGACATGAGCTTCGCCTCAGGTAAGTGTGGAATGAAATGCATCTGCGGGGGTACATCTACCTAGAAGCTCTGATTTCAGTCCTAGCTTAGCAAATTCACCACCCTGCAGCCCACCCTCCCCAGGTCCCAGGGATCTGCCTGTGGGGAGGTGGAGAAAAGACTCAGTACTGGGAGGGTCAGCAGTCAGGCCTGCCTGAAGACTCCCCATACTTCCCCCTTACCACCTCGGCTCTGCTTCTGACAAAGCCCAGAAGGGCCGAGTCCCAGGAAAGGTCTATGAAGACTCCCAAGTGTCCTTCTCTGTCACCCTTGGCCGGACTGGCAACTCCCAGCTCTGCCAAATGCTGTCCCGTGCCTCTAACCGATATGGCACAGGGATGAGTCTAGGCAGGCCTGAACACCCGTGTTTACCCAACAGAAGTGTGTCCCTCCCACCTGCCCCAGCACCAGGGTAAGCTGGAGCCCATTTGCCCGCAGACTTGCCTGGTGCGTGGGCTGTGCATGTGAGGTTCCAGCCCCTGGCCCTGCCCAGGGAGTCTTGCCCAAGAGGTGCTGCGGCCTGGCCAGCCTGTTGCTGCTGAGCCATTTCTCCCAGGAAGCCGAGCTGACTAGGGCAGTGGTGTGGGCACAGTTGACACCCAGGTGGCCTCAGACCCTGGCAGCTCTGAGTAAGACCATCAGGGCTAGGAGATACCCCTGGGAGCCTGGATCAGCTGAACCACCCCTCTGGCTCTAACTGGAGACAGGGAGAGCAAAAGAAGGGTCCAGGGTTCAGACCATGTACACAGGCCAGCTGTGACTCCAGGGCTGAGATTAATCAATTCTTCTCAAGCAAAGTGTGCAAGTCACTTCTAAGGCTAGAATGCAAATACACAC
This sequence comes from Lontra canadensis, assembly GCF_010015895.1. Classification (NCBI taxonomy): domain Eukaryota; kingdom Metazoa; phylum Chordata; class Mammalia; order Carnivora; family Mustelidae; genus Lontra; species Lontra canadensis. The sequence goes on from NW_022630997.1 coordinate 37,474,578, forward strand.
ACACACACACATGCACATATACATACACATACATATACATATTTTTTTTTCTCCCCCAAGCCATGAAACCTATCAATTCTATGTAAAGTGGAGCCATCATTTGGTTACTCATTTATTCAGCAAACATTCTGGAATGTCTGTTAGATGTCACGTGTGGTGCTGGGTATAGGGGAGTTATAGCCCACCTATGGCTGGGGTACCCTGCCGGCAGCTACAGTCGTGCCAGGTGAGGACTACAACAGTGGTCAAAAAACAGTGCCAGAGGAACTAGGGCAAAGGTGAGGGCCCAACCCACTTGATCTGGCAGGTGTACAAGGTAGCCAAGGCTTGCACCAGGCTTTGCAGGATGCCTAGGAGTTCGCCAGGCAGAAAGGCAGTGTACAGAATCAGTAAAACACATATAAGAGAAAATTCAGCTGGGGCCAGGGAACATAGGGCCTTGAGGGCCAGGTTGTGGTTGGTAGGGAGTCATGAAGGAGTTTTAGGTAGGCAGAGCAGGTAACAAGGTTGTAGGTGCCTTTTATTAAGGTCACACTTGGGGCCAAGTAGGGGAGGCTGGAGGTAGACACCTGAAGGAGAAGACAGTTGCATGGGGGGTGGAGAGGATGGGCAGCTTCAGAAACATCTGGAAGATGCAGTTTGGAGGTTTCAGCTCTCTCCGAGGTACTCCCACAGGCCAGGTTTGGGGCAGGGAGGTGGGGAAATGGAAACCCAGTGTCATAGGTTGTAGTCCTGGGGAGGAGCCAAGGGAGAGTCCAAGTTTCAGCCAGGCAGCAGGCCAATGGCAGTCCTACTTCTAATCCTCACAGCGGCATTATGAGAACAAGAACAAGGCTCCTCTTCCTCAAAATACTTTACCACCATCCACCAGAAATTGGTTTAATAAATGTATAATATGTGGATTATGTGCAATGTGCATTACCACACATGGTGGATCCAGCAGATGCCACCAAGCAAGCCCTGGGAAGATGGGGTGTCAGAGGCCCAGGGACCAGGCAGGAAAAACAGATATAATCCAATACACAAAGGAAAAAACACAGCAAAGCAAAGAACCACCCCAACTGAGTGCTTACTAACCCTCCCTGCCTTTTTGGCATGAGAAATCTCAATAAAATGAGAGGTAGAATTATTTACTACCTACAGTCCCAAAAAGAAAAAGAAGCTGTTCAAACGAGGCAAATAAAGGAAATGCAAAAACATGAGACAGAAAGTCCCAGTTCTGAAAGATGGAAATTGGCCAAAAGTATAGAAAACCAGTTTTGGCCTTAGAGCTTACTAAAAAATTAATTAAAAAAAAAAAGAAAAAAGATCCTTTACACTGAGCAAAATTCCAGCAAGTGAACATAGGACAGTAAAACTGGTGTGCTGAGAAAATTGGAACTATCTGGATAGATAAGGATTTCCATTCCATCATTCACCTAACCATTACTGAACACCTTCTCTGCTCCAGGCCCTCTGGGGATATAGGAATAAGAACCAGTTGGTACCCTCACAGAGGGGACAGTCCAGTGGGGGAGAATACAGAGGGCTGGGGGAATACAGAGGGAGACACCTGAAACCACCCCCCCACAGGAGGAAGCAAGGACAAACAGGATTGCTGGCGAGGAGGGGCTAGGTGACTCATTATACCACCATCCTCACGGTGAAGTCCAAAGTCATGTGGGCAGACGGCAGTCCCATTTAAGAAAAGTGAGAACTTTTTGAGTAGAGGTGAGATCAACACTTTGATCTGGGGGGGCTGGTATAGGGAGCCTTGCTTATCTTGGAGGTAAAAATGCTCAAACAGGCTTTCAAAAGGAATACCAGCTAAAAGGGGCCTCAATGCACAGATGTGGAAACTGAGGGCAGAGAGAGCCAGGGCCTTGACCAGGGCCTTGACCAGGGCCTTGACCAGGTCAGGAAGCTGATCCATGGGTGAGATGGGAAAGGGGTCTTCTGACCCTGGCCACGGCCCCCCTCCAGGCCCCCATACTGCCCTGGGGGTGTTATTCATCCGGGCAGGCGGATGGCCAGGGAAGCCCACCCTGATGGTTCCTGACCATTGGGAGCAGCTCAGACACAGAGGCAGGGGTACTTCTAGGACACAACTCCAGATTCCCATGCTGAAAAGGCTCCGGCTTTCATTTCCTGAAGAAGTCGTTCGCACGGGCATCCCTCCAGCTGAGGCCTATACCTGCCTCCAGCTGGCAATCCTAACAAGTGTTTTTATTGGGCACAGACTGTCTTCTTCAGTCTCCCCTTCTGGCAGCCCTGGGAGGTGAGGACTCCGCACCCACTTTCCAGACGAGCAAGTAGGCCCAGAGAGCCCAGAGGCCCTCTTACCCCAGATCACTCCCATTAGGGGCCTGATGGGGAAGGCCAAGCCACTCTGAAAAAGCCAGGCAGGGGTCATTGGGGGTGAGGGTGGGGGGACGGGAAGGGGTTGCTACCAAGGTGAGCAATGAAGTGGAGGGAGAAGACACCTGGCCAGAAGGGACTGCGCACCCACTCCACCCCACCACTGCTGGTGGCCTCTGGCCCCCCCCCCGCCCCCCCCCCCCCCGGACTGCCCGCCCTTCTGCTGACACCAGAAGGCTGAGTGCACGGCCTCCAGCAGAGGCAAGGCCCACCTGCCAAACACTGGCTCTGGCCACCTTCAAGGTGAGGGAAGGAGACCAGGGGCCCATGCAGGTTCAGACCAGAGTGAGCTGGCCTGACTTCTCCCTACAACCCACCTTCCTGCTCCCCATGCTGCTGCTCTGGAAGCCAGACTTCCCTCTTGGTGCCTCTGCAGGTCCTAAGAATCCCAGGTTAGTTCTTGGCTCCTAAAACTCTGGGCTGCTGGAGGCATCTGACTCAGGCAGGTAACTTCTTAGAGGACAGAGAGGAATGAAATTGGGAAACTGAGGCCTGAACAGAACAAAGGTCCTGCCTATAGTTACATGACAGGATTGGGGGCACAGAAATAGGGGATGTTTAAAACGGCCTTAGAGAGCCAAGCAACCCCCAGGCTCCCATGCTACTGATGGGTCAACTGAGGCCCAGGGATGGGAAGGGACCTGCCTACCTAAGGTGACTTTGAATCCATTAAGAACCCCAGAATGGTCATCCTGGATTGATCCCATGGGGCCAAAACAGAGCTGGCCTCTGTGACCCCAACCTCAAAAGTTAGGGAAGTTGCAACACTTCCTTGTTTCCATAGTAACTAGCTACTGCTCCAGGAATATACTGAAATGTTTTTGTTCCCTCCACTGTGCCGGCCCTGGGCCAGGCTGTGAGGACACAAACCGGAAAGAGGGGGTGTGAAGGAAGGCACAGCTTCAGCCCCAATGGCAGTTGATCCCAGGCAATGGAGTACAGGAGGGAGGGTTTTCAGTGGAGGAAGAAATCCCCAGGGTCCAAGAGTGTTGAGGAAGGGAATTCAGAGGCAACAGCTTCTGAGCTGGGCTCTTGGGGATACACAGGAGTTTGCCAGATAGAATTATGGGGGTGGAGGAACGGACACAGGCCAAGGTCCCAGGGCTTGAGGATGACAGCATGTCAGAAGGCCAGCAGCGTGCAGAAGAGAGGATGTGGAAGTGGAGGAGAGGGATGGAAAAGGATGCAGACTCGTGAATGAATGGCAAAATGACAAGTGCGACGAGGGTGCCTGGAATTCCTCATTACACCCCTATCATAAATGGATACCCTAAGGCAGTCGCTTACAGCTCTGCTTACGGCTCGGTGACAGCATAAAAGAACACCACTCAGACCCACAGGACTTGGAGACCATGGCCAGCTCTCCAGGTGCAGCCCCTCAGTCTGCTTTGTAGGGGTGGCAGGCATTCCCCTCCGGCTTCTGGGCATGACCTTGGTCAACCTTCCAATTACATCCAGGATCTGACCTTGTCTCACTACCTCCACTGAACACTCTGGTCTAAGCCACCGGCATCCTTGCCTGGGTCACTAAAAGCCACCCAGCTGGTCTCCTCATTGCCTCCCTTGTCCCTTATAGCCTATATTCAGCTCACTGGCCAGAAGGACCTTCTTAGCACATCAGATAGTCTCCGCCCTTCCATTAAAATCCTCCAGTGGCTCCTGAATTACTGAGCATGAAGTCGGAAGCCTTTCCCCTGCTCCAAAAGGCCATCTGCGACTGCTCTCTGACCATCTTGCTAACTTCCTCTCCTCTCTTCCTCCCTCTCCCACTCCATTTAGTTACACTGGCCTCTCTGCCTTTCTTGGAGCATGTCAAACACATTCCTGCCACAGGGCCTTTGCACATGCTATTCCCTCTGTCTGGAGTGCCCTTCTGCTTACGGGGTTCTCTCCCTTCCCTCCTTGAGGTATCTGCTCAAATGTAGCCTCTTCAGAGAACCCTTCCCTGATCACTCCATCTAAAGAAGCTTGATCTACATCCATCTCCTCATAACACCTTATCCTAATTTGTTTTTCTTCAAAACACTCATTATAGCTCATAATGACATCATACATGAAGTTGTTGACTTACTGTCTGTCTCGCCTGTTACAATGTAAGCAAGGCCTCCGTCAGGTTCACCACTGTATCCCGAGGGCCTGGAATGGTGCCTGGCATGTAGTAGGTGTTCAACAAACTTGGTGAATGAATAACTAATCTTTCCCGGGAAGCTAGGCAAGGGGAGGCACAGAAGAATCCCAGACTCTGCTCTCCCAGGGGCAGAACACTGGGGGCTCCAGAAGAGCCAGGAAACCTTGTTCTCAGATTGGCACAAGGACCCACAGGCAGGAAACGTGTGCTGCCCTCCAGTGCACTGGCTCCCCAGATCTGGCAGGGAAGCAGGGCCTGGCCTGAGGGTCTGAAAGAGCCCTGCAGAGATGGACCTGCAGTCGCTATTCATTACCAGTGTCCCAGTCCATACACTCCAGGCCTGGGCAGCCTCAGGAATCAGGGCAGCAAGAAATAGAAGAGCCCAGGCTGACAGTGGGGAAAGAGCCAGTATCTTGGTGGTTGTGAGGCTGGCTTCCTTCCCTCTCGGAGCCTCAGTTCCCTAAATCTGAGAAATGGGGATGAGAAGAGGATGAACTAAGTTGGTTGCCCAGATCCCTCCTGTTCCAACAGTCTGGTCATTTTTGGGTCTTCAGAGCCATGGGAGGGGTCACACCAGGTTGAAACTAGGGCCACAAATTCAAGCTGTGGTCCCAGACGGGGTCACATCTTGCAGCCAGCTGGGTCAGATACCTAGGTGAGGGGTCTCAGGCGGGCTTCTGGAGACTCTATTTCCACCCAAGGTGACAGCAGGCAGGGTGCAGGCAGCCCTGTCTAGGCCAGGAAGTAAAGGGGAGTGCCCCCTTACAGGGCAGTAGCGCCAGGGACATGGGGGCAGGCTGGGGGAGCCAGCTGCCTCACGGAGACCCCAGGGAACACTGCCTTCCCCCAGGGCCAGTGGTTCTGGTGGCCACAGCCAGAAGCATAAGGTCCAGGAATTTTTGTGAGATGAAGATGGTAAGTCCCAGGCAAGCCAGATGCCACTGTCACAGCCACAAAGGGATCTCCGCCCCGTGTCTCCCTAGCAAAGGGTTTCTGTCAAGTGACAAGGGTGGGGGGAGACCAGACACTAGCGGATGGGCAGGACGCTTGGGTTTTTGCTTCAGCTCTGCCATGAACTTGCCCTGTGACCTTGGGGAGCCCTCTGTCACCTCTGGGGTCACACTTGGCAGCTAAATGAGAGGGTTGGCCTGGATGATTTCCAAGGCCTTTCTGTGCTGACATTATCATCACCACACGTGGTAATAAAACATCACGCTCCCTGACGCGGTGACACAGTACAGCATGCAGAGTGCTGGCCCTCCCCTCGGACTCTTGCGACAGCCCCTGGGGGAGATCGACAGCCACCCCCCCACAGGAGACTGTTGGAAGGAGGCAATGCCAGACATTGTGAGTCCAAATCCAACGCCCTCCACAGACACCCCAGGTCTCTGGGGCCACAGGACACATAAGCAGAATGTTCCCTATAAGAAGCAGAGCTGGGCAGACAGGGGCTCAGTTAGGAGAAGGGAGAAGCTGAAAGGGGAGGGGGCACCACTCATAGCCGACCCCCCCCCAAGCCCTGGCTACCCTCCCAGTCCCCATGGGAGGTGAGCCTGCTGGGAGAGGCTAGGAAGACAGACACCCTTCTCAAACCATGTGGCATGTCTGACCCTGCTTGAAGAGCTGACACCAGGCCACCTTCTTTCCTTCAGACCCCACGGAGCCACGGTTGGGATCTCCCCAGCCTACTTCCGTGTCTCATGACCGGGGTTAGACCATTTCCAGGTCAAGCTGTGAGGTCTCAAAGCAGCCCAGGCTCTTAAACAGAGACAGAAATAAGGAGGCGGCCCAGGGAATAGAAGGCTACCTCTTCCAGGAAGCCCACTTTGCCCACTCTAGCCTTGCACTCATCCTGGAGAGGAGAAATCTCTGATGCAGGGTATGGAAGGGGGCTCACAAGAACCATATTCACCACATTCTGCGTGGTCCCGAGAGGAACACTAAGTCCTGGAAGGAAGGCGCCTAGGTGAGCTTCCTACATGGAGCTTTCTAGGTGTAGGGAGCTGCTGGGAGGGGAGGAGCAGCCTGTCCCCGGAGGCATGCAAGTCGACACGAGAAGGTACTCTGTGGGGATGTCGTGAAGGGGGCACACGTCATCTGTGTAACAGGCATCAGAGGAGGTGGCTGCCGAACTCCCTGCAGTCTTGAGAATCAAAGGTCCCCAAATACCAGGAACGTTGGCATCAGGAGCCCTGTTGGGACAGGCGGAGGAGGTGATCACACGGCCCGGCTGCCTCCGGGGATCTGGCTGGGAGGGGAGCCAGCCATCAGGTAGGAAGCTCGGAGAACTTTGGGACCCTCGAAGATTCCACACCCCAAAGCGGCTCCACTGCCCCTGGAGGGATCGGCCCTGAAGCTAAAGCTCGAGTGAAGCTGCCAGCCTCAACCCAGGCTACGGCGGCAGGATCAGAACGCCGTCCTTCTGCAGAAAATCAACCCGCCCTGAACTCACAGCTTTGGGGAAGCTCCCTTTGCAGCCATGGCCCCATGGCCAGACACTACGCAAGAAATCACACCCAAGGTGTCCTCTTTTCTTTCGGGATCAGAAGCACTGAGGGGTCCTGGAGCTCAGGGGGCACTGAGCAAACCGGGTACAGAGGTGGAAGGCCAAGGAGGGCTCCCTGCACCCCGGCCCCCGACGTGCTCACGGCAGTTACAGAGCCCACTCCTGAGGACCCCAGAAAGTCAGGAACACGAGGGCTATGAGCCAGGGAGGCAGTCATCCACGGTGGGCTTGCCAGCATGGGAGCTCCCCCAGCCCAGAGCCCTCCCCAGGGCCTCAGGCTGCCTCTTGCCGATAACAGCAGCAGGGCTCACAAAGAATTCATACCAGCCAGGCATCCTGAGTGTAGACAGTGCTCCTCTGTATGTAAATACCAGTGAGCCCGACGGCCCTAGAAGAGGAAATATGAACCCAAGAGAGCAGGATAAACGGGCAGTGCAGACAGCAGGGTGGGGAACTGCTCTCCCGAGCCAGAGGACATAAGCCCTAAACCAGACCTGCCCAGCCTTCCTACAAGACGTAGCGGGTGGGAACTTCCTCCCTTCACTTAGTCCCTAGCTCGCTGGGGACCATGACTGCGGAAGCTCTGGGACACATCTCTGGGGCACCCGCAGAGGACGAGACCAGACGGTGCCAGCAGTGCACTCAGCCGGCACAGGAGACCATCCCTTGGGCCCCCTCCTCACCCCCCAGCCCCCGTACCAGGTCCTGTGTCCCAGGGGGCTGCCACTGACAGTGACCTTAGTCAGGTCTCTTGTCCTCCCTTGGCCTTGATGCCCTCCCCAGGATGATGTCAGGCTGGATCAGAAGCAGGCGTTGTGAACACAGACGCCTCCATGGCAAGCGTGGTGACTCCAGTGAGTTGCAACAGAAGAGTCTGCGGGCAGGAGGTGGGGCAAGACGGCACAGCAGTCCTGTTCCATTCAGGGGCTAGGGCGCTTTTAGACCCCCTCATGGTTCTTACACGGCTCTCGGGTGTCCAAACTGATTAAAGAATCGGAATAAAGCTGTGGATCATCTCTCCGGAGAAACCTGGGCTTGCGAAAGGGTGCACGTGGGGGCAGGGGTGTGTGGCCCTGGCAGGGTGAGCACGAGGCTCTTCCTGCTCTGATAGCTGCTATGTCTTCGAGGCTCATCTCTAGGGACATGGCAGAGGTCCCACCCCTCTGCCAAGCTGGCCTGGCTTTCAGCACTGCCCAGCCACAGACAGATTTGTGGTCTCGTAACAATAAAAGAAGAGGAGGCCAGAGAGTGAGACAGAAGACTGCGGGCTTGAAGGGTAGAAGTCAGAGGGCACTGCCAGGAAAGCTGGCGGGAGTGGCGGGCAGTGCTCAGCAGCGGCCGCAGGGGCAGGGGCAGGGGTCTCTGTCCATGTGAAAGTTGCCCTCGACTTCCCCACTGTGCACAGCCCCTCTGGGAAGGTGGTTCTTGGGCAGGGAAACCAACCAGGGGACCAAGTCATCAATGCCAGAACAGGAAGGGACTATAGGGGGTATCTTCAACAGCTATTTGCATAAAAAAGGAAGGTGGGAGGAGGGTCCCCTCTTTTGGGCACCACTGAGTGAGGCAAAGGGCTGGCAGGGTCCCGGGAGAAGGAGGCTGTGTTCTGCTGTCCTTCCTCTGGCGGAGTGTGGTTCCTGAAAACCCACTCTGGGAAACCCTGATGTGGTCTCCCCTCTCGATTTTCAGATGAGGAAACTAAGGCCCAGAAGGGTCGGTCACTGGCCTGAGGTCCCACAACCCATTACCGTGGTTGACAAGGCCCAGTCTTTCATGCTCTCCTTTTCTCCATGTGGGAAGAGCCCAGGAAGAAAGTGGTATCCTCCTTCTGGCCTCTCCTTACAGGGGAAGAAAGAGAGGTTTGCAGGTAGGAACCCAGATGTAAATCTCCACCTTGGAACATGCTGGGGGGGAAACAGACTTCCCTGGTAGGGTGAAATGAAATGAACTCGGTTAAATATTACGGAGGGCCTCCTAGAGATCACCTGCTGGCCCTTGCTGCTACAGAGGGGAGACTGCAAAGAATGGCAAAAGGAGGGTGAGGGTCAGGAAGTCTAGATGCCAGGTCCAGCCATGCTTGGCCCTGAGGTACCAGGGGACCGTGAGCAACCCGTGTGACCTGTGTCTCCTGTGTAAGTTTGAGGACCTATTTCTTGAGCATTTACTATGTGCTAGGTGCTATAGGAGCTCCATTTTCACAGCCTGGGGGAAGGTGAAATGAAACTTTTTAAACCATGAAGAAGTGTGTGTTGCAGACATGGAGACGGGAGTTGGAGAAGTTTAACAGAACCTGCCCAAAGTCACAGGACCAGGAAGAGCGGAGCTGAGAAATCAACGCCAGGCAGTCTAAGCAGAGCCTCAAACAAAGTAGTGGCCCGAGAAGTACTGGCTGTCAGGATGTTTCTGGTAGAGGCTGGGAAGTTGTTTTAAAGATGTAAACAACAGCAGGAGCACCAAAACATGATAGCAATAGAAAATTCCACCTCTCCCCGCCCACCCAGACAACTCAGCCTCCCTGGTGCAGGGGAGCCAACTTGCTATGGGACCTGTAGCCGGTCCTCTACCTCTCTGGGCTTTGGGTCTCCTCAACTGCCAGATGAGAAGGTTGGAAAGTCCTTCCCACTTGCAAACGCCAAGTGAGGGTTTCTGGACCCTTCCCAAAGGACTCCCTGCCCCATCTGTCCCTCAGCCACAGGGCTGGCTGGTCACGGCCAAGGGCCAGGTTTCCCAGCTTTGGTCTATCAGGGGGCAGGGTGGGGGTTTGGGTAAGGGCCTGTGGACAGGGTGAGGTCCAGGCCCTCGGCATCTTCTCCCTTGTCCTAAGCCTGCTGGCTCTTCTTCATGTGTTCTCACCTGGGCCTGACGCATGTGATTCCCAGGGTGGGCCAAGGGGGCTCCTTCCCTGCTTCTCCATATGCAGAGGAAATGTTAGCAGGAAAAGGTGGTGGGCCATTAGCCCTTGAAGGACAAAAGTCAGCACTAGGAGGGCTGGGTGGAGGTAGGGGACAGGAAAGGAAGCCACCCATCTTCTAGGACTAAGCTGGCTCTGGGCAGATGAGAAACTTTGTATCTTCCAAGAGGGTTTCTATTTTACTTCCCTCCAATCTACAATGCAACTAACCCACAATTAACTTTTAAGAAATACATTGCTGGTTGGAGTGCTAATGCCCATCCCCTCCAGATGTGTAGGATCAGGGAGTACTTCTGAAAAGCCCCGTGCTTATTCCTCACCCCGAGAGCTCAGGAATGTACCCCATCCTCCCCAGGCTCGGATGGTCCTTCCCAGTGAAAGATGGAAGCGCATTTACCCATGAGCTCCAAAGCGTGGCTAACGGGGCTGTGCCCGGCCAACAGCAGATGCTCAATAAATGTTTAATGAGCTAATGGGCTGGACAGACAGGGTTCCAGGCCTGGCTGTGTCACTGATTCACTGCTGCCCTTAGATACGGCCCATTCTTTCTTCCCAGACCTGGGTTTCCTGGGTTAGGAAAGGAAGGGTCAGACCTACCGTCCCTCAGCTCTGTACTATGTGCTCAGGGCCTGGGAGCGTCCGGAGTGGAAGGAGGTTTCGAACCCCTCTCCCTGCTGCTCTAGGGCCATGTGGAAGACAGGATGGGACTGCTGGGTGGGAACTTCCCCAACAGGGTTTCCGAAGGTATCACAGCCCCCCCACCCCTTCTCCTGTAAGCACCAACCTCTGAGTGGATGACTGAAGTTTTGGGAAATGCGGATGGGAGTAGGGCAGGAGAGAGTATAGGGACAGGGTGCAAGTTCCATTTAAACCAGACACCAAAAGAATAATTTTGGGAGAGCTTTTGAAAGTACAAAGAGACTGTCTTCTAATAGAACGCCCCCACCCCCCCATCAGAATAGCTGTGCCATTTTCTGGCAAAGCACTCATCCGCATTGACTTGGACCCTCCGGGAGATCAAGAATCTGGGACAAGGGAGGAAAGGAAAAAGCCCCCCATGTCTGAGAGCCCTAGGAGAGATGGGTCTGAGTCCTCAGCAGCAACCTGGGTCAGCGCAGGTGACAGCATGTGTGTGAGGGCGCACAGATTCATGCATATGTGTGTATGGGCGGGGGGTAATGCCAACTGGGGAGCAGGCTTTGGGACAAATGAAGCACCCCTAGCCCCGATCTTTGGGGTAGACTTCTCTGGAGGGTTCACAAGTCCTATACAATTCTAGACCTGCCCTGAAGTCTCCAGGGACAAAGATCACAAAGCCAGACTGCAGGACCCAGGCACCCTGCCCCTACCAGCCACTGAGGGCCAGGGCCAGTCCCTGTCCCCGTGCAGAATTCTGTGACCCCATCTACACAGTGAAGGGTTGAAGCCGGATGATCCTAAGGGCCATGCCTGCTCCCACAGTTTGCGGTACCAAGGCTCTCAAGAAAAGTGCAACACCTACCACCACTCAGGCCCTCACCCTAGAGAACTGGAAAAGGAGTCCCCAGTCCCCAGCTGGCTGTCTAAGGCTGGGGCTGGGGCAGAGCAGAGTCCCCACACCGTCTGTCCTCAACAGCCTGCCACGGCTGAAACCTTCAAGTGGTTACAATTACAGCCGGGCTAACAGGATTAGGGGAGCATTGAAATCTAAGAAATCTAATTAGCTCAGACACCCCGGCCTCCCCCAGCATGATCCTGCAGTAACCCCAGCAGCTGGGCCTGACAGGCGGGCCCCAGGGCCCTCCTGGGCTGCAGTCATTACCTGTGCAGGTGTGCCAGGCTGGGCCGGGCTTCCTGGGGAGGTACAAGCTCAGCCTGCCAGGCTGCATCCTGCTTTGTACCCCACCAGTGATGGCCTAGTCCTGGGGTGGTCCTCAGCTGAGCTCCAAGCACCAGGCACAGGGACGTGGGCAGCAGGAGGGCTGCGTCTGGGGGTAGGAGGGACCCAAGAGTGCCCACAGGGCGGCCACCCCACGTAGCCCGAGGACTGACTCAGCCAGAGGAGGGGCAGGCTGAGTCAAGGCCTGTATCTATAGAAACCATCAGAGTCCAAGGAAGAGCCTTGGGCCGCACAAAGACCTGGGGCCTGGAAACATCTCCTCTTCCTGCTCTAGGGTCAGGGATGGGGTTGGAGACCCACGCAGAGATACGTGTGCCCTAGCAGTCACAGCAGCATCTGGGGCTCAGAGCAAGCTCGACTTTAAGACACTTTGCCAAAAGAAAGGGGCATGGCTGCAGGGGGCAGGGGGCAGGGGGCAGGTACAGGTAAGCCCATGTGCGACCCTTCCCGTTTCTGGCTCTTCCTCCCTTAACCTCAGTTCCCAGGTCTCCATCCCGGGGGGTCCACACCGACTTCTGCACCCGTGCTTGGTGGACTGGGAGGGTGGCTGCAGTGTTCTATCTCCGAGGCCCGGGGCTGAGTCCTGGCTGAGCTACAGGTCATCTTACCTCTCTGAAACTTGATTTTCTTGTCTGTTAAGTGGGGGTGATTCCAAATCGCAGCTAGCTTCCACTGTTGTTGCTGGAGTGCTGTAAATTTGGAGAGTGCTTCTAAATCCTCCAAGTGCCATACACAAAGGCGAGGGCCCGTGGTTATTCCCGTCATGCGCCCCATGGCAGGCAGCCAGCTCGTAGTGGTTAATTATTTATTTGGACTGATCTTCCTGCCCTTACTGGCTGTGAGCTCCTCAGGAACAGGAACTCTCTTACACATTTCTGGGTGTCTCACAGGCCACGATCCTCACAACTGTGGACTCTTAGGAATTATCTGTGGCACCAACGCTGGGCCCCTGACCTGACCCCACTCCCATCACTTAGCTCCCTCCTTCTCCTCATACCCAATCCAAGGAGGGAAAAGTATCAAGAGGTAGACCAGGTCCATACACTGACAGATCATACTGAGTCTCTCAGTCGGACCCTTTCTCACTCCCAGCAGCTCCTTCCCAGTAACAGCTGAAAGTAGCCGTTAGTAGGATCTGCTTGAGCACTAGTCTTCAATCTGTGATCGTTCAAGAAAGGATGAGTCTGTGGTCTGGAGGACCCCCCAACACCTCAAGCCCAGAGTGAGGGTCAGGAAGAGATGATTTCCAGAAAGCATGCCATGCAATAGAGCACACTGACAGAGCTGTCCACTGAAGGCAGAAGCTGCTTCGAGTGATGAGCGCCCTGTCATAGGGGGCATGCAAGCCAAGACTGGATATAAGCTGCCAAGGAAGTAGGCTTGGGGAAGCAGCTTCTTGGAAAATGCTACTAGCTCCCCTAAGGCAATACCTTTGTGCTCCATTCTGCACCTAGAGCCCACCAGGCCTTCAGAGGACACGGGCCAAGGCCTCCACTACTCACATCTGCCTCATCCTCACAGCAGCCAAGTGGGATCAGAGTTGTTCTGCCTTGGACCCATTTTAAAGATTAGGAGACTGAGTCCCAGGAGGGTGAATCCACTGGCCTAAGGGAGCCAGCCTCTTGACACTTCTCCACCATCTCCTCAAGCACTGGGAAAACCAAAAAATCACGAAGGGTTTCCTGGAGTCTTTTCCCAGAGCCTGCACGTGGGACTGATTTACTCAGCCTTTCTTGATCCTCCCTGAGGACAAGGCCCAACCTCAAAATCACCCCTAGAGTTTACAGCCTAGGCAAGCCCTGCCTCCCTCTCCTCACTTTGTCAGGGGCTCTAGGGATAAAGAGCTTCCCCTCAGAGGGCGTGGACAGAGGCCACTGTGTCCTGCTGAGAGGTCAGAGCAGTCACCAGGCAAGGCTGCAGCGGGGTCCGGAGTAATTACTGCAGCCTGGCCTTTGTTGTCCACACAAAACCCAAGGAACCTCATAAAGATGAGGCTGTGATAGGAGCCCAGCAGAAGCCCCTGGGAGCAAAGTTATGAATGAAAACGTATGGGACCCAGTCACAACCTGGCAGGCCTCGCTTCCTGGTTCCATGACAGAGTGCCCAGAGAAGCTTCCGGAAATTAACTTGTTGGTGCCCAAATTTCTTACAGCGATGCTTCACCCTGAGGTGAGGGTCATGGCTGCTTCTTTGGACACTAGCCAGGGCCTTAGAACTCCATATCCGTGGCGTCACACATGGCTACTCTTGAGACACGATTCTCAGGACACGGTAGGCCTCAGAGTGCCTTCTCCCCCCATCTTTGTCAATCAGGGGAAAAAGTGAAGAGTGCAGCTCTTCTCAGAGGGAGCCTTCCCTCTGAGATTTTCCAGGATGAGTCGCCAGTGGGCACCTGTCCTATATGGGGGCACACCTCTGGGGGCCAGGTACGAAAAGAGTGTTGTGTTACTGTTGTGAGGGGAGTGTGTGTGTGTGAGAGAGAGAGAACCTGTGGTTCTGTGGTTAAACCCCTCAGTCTCTGGACCTTTCTTCATTTTGCTCCTGGCCATGAAAGGAATGAGGATCCTCCTCTCTTCTTTCCTTCGGAGGAAAAAGGGACATACTGTCCCCAACCAAGAAGCCAGACATCCCTTCTTTGCAAAGACAGGGCTAGTTATCAAAGCTTCCCAGAAGTCGGGCAATTTCTCATTCCCAACTCTTCTCTGTGAGCCATATCCCAAATGCCTCAAAACCCCAATCCAAAAACGATTTAAAACTCTTGAAAACTCCCTACTTCCGAGCCCTCCCCGCCCCCCCCCCCCCCCCCCAGCTCCAGTCCCTGCCACCAACTCTCCAAAGTCTAAGGTTTTTAGATTTACATGTGAAAACAGCGTTTCATAACCTCGTGACTTGGGACAAGGAGATGCTTCCGTCCTTTTGGGAAAAACAAAACCCAACCGAAATCATAAAACTTAGAAGAAAACACCATCTCCCTCCAGATGCATTCCCTTGGCCCCAAAGTCACACGTGCTCTGTGGCAGATAGGGCTTTCAATGTGTCTTTTGTTTGATGCTAGTGTTTCAACATCCTCAACTTGATGAGAGAAAGGTCAGCACAGGGCTTGGGGCATTCACAAAACACACCACCAGGGCCAGGCAGAGGGGAAGCAAGGGGCCAGGAATCCCCCCCGCCCAACCACCACCCCACCCCAACTTCTGCTCTGGATCTCCTCAAAAAAGCAGCCAGGACAGAAAAAGCTAGGTGCTCGCCCCCTGGTCTAAACTTCCCCAATATCTTGCAAACAACTTTTAAACTCCCGGGACCATACCAACGCCAGCGAAGTCAAGTCCGAATTCAACGCCGGCCAAGCTGCCCATTGTCCAACCACTGCGCCTGCCTCTTTATCTCTACCTTCAGAAAAACAATAATAAGCAAACGCAGGCACCTCTGGGAACAGCCTCTGGCCTCCTGCCCTGCCCTGTGTAACCAGCCTGTCCTCACACCCACAGTAGAGGAGGAGACCGCGCTGGTTAACCCTCTGGTCTACCAGGCCCTGTTCCCGGGTTGCAGCAGGGAGACAAACTGTTGCTCAAGAAAATCCTCCAGAAAACCTTTGGCACCAGGAGGCAGCTCCCTGCGGCTTCTGCCTAGCTCCGAGCCCGGGGGCTTCCACAGTCAGCTTCTCATTGCCCTTTTAAATCTGCAGGGTTGGGCTCTACTCTTCCCATGCCCGGGGCTGTCCACCCAGGGGGCTTCAAACGGCCATGGCAGAGCCGGGAGGAGGAAAAGACTGGCCGAGCAGTGCCCTCACCCTGCCAGCCCGGCCGCCAGCTTCTTGGAGGACCTCTGAGAGAACATTTGTTTGGGCTGCCAAGTTAAATCTTCCTCCCTCATGTCAAGGCATTGGAAAAGCAGTCAGGGGAGAGGAGAAGGGGGAGAGTGGGGAAGGAGCAGCGGGAGGGAGGGAGGGAGGGAGAGAGAGAGAGGCAGGCAGGCAGGCAGGCAGCTCTCAGAGCCCCAGTTACTCGG
Source organism: Lontra canadensis (assembly GCF_010015895.1). Lineage (NCBI taxonomy): Eukaryota > Metazoa > Chordata > Mammalia > Carnivora > Mustelidae > Lontra > Lontra canadensis. The sequence continues at coordinate 37,490,404 of NW_022630997.1, forward strand.
GCACTGTCCAAGGAAGCAGCCCGCGCGGCTCCCGAGCAGAAGCAGCCTGAACTCGGGACACCCAAGGAGGGGCCGAGCCTCCAGGCCTCCAGGGTCAGGCGCAGGGTGTCAGTCGCTCAGTGCCCCAGCCTCGGGAGAGGCCCTCGCTCTGCGCCCAGCTAGAGGGGCGAGGTGGGAAGGGAAAGCAGAGGAGGAAAAAGTTTGCGGCAGGTAGAGAGGTAAGGGCTGGGCGGCCCCGCTGTCGGGCTGTCCCCCAGGGAGGGGTGGGGGGCCCGGGCCAGCTGCCCTGGCGCGCTCCCGCCAGCCCGCCCTCCCGCCCGGGTTGTTTACATTCCTGGAGTGTCTTTTAAACCCAGGGCTGAGGCTGACTCTCGGCCTTCTCCGGCGGCTCCGGGGCAGTCTCCCGTGAAAATCTGCTGGCGCACAATGGCCGGGAAGGCGGCCGCCCCTCGCCCGCGCCCCCGCTGCTCCGGGGCGGGGAGCCTGCCCTCCGCACCGCGCCCTCTCCCCGCCCGCCTGGCTTCCTGGACAGATGTCCCCGGCGAGGGGGCGACGCGCGCCCGCTGCCCGCGCCCCAGACGCCGAGGCCGCGCTCCCCACTGTTCTCTCCCCAGCCCAGACGCCAGGAATGCGAAACAAGCTTCCAGAGCCCGCCCCCCCCCCCCAGCTCCAGCCCCGGCCCGGCCCCCCAACCTCCGCCCCGGCCGGCCTCCCACTCCCCCGGGGCCGCCGCCGCCGCCGCCGGAGACGGAGAGGAAGAAAGAACACGGAGAAATTACTTTCGTATTTGCAACGCGCGCGCGCACACACACACGCACATCTTCCCTCTGGGCTCCCCTTCTGGCCGGGGCAGCCCCGACCGGGCGATGGCCTTAAGGCCCCTCGGGCTTCTCAAGACCTACGGGAAGCCCCAAACACACACCCCTTGGCGTTCCCGGCTAGTACCGTGCGCCGCGTCTCCCCGGGCAATTCACACACAAACAACTTAACCGCGCCTCCACCTCCCATTTACAAAAGTGTGTGTTTTGCCTGGAAATTCAGATGCACAACTTAGCACCACTACCCCTTGCCACCCCGAAATCCAGCGCCGTCTCCGGCTGTTCTCCTACACACAGGCGCACAACTTCGCGTCTCCCCGAAGGTGGTGAAGGAGACCGAGGTGGTCCTACCCGGGTCCTTCCCTCCCTGCCCGAATCCCGCTCCTGCCCGGGTGTTCAGAACGAGGGCTGGAGGCGCACCGGCAGGAGGCGGGCACAGGGTCCGCGCGCGCACAACCTTACTCACGCCCCGCACACCCGAAGAGCCTCGGTCCCCGCGCGCTGCCCAAGCCGGCTCCGCGCAGCCGGGCGTTCGCCGGTCGCCTGGGCCTCGTCCCCGGGCCGCCGAGGGGAGCGCAGTGGAGCTCGGCTGCCGGCCGCTCGCCCGGCTTGCCTGGCCCCGGAGGACCCTTCAAGGGAAAAGCCCTCAGCACTCAGCACGCTCGCACCCCAAGAGTCCGCGGGGAGCGAGAGGAAGGCCCGGGGCAAGCGGGCGCCCGGGTCTGGACCCAAACTTACCCGGCGCTGCGAGCGCCGCTGCCGCCGCTGGAGGACGCGCCGCGGCCGCCGCGGCCGCTGCCGGGCAGGCCCGGCTCGGGCCGGGAGGAGCGCTACGAGGGCGCCGAGAACGGCTCCGCTTCGGCTCCTGCTCCGCGCCGACCGGGGCCGGGGTCACCGCGCTGCGCCGGCGCTGCTCGCTTGCTCCGCCGCCGGGTCGCTGCTCGCCCGCCCGCCGCCCGGTCGCCTGCTCTCCCGGGCGCCCGCCGCCGCTCGCTTTTTTAATGTCCACAGACAGTGAAAAGGAACTCGGCGTTAGGGGGTGAGTAAGTGAATCAACTCGCCCGGAGCCGAGCAAGTTGAAGTGTCAGATTACATTGGCTATTCTATTTCCAAAGGGCCCCGCGCCGCCGGCCGCCCGCAAAAGCAGGTACGGAACTAAGGACGGAACGGAGCTACGGGGCACTGCTGCCGCCGCCGCCGCCGCCGCCGCCGCCGCCGCACCAGCGCTCGGCTCCGCTCGGCTCGCGCTCTCTCAGCGCTCTCGCCGTTCACTCTCCCTCTTTCCTTTTCGCCTCTTTCTCTCCCTCGCCTTTCCTGTCCCTTCTTTTGCTTTTTCTTCCCCGCTCCTTAGTCCCGGCCCTCTCCAAGCTTTCCCCCCTCTGTGGCTCGGAAGAGCTTCGCGCGTCACCCCCCCCCACCCCGTCACTCACCTCCCTTTTCTCTCCCCCTTCTTCCACTTCTCCCTTCCCGCCCCTACCTTCCCGCTCCTGCAAGTTTAGAGTAGGAGAGAAATGCTGAGCCTGGAAAGGGACCACATTGGGGAGGGGGGAAAACCACCAGGCACCTACGGTACCCCCTTGGTTCGCGCGCCCGGGACTAGAGTGCACTTGGGGCCGTGAACGCTGTCAGGTAACCTATTTGGGGGTAATCGAGTTGCTAGCAAGGATTGCTCAAGCGTTCCTCCGGAGGTGACTTTTGGGGTTGTTCCCAAAGCCCAGGGACTGACTGGTGGGGAGAGTAGAGGAACCCCCCCCCCAACACACCACAAACACTGTCACCACCAAGGGCGACGTTGGGGGAGGTTGGAGCGCAGTGTCCCCGACAACCGGGAAGGACCAGGGCGCAAGGTCTGACCCTGGCACCCTGCGCGATCCAGAGGCCGGCGGGTCCCCGAGGCCGGTCAGAAGAGCCCAAGGCCCAGTGCACGTGGGCGGGGTGGGGGCGCCAGGACCCAGGCCCCGTTCTACGTTCGGGACTGCGCACTGCCCCAGGGGCCGCGGAGAGGGATGGCACTCACAAGGCGCAGCGGGGTGTACCCACTCGCGGGGTTCCCCTTGCGGACCCACCCACGAGAGCATTTAAGTGCGCACCCACCTTGGCTGACGTCCACTGCCACTCACACGGAAACTCCTACACAAACAGCACACACACTCGCGCCCACACTCAGTTTTACAAACACGCTTCCACACGTGCGCACACACAAACACGCACACACATACACTTTCCCTCACAAATGTACCCGTGCACACGACCGTAGCCACCGCATTTACACATACGCAACTGCACGCAGACACACACATCGCCGTACAACCAAATACACTAAAACAACAACAACAACAACAACAACAACAAACATGAAACATTCCCCTGTGCATGAAATCCTCACGCTCACGTACACACACAAACCCATATCCTCCTCCCACTCCCTCTTTCACACCCAGAACCACCCCCACCACCGCTTGTGATTTGCGGCAACCCTCAGTCCCAAATCATAATCGGCGCCCGCGCGGCGCGGGTTGGACACACACACTCGCGCGCACGCAAGCACTCTCCTCCCTGCACAGGCGGGGGAGGCTTCGGCTGGCGCCCGCTTCGGATTCCAGGTGTGGCGGTGGCTCCGCGCTCCGTGTTTTGCAGCCTGCCGCGGTGTCGGAGGCGAGGCGAGGAAGGGAGCTGGAATAACAAAGGCAAGTTGGGGAGAGCGCAAGGGGGCGCAGCCCGGGCAGGGCCGCGGGGGGAGCCCTGCATTGCCTGGGCTTTGCTGGCTGCGAGGGTCTCGGGCGCCAGGAGCCGGAGGTGGGGGGGGTGGGGGGTTGGTGAGGGTCGAGGGGCGGGGCCGCGGCGTGACGTCAGAGAACAATGACACCGCCGGGGGGCGGGTACCCGGAGGCAGCACGGGCGGGGGTCTCCCCCGGGAACTGAGACTAGCGGAAGATGTCCAGGACCGGCTAGGGCCATTGCCTGATTGACGAGGCCCGCCTGGGAGCGCGGACGTGCCACGCAGACTCGAGGATCGTCCAGGCCTCCTGGGCAGTGATCAGCGCCGACCCTGGGCCAGCGTGAGGAGCAGGCCAGAGTACCCTCCCCCCTCACCCTATTTAAAAAACATCCTTCAGTGGGCATCTCTGACCTCGGCTTGAACTCCTTCAGGGCCGGCTAGATCACTCCTTCAGGGCCGGCTAGATCTTTCCCACCGAGGGAAAGGAAGCAAAATGAATTTGCCAGCCCTGAATTCATTCTCAAGGCTTCGCTAGTCTGACAGCCCGTGAACTCAGCTTGGATTCCTGAGGGCTCAGAGGGCTGCAGCTGAGGTCCACAGGGGCCTGGGAGGGGATGCCAGGAACCTGCGTGATACTCCCAAGGGAAATTCTGCCGCCCCGAGGCCAGTAGGTGCACGGGAAGGCGCTCCTTGCCGGGGCCTCAGTCTTTAGACCTGTCACATGGACTGTTACCAAGCTGCCGTTTCTGCACAGGTGGCAGATGTGTACCCTTGGGGAAGGTGGATGGCATGAGAACCTTCCAGACCTCTCAGGACACCAGAGGAGCATGGTACAGTACATTCCTGTGGGAGTACATTCCTGAGCCCCTCCCCCTCGGCCTCTGGGTGGCCCAGGACCCTAAGTCAGGACATGGGGGTAGCTCCAGAACCCCCTAAAGGCCTGACCTAGGGCTGGAAGGTGTAATTCAGCTGGCTGAGTGGTGGCTGGAGCCACAACTGCTCCCTCTGGGAAATCTATAGCATCGCAAGAGCGAGAAAGCTCCCCGCCCCCCAAACCACCCCAGGTCCAAAACCTCAGGAGGCGGAGTTTCCGGGTTTAAGAGCCTGGAGGGCAAGAATCCAGCCTCAGCCAAGACCTAGATGGGTCAGGATGGGTCAGGATGCTCTCCTTTCAACATTTCTGTCCAAATTCCTCACTAAGTGACAAGGGTTCCCCATCTCCAGGAAATGGGGAATAGAGGCAGCATTGGGGGTCATCACTTATGTTCAAAAGCTCCAGTCCAGAAAATCCCCCCCCCCCCCCCGCTAATTTACATCTGAAAATTAGCATGCTACTGCAGAGAGCTGAGGAGCCAAGCCCAGGATACAAAGAAGGCTCGAGTGAAGGGTAACTTCAGCTCTTCCTAGCTGGGCAAGCAGGACAAGATGGCAGCAAGTCTGAGATACCTTACCTGGGCCCTGGGTCTGCCCAGGCATCCTGGGGATCCTGACCTCCAGTCCTTGGGACTCAGGCCTTTGCACTCTCTATTCATCCTTCAGAGAAATAGCAAGGCTGACTGGATCCCTGTAGAGTCTTGGAAGAAGTTATGACTTATTTAGTACCTACTGCATGCTGGGTACTATGGTAAGGGCATCTTAGCATGAGCTCATTGAATTCTCACACTGCCTTGAGTTAGATGCTCTATTACCATCTCCCCTTCAGAGCAAACTACACTTGGAGTCCCTTGGTCAATCAGGATTCAAACTCAGGCTCTCGTTAACAATGTTTCCTGTTGATATCTTAGCCCAGCTCTGCCTCCTCATCCATAGATTCTCTGTGTGGTCCCGGACAAGTTGCTAGCCCTCTCTGGGCTTCTTTAAACCAAGGGTGAGGTCTCATGGCAGTGGCCGGGCCTCTTTGGGGATTGTGTGTCGTGAACCTCCACCCTCCTGGCCCTGGCTTCTGTGGGCCTGGAGAGCTGGGGGTGAGGCAGAGGGGAAAGTGCTTTCACTTCCCAGCCACTGAGAAGACAGATACCACTTAGCCAACGCAGGGGCGAGAAATCACATGGCTCTGGAGGCAGCTCAGTGCACGGGGCCAGCCTGTGGGTGCCAGTGCAGGGTCCTGCCCACACCTATCTTCAGAGTAGACTTACATTTTATTAACTGCCTTGCCTTCCAGGAACCATGAGCGGGGAAGAAGGCCGTGGCTTAGGCCTAGGCCTGGGGAGGGGGGAGCCAGGAGGCCCAGGAGGCCAGGAGGAAAGCAGTGGGAAGAGACTGTAGTTCCTGGGGGGAGCAGAGAACCCGTACGGGGTGTAGTGACTAATGGCCTCCTGAGCTGAAGGCCTTCAGTGGGCTGGGCAGCAGGGGACCAGCACATGTGGGGGTGAATTCTTGTCTCTCCAGGACTGCCTTCTCTGTCTCCAGGATTCACCCCTGTCTCCCCGAAAGGGAGCCTAGAGACTAAAAGGGCCGGAGAAATGTCACCTTGTTGAGAGCTTCCTGTTTCCCAGGCATTTCTCATTCCATCCTCTGCATAAGCCAGAAGGTATAATTCCCCACTGAGGACAAAGGCTCAGGGAGGTTAAGTGGCCTGCTTAAAGTCTCACAGTTATTCTGTGGGTGGGGCTGGACCTCAGGGTTGTGAATGAGGACTTGCCTTCATTCATCACCAGGCCATGGTACAGACAAGGTGACCTTCTGAGCCCTCTGGGGTGGATGGGGGAAAGACTCACTTGCCAAGGGATGATGGGGTCCCCTCCCATGGTAGTGGGGTCATGGGGAGTAGATTTAGTCTTCACACCCTGGTGGATCCAGGAGGCATCTGGTCCCTGCCCAGCTCTGAGGCAACTGTGTTTCTAGAGGTGGGTGGTTGGGCCCAGCAGAGAGTTAGGTGTGCCCCTCATCACAGCAGGGACCCCTGGGATGCCTCTTCTCTCTATGACAGTCAGGTTGCCCACTCCATTCTCTGAGGCTGCACCTGCCAGGCCGCCTGGCCTTGGCTTTCCAGATCTTTCCACAAGGTATGCCATCTTCTCAGTTCCCATCGTGGCTTTCTCTGACCCAGCTCAGCCACCACTCCCTTCTTCTGCTGGGAGGCCCAGGAGATTCACTGGAAAGACTGCTTTGGGAGCTGGGACACCTTTGCTCCCAGCCCACCACTGTCCAACTTGCGGTGTGTTACGAGTGCCTCAGACTCTCCGTGCTCCTGTTTCCCCATCTGTCAAGTAGGAGAGTATGGGACATGGGATGTCCAATCTTCTTCTGGCTCTGACTGAACCCTTACTCTTGAGCTATAGTGTACTTCAGGGTTTAGGGAGGCCCTGCTTTGGGGAATGCCCTCAGAGTGTCTCCTTTGGCTGTGTAGGGAAAGGAAAACGTGTACGCAGAGGGGATCACCCAGGGCTGTGCGTCGATCATGACCTTAACACCTTGCTTCACAAGGTACCACCCGTCTTCTGAGCCCGCAATGGCCCCTTTTCCAGTGATGAAACTGAGCCGGAAAGGAACTGGTGGCTTTCCCATGACCACACAGCTGGGAAGTGTCAGAGCAGAAACAAGAACCAGGTGTCCCGACACAGGGCTCTCTTCTCTGCTCCAGCACTGCCAGAGAGCCACCTGGGAGCTAGGAGGTCCAGCACTCCTGGGGGGCCTAGAGCAAGCAGCAGAGGAGAATGAAGCCTCCTCCCTCTATGCTGGCAGCTCCGGCAACCTGAGGGAAGGGTCCCTCCTCTGTGGCACTGGAGGGGGTAGGAGAAGATCCCAGAACTTCCGTGTCTCCCCTCCTCAGTCCTCTGGCCTCAAATCTCATACCCCCTTGCCTTGCCCCATGCATGTAGCCATGCTGGGTGGCTTTTAGAATTGCTGGCATTTTTTTTTTAAGATTTTATTTATTCATTTGACAGAGAGAGATCACAAGTAGGCAGAGAGGCAGGCAGAAAGATAGGAGGAAGCAGGTTCCCCACTGAGCAGACAGCCCGATATGGGGCTCGATCCCAGGATCCCGGGATCATGACCTGAGCCGAAGGCAGAGGCTTAAGCCACTGAGCTTAATTCTAGGTGCCCCTAGAATTGCCAGCATTCTATACACACTCCTAGCTCCTCATGTTCTTCCTGCCTCCTGGGACACACCCCTGCCAAACTTTAAGGCCACATTGATGGCCACATGCTCAGAGGCCCGCCCCATAACTCCAGGAGATGTGCTGTCTACCTGGTCTCAGCCCCCACGTGCTGCTGCCCCTGCCTCCTCCATCATCATTGTCACCATAATGATTACATATTAAATTTCCTACTCTGTGGCAGACGCCAAGGGTCTCATGCCCACAAACTCCTCTCGTCTTCACAAGAGCCGATTTTTATTAGTGGTAGTAATGTCTCCAATTTTGGAGGTGAGGAAACTGAGGCACAGGGAGTTTCGTCTGTCCAGCATGACACCTCACTAGGCTGGGAAATTATTTTGATGTGCACCCATCTCCTCCCAGGCTGAGACTGCGGGCCAGAAGCTGGCTCACTGCTCTATCCCATCACCCAGCATAGTGCCCGAGTGACTGACAGGTGGTCAAGGGCAGGGGGAGATGCAAGGGGCACCTAAGGACGAGCCCGGCCCCGTCCTCCAGGAGCTCACAGGCTATCAGAAAGGACTGTCCCCAGCAAATAGCACTCTAGAAGTCTGGGGAAGGAGGGGAGTTGTCATTGAGTGGCATCTGGAAGGCAGGCTCTGCTGAGGAAACGCCCAGAGTGAGGCAAGGACGTGCCCCAGTCCCCCAGCATGCGTGAGGCAGCAGCAGGCTGGACCCCAGGCTCCCAGAACGATGTGCCTTCTTGCACCTTGCAGCCAGCTGTGGGGGGCTCCCTGAGTCTGTGCTGTTTTTCAAGGACACACGGTCCCAGACGCCTTCATGATGCTGAGCTGTCCAATGAGTGGCTCTAGTTCTTCTCTCCCCTCTATTAAAATTTTTTTTTTAAAAGAAGAAGAAAGAAAGAAATCCAGGCATTGTTCCTGACTGCAGCTGGTGCCAACTAGAATCCCGCCGAACAGAATGGAGCCGAGAGCCCGGCCGCCAGGGGCCTGGCTGCTGACACAGGGCCTTTCTATTTTGCTTTCCCCCGGGGGCCCAGGCTGACGTTTCGTCCCCTCCATGGGCACCCTCTCCACCTGCCTCCCTGGCCCCAGCTCTGAGTCTCCCACTGCCCTCACCCCCTTTGCAAAAATCAGATGCCACTTGGGAGGGCTCTGGAGCACCGCCACCCCCTGCTTTCCTTCCTCATCATCTGCAACCCAGAGTGAGCTGGAAAAGCTGGACCCCCTCCCTGTCCCTCACTCTACCAAGGGCGCGGGGGGGGGGTGCGGTGGGCTTCGGATGCCTATCTAGGAGAGTGGCAGAAATCCTTTCTCCACAGAATCATTTGGAACACTGGTTTGATTTCGGAACATACCAGGATTTTCCATCCCACCCCCACCCGACTTGGCAAGTTCCAGTCCAAGCTCACCCGTTAAGGCAATTGCAGCAGGGAAGGTTTGGGGGTTGGGAGGGGCAGGGTAGGTGGCAACAAAGAGCTCTGCAGGCACAGAAGTGCTTTCTAAAGTTCCTGGTTTGCCTGCTGCCTTTGCTTCAAGAGACTTGGTCTTTGGAGGAAGAGGGTTCCCTAAACTCTCCCTTGCTGCCTTCATTTCAGCCTCCCCTGCCTGCCCCTTTAGAACCTTGAGTTCCGTTTGGCAACATCCCCAACCTCTCTTCTCCAAAGAGCCTGTCTGACCCAGATTACCCCAAGAATCAGCCCAAAGAGAGCAGCCACCTGGCCACTATCCCATGTCCACTGGGAGCCCTGGGGCTTGGCCTGGCCCTCAAAGCTGGCTTCCCTAGCCTCCCCTTTCCTCCTCTGGATACAGCACTCCGAGTTTGTAAAAAGCACTTTATGTCTTACCTGAGTGCCACGAGGCAGGCAGAGATCGCACAACTCACTTTGTAGAGAAATAAACTGAGGGTTCAAGGGGCCCAGTGGTTTGGCCAGAATCATACAGGAAAGGGCAGAATTGGTATTTGAACCCCAGTCTTCTGATTTCATGTCACTAAGCAGGTGTGGGGGCCTGAGTGGTAATGGTCTCAGAGGATGGCTGTCAGAGGACGGGATCCCAGACACACTGATTCAATCTCACAAACATTTATTGACTCTGCAATGTGCCAGGCACAAAACTAGGCACTGGGAATCCAACAGTGAACAAGACAGATAGGGTCTCTGTCACAGAGCTTATATTCTATTGGAGGAGAGACAGCAAGCAGACTATGCAGGAAGGTGTCCTCGTGCCCACCAGCCCAGCGCATGTGCCCCGGAGCAAGCCCTGGCTAGGAGGCTGGAGACAGGTTCTGGTCCCAGGGTTGCCCCAACTCCCTGTGCAATGCTGGACAAGACTTTCTACCTGTGAAATCTGCAAACGTGTGGCACCTTACGCATTTCCTCAGGTTCCTGCCCTCCTCCCAGCCTCTGAGTCAAGTGGTTAATGATTTCCTAGCATGAATAATTACTCTGATTAATTTTTTCTCAAACCTGACTTTTCATCAGCTCTCAGAGCCAGAAAGGGGCTTCTGAGGTCATCGAAGCGAGAACCCCTAGGTCTCATTCTTCTCAGGAGGTGACTGCCTCTGCTTGCATCCTTCTGGGAATGGGGAGCTTGCTCCCTCACATGGCAAACACTGTGCAGTGATGTGCTGGTAAGTGTTTAACATCTGGCTCTCCAAAATGGGGAAGACTTGATAGATAGCGTTTGCCGATTTCCATTGTATAAATACTCCCCCTGCGGCCAAGGTCAAGCTGCTGACTTCACAACACCCAGCTCCCACAGTTCCAGAAAATTTAGCCATCAGCTCTTGTGAGCCAGTCCCAGCAGGCTCCAGCACACCACTGGCCTGCCCCACAGAGGAGCCCTGTCCAGCTTTACGCCTTGGGAAGTTCTTCCTGGTACGGAGCGAAACATCTAATTCTCAGGAGCTCCAGCCTGAAGGTCCTAAGATACTTCTGCAGGGTGTCATAGGACAAGGGGCCCCAGGACCTCCGTGAAGCCCTTCAGGGAATAGGAGGAGTTGACGTCTATCTCCTCGTGACAGGGGAAGTTCCTGGGCCAAGTAGGGTCAGGGTATACTCACCCTTCCTCCCTGTCTCTCCTTCCTCCCTCCCTTTCACAAATATTTGTTGGGCCTCTGTGACCCATCAGGCACCTGCTAGATGCTACGGCCCTAGTCACCCGTGTCTTTGCTCACACCGGCCCCTCCAGCCTGAAAGTCTTCCTGCTCGGCCTGCCCACCTTGGAGGCTGTGCTCAGATGTCATCTGCTCTCAAAAGACTGCCCTGCCTGCCACCGCTTCCCCTCCCGGGGCAGGCAGGCGCCCGCCCTCCTACAGCCTTTCTCAGTCCCTGTTTGCCACTTATCACTTTCTACCTTGGATTGCAGCTATCTGTGTACTCGGCTTATCTCTCTGCCAGACTGAGAGGCAGCGGGCTTGCCGAAAGAGTGTGGACTTTGGAGCCCCGCGACCTGGCGCTGAATCCCAGCCTTGCCACTTATAGCTGTGAGCCCTAGGGAACCTCCTACCACCTTCTGAAGGCTCAACTTCTCTATCTGTAAAGTGGGGCTGGCCATCACTCCTTCCAAGGTGGTCTGACTGTTAAGTGGGATAAGAAATGGAACTCCCCTTTCCTGTTCCTGTCTGGGACTCCCATCTCTAGGGGACAGAGATTGTGTCTGGTGCTTCTGTGTGTCCTCTGGTTATGACAGCAGTATAAATATTAACAACAATGGTAAATACATATAGCAGAGTGGCTACGTGTGGGCTATTGTTCTAAGAACTTCCACGTGCTAACTCATTTCATTCTCACAACAACCTTGTGGCATCAGAACTATTCCTCCCACTGATTCAGACGAGCAGTCTGAAGCACAGAAAGGTTAGCTAACAAGCCCAAGGTCACACAGTGAGTGGGAAAGCTGAGATTTGGATCTAGGAAAATCGGCTCCAGGGCCTTAGCTCTGGAACACTGTATTAAATGGCCATGGTAGAAGGGCTTGGAGGGGCTTAGAGAGCTGTGGAACAGGGGGGCTGTCCACGGGGTACCCCGGCCTGTTGACATTCTTGTCCTATCCTGTGGGGTCAGGGTGGACAGAGAAGCTCCTGGTCTGTCCTCTAGGACATCTGAGCAGGTTAAGTGGTTAGTGCCGAAGAGGATTGTCTCTAGCTCCCTAGGGGCAGGGGACTGAGAGGCCACTAACAGATTAGGCAATCAGGCAATCAGAGAAGGCTTCATGGAAGAAGTGGCTTTTGCAGTGGGCCTTGACCGAGGAGGATCTGGGTGGGCAGGGACAAGGCAGAACAGTAAGAGCAAAAATGCAGAGGTGCAAGAGGTATATTAGGGATTCATTTAAGTGTCAGTCTAGACCTTCTCCTGTGTTCTGGTGGGTAGGTAGAGCAGATAAGGTGATTATGGGGAAGGGTGTATTAGTCGTTCAGTTTGTGATTCAGAAAAAGCTATGGGAACTATTGCCGGGGCTCTGAAAGCCAGGAGAGACCCCGAAGAGCTGAGAGCCACTTGGGTTGCCCTACGGGCCAGACTGGCATCTTGCTGCTTTATAAGCTACTCTTGAGTACTCAGAGTCCTGGGTTCCTGAACCAGCTCCGCCTCCTGGTTCTATCCCTCGGTTTCTCAGAGCCTTAGTTTCACCGTCTGCAGAATGAGCATGAAAAGTAGACCTGGGGAGCCAGTTGAAAAAGGAAACAGGGCTGGTGGTGGGGCCGTGCCTGACACTCCTGGGATAGGAAGTGGGGGGGAGGTCCGTGGTGGAGGGGGCATGAGAAGCCAGAAGGGGGTGGGTGGGAGGAGCTCCATGTGCATGGCCAGAGAGCACCAAGCCCTCCAAGTTGGCTCAGGTTGTGCCTCGTGATTCTTCCCACACCACATGCTCCATTTTCCGGCATTGCCAAAGGCTGCCCAGTTCTGCTGGCTTATAAACCAAACTCCCTCCAAAGCTTCTGCCAGGACAGCACCTGGCAGGCTGTGTGGTGACCCTGCTCCTGGGGCCGGCCCGCCTCGGGCCCACCAGGCCCTTCCAGGTAATGCTAATTGTACTAATGAATGCTTTGAGAGCATTCATTGTGTGGCAAGGGCTGTTCTAAATGTTTCCATGATATTAACTAATTTAATCCTCATAACCACACTGATGACACCCATCTCCGACGAGACAGGCAGGGACAGGTTAAGCCTGGTGGTCCCACTGCGGTTGCATGGAGGAAGGGACGAAGCCTGAGGGGTGCAGGGAGCCCACGGAGCCCGGCAGCAGGGCCTGCAAGGTGCAAGTCTGCACCTCTCTGGCTGTTTCCCTGTGTGGGGTCCCTGCTCATTTCCCAGTTCCCAAGCAGCCCCTCTGGCCACACGTGTGCCCAAATGCCCGCACGCTGGACTGCGGTCGTGCAGACGCACAGAGACAGTCCCCCATGAGTCTCGCCGTCACTGAGTCACATGCACGGGGACAGGCCCCATGACCACCCTGCCGCAGACACACACACACACACACACACACACACAGAGGCACATACGCTCCTGTGTCCCCCAAATGACCCAGTGGGATCTGTAAACTCACATCGCATCCCCCTGGCCTGCAGTCTCTGTGGATGGCCCTGTGGCCCAGGGATCTCCATTCTTGTCTCCTCAAGCCCTTGGCTCCAGGATGTGTGCACTGTGCAGGTCCCGTCCAAATCCTTGCCCTGCTCTGCCCCTCTCTATAGGAACTGGGCCTCAGGGGTGTGGTAGGGGCTTGGGGGTGGACGGTTACCCTTCCCCCAACCCCAGGGGCTGCTGAAGGAGCAGCAGGAAGAGGAGATAAATTAATCCTGGCCTCCCCTCCCCCGGGCTCTCTGTGATGCTAATTCTCTCTGCCTTTGATCCAGCCCAGGCCCCTAACTCTGAGCAGGAGCAGGCGCTGGGTCTGCCTGAGATTAGGGCTGCCCTGGGTGAGGCCCCCAGGCATAGCCCCCCAGGCCGCAGGTTGAGATTTTTCTCCCAGGGAGGGGGTCTTGGGGATTAGAGCTCTGGTTACTGACCCTGGCCTTTACAGCACACTCCCCTTTGCAAAAACTTTCTCATCCTCTCTCCTCTCCAAGGGGCCCTTGGTTCCCATTTTACATGGGAGCAGAGTGAGGCCCAGGGATGAAAGGACTCCAGAAGCTTCAGGCCAGTGAGTGGTGGGGTCCAGACCTGGAGCCTAGCTCTCCCAACCTCCAATCTGGCCCTGTTTGCTCTAGCGGTTTTTGTTTGTTCCGGTGAGTTTTTAGAAAACCATAACTTATGGAGGATTCACTACCTGCCGGGAACTGTGCCTTAAAGAGCCTCGTGCCATCCAGCCCTCAGAGCAGCTCTGTGGGGTCCCCCTTTAAAGGTAAGGGAATGCTCCATGTCACTGTCCCGTCAGCAGAGTCTGGGTTCAAAGCCAGGACACAGGCCACCTGTAGTTCCTCACTGTGCAGAAGGGACACTGAGACCCAGAGAGCGGAAGGGATGTGTCCAGTCCCATACAGGAAGTTGGCTGGGCATCCATGCCCTACCTTCCTAGCTCCACCCGGTCTTATTCTGGAAATGTCTGGAAACTTCTGTGGACCCAGTGGAGCTGGGACCAGAGTCCAGACCCCATGCTGCCCCCACTCCCGCCCCGAGTATGGGGGCCCCTGCGAGGATGCCAAACTCAGGTAATCACATAGAGGCATCTCAGCCAACCCAGCTTCAGAACAGCCCTGTAAACTTGCACAAAAGTACAATTAAAACTTTTATTATGCTCTATTTCAATTTCATACATACGAAAGACTGTAAGCTATGAAACTCATTATAGTGAACACTCATGACCATCATCCTAAAGAACTGGAGCCTTACAGACATGTCCCAGAGGGACCCACGACCTGCAACTCAGTCACGACTCCCTTCCTCTTTGGAACAAATGGTTGGAGCACACGTGTGCTATCCTGGGCTAACCACTTTTGAGACAGTGAATCACAGGCTGCATTCCCAGGAGAAGTGCCTTCTTTAAAGGCACGGGAGAGCTTTGAAGAGTCACTTGCACCCCCACACCCTTCCTCCCCATCAGGGGCTGCCATCTGCACCCGTTTTCATGCTTGGAGGGTATTTGCAGTGTGGGGCTCTACTCTGCCTTCCCCAGAGAGTGTTCGGAAAGGACATTTCTTCCTGGTGCAGCCAGGGTGGGGCTGGGGGGCCCGGGCAGCTGGGTATCCCCTGAACAAGACATACCATCATGACTTTGCATGAGCTGTTCCCTTCCCCGGGAATGCGTTTCCATCTAGTCTGCTTGGGAAAACCAGCTCGTAGGTTCAGCTCCAAGGTGTCATTTTTTGGGGAGGCCTTCCTGGTGAACCTCATCCTGTGACCTCCCAACAGAGTTGGGTGTGCCCTCCTCTGCCTTATCTGAGCCCTTGGGTACCCTCCTGTCAGGCCTTATCCTACAGCAGATGTTCTAGTAGCTGCCAAGAGCAGCCTTCCTCCCTAGATTCCGGGCACAGTGGGCTGCCACACCGGGGCAGGTGCTTCCAGAGTGACCAAGACAAAATCAGGGTGAAGGTGATTGCACTAGGACCTCCCTGTGGCACTCCATGGGCTGGGACCTCAAATGTCCCACTGGGTTTGCTCTGAGGCCTGTCTGGATGGAGGATTTGGAGGCAAGGCCCAGAGGAGACTGCCCGGGGCTAGGGGCTGCTGTTTATCATTTGTTCCACTGATGGATGTGTGCACGACCCATGTGCCGGTCAGTGGGCGTGACCACAGGAGTGCACATGCCCACAAGTGCTTACACATGTGTGTACACTCCCAGGGCTCCACGTCCACAGGCCCCGCAGAAAATGCAAGGGCCCTTCCTTTTCCTGCCTTCAGCCCCCTCTAGGACAAGCCTGTTCTCTTCTGAGTATCAAAGCGCAGGCGTGGGGAGGACCTGCTGTGTGTCAGACCAGTGGGGCTGGCAGTGCAGTGGGGGCACAAGACTGACAGAGGATTCACACGCCGCCTTCCTGTCCCCTTCTGTGCTCTCCCTTGCACTCACCCTAAAAGCCAGGTGCCACCTCCACTTCCCAGTTGAGGCCCCTGAGGGGCCAGAGAATAGAGAGGGACAGCAGGGGAGGTGGGAGGCTGAGACCAGAAGCCCTCATGCCAGTGCCCAATTCTTGGTCCAGGTCCCAGATGCTACCCAGGGGCCTGCCAGAAACCCCTCCTTCCAAGGGAGCCCTGGCACAGGGAGGAGCCACCCAGAATCCTCCTGGCAACTGCACTTTGGGGCGTCATTCCCTGAGCATCCTGTAGGAGGGCGCCATAGCTGTTAGCAGCAGCAGGGACTGGGGGAGCTCGCCGCTGGCTGGGATGGGACGGGGTGGGACAGCCTCAAAGTGGGGACCGGTCACCCCTTGCCCCCACATTCACACACATAAGTATCTAGGCACACGTGCACAAATGCACGTGTGCACACATGCATGCGTGCTCAGAGGGGCAGTGGAAGCTGCCCACTGTTAGCCTTCGGCCTCCTGGTTCCGGTTTGCTCCTCTAACTCAGGCTGCCTTCGAAAGGGCGCTACGGCTGCCAGCTTTCCTGTCTGCCCCCCATCTGAGAATCAGGACTCCGGTGCTGAGGGAGACGACTGTAGGGCATGGGAGAGTGACATGGGTTAGCCACTGTGAATGGGGAGGGCAGGGAAAGGAACGATCGCTGTCTTTCCTTCCCCAGCACCCAGATGCATCCTGGAGGCCCCGAGTGAAGGTCTCTTTCCGGTGATAAGGGTAGCACTGGGGCTTGGCAGTCAGAATCTTTGGTTCTGGACTCTGATGGCCCAGGGTGAATCCAGGATTCCTCACCTCTGGCTGTGGGGTTGTGGGCAGGTCGCTTGCTTCTGTTGAAGCTCGGTCCTGAACTTGTACTGAGAAGATGAACGCGCTCACTTTACAATGTTTGGGGACAGTGGGCCAGGCCCGGGCCTAGAAAACGTCAGAGGGGGTGGTTTGGGCTTGTTCTTGTGAGTGTCATGCAAGGCAAACCTATATTATCCCCAGAGCACCTGAACCACAGGACCTTGGCCTGCCTCACAGCCCAGGGAAAGCCGAACTCCAGCCCAGGCTCTGCTTTACCTGCAGGGTGACCTTGGGTGTGACAGGGGCCCCTCCCACCTCAGCATCCTCAGCCCCTAGAGAACACACCCATCTGAGGGGCACATGCGGCTAGAATGACCAATCTGGTGAGAAGGACCTTGCAAATCATGAAGTTTGTGTCCATTTTGAGGATGCAGGTGTGGGGAACAGGTACCCATCACCCCTCGATGGGACCCTGTCCTTCTGCACCCAGACCCGGCATTCCGGCCTCGAGCTTGGCTGAGAGCTGCATGTGCCCCCACAGAAGAAAGAGCCATGATTGTTTGGGGACCACACTGAGCCCTGCGCCCACTCTCTGCGGGCCTCCAGAGCTGCCAGGTGGGAGAGCTCTCACGCGGGCAGTCCCAGGCCCCTTTGAAGCCGGGAAGTCCCCACTGAAGGGGCAAAGGCAGCCTGGATTCAAAGCATCTCTCTTGGCCCTTAATTACCCTTCTTCACCCATAGGTGGAATTTCCACTCAAAGAGCGAAAAAGAGGCACGGGCGCGGGCGCTGGGGGCCGGCTTCCCCCGCTGCCTTTGTGTGGCCGCCGCCAACGCAGCGGTGGCGCGCGGCTCAGGTTTCTGATTTTAATGATTTCCTGAATTCATTCTGTTTCCTACCTCGGGGAAAGGAGGAGAGGTGATCCTCTTGAAAATTCACGTAATTGCTTTTATTTGATTTTTATTAAAATGCATTCAGGAATAATGTGATTGCCCCCTTTATTACATTGTTCATCAATCTGGCATGGGGAATCAGCTTGGAAAAACAGTGGGTGCAGGAGCTGGCCCGGCCCTTGCGGTGGGCTGGGGGGGCTTGCTCCGACTGGCCAAGTTGCACTGGGGGAGCCACAGCACCCCCCCACACTGCCGCCCCCCCCCCACCCGAGGCTGCCATCTGGGGAATTGAGCTGATGACCCCACTAAGCCCGCCTCATGGCTTGCTGAGTATGGAATGCTGGGAGCACGCTCTGTGTGTCCTCCCCATCCCCACCCCTCCTCCTCCAGGCTTCCTCTTTCACCTCTGAGGCCCCAGAGGCTGAGAGGGGTGGTGGTCCGAACTCCTAGCATTGCTGGTACGGCACCTTCTCCCCTGTGCACTACCCAACCCCCCCCCCCCCCCCGCATCACAGCCACTGTGCTGGTCTTACAGTGCCCAGGCTCAGGGCCCTTAGTCCAACTTCGAATGGCCCACCCAATCAGGCTACTCCCCTCCTCAGAAACCTTAGTGCCTTGCAATGCCCCTTTCCTGCCGGGGGGCACTGGCTGTGGGATCTTTGCACGCAATGGTAAGAAGCCAGAGCTCTTGTCAGCCCTGATTGCAATCCGTGCTCTGCTTTGCGCAGTAGGACTGGGCAAGTCACTTCTATCCTAGTGTCAGCGATTGATTAAGAAGTGGGAGCGCCAACATGTTCTGGGTAGAAGCCCTGAGAATATAGGACAGTGAACAGGCAAGTACGAGGGTATCTAACTCATACAACATGTGTGTGTGTGGTGCGGGGAGGGGTCATATGACTTGGTCTAGCAGGTGTCTGGGGTGAGAGGAAGGGCAGGTCCAGCCTTGGCCCTCTTCAAGGCCACAGGCCAGCTGAGGTGGCCACATAACGTTAACAGCATTTTCCTCAAATTCTCCTGCCTTCTGCCCCTGTGGCCCCTCTCCTCCTCCCAGTGGACGCTTTTGGGTGAGACTGGGCTAGAGCTTGGAGCCCAACCGGTGAGAGTGGGGCCTCCTCTTCTTTCTGCCCGCCCTTGCCTCAGTGCCCTGCTTTTGCAGATCAGGTAACTGAGGCTCGGAGTGGGTCAGTAAATTGTGTAGGGCTACCCAGCTAGGAAGTATGAAGTCTCTTGGGCCCAAGAAACTAGGAAGGGGTGGCAACCCAGGCTACCCCTACAGCTGCTGGTGAGATGCTCTGAGGGGCTGGCATTCGGCAGGTGGCTATGCCCGGCAGAGCTGCCCTATGGCCCGGAGTGTGGGTGGGGACGGTGGGTGTCCCCTCAACCTCCTTTTGGTCTCCCTGGGGTGGTCTGCCTCTGCTTGGGCCAGCTGTATAGGGAGTCAGGGAAGCATGGGGCATGTAGAGGTGTCCACTTTGAGAGCCCCCTGGGGGCTTTTAATTTCTGTGTAAAGCCCATCTTTACTTTAAAAAAACAAACAAACAGACAAACCTTTATTGTCTGTTGCAGTTGTATTTTTTATGTATTTCTTTAGAAGCAAGTCACTCAGCAGGAGATGCCGCCAGGGGAATTCAGAGAGCGAAGGTGAGAGATTTAAAAATTATTAACTGTGGGGCCCCTGAGGGCTAGTGTGGCTCCTCCATGAGGCTAAGCACTCAGTACGGGGTGTGGTACTCAGCTTCCTCCGTGGTCTGCCCCCCCCCCGGGGTGGGCAAAGCCATGACCCCCTCCCCAGTGTGCCTTCTCCTGTGAGGCCCAGGCCACACCCCATCTCCCTGTACCTGCTCCCCCTGTGGGTTCCCGAGACCTACCTGCTCACTCAGCCTGCCTGGCCTGGGGGTGGCCCAGCCTCCTGGGGACAGGCGCATGTCCACTCTCTCCTGGTGGGCTGTGAATCTGTTCAAGAGGCCAGGTCGCTTCTCAGTCACAGAAAGCACCGTGCGGGGAGCTGAGAATGACCTCTAGAGTCTCAGCAGAGGAAACCCCACTCTTGAGCGGTAAAGGGTGACTGGTGGTTTCCCAAGGACTGTGGAGTTTCCTGGGCTGCTGACTTTCAGTGCTAAGCTCAACAGTCTCGGTCACCCCTAGCTAAAGCCACTCACTCCAGGCCGCATAGCAGGCACACACCCAGGAGCCTCCCGATTCCCAGGCCAGTCCCGCATCCTGATGCTATTACCATAGACAACACCTCTCTTTGGGGAAGGGGGACACGGGCCTACTGTGGCAGAGTCGGGCCAAGGTCACTGGTGAGTTGGCTGTGGAGCTAGACAAAGAGATGATCTGATCTTGGAGCCTCTGACTGGTTCCCGTGCCCAGACCCGCTGCCTCTCTGAGAGCAACTTGAAGTGGGAGGTAGAGCCCAGAAGAGGGCGGACACCCCAGGAAACAGCCAACGGTGGGGGGTGGGGGTGGGGGAAGCTTGCTGAGCCTTGGAACCCTGTGGTCGGAGGGCCTGGCAGCGTGGGGGAGGGGGTGGGCACCGCAAAACCCTGCCTGCTGTCCCCACTCCCCCACTCAGCAATTGCAGGTCCTGAGTCGGGCCAGTGCCTCCCCTGCTCACGCTGGGCCCAGATGAGCAGAACCCCCTTATCAGATCTCCGTTTCTCCCCTCCTGGCACCGCCTCTGCCTGGCCTCCACCCCCACCCCAGCCCTTTCCTCTGTAGCAGATCTCCTTCCCCGTCGCCGCCGGCACACTCGGTAGGGCAGCACCCGGAGGTTGGTTTCTGTTGCTTTAAAAAAGTTTCCATTTGATGAGGGGGTGAAAGTTTGTTTGCTGGGCCTGCAAAGCCCCACTGGGGGGTGCACCTGGGGGGATTGTGGTGGATTTGGGGCTGGCAAGGGTTGTAACCACAGCCCTGAGCCTTTGGATCCTGTGCAAAAGGCAAGGGGTGTGGGCTCCGGGCTGGGCAGCACCCACTCTCTGCTCACTCCCACAGGCACCTGAGAGGTCAGGGGACTTGTCCATTTCCCACAGCAGGCCGCTGAGGCTTGGCGAAGGCAGCTGGGGCCTGGGGCCTCTGGACTGGCAGTCTGGGCTCTCCCCTCAGCTTGGTGCTGCCTTCAGACTTCACCCTCAACCCCCTCCTTCTTTACCTGCCATTTTCTACACCCACGAAGGGCCCAGGCTCTCCTCAGCCAAGAGGGCACAGCCTTCTGAAACTTCTGCTCTAGGCTTGTGTCCCGTCTGTGGAGAGTATATGAACTCTATCCAAGTCACCAGAGCTGGATTTGAATTTCAAGTCCTCCTGCTGTGTGACCTCTGGCAAGTCACTTAGCTTCTCTGAGTACCAGATGGCTTAGCTATCAAATGAGTAAGTTGGAGGGGTCCCTGAGAGAGCCTGATGGACTCTGAAAGCTATCAGGCAGGGGGCTGGGGACTTTGTCTGCTTAACAAAGACCTCAGAAAGTTTCAATTGTCAATCTGGGGAAAATGGCTGAGATGATAGGGAGCTCCTGAAGGTGGGTGAGCAAGGGAGCGCCATGATCAGTACCATGTTCTGGAAGCATGTTGTTGGCAGCAGAGTTGAGGAGTACTACAAGGGAGAAGTGGAAGCTGGGAGGCTACTGATGTGGGTTTTGACCTCTTTTTCAGAAAAATAAGGTGACTCCCCTCTCCCCTCCAAGAATCATGGAGACTGTCCCACCTGGCCAGGCACCAGTCTCTTGCCCAGGACAGGTTCCCTGCCCTTGGCTTTCTCCCAGTTTCAGCTGTCACGCCCCATGGGAGGAGAAAAAGGGCATCTAAAAGGGAATCTGAACCCCAGCCATTCCAATAACCCGGTGGGAGCTGGGGCTCCTCCTCTTCCCAGTGTCCCTGTTGGTAATCCAGGCCCATATGGGAACTGTGCTTCCCATTTCTCCCTGAACTCCATGCACTGGGTTTTCTACCTCTTGCTTCAAGCCTCCTGACACCACCCCAGCCCTTGAGACAACTCTCTCCAAACCCTCACTTAGGGGTGAGGAAATTCTGCACCCACCCCCACCCCCGGAGCAGGGTAGTAGCTGGTACAGCCTGTCTGTACTTTCCTCACGGCACCTCCAGCCTCTCCCACATCCAGGTCAAGGCAGGGAAGCTCAGAAGGCCAGGGAACTCAGTGGGGGGTGGGGGGAGTCTCATTTTGTGAAGGAAATACCTTTTTTGTAAGGCAAATAATTCCCCTGACGTGTGTCTCTCAGCAAGTGTCACGGGCTTTCTCAAAGATGAACCACCTTCCGCCACCTGGGCTGGGCTGGGGATAAGCCACAGCTGCACATAGCAGAGGAAGCCAGGACACTAGAGGAAACTTTACTCTTCCCCTTGTTCTGAAATTTGTCAGATGGGGAGAATCTCAGCCTGTTGAGGCTGCTCTAACAGAATACCACAAATTAGGTGGCTTTAACATTTATTTCTCACCACTCTTGGGGCTGTGAGGCCAAGATCAAGGTACCTGCAGATTCTGTGTCTGGTGAGGGCCTGCTTCCTCGTTCATTGCTAGCCATTTTCTCTCTGAGTCCTCACAAGGTGGAAGGAGTAGAAGGACACCTGGGGAGTCCCTCATGATCTCCTTACCTCCTAACACCATCACCTTGGGGATAGGATTCAACCTAGGACTTTGGGGGGACACAGGCTTTCAGACCATAGCCATCTCGTGCTCACAAAGGTTCTTTACTGGTAGGACAAAAGTGTTTAAGTCTCACATTGGCCATCATACCCATTTCCCAGAGAGGAAAACCAAGGCCGAGCACCCAGGCTTCCTTGCTTATATTCAGAGGCTGATTTTCTGGACCATGGTCAATAGCAAATTTCTTTTCTCTGCCAGCCTCCAAGGCAGCCCTCCCCTGCTGCCCCCACTGCCCTTAATTCCTGGCCAGCATGGAGTCTCTTACACAAGAGGAAGGACACTATCTCACACCAGCCCCGTGCCTGTTCCTGCCATCCTGGGTTTCTTTACTGCCCACATGCTCATTCCTGTAATAAAAATACTTCTCCAATTAGTTCTAATTTTAACTCTCATTAGGACCCACATCACCTGTAAGGCTGGCAACCAGACGCCCTGGGAACGTACCCACCTCTCAGGGAGGGCGTGCTCAGTGGATGCCCTGGACACCCTGCTTCATGGTGTGACATTCTCCGTGGCTCTTGCTCCCTCCGGGCCTTTGCTTCATCACCTGCAGTGCCTGGCTCATGGGATTGCAGGGATCAAAGGAAAAAGGGGCCGGGGACTGGAAGCCCTTTCTTAGAGCACAAGGGCCTCCCCAGTGCCCAGACAGACTGCAGATCAAGGCCCTGACCTAATCCTGGGCGCGGTGAGCTTCTCCCTTCCTGGGGCTGATGGTGACATCCTGTTGATGGTGGAGGTGGAATGATCAGAATTTAGTTTCTCAAAAGAAAAATCTAGAAGGTATACTTCCTGCAGCTATCCATGTTGGTATAGCCTCATGCCCCCATTATAGTACTCTTAGCTCCATTGAACAGATGAAGAGACTGAGGCTCAAAGAGGTTGTGATTGTCCAAGGACATCTTTCGTGGAATGAGTAGGCCAGGGACAAGAATCTCTGTAAGGTTTTCACACTTTTCATGCCTCCTTGACTGTCAGAGAGCCCCACTTGGGCAAATGGCATAGCTAGGAAGTAAGGGAGGACTCCCACTCTGTACTAGGAGACATCAACCTGGTGTTTGCTTGGCCCAAGCTGCCCATAGTCCGTCCACCATCCCCCCTTCTTAACTTAGAGCCTCTAGGTTCTGGTTCTCCTCACCAATGTGCAACAGCCCTGCTCAGCTGCAGAGCCTACCCTTGACCTCCTGAAGCTGTGTTTTGATCCCCAAAGGGGCAGCTGGCATAGCCCCAGCCCTACCTAGACTTGCTGTGAGCTGTTCATCCCCATGAGGTCTGGGTCTGTGGAGTGATGTCTATCACCTCAGTCCAAACTGAGTGTGTGGGGTCAAGTTTGATGTCAGGAGATCCGGGGTCAAGTCTGGGTTCTGTCAGTGACTGGGTGACCTTGGATTGTCACTTGCCCTCTCTGGGCTTTGGTTCCCCATCCTGCACTTAACAGGGCCGTTAGGAGGTTGGCAGGTATGGAGAAAGGAGAAAGGTCAGCTCTTCCACTTATGCGCTGTGTGTTCTCAGGCCTGATCCCCTCAGTTTCCCTCTGACTTTTAAGGAAAATAACATTTGCTGATGGCTTCTAGGGCTTTGTCCCATGTCAGACTCTTCCTGAAGCATTTTCCTCCCACGGACTCCTCCTCAAGTGCTGTGAGTCTTGAATCTGAGCTGAGAGTTAAGCGGAATGTCTTATTTTTACTCTTTCATACAATGTCTCTTGGTGTTCCCTCCTGGCCTGGGGGTCTTGGGAGGCACTCAGGGATGGCTTAATGGAGGACAAAGCACATGGTCTGAGCCTGGAAGGATAGGGTGACACCCTTTGTCTGTGGGCTGAAGGGGTCAGTATCCTGGCCTCTGGGAGCATGTGTTCCATCTTGGTTTCCCCCATAGGTAGGAGTCTGAGCTCTACTTCGGCGGGCCACAGAAGTCAGCCCCAGCTCTTGGTGCCCTGAGCCTTCCTCAGGCTCCTTCATGTTTGGGGAGGGATGCCTAGGAGGTCTCATGTGCTGTGGTAGGAAGAAAGAAGACTATCAGTCAGCCTTCTTGCTAGACATGCTCTCACATGGTCCAGGAGACAGGGTTCTCATCCTGGATCACTTGCTGTGTGACCTTGACCAACTGGCCCAGCATCCCTGGGCTTCAGTGTTCCTTACTCAAATGCAATGCTCATACCAAGAGGAAGAAGACTCAGCATTTCTTAAGTGCTTACGATGTGCCAGGCACTGAGCCAAGTGCTTTGCTTCTATTAGTTCATTGAATTCTCAACTGCCTTGTGAGGGAAGCTCAGTATCATGCCCACCTCATGGGAAACGGAGGCACAGAGGGGCTGAATAAACTACCCCCAGGCCCCACAGCCAGGGAGAAGTGAAGACAGGGTTTGCAGCCTGGCGGTCTGCCTGGAGTCCTGGAGCTGGGCAGGACGCATGCAAATGTGCAGACACAGCAACTACCATAATTGCTAACATTGCAGTTCACTCAGCCAAGTGCTTTACAAGAACAACTTCATTTCATCCCTACAGAAAAACTGCTAGGAGACTGTGCAGTGAGTATCTCTGCTTTGCAAAGAAGGAAACAGAGGCAAATTGGGGGAACATGGTCAGTATCACCCCGCTATTCAGTCCTGAGCCAGGGTTGGAATACAGGCAGTCCAACTGCAAAGTCTTTAAGAGATTAATATGACTAAATCTCCTGGCACCATAAGGAGATGGTATATAGTAGGTGCTCAATAAATAAGCACCAAAGTGAACTGAAAGGAAAAAACACCAAAGGACCAAGTCTTCAAGGCCTGTGGTCCTAGACCTGTCCCGTCTGTGGGCTCCCTCTGCTAAGGCAGGAGCAAAAGGCAGCCCCAGGGACCCACAAGAGGGGCTTGGAACAGTGCTCAGACTCTTCAGAGGGTCCCTTGCAGCTTCCAGTCTCCATCCTTCCCTCCTCCCCAAAGTACATTCTTTTTGTCCTTCCGATCACTCCCTTGTTAGAAAAGTCAATTTTATCAAGCAACAATTTACAAAATACACACATTTTAACAGGATAGTTCAATGAGTTTTGCAAGATATGGACAGGGGTATAAACATGGCCATGCTCAAGGTAAAGTACATTTCCATCACTCCTCAAAACATCTACCTACTTCTTCTTGGCAATCCCTCTCCCTACTCCTGCACAGAGAACCATCGACTTGATTTCTATTGTTATAGATTAATTCTGTGTGTTCTAGAACTTCTTATAAATGGAATTCAACAGAATGTGCTCTTTTGAGTAGCTCTGTCCACACTGCGTCATATGTGGGTAGTTTTGACCTTTTTACTGCTGAGTGGTATTTCAGTGAGTGGACATACCACAGGTTGTTCTTCCACTCACCAGCGGATAATTATTTGGGTTGTTTCTAGTCTTAGAATTTTATGACTGTAGCTGCTATGAACACTCATGTGCAAATCAAGGTGAATACATTTTCATTTGTGTTGAGTCAGTGTTTAGCCATGGAACTGTTGGGTTAAGGTATGGTACATGTTACTTTGTGAGAAGCTCTTTTCCAAAGTGTTTGCACCATTTTAGCCCCCAGCAGTGCATGAAAATTCTATGTGTTCTATATCCTCGCCAACATTTGGCATTGTCAGTTTTTTTGCTTTTAGCAATTTTAGTGAGCATGTAATAGCATCTGTTTCAAATTGCGTTTCCGTAATGACTAACAATGTTGAAGATGCTGGGCATCTTTTTAAGTGCTTGTAACTTCCTTGTTAAAGCATCCATTGGCATCTTTTGCCCAGTTTTATTGGGTTGTTTGTCTTATTCTTGAGCTATAAGAATGCCTCATATAAATTCTGGATGCAAGTTTCTTTGTCAGATATACGTACTGGAAATATTTTCCCATAGTCAATGGCTTACCTTTTCACTTTCTTAATGGTATCTTTTGGAGGGCAAAGGTCAAGTTGTTGATTTATGCTTGCATGTTAGTGATTTTTATGACTCATCAAAGGCATCTTTGCTTGCGTACAGGGTTACAAAGATTTTCTCATAAGTTTCCTTCTGGATATTTTGTAATTTTAGCTTTTCATGTTTTTTTATGTATGGTCCATTGTTGAGTTTATTTTTGTAAATGGTATGAGGTGGAGTTGAGGTCCATATGCATATCTATTTGTTTCACTCACCATATTTGTACTGTTTTTTGTTAATTCCCTTGTTCTTTGTTCCTGGTTTTGTCTTCCACTCTTTTCCCACTGTTTAGACAATATTTGATGTGATTTTGTTTTGCCTCCTTTCTCAGCCTATCAATCATACCTCCTTTTTTTTTTTTTAACCCTTTTTAGTGGTTGCCCTAGAGTTTGCAGTATACATTTATAATGGATCTGACTCCATTTCCAAATAATGTTACACTGCTTCACAGGTAGTGCAAGGACCTTATAATAACAAAGTATGCTTAATTCATCCCTCCTGTTGCTTTGTAGCATTGCTGTTATTGATTTTACCTATTCATAAGCTATAATCATTGATTACATTGTTGCTATCATGTTGAACAAACTGTCATCTGTTAGATCAATTAAGAATGAGAAGAATTAAAGTTTATATTTTACCTTCACTTATTTCTTTTCTAATGCTTTTCCTTTATATAGATCTGAGTTTCTGATCTGTATAATTTGACTTCTCTCTGAAGGACTTCTTTTAATATTTCTTGCAAGGCAGGTCTTTTGGCAACAAGTTTCCTAAATTTTTATTTATTTGAGAAAGTCTGTCTCCCTTGCTTTTGAAGGATAATTTGGCAGGATACAGAACTCTGGATTGGTGATTTTTGTCCCCCTATCTCAACACTTTAAATATTTCACCCCATTGTCTTCTTGCTTGAATGGTTTTGAAGACTTTTTCTTGCTCCTCTGTAGACAAGTGTGGGTCCCTTCTCCCCAACTACAGGTTTTTTCAAGATTTTTTCTTTATCTTTGGTTTTGTGTACTTCCAGGTATGTGTGTGTGTGTGTGTGTGTGTGTGTGTGTGTGTGTGTGTGTTTGGTATTTTTCTTCCTTGCTCTCTGGGCTTTCTGGAATATGTGGTTTGGTGCCATTAATTTTTTTGAAATTTTCAGTCATTATCACTTTAAATATTTCCTTCCTTCCTTCCTTCCTTCCTTCCTTCCTTCCTTCCTTCCTTCCTTCCTTCCTTCCTTCCCTTCTTGTACTCCCATTGCACTTCTTGTATGTTACTTTTATACATTACTTTGTATATTTTGTATATTTTTTTATGTTACTCTTTTTGTAGTTGTCCTGTGGTTCTTAAATATTTTGTTCTTTTTTCCAGTCTTTTTTCTTTTGGAATTTTGGAGATTTCTCTTGAGATATCCTCAAGATTAGAGATTTTCTCCTTACCTGTGTCCAATCTACTAATGAGCCCATCAGAGACAGTCTTCATTTCTGTTACAATGTTTTTGATTTCTAGTATTTCCTTTTTATTCTTTCTTGCAATTTCCATCTCTCTGCTTATATTACCCATTGGTTATTGCATGTTTCTACTTTTTACTTTAGAGCCCTTATTATATTAATCATGGTTGTTATAAATTCCTGGTGTGATAATTCCGATATTCCTGCCATATCTGAGTCTGGTTCTGATGCTTTCTCTGCCTCTTCAAATTTGACTTTATTTTTGCTTTTTAGTATGCCTTGTAATTATTTTTGTTGGAATACAGACTTGATGTACTACATACAAAGACCTTGGTACTGATTTCCACAGATATTTCGCCTTCAGGAAATTGTGATTCTTTGTATCTCTCTGTCTCTCCAATTTTTGAGGCAATGGTTTGTTCCATGAACTCCATGCTGATAGATCTAAGAAGAGTAGTTGCTTTTTAGTTTGTTTAGCTTTTTTCTTGTTAGGAGGATGGGAGTGATGACTTCCAATCTCCTTACCTGGTAGGCTGGAAACTAGATGTCTGATACCCATTTATTTTAACACTTTTGTTTATTTATTTATTTATTTACAAATACAATCATTTGTCTACTAAATAACTGTGTCACTTTTGTGAAAAATGAATGAATTGATTACAGGTATGTGGACATATTTTGAAATTTTATTCTGTTCTATTGATCTATTTGTTTTTCCTTATACCAATACCACACTCTGTCGACCACTGTAACTGCATAGTAAGTCTTGATATCAAGCAGTGTAAGTTCTCCAAATTTGTCCATTTTCAAAATTGATTTGGTATCATAGGTCTTCTTCATTTTCCTATACATTTTAGAATCAGCCTGTCATTTTTAATTTTTTTTTAAAGTGGACTCTAATTTTTCATTGGTTTGTAGTTTTCTTTTTTTTTAAAGATTTTATTTATTTATTTGACAGACAAAGATCACAAGTAGGCAGAGAGGCAGGCAGAGAAAGAGAGAGGGAAACAGGCTCTCCACTGAGCAGAGAGCCCAACGTGGGTCTTGATCCCAGGACCTTGAGATCATGACCTGAGCCGAAGGCAGAGGCTTAACCCACTGAGCCACCCAGGTGCCCCTGGTTTGTAGTGTTCTTGTGATAGTTTTGTTTGGTGTTGATATCACAGTAATGCAGGCTTATGAAAAAGTTGGGAAGCATTCCATCCTCTTATTTTGAAAGAGCTTATGATTTGTATTATTTCTTATTTAAATGTTTGATAAAATTCTCTATGAAGCCATGAAGGCTTAGAATTTCCTTGGTGGGAAGGTTTTATGAATTAAATTTCTGTGACAGTTATGGGACTATTTGCTTTCTGCTTCTTGTGTCAGTTTTGGTAATTTGTGTTTTTCAAGGAATTTCATCATCTCATTTAAGTCACCAAAGTTATAATCTTAAAGTTGCTCATAATATTCTTTTATCTTTTTAAGATCTGTAAGATCTGTAGTGATGAAACCACTTCAATTCCTGATATTGATAACTTATGTTTTATTTCTTTTTTCTTAATCTGTCAAGCTAGAGTCTCACTGATTTTTATTAATTTTTTTCAAAAACATATGCTATTGGTTTCATTGAGTTTCTTTAGTGTATGTCTGTTATCTAGTTCATTGAATTTTGCTCTGTATTATTTCCTTCCTTCTACTTACTTTGGTTTTAATTTAGTCTTCTTTGTAAAAACTTCCTTAGGTGATCAATGGTGTGATGGGGCTCCCCAAGACCATCCTCGCTTTCAATGATTTTCTAGGAGAAATTACAGGACTCAACATGTAAGTGATACTCCTTGCTAAGATTTATTATAACAAAAGATACAAAGCAGAACTGCAAAGGGAAAAGGCAGATGATGTGACATTTGAAGACAACCAGGCTCAAGCTTCCAAAACTCTGGAGTTATGCAGGTTGTGACAATGAGTTGTGACAACACATGTGAAATGTTGTGTACCAGGTGTTGGGGGTGTACCACATAGATACTTTTTGCCTGGCACATACTCATGTTCCAGAACACCAGAAAGAAAGTAGTGCTCATCATAAACTATATTATTGACTCAAACAGCTTAGGGTCAGCAAGCCCCTTCTATCAAGGAATGATGAGAACTCTCCTGAAATGTAAGTTCCCAGATGCCAGATGGAGGCCCACCTTGTAAACAGGCCCTTTTCTAAGGAGAGCAGTCTTTTTTTTTTTTTTTTAAGATTTTATTTTTTTATTTGACAGAGATCACAAGTAGACAGAGAGGCAGGCAGAGAGAGAGACAGAGGAGGAAACAGGCTCCCTGCGGAGTGGAGAGCCCGATGTGGGGCTCAATCCCAGGACCCTGGGTTCGTGACCTGAGCTGAAGGCAGAGGCTTTAACCCACTGAGCCACCCAGGTGCTCCTAAGGAGAGCAGTCTTAAGCTGACTCTGTTAACGCTTTTCTGCACAAATGTTTTCAAAGTATCATTGTATCTAATATAGTATTTAAAGCTATACATGTCCTTTGAGCCACTCTTTTGTCTGCATAAAGCAAATGTTGATATATTGTGTTCTTATCTTTTCATTCAGTTCAAAATGTTTTCTAATTTCCCTTGTGATTTTTGTTGCCCTATCTTCAACTTTGTGGGTCATTTCATATGTTATGTCTTATCTGCTATTAATTCATTCCTGTGAAATTTTCGTTTCATAGATTGTGTTTTTCAGCTCCCGAAGTTCTGTTGTTTCTTTCTGTATGTGTGTATTTCCATTTGTATTTTCATTATATATATTTTAAACCCTCGAGTATTTTAATAATAACTATGTTAATGTCTTTGTTTGCTAATTCCAGTATTTCTGCTTCTAGCTCTGTTTCTATTGAATTTTTTCCCTCCTAGTTATACATTACATTTTCCTGCTTTCTTTAAATGTCTAGTAGTTTTTGTTTTGATGCTGGACATCGTGCTCTTTCCTTGCAGAGTATTGCAGTTTGTGGTCTACATCAAAGAGTAATAAAGATATGGTTTTGACAGGCAATTAGTTTACTTGCAGATCAAGTTGCTCCTTTTGAGGCTCATTTTCAAGCTTTGTTAAGTCAATCAATAAAGCCACTCTGCTCTGACTGGTTGGAACTTAAAGTCTCCCAGATCTGTATGAGCTCTGCTAGTTGTGAAACTCACAGCTCCCTGGTAGTAATCTTTTCTCTGATAGTTGGTCTTTGCCTGGCCCTATCAAGTTTCACCCTAGACACACACAGCTTATAATTCATTGTAAGACTATGCAGATTTGTAGAGCTTTCTCTGCTTAGCTCCCTCCTCTCTGGTACTTTGCCCATAACTTCCAGCAGCCAAGGCCTTCCTGCTCCTGTGCTCCAATCTCTGACTCATCAGCTCAATGAGACTGCTGTGCTCCTCTTGGATTATCTTTCTTTGTTCAGTGATCTGGAACATATTTCCAGTTAGAAAAGCAAGACAATCACGAAGCTTACATTTTCAGTTTCCCATTTCTCAGGAGTTACTGATCTGTGCTTCTATGTGAAAATAGGTGTTTCTTAGTTTGCTCAATTTTCCTGTTCTTTCCTTTTTTTTATGGTGGTAGGGCTCATTGGATTACTGGCTACTCTGTCATGGCTAGAAGTGGACATCACGGACTCCCAAGCCAATGTTCATGGTGAGTAGAAGTTCACCAGGAAGAGGTGTGGAGGAGGACATCTTAGGAGAAGGGGCTGCATAGGGGGAAGCTGTGAGCTTGGGGCAGGTGCAGGGATGGTATCTGTGGTGTGTATGCAGGGAAAGTTATAGGTGAGCAGGGGAATAGGCAGGGATGTATTTGCAAAGGACCTTGAATGGCAGCCTAGGAATTTGTACGTTATCCTGGAGGTCTTGAGGAGGTTATGGCTAATTATGATGATAACTATAATAGCAATAACATGTAACTGATTTATTTTCATGTGCCAGGCAGGAGCTGCTGTAAGCTCTTTCCATAGATCATCTCGTTTACTCCTCTAGCCAGCATGAAAAACTATGTGTTATTAGGAATTGCCATATGCCATGTTTCTCTAAGCACTTGACACAATTATCTCATTTAATCCTCACAATAACACTATGTGGTAGGGACTATAATTATGCCTATTGTACAGATCAGGAAACTGATGCACAGAGAGGGTAAATGACTTAGGGTCACTCAGAGAATAAGTAGCAATTAGGAGTGATTTTCTTTTTTTCCAAAATACTCTTTTAATGTTATTATAATCTTACAATGAAAAAAGCTGCCTTTGGGCCATCCAGTTGTCCGTGGTGCTCCACTGCCTGTAGACACTGTGAATGTGAGTGCATTTGGTCCCTGGGCCTGGTGGACATAGCGTTGCCTGGTGGTCCAATGATAGTACCTATGATGAGTTTAAATCATGTCCTATTCCCATCAAAATATGGATTCTATTCCCCTCCTCTTCAATATGGGCTGGCTGTAGCAACTCGCTTCAAATGACAGAAATGATGCCTAATAACTTTGTTTTTTAAAAGATTTTATTTATTTATTTGAAAGAGAGAACAAGAGGAGGGGAGAGGCAGAAGGAGAGGGAGAAGGAGATTGCCTGTTGAGCAGGGAGTCAAGGGCTATAGGAGCATATTTGCCAGATGATGGAGAAGGGAAGGGTGTGCTTGGTAGAGGAACAGCAGTGTGAAGTCCCCTGTGTGAGCCCCCTCCATTTCAGAGGAAGGAGCCCAGTGTAAATATGGGGAGTGGTTGGATTTGGGGCTGAGGATGTGGTCCTAGGACAGGTGAGGAGGGCCCGTAAGTCTCATCGATGGGTTTGGCTTTCATTTTGCAGAGTGATATCATTAGGATCTATAGCTCTACTGTAGAGAAGAAAAAGGATCGGGTGGTAGTGTTGTAAGTGTCCCAGGGATGGGATGGTGGTGACCTGGGTGAGGGCAATGGGAAGAAGAGACTGACTTAGAGATAGACTTGCCAGGATCTGTTGACTGATTTCACGTGGGGAGGCAGTAGAATGAAATAAGACTAGATCCCAGATTTAGGACCTGAGCAACTGACCAGATGGTAGCGCCCATCCCTGGAAGAGGAACGAGGCAGGAGCAGGCAGTGGTAGGGAGATGATGCGCCAATGTGGGATTTGCTGAGTAAGAGCGTTTGCACATCTGGGAAATCCAGCTGGCAGTGGGGTATTTGGGCCTGTGGAGAGAGTCTGGGCTGGACACATGGAGTCAGAAGATGTGGTTATGGAGGAGAGAGTGAATTAGTAAAGAGCATGGAGGGCCGAGGGCCCAAGAGAGAGACCCTTGGAATGCCAGGACTTGAAGAGGAGGGTAAGAGTGGTACAGGTGACATGGAAGGAAGTGTCATGGAGAAGAAGGTGCAGACCAAGCAGCGTGCTGAGGAGCCCATGGAGAGGGTGCCGGAAGGGCAGGCATGCCGCTCAGGACTCAAGCCAACCCCACTGCAGGGCCCAACAGCCCCTGTTGACTTTAGAGGTGGCCCCCTTGGAGGAAGGTGGGCAGCAAAGGCCAGAGCACTGGCTGGTGAGGAGCTGGTGAACGGAGATTCAGTTTAGATGCTCTTCTCTGTCCTGAAACTCGGTTGTGCATGGGGGGCATGGGTGGGGATGATGAGGCACATGGGATCAGGGGAGGATTCTAGATGAGAGAAGCTTTTGTACATTAAGTCCTGAGACGAGGCAGCCAATGGAGAGGTGTGTCTGGTTATCTATTGCTGAGCAACAAACCACCACAAACCAAATGCCCTAAAACCAACAACCCGCTATGGCCCCTCACAATTCTTGGACTGGCCTGGCTCAGCTGGCTTACCTGTGGCTGTGGTCACCTGTAGGTTTGACTAGAACACCAAGATGGCTCACTCACATGGTTGGCAGCTGGTGCTGGCCATTGGCTGGGGCTGCCAACTGGAACATCTCGATTCTTCTCCGGGTGGCCTTCTCACCCTGACTGGGCTCCTCACAGCAGAGCAGCTGGATTTCGAGAAAGAGTATAACAAGTGCTCCAAACCAGAAGCTGCCCATATGTTAAGAGCCAGTCTCGGAAGGGACCGCCACATTCTATAGGTCAAGCAAGTGACAGGCCAATCCCAACTGAAGGGGAAGAGCAAGAGACTCCATCTCTCGATGAGAAGAGCTGCTAAGAATCTGGGCAATCTTTCATGTAATATAGGAGGTTAGTGTATAAAAGAAAATTGATGAATCCATCCAGAAAATGGTAGGGCTTGGGACACATGGCATATATTGTGGGATTGGCTTTAGAGAGAAGAGGGCTTGGGATAGATGTCTAGGAGGGTAGGGTCATCTTACACTTTGTCAAGAAGGTCAGACTAGGTCAACCAACTACCAAGTTTTGGATTACATCACTCACTTTGGATTTTCCCTTTTCTTTGTGGGTTAGGTAGTGGAGAGAGCCTCTCAAGAGTGATATGTATTGTTGAGTGCTAACCTGTGGCCTTTACCAATTCTCTCAATGGCCCTAGAAGGTCAGTTGCAGTCAATGTTGTGATGTCCACCTTATGGGCGAAGCCTCAGGAGCTCAGCGAACTCTGTCTCTGAGTCTGTGTGAATGGGGTGATTGTCTGCACATAAAAGATATTTGCTCTCCTATCTGAGGAACATGTAGATGTCATAACTCCTTAGAGGAGGGAACCCATAATGGACATGGAGGTCTTTGCAAACCAGGAGAGGGGATGAGGGATTGGAGGCATCAGCTCGGGACCTGGCAAGCTAGAGGGGGTTGAGGAAGGGATGAAGGCTGGGACTGTGAAGTCCAAACCCCTCAGAATGAGAGGCCAAGGAGGAAGGAAGGAAGGGGTCTTGGCTGCAGAAACCATGGGCGGGTGACCACCATTTCCGCCACCCTAATCATGCACTTGTGATATTAATAAAAGTAATTTATGTCATGTGACTGCTTTTTAACTAGCTGCTTTCAAGCCTTAAGACCGGGATTATAAAAGGCATGCATTTATAAATTATTAGCCCAGAGCTCATAAGCACATATACTTTGGGGAACACTTTGGTAGCACTTTAAATTAATTTATTGTCATTCATTCCAGCTGTCTGTGATGTAAACCTTCAGCTATAAATTTGTACCATCATCTGACACACCATTAACTAAGGTGCTACCCGAGCCAGAGCAGATAATAAAACATTCGAATACAATTTCTGTAGGGATGTATGTCTCCCTTCTCCTTCTTTTCCTCTCCTTTACTCTCTCCTTCCCCTCCCCTTTCCTCTCCTTCCCTTCTCCTCCCCCCCTTCCTTGCTCCTCTCCTCCCCTATTAATGACAAGCAACATGGAGAGAAGGCAGGTACTTGGGAGCTCTGTTGGCAAAGGAACCAACAGCGTGTAAGACCCCCCTCACCCCAAGACCCTCCGTGGAGCTCATGGTGTTTCATCCCACTGGGAACATGGGACACCAGAGATCCAGAGAAGGTGTGGGTTTGCCCAAGGCCGTACAGTCAGCAGAGACCACGACCTCCACCCTACCTCAGTGCCTCCTTGGTAGGCAGGCTGAGTCTCTGCTCCTGAGAACTTTGGCCTGGGCAAGAGTGAGCCCTAGAATCCAGAAGAAAGCTAGGAGCAGGGAATAAGAATCCACTGAGAGGACTTTCTGGTAGGGTCAGCAGAGCAGAATTCAGGAATGCTGGGCAAAGAGAAGGAAAGAACAGAGGAGGATTCATCCCACCATCACTACCTTCAAACGTCAGAAAGGCAGAGAGTGGCTTGTTTTGGGGGTCCAGGGGGACTGAGCTGGCACATTGGAAAGCCGTCCCAAGGGAACAGTTTGGATCCCATGAGGAGGGGTTTAGTAATGGTGAGAGCTGGCTGAGACTGAAGAGAGTTCCCTGTCACCAAAGGAATGCACCTGGAGGGAGTATGGAACAGTGGATTAGTTCCTATTGCTGCTGTAACAAATGACCACAAGAGTCATGGCTAGTGACCCAGATCTATTATCTTATTGTTATGGAGGTCAGAACTCCAAAATGGGTCTCACTGGGCTAGCATCCATGTGTTAGAAGGGCTGCATTCCCTTTGGAGATTCTAGGGGAGAATCCAATTCTTTGCTTTTCCAGCTTCTAGAGGCTGCCTGCTTTCCTGGACTCACAGTCCCTTTCCTCCCTTTTCAAAGCCAGTAATGACCTGCTGGGTCCCTCTCTGGCTGCCACTGTCCCGCCTCTCTATTCTGCCTCCCTCTTCCATTATGCGCGCCCTCTCTCGTGACCCCATCAGGCCCACCTGCAGAGGCCCGCAGCATCCCCCATTCTCCAGGTTAGCTGACTCACAACCTCAGTTCCGTCTGCGGCCTTCACTCCCCATTCTGGACAACCTCATATTCTCCTCGCTTCTGGGGACTAAGATGTGGGGTAGTGTTCTGGCTACTACACACGGGGGGCAAGGCTTCTGATTTTTCTGATCTGGAACCACTTTTCACTTAAGCAAGAGAAGGTGCAAGGAAGAAGAAAAAGAAGGAGGAACAGGCAGCAGGAAAAGAGGTGGAAGAAAGAGGGGAGGAAAATTCAATGACATCCCTCATTGACTAGCTTGAGCCCCACACTGTATAGGTCAGGCCAAGCATTAGACTTGAACTCAAACCCCAGCTCTGTTGCAGACCAGCTGTGCGACCAGAAGCCAGTCTGCTGTGTGCTCTCACTGGCTTCGGTTTCTCCATTGGTAAGATGAGGCCCCTCTGGCCCTGGCCTTTGGCAGTTTTCCAGCTCATCTGTCTGGAGTGGGCCGTGTTGAGGGAGGCCATGGTCATGGTCATGGAGGCAGCACCTTGCCCAGGGGCCAGCTGCTCCTTGCTGCTCTTTGAAGGGGGGCCTGTGGAGCCCAGTGGTGGCTGGACTCCAGAGGCTCTGGACCCTTGCCCCAACTTCAAGGTCCTTGAGTTTGCCCTGCTCCACCCGAGTTAAGAGTAAGCACCTGCCCCCCATCCCCACCAGCAATTCGGTCCTCTTGCCCTCATCCCTGAAAGCCCCAGCCATCCCAGGGATCTGGTCTGAGAGAATTTTGTGGTGCCCTAGAAGGAGCCTAGCAAGAAGCTGTGTGCTCTCCGTTGACAATTGTGACATATTTCTCTTGCTTATGCTAGGGTAGGGGCTGGATCTTTCTAAAGTCCATCTGGCACCTCCCTCATTTGTCTCAAGTCACCCGGATGAAGTCCTTCACTTAGATAATAGGGGTACTTACCTACCAGGGCTTTGGACCAGGCGGAGTGACTGTCACTCTCAAGTGCTTGGCAGTGCAGTGTCGGGTATGTCACAGGAACTAAGTGGTGGGTGGTGGCATTCCTATCAGTGCTGTCCCCAGGCATGCCACGCTCATCCGTTCTCAAGTATGCCTTCCCTGCTGACGTCAGCCAGAGACCCCCTGGCCCAAAATAACTGTAGGTCTGAGCTCTGTGGCTTCTTCTTATGTGACCAAGCCTTTGGGGTTGATGGGACTGTCTTCCTATCTGCCTAGTTGTCCTGGAGCGGGCCCTCAGAGGCTGTAGAGATCATGATGGCCCCAAGGCAGGGTCTATGTCTGATCAGCTCTGCAGCCCCAGGAGCTACCCCAGCCTGGTACCCGGGAGGCACTAGGCCAGGAGTTGGAATGAGGGAGGCCTGAACGAATGAATGTTCGGTTGGGAGTTAGCTCGATCAGCAAGCATCCCTTGGCTTTGCTTCTGTGCCAGGACCCGGGGCAGGTGGGCTTCCTCCTGCCCTCCAGGGTGGCTTTGAACTATGTGGGCTATCACGGTGAGTGTGTGGATCACTGAGAGCAGAGGGAGGAAGCTTGTGCTGGGAACGGACGTGTCCGTGGTTCCTGAATCCTCAGCACCCACTCTGTGCTCATACTCCCGCCCCTGCTTATCTCTGGCCAGACCTTGAAGAGCCAAGAACCAGTTCTATTAATCAATTATCTGCTGTCTGCACTGAGAACAGACCTTCCTGGCCATATAAAGCCCAGGGGAGGGGCGGGGGACCAGGACACACACAGGGGGCACGAGTGGAGGCCAGCCGTGGTCTGGATGGACACCATGGTGGGCACACAGCACAGCGGGTGTGCACACCCACACTCTCATCCTGAAGTGTAAATCTATGGGCACACCCATCTCCTTTCTCATGCATACACACAGCCCCACAGGCTCACGAGGCCCTCCTACACCTCTCATGTATGTGAACCCAAGCCATGCCTGGGTCTTCCCATAGCAAGTTCCCCCTGCCCCCCTGACTTCCCACACCCAACAGCCACACACGTCCTACTAGACACAGACACACCCTCTCCTAACATCGGCCCAGAGAGCTTCCACATGCTCCCACATGCCCTGTTTACCTCTTGACAATCACATGCCTTACAATCACACACACCTTCACATACCTTCCATATGCACACGTGTGTACACACATATCCTCCACACGCACGTCCTGCTGGGGCCCACGCCAAGGGCTCCTTCTGGGTTCTCCAAGTTGGAGAGTGGTGCTGTGACCGACTGGCCTTATGGGGTTTCTGAGGGCAGGTGGCTTGTTTTCTGGATTTGGTTGGCTTGGTCTGAATTTTTGGCCCTGCAATCAGGAGACCTGGATTTGAGTCAGAGGTCTAAATTCAGGAAGCTTGT
This sequence comes from Lontra canadensis, assembly GCF_010015895.1. Classification (NCBI taxonomy): domain Eukaryota; kingdom Metazoa; phylum Chordata; class Mammalia; order Carnivora; family Mustelidae; genus Lontra; species Lontra canadensis. The sequence continues at coordinate 37,528,297 of NW_022630997.1, forward strand.
GGGACCCTGGGGGAGTCCCTTTCCTGATCCAGACCTCAGTGTCCTCACCCAGGAGACGGGAATAATGTCAGCTCCAGTGGGTGTTTCCAAGATGCAGTCAAATGCTTTCATGGCAGTGAAGATGTTTTGGGAAAACTTCAGTTTGTATCTTTATTGTTGTGGTTCCCGCCAGCATGGTCGTTGATCAGCCAGGGGCCTATGTTGCCGGGAAGCCCCGCTGACGTGCTTGTGATCAGGAAAACCCGGGCTGATTCTGGTAACCTTGAGGGTTTTACCCCCACCCCGCCTCTGACAGTCCCCTACTCTGGATCACTCACACTCTGCTGGGATCCAGCTCCTCGTCCCTGGGCTGCCCTGAGGCTTGCCAGCCCTACCCTCAGCTTGCTCCTGGCCACCTCCTGCCTCTCCTACCCAAGCCTTTCCCCTGCCGGGTCCTTGCCAAGTGCAAGTGGTAGCGGCACGAGGGCCACATCCTTGAACCCAGGGTTCCAGAAGCCCTGAGGAGTCCTCGTCAGGGTGGCTTGGCAGGGTGGTGGGGCCAAGGCAGGGGACAGTGGTGCGAGTGCAGGTATGGTGTGTGGGTGTGTGGGGATGTGTGTGCCTATGGGTGTCGTGGAATGTGACTGTGAGGTGTCTGTGTGGGGCGTGGGAGTGTTGGTGGGTGTCAGGAAGTGTGAGTATGTGTGTGTGGTGATGTAGGCTGTGTGGCTAGGGGAATGGGGGGTGTGTGGGGGTGTGAGTGTGAGTGGGGGGGGTTGTAAGCTGTGTGGCTGTGGCTTGGGTTCACATACATGAGAGGTATAGGAGGGCCTCGTGAGCCTGTGGGGCTGTGTGTATGCATGAGAAAGGCGATGGGTATGCCCATAGATTTACACTTCAGGATGAGAGTGTGGGAATGGCGGGTGTGTTGGGTGGGAGTGTGAGTGTGTGGGGGGGATTGTATGCTGTGTGGCTGTGGGAATGGCGGGTGTGTTGGGGTGGGAGTGTCAGTGTGTGGGGATATAAGCTGTGTGGCTGTGGGAATGGTGGGTGTATTGGGATGGGAGTGTGAGTGTGTGTGGAGGTTGTATGCTGTGTGGCTGTGGAAATGGCGGGTGTGTTGGGGTGGGAGTGTGAGTGTGTGTGGGGGGGGATGTAGGCTGTGTGGCCGTGGGAATGGGGGGTGTGTGGGAGGTGTGAGTGTGAGTATGTGTGGGGAGTTGTATGCTGTGTGGCTGTGGAAATGGCGGGTGTGTTGGGGTGTGAGTGTCAGTGTGTGTGGGTAGGGATGTAGGCTGTGTGGCCATGGGAATGGGGGGTGTATGAGGGTGTGTGCATGGGTCTCTGCTGTCTGGGAGTAGCTCTGGGTGTGTGTGTAGATGTCCGTTTTGGTGTCTGACTGTGGCAATGCCATATGTATGTGTGTGGGGGTGTGTGTGAGACTATTTGTATAGGTTGTGGGTAGTGCCCTGGGGTTGCCTGGGAATGTGTGTGTGGCTGTGTGTGCCTCGTCTGGGTGGGAGTGTGTGTGTTTGTGTCAGTCTGGGTGGGAGCCTTTGGATTGTGTGTGGCAGGTCTGCCTGTCTGTGTGGGAGTGTGGGTGTCTGGGAGGCTGGCTGTGGTGTCGATGTGGGTTTCTTTGTTGGGCATGTGAGTGTGAGTGTGGCGTGTGGTGTGAGAGTGCGGGGGGTGGTGGTGTGAGGCGGGGAGAGGCGTTCTGGGCAGGTGGGGGGGCAGGTGGGGGGAGGCAGGCAAGCAGGCGGCCAGGGCTCTTCCCCCCGCTTCCCCCGCACAGTGGCTGGGCTGACAGCCGGGCGGAGAAGAAAACTAGACGTCAGGGAAATCAGTCAGAGACAAATCGATTCCCTTTAGAGGTGAGAAAAAGCAGATGCTGCGGCTGCTGGTGGCCTGTTAGGCTCGGAGCCACATCCCTCCCCAGCCTGAGCCGCCCTCCCCCATTCCTCACGCTGCCAACAACCCCCCCCCAATCCACCGCCTTTGTTTGGGGCCCTGCTGTGGGCCTGCTGCCTAGGCTGCCTCACCATCCCCTCCCCGGCAGGCCAGGGGCGCTTTTTGGAGCCCATGCTGGGCACAAGTGGCTGTGTGTGTGTGTGTGCGCGCGAGCGCGCGTGTGTATGCAGGTGTGGGGGGGGGCACACGTCATCTGATGACAGAGCCCCCTCAGGGACTTCAGACACGATGGGTTACCACCTTGGCTGAGGACACCTAGGGAGCCAGAGGCATCTCTGGACCAGGACTCAGGCCTCCTGGGTGCTGACCAAGGGCAGCTCTCTATACCCCACCCCCACACCAAGGGCACTTTCTTCCCTGTGTAGCCTGTTCAGGGATCCTGCAAGAGGAGCTATCCCTGGGTGGTGCTGGCCCCACGTCCTTTCTCCCACGAGCTCACCAGGCTGGGCCCCAGCAGCAGCGCTCCTTCCTGTGGCTTTGAGAGGAAGGTCTGCCCCCAGATCCCGCTCTCTGCCAAGCTGGCCCAGATCAGCTACAGACTCAAGTTGGGGGCCAAAGATCCTTGGCCCCATGGCAGGGTGTCCGGGGGGGGGGTGTCCCTGCACCTGGGAGCTCAGCCTCACCTGCCAGCACAGCGATGGCTTCAGGGTGGGGCCCTGAAGCCCCCTGCCCGGGGCCTTGCTCATGCCTCAGCTGTAGGGTGGTCGTCCACTCCAGGCTCTCCTTTCTGCTCCCCTCTGTCCATTGGGTCACAACAGCCAAAGTGAATCGGGAAACCAGGGTGAAGTAGGAGTGGGGACTCTTCTGGGTACAGGGCTCTGGCTCCCCATCACTTCAGGCTCCGCAGGCCCATGCTCGGCAGAGCTACTGCGCCCAGCTCCGGGCTGGCCCTGGGTGCGACAGTGAGCAAGGCACGCTGGGCCTGCCTTCAGGGAACCTTGCATCTAGCTGGGACAGTCAGGCTTCCGTGGGCACAGATGCCTACTACCTTCTGAACGTAAAATTGCATTTGGAGTTGCTCGGTGGAACAGAGGGAGGGAGAAGTGACTGTTGTCCGAGCTCGGTTTCTGGGCTGCCGCACCAGCAGACATTCCCCTCCCACACCCTCCCTCCGCCCACGAAGACTCCTGAGATGATGCTCTCTGTTCCCTACTCTCAGGCATGTCCTGGCCCATGTTTATTTGCCTGGGCCCTCTGTGGCCATCTCTAGCCATGCTCTGGAGTCCAGAACCTGCACTGAGAGGCCTGTGTTCCCAGCCCTGGCTTTCCCAGTTGTGGCTGTGTGTCTTGAGACAGGCACTAAACCTCTTTGGGTCTTGTTTCCTCCCTGGCTAAGGGAATGAGGAGGCAGGGCCCCCAGGGTGGGTGGCAGGTACAAGAGCTGCTAAGGGGAACAGCTGTGTTTTTGTGATGGGTGATCAGGGGGATGGCTCATGGGGCCCTGCGCCTGCCCTAGATTCTCGGTGGCCAGCCAGATGGGAGAGGACAAAGATCGATCCACAAACACTGATTGAACCAATTTGGGGCCAAGCCCTGCTGTGGGCAGACAATAGCTGGCATAGCGCCTGGTCCATGAGACGTGTCCCAAAAGTAACTGTTGAGAGAGGGAAGGGGTGGTGGTGTGAGTATGCGTGGGGCTGGCGGGGCTCTGGCCCCCAGGGAGCTTACCATCTCCCCGGGACACCGACAGGGTTCTGACTCCTGGTCTGCCTCTGACTGCTCCTGGCTTTCTTTTGTGTCCCTCAGTCACACTGGGAGCTCTGTGACCTTGAAGACCATTTCCTGCTGGGATATTAATACCACCACTAATAATAACGGTGGCCGTCGAGGCAGGAGCTAGCGGACTAATATTAGCTGCACCTGTTGAGTGTCTAGCATGTGCCAGGCCCTCTGCATATGTTCTGTTGTCGTCGGCCCCCTGGAGCCCTCCCCTGCTCCGTGAGCTGGATGCGTTTCCATGTTGACAACCAGGGGATCCTCAGGGTCCCAGAGCTGGAACAGAACTCTGCTATTTTGTTTGGGCTCGGAGGACGGCAGAGACCAGTGGTACTCAGCTGACCTTAAGTAAGGGAGGGCTGAGTGAGAAGGGAAACCTTGCAGGAACCTGGGGGAGTCAGCTCCGGGGCTGCAGGCAGGGCAGGACTGTGGCATGGGCTGTGGGGGATGGGGGCAGGAGCCCTCCCTGCCTCTACCCAGCATCCAGAAGTCCCTGGAGCTGCAGCTCAGCCTTACCCCCAGTGGGCCTACTTCCTATCTCTGTGCTTCTTTCTTTCGGTTCCAGGTCAACACCGGAGTTCCCTTCTTCCTCTCCGCATATCCATTCTGGACCGTAGTCCCTTCTCTTCCTGGCCACCCCCCCCCCGGTATGGTGGGGGCCATACCACTGACTCTCCTCTCAGATTCTCTCTGGATCCCCCTTCTGGCTCTCCCCTGCCCCATTTTCTTCCTACTTTCCAATTCAGGGTCTGCGGCCCCGGTCCTCTCTCGGCACCTGTCCCATCCCCTGCCTCCATCTGCCTTTGGCTCTGCTCCCTGATGGTCAGACCCCACCCCTTGTCTGTTCAGCTGTGGGGAAGGGGTCGTTTCTCTTCAACCTGCAGTTCTCAAACTTGGCCTCAGGGCACTATTACACTATTAAAAATTATTGGAGACTTGAAAGGGCTTTTGTTTATGTGGTTATACCTACTGATACTTACCATATTAGAAATTAAAGCTGAGAAATCATAAAATATTCTTGAAGAATGAGAACAATCCATGGCATATGAACATAATACATTTTCACAAAAAATAACTATTTTTCTAAAACGAAAGAAAAAAATCACTTCACATTTTTGCAGATCTCTTTAATGACTCACCTAAGAGAAGACAGCTGGGTTCTCATGTCTGGTTTTGGATTTAATTTGTTGATGCCTCTGGAAAACCTCTCTGTACATTTGTTTGCCAAAGAAAGAGAGCATATAGGGCAGACAAAGCCTTCTAACTTTGCAGAGCCTCAGGAAGAACCGGTGTCTTAGATTGTCCCTGATGTGGGCCTTGCAGGGACTGCTGTCAGCTGGGCTCCCCCTCAGCCTGACAGATGCTATATGATCCCAGCAGTCGGCCGAAGGCAGGACACCAGGTTCAAGAGCGCAGCAGTTCTTGGAGATGGAGCTGGATCCATGGGATCTGGGAAAGCTGGTGGGGCTTCCGGTAGCTTCCTGAGGACACAGGAGGTGAATGGAGCCGCAACAGATGGGCGTATTTAGAGAGGCAGAGGGGAGAGAGAGAATCTCCCAGGCCGTGGGAAACAACCGGGCACATCTTCAAAGTGGGAAGGCGGGGCACAGGGCCAAGGCCGGCTGAGACCTTTAGGGCCCCAAGCACTCAAAAGATCATGGTGCTTGCTCCCACCCTGCATAGTAACTCAGAATAAAGTTTATTTTCCATAGCGACGCTAAGCTTCCTGTGTGTTAGAAGTTGAAATAGACTGCTTCTACTTTCTGGATTGCAAAACTGTGGGTAAGGGCACAGAAGCAGAACTTGTCTCCTTTTCCTGGGGCCGTGCTGTGTTAGTCCTGCCGTGTGCGCATGCTCTGCCTTGTGAGTCACGGATGGGCCTCTGGGGTGAATGGTGAGTGGGATGGGGGGCGGGGATGGGGCACTGAAAAGGACCCGCCAGTGTTCCTAGAACACCAGAGGATTCAGGGTACCTACTGTCCAACGAGGTTCCTAGCCCCTCTGGCCAGGAATGGCTCTCCTGGGCTGGGGGTGGGGGCAGTTATACAAGCTTCAGCCCAGCCCGAAATCCCCAGATCTGGGGCTGGGTGGGAACAGTCATCTCCCATGGCCTTTGGATTTTCCACTTCCCTCTGGGGTGGTGGACTTCAGAGGGTGGTGGTGAAGCGTCCCGGGGAGGGAATGACCCCCACCCCAGCGGAGAGCTAGAGGGCATAGGGCAGAGGTCTCAGGGCTGCATGATGGTTTATGGATCCCCTGACTGTCTGCACTCCAGCTCTGCCGCCTACTCTGTGCCTTAGTTTCCACGTCTGTAAGGCGGGGGATAAGGACGGCCAGCTCCCATTCCGTGCCGCCTGGAGCGAAGCCACAGTGAGGAATGGAACATCTGGTGCTAAGTTTCGGTCCAGCTCTGCGAGACACAAGCTTCATTCCTCTTTTGTTCGGTGCCATAGCTCAGATCCGGGTTTGCAGGAATTGCTCAATAAACATCGGTTGGACGAAAGAATTAATAAGCGAACACATTGGTGGCTCAGGTAATACCAGTTCTCTCCCTAGACAAAGCCAAGTCCAATCACCTCAGGCAGAGGAACTCAGACCCAGAGAAGGAAAGGGACTTGTTTAAGGCCACGCAGCCAGTTAATGCCTGAGCTGAGTCCTGAGTTCTGCCTTTGCTGCCATCAGCCCATGGGACCCTCAGTGAGGAGGGGGTCTGGGGAGGGGGCCTCCCTACCCCACATGTATATTCGTGCATGTGTGTGCAGGCATGCGTGCGTGTGTGTGTGTCTGGGAGGCCAGGAGGCTAGAGTCCCTTCTTTGCAGGGCTTCCCCCTCCTGCGGGAAGGCCTGTCTTGGGGGGCTGGCCTACGTGGCCCCTGAGCACCTCATCTATTTATTGGGATTTCTGTGCCTGCTGAACCTCTACAGGGAGGTGTGATCTTCTGGTCCTAATGAAGCCATCACAGGTCGTAAGAGAGCCCGGAGTGGCTGCTCCAAGTATAGGAGGAGTCGGGGAAAGGAGATTTAAGGAGGTGGGAGGTGAGAGGTGGGGTTGGTCATGTCTCCCCTGGCATCCCAGGGCTGGGAGGGGCCCCTTCCTTCTCCTGCCTGCCAAAGCCCCCCAGGCCAGGTGACCGCATCTTGGCCACGGGCCTGTTTTCTGATAGGTGTTGTAAGTCAGCTACTCTGCTTGGTTCTGGAGCTTCTCGACGTGTGGCCAGTGAAGCAGCAGCAAGAGCGACCTAGAGCTGGTTAGAAACGCAGACTCCAGGCACTCCACCCACCCCGGCCACCGAGGCTGGCAGTGTCAAAATCTCTACTGGCTGCCCCCAGGAATCTGCATTCTACGAGGCCTCTCCCGATGCTCATAAATTTTAGAAATCACTGCTTATACAAGTTCTTAGCCAAAATATGACATCCAGTAGGGCTGTCATTAAAAGGGGATGGGCGTTTCCTGGCTAGACCTTGAGCCTTGTTTATTTCTGTCTTTTGTTATTGAGGTATCACTGACATACAGTGTTCTATTAGTTGTAGGGGTACAACATAATGATTCAATATTTGTATATATTACAAAATGATCACCAGGATAAGCCTAGGTACCATCTGTCACCATACACAATCACAGATTTTTTAGTCTTTTTTTTTCTTGCGATGACAACTCTTAAGATCTACTCTCTAAGTAACTTCCAAATGTCAATACGGTATTATTAGCTATAGTCACTGTTCTGTATATGACACCTCTAGGACTTCTTTATTTTACAGCTGGAAGTTTGTACCTTTTAATCCCCCTCACCCATTTGCCCCCGCCATCCCCTACCACACTGGCAACCACCAGTTTGTTCTTTGTATCCGTGAGCTTGGTTTTTGTTTTTTCAGATTCCATATTTAAGTGAGATCATACAGCATTTGTCTTTGTCTGATTTATTTCACTTAGTATACTACCTTCTGTGTCCATCCACGTCGCTGCGAATGGAAAGATCTCATTCTTTTTTATAGTTGAGTAATATTCCATCCACTGATGGACACTTAGGTTGTTTCCATGTCTTAGCTACAGTAAACGATGCTGAGTGCACTGAGGTTCATGGGCAAAATATCTCTTCAAATTAGTGTTTTTGTTTAGAAACTTGTTTAAACTGTTCAGTTGTCCATCCATCCACCCAACGGTCCATCCTCCCATTCTTCAGTCAGTAGACGTTCAGTTGCACTAGCAGAAATGGGAATGTTTGCCCCCCCCACCAGTCCTCTCTAGCGTGCCATGAGGCTCTGCATGTGGCTGAGGAGATGGTCTCCTGCCTCCTTGGTTCTCCAGGCATGCTACTGGCTCTGCAGGGAGTCACTTGCTTTAGTCTGAGCGCATCTCTGGCCTCTAAGCCTTGAGAAGCCACCCTAATCTAGAGGGGGAGTGTAGGACTATTCCCATTTCACAGATGAGAAACTGAGGCTCAAGGAGGTACAGGGACTTGAGCCAGCTTGTAGAACCTGAAAATGGTAGAGTCAGGATTCGAACCTGGTTCCTCCTGCCCCCAGAGACTATTCCCCCCTTTCTTCTGTCCTTTATTGCTTTGTTCTCGATGGACCTGAGGATTGATGCTAGTTGAAGGGCTGGCTTCAACCTGATTTGGGACTTGCTTCTAACCTCCTGTCCTGTCTGGGGGTGAGCACGCTGTCTGTGAGGTAATGAGGTTCCTGTCGCTGGAGCTATACAAGCAGAGACTGGGAAATCCTGTGGCCATGGTGATGGTCCCATGTGTGTGTGCGTGTGCGTGTGTGTGTGTGCATGCGCACGTGTGTGTGAGAGAGAAAGAAACCAGGTGACTTTGAGGGCCTTCTGCCTGCCTAGGTGGGCCTGCTTGGGCCTGCTCCCGGGTCAGTGCCCTCACGGATAGAGGCCTGCAGCCAGCTGCTCATTATCTGTGGCTCCTCTGAGGGTACCCTGCCAGCTCCCAAACAGGAAACATGTCCAGAAAGCTGTAATTAGAGCCAGGAGCCACAGGCCCAAGAGGTGCTTGCTGCAGCTTCAAGTGCAGACATGCTGCTTTGGTTAAGTCCCTGGGAGAGAACCCAGTGAGTCAGGCCCTTAGATCCTCTCCTCGCATGTGGCACCCCCGCCCCACCCCATTCTCCCTGGAAGGAAACCAGCATTCACTAGGAGCCTACTGGGTGTCTGCATTTCCCATATGTTCTTTCTTCTGGAAGGGAGGAAACATCCACTGTCATGCAGGAGAGGAGCCCAGAGCCCCAGAGATGTTGTATGACTCACTCAAGGTCATCCTGCCACACCAGAGATGACAATGGAAGTCCTGCCTTTGCAAGTGCCTGGTTCAACCACTTGATCATTCTAGGGGACAGTCTGGGTCAAAGGTGGGGTGCAAGAGGTCAAGGGCACAGGTGGAGGAGGCCTGTGTAGCCTCCACTGGGTCCTGCATCTGCCCTGACTGACCATGACTTCCTTTGGCCTCTGTGAAGCTGTCATGGAGGGTGGGTCCCCACTGTGTTCCCCTAAAGACTGCTGGGCCACTGTGACAATTGTGGTTTCAAAGACTTTAACACTCTTCCTGTTGAGAAATGGAGTGTCCCCACTCCTTTAATCTGGGCAGGGTTGTGACCACTTCACCCACAGAGAATGTCAGAAGTGATGCTAAGTCAGTAAAGACCAGGCAACTTCCATTTTGTTGGCTGGAACACTAGCACTTGGAGCCCTGAACCACCATGTAGGAGGCAAGAAGAACCGCTAGCCTGGGCCGCCATGTTGTGAGGAAGCCCGCACCACATGGGGAGGCCATGTCTGGACTCTGGTTTGTGCTGAGCTCCGCCACCTGACCTCCCAGCTGTTGGAGGGTTCCTAGCAGAGGCCCCGGACATTGTGGAGCAGGGACAAACCATCCCTGATATGCTCTGTCTGAATCCCGGGTCCACAGAAACTGGAAGCCAGGTAAGGCTGTTTTGTGTCACTAAGCCATGAGGTGATTTGCTGTGCTGCGGTAGACAGGCTAGGATACACCACGTGGTCATCTCAGGGGCTCCGCATTGAGCATCTCTCCCCCACAGTGCCTGGGTAGTGGGCCGGGTGCGTGCTCTCCATGCCAGGCATGGCTCCAAGGGAAGGGTGTGAGACTGGGGAGCCCAGCGTCTCCTGGGAATGGGATCTGCTGTGCTTCCTCTGCCCGCTACCTTCTCAGAGATGAGCTCCTCCAATCTGTGTCTGCCTCAGGGCCTTCTGTTCGTGATCCGTGCCCACCTCTTCTTCGCTCTGAGGTCTTGGGCAGTTTGCTGAACTCAGTTTCTTCAGTCTGGGCAACAGGGATGACAACACCTCCACCCGAGGGTTACTGTCAGAGCGCTGCCTCGCACTCAGAGTCCATTATTATGATCTGCGGACTCATCCTCTCCTGGCCTCTTGTGTCACACTCCTGTGCACAGAGCTTTACAGTTTACAAGATGCTCTTGCCCCCCATAACCCCGTAGCGCAGATCCACCTTACTGAAGCAATGAGAAAACTGCAGCTCTAGGCCGCATAGTCCGAGATGTGGGCTCTTTCTCCTATTCTGCTGAGCCTCTTCTGGAACTTTCCTCTCTGCTCCTTCCCTACTGCTCCTGGCCAACTTAAGTCTCCTCCTTACTTCTGTGGTTTCCTATCCCTGGACTTCTGGAGTCACAGCCTGGGTGGCTTTGGATAAGTCCCTTTACCTTTCTGAGTCTCAGTTTTCCCGTTTATAAGGTGAGGCAGTGGGGCTGGCTAGAGTCGATGGGCCCTTTCAGCTCTGAAATGACCCACTTGGTTTTCGTAGGTGGGCTTGGCTTGGCTGCAGGACTGCTTGCTGCTGCCCACCACCCCCCACCCAAACCAAGTCCACCCTGATTGTGGTCAACTCAAGGAAGGCACATAGCCCTGAGCCTGTGGCAGCTGGGCTGAGCCATGAGAAGGAGGCAGGGAACACAACCTACGAGTTGAAAAGACCCAGAGAGGGCTCTGGGGCATCTGCTCCCAGTTTGCCCTACTCGTGGTTTTGTCTGAAGTGGATCTTGACTGTGTGGCCGGATGATAAACCCAACCCACCCAGGCCTGGACTCTGAAGTCCCTTCCCAGGCCCTTTCCAGTGGCAGCTCTGGGTTGTGAAAGCTTTTTTAGCATGCCGACTTTGGGTCATCCAGCCCCAGCTGCTTCCGCTGCCAGTCTTTCCCTGGCTGGCTTGTCCCATAGGACCCCTCAGGCCTCACTTCATCCAGGCAGTCTTCCCTGATTTGCAGCACCAGGCCTCTCCTTGGTCTTCCCATTGTGCTCCCTGTCAGACCCTTGTTACATGGTGGTCTGCTGCTACCTGTTTCATGACAGCTTCCCCTCTAAGACCTTAAGCCCTAGGAGGCTGAGGTTCATGTCTGTCCTTCTCACCACTGCTTCTCCAATGGCCCATACAAAGCTGGCACTAATTAGGAGCACAATAAATTTTAGATAAATAAATTAATTAACAACAATGTTATTAACAGTCATGGCAATAATGCTACTTGCTTAAAATAGTCCAGCCTTATCTGCCTGTGCCTTAAGCCAGGCCAGGCCAGGATGATTTCCACGACACGTTATTTTGGTTCCTGTAGGACTGCCCTTATTGAACTGTTTGTATGATTTCACTCCCCAGAACACATCGCCACGAGATTTATCTTTGTGTCAATTCTGACTTTTATAATGAAGACCGTTGGGAAAAATCCCTGCTCTACAACTAGAGACAGTTATGAGTTTTTTAAGTATTAGGTTTTATATATTTCTTTTTATTTCATGGACATTGTGTAACTGACTAGGTTTCCCCTTTTGCACTTGCTACCAGGCAGCTCAGAGCTACAATTTTAATCCTTGGAAATAACATTTAGGACTTTGTCATCCTCATTTTGAACTGGCCTTGTTTAATGTCCTTTCCTCTGTTTTGCTCCTTTCTTATCAATTTCCAATTATTTATTTTACAGTAGTATTCAATTATCCTTACAAATTCTTCATGGGTTTATGTATGCTTTGAATTCTTTTCCTAAGAGCAAGATGAGATATAATTAAATGCAGACACACAGAACTTCTGGGCACAATATTCCCAGGCTGACCCAGGATTCAATGACCAGCTGAAAATGCAGTGCTGGGTCTTCTCGTGACCACATAGGCTTGTCTCCCTCTAGCCCCTGGCCACCCAGACCTGGTCCATGTTCTGTGGCCTGCCAGGCCTTGCACTGAGAGGCCATTTCCTGGATCTCATTCAGGTCTTCTTCCTGATCTGTTGGCTCCAGTGCCCTGGTGCCAGCTTCCTGACCAGCCTCCTATCTGTTATTCCTGACCCCCTGCCTTATCTCCCTTCTGTGTTGATGCTTATTGCTGCTCCTGAGAAACTGGCTTGCTTCCCTTCTTATCTAAGGCTTGCCCTTGTCCCTTGGATGCAGTCTGATTCCAGTTGCCATGGGCAACCACACTTGGTCATCCAGGCTGGCCTTTTGTTGTCCCAGGCCAGGGCAACTGACCTCCAGGCTCTGAGAACAGGCCCTGGGCAGCTTGAGTCAGGACCAGGGGCTGGGGAGCTAGTCATAAAGCAAGTATAATATTAAGTATCACCATTTTATCTCTGGTGATGGATATGTACTCCCAGAGATAGCACTGGAAGGTAGTAGGAAACCAGTTTGACGAATGGGTGTGATTTATCCAAGGTGTTTTATCCAAAGGTGTGATTTATCCAAGGTCATGCAGGAACTCAAAGGATCAGAGGGCTTCCTGGAGCTGGGTACACTCTACCACGCTGCCTTCCACCTCAGAGATGGGGCCTGACTTCCCGATGGAGTTTGCCATGAATGGGTCTCCAGTCGCTCCCAGAGTCCCTCTGAGGGCCTCAGAAAACCCCAGGCCCAGCCCGAGTCATCAATTGCCAAGAGGGCGTATGGGCTGCCAGTTTCCCTCCCTTCCTTCTGCAAAGCTGCGTGGCTCTGGGAGACTCAGTCCATGTGCTCTGATTATCTGCCTGCGGGAGGAGGTGAGCAGGGATGACAAGGCCTGTGTGTTTTTTTGCTTTCTGCCAGAACCTAGAGCTTGGTCCTTTGATCGAGGGTGGCTGCCACACGTTTTTCCTAGCACCATGCCCTCTATCCTTCCTATGAGGCCATGGAGATCAGAGCCAGTCGCCTTGGAAGTGGTGGGAGCTAGGGAATTGTACCTACCTTGCCCTCAGCATCTGGATGGTTGGTGTGGGTCCTCCCTCTCTGAGTGACCTCAAGCATGTCCCTTGGTTCTGGGGCCTGAGGCTTGTCACCTGTTCAGTGGGACCCTGAGTCCTTGCCCCCCTCCCTCTCGGCGGTGCCGTGAGAACCAGGACCCCTTTGTTCTAGAATGCTTCTCCACCTCCCATCCGAATTGCCATGCCATAGCTGTTCCCCAGGGCACTCTGTGTACCTTCTTGCTGCCAGCTTTCACTGCTGAAGGAAACAAAACCCCTCCAAAAAACAAAAGACCTCAGTGCATCAGAATGCCTGCAACGGATGGTGGTGTTTGAATTGGAAATCACTGAGGCGGTTTGGTTTCTATTCGGTATCAGAAGTTGTTTCACGCAACAAGAATTTGTTAAGGTTTTGTTCAGTTACACAAATATTTATTGAGGGCCTGCTCTGTGCTCAGCCCCATGTTTAGTGTGGGAGCTGGAAGGTGATAAATCATTATGGGGAAGCGGGTGGGGAGGAGCAGAGAGCACCGGCCTCGGAGTCCACCGGACCTGGCTCTGAGTCCCAGCTCTGGTCTCACTGTCTCCGTGACCTTGGGCAAGTCACATCTGTTTTCTGAGCTTGTTGCATGAGTGGAAGGGAAACAACGCAGGCACACTCCTTATATGTCGTCGGGAAGATCCAGTGAGGAAGCACGTCGTTTTTATCAACAGTGACTACAATGCTAAGCATGGTTGTTGTTTAGTCAGGAATGATGGGAAAACGTGGTCCCTGCTCCCGTGGCAGGCGTGGTTTGAGAAGTTGAGTTATAGAGCTCCAGGCTGGGGCAGCGGGGAGCATGCGTGAGATGCTGTGGCTGCCCAGGGAAGCCAGGAAGGCTTTGTGACATTGCTGATGGTTTTCTAGCACCTGGCATTGAGCCCAGCAAAGGCTGCCAACAGAAGGCACGTGTGGGATTTAGGGCAGACCCTTCTAGATTTCTGGGGAGACAAAAATCTTGTCCACGCCAGTTCTCTTACTCAGATGCTGCCCTCAAGGTCTCCTGTGGGCATGTCCAGGAAAATTACAACCAGGTGTATTTTTGGACGGGGTCCTGGGAAGGGGGCGGATGGTGGAGTTGGTGGGTGTCTTAGTTGGCCCAGGCGACTATAACAAAGACCAGAGGCCTGGGGGCTTAAACAGCAAACATTTGTGTCTCACATTCTGGAGGTTGTGAGTCCAAGATCAGGTTGCTGCTGATCTGGTCTCTGGCTCACAGACCGTTGCCTTTTTGCTGTGTGTTCCCTTGGAGGTGAGATGGATCATGTCTCTGTGTTTCTTATTAGGGCACCGATCCCATCATCGGGGTTTCACCCTCATGACCTAATTACCTTTCAAAGGCCTTACCTCCAAATACTATCACACTGGGGATAAGAGCTCCAACATAGGAATGTCAGTCGGGTGCAAACATACAGCCCAAAGCAGTGGGTTACTTTGAAGATGCCATGATGGTGGTAGATTTGGACGTGGGGTGGGGAGGGGATTCCGGGTGAGAGGAGGGCAAAGGGTAAGTACGTGCCTGGGCATGTGGAGGGCAGAATGAGAAGGCCAGTCCCACCAGGCCTCCCTGCCATTCCCCTCTTTCCCCAGCCAGGCCAGAGTGTGCAGAGCCGAGTCTATGCGGGTGTGCCCCGGTGATGGGGCAGGGGGCCGGGCTGGCTCAGAAGCTGAGAGTGTGACAAGCCAAGAAGGTGTGTGCTGGTTGTCCCGCAGTGTGTGCTGTCCTGGGTCAGCCTGGGACACAGGCAAGACAGGTGGGAGATGCAACCAAGCGATTTAGGTAGCTGGAGCGGTAGTGTCCTTTACTGGGACTGATCTATGTGAGAATGGGATTTCAGATTCTGCTAGGCTAGATGGAGCACCCAGCAGGCCGTGGGTCCTAAAACCCACATCCTTTTCGTTCCATCTCCACCGCCAGATTTTTCCTGTTTTCTCCTCATATTTCTTTTCTACCCCTCCTCGCCCTGCTCTGCCCGCCCCCCCGGCGGGGGGGATGTAGGGCGGCCCTTATGGAGCGAAGCAAGCAGTCTGTATAACTGACTGCCCCGAACGTGGTGGCCTAAAACCCCTACTGTTTTCCTGTGCTTCTTGATGCCGTGGGTCAGGAATTCCGAAAGTGCCAGCAGGGGCAGCTTGTCTCCTTTCCACGAGGTCAGGGGACCTCAAGCTGGAAGCCTGGAAGGTGGGGGCATGGATGCCCCCAGAGCCTCGCTCATCACCTGTGTGGTGATAGATGCCGCCCCTGGGTTGGGACCTCAGGTGTGCAGTCCCCCAAATGCCTGGGCATAGCCTCCTGGTGTGGCTGCTTGCCCTTCCTCCCGCCATGGTGGCCAGCTTCAAGGTGTGTGTGCCCCAGAGACAGCAAGGTGGAAGCCGCATGTCCTTATGGCCCAACGGATGCCATGCAGGGTCACTCTGCTGTCATCACACCTGTGCCCAGATGCAGGGAGGGTTGAAGTCACACAGGGAGAAGGGTGTGTTGGGATGGGGGAGATACAGAAGCAGCCCCATGGAAAAGGCCAGTGGAAGACCAGCAGATGGCTCAGCAAGAGATGAGAGTCATTCATTCATTCCCCTTTTCTCTCCCTGGTTCAGGCCGCCCACATTCTGTGGCTTCCTCCCTGCCGGCCCATGGCCTGTGCTCCTCCCCCGCACTCCACAGCTCTGGATGGCCTGTCCTCTCCTCTGTGGCCACTCTCACCCTGCGGGGGTTTCTTCCTCTTCTGTGTTTAGCCCAAGGGGTGGTAGCAGCTCCCACTGTTGTGAACCCCAGCCCATCTGATTTCCTTTAACCCTGCCCGTACTTCTAAAAGTCCTTTTATTAGACTCTCTTCAGTGACCGTATTGGGCGACCACATCCTGCCCATGAACACTGATACATAACACGCATTCATACCATCATCCATCATCCATCATACGTCATAAAAGGAACCTGAGGCTCAGAGTGCCTCCCATGGAGAGTGCCTGGAGGAGGCAGGATTTGAACCCAGAACTCCTGGCTTCATGTCCTGTGATGTCTAGGAGCTCATCCTTGCAACGGGGCTGGCTGAACCCCAGATCCCGTTACCCTGTACCCCCTCTTTGCCCACTGGATCGGCTCTTAGCCTGATGTGTCCTTGTTTGTGGCATTCACAGGCTGGAGGACTCCCTGGGACCCACCAGGGCTTGACCTTCCCTTGGACACCTAGCTCAGTGATAGATGGCACAGAGGTGTAAGGGACAGGTTCCTCAATGTGCTTGTGCATGCTGGGTCATTGGGCTTGGGAATAATACTGCTTCATAGCTGGGCACCAGGACAGGGGGACTGAAGGGACTTGTCCTCAGTCACACCCACCAATCCAGGCCCCTAGCTTTAAAACAGCTATCATTTCTCCCTTGAGTAGTATCAATGATGATGATGTTGAAGATGAAGATGAAGACAGCAATGGTGACAGCAACGGTGTCCTGACTGTTTGCCTCAAGCCAGGCACTGAGCTGACATCATCTCATTTAATTTTCCTCATTCTTGGGGTGCATGGAGTTTCGGGGGGCCCTCTGTCCAAGGGCCATGCAGCCCGGCCTGGCCCACAGCACCTGGTTAAGCAGTGTGTGTCTCAGATGAGGGCACCAAGCCGCAATCAGGAAGAGGCTGCGCTGGGATTTGAACCAGACTCTGTCTGACTCCAAGCTCATGTGCTCATCTGATCTTCCTGACCAGAAGTACAGAGGCTCAGAAGGAGGCAAGTGGCCTGTCTGAGGCCACGGCCACAATGCAAGGGCGAAGAGCCAGGCCTTCTTTCTCAACAAGGCCTCCACGTGAGTGAGCACCCCCATTTTATCTGACTGCCCCCTTGGTGCTACCTCGGGGTGGAGAGCACTCCTAGGAAGCTGAGGTGTGCGGGCCATTGCACTAACTGTCAGCTCCTTGGGCAGGGATTTTCTGTTTCAGTTTCTGCCCCCCACTCCCAGCTCAGAGCCTGGGTACAGCCGAGGGTACTGACACTGGGGAAATGTTCATTGATCAGATCGTTGGAGGAGCCATTGGGTGACTCCAGGGGATGAGGAGTGAACCTGTATGGAGGCCAGTGACGGAGGGTCCCAGGTGAGCAGAGCACTGCCTTTCACCTGGCTGGCTCTCTAGTTTATTTATTCCAGGGGAAAAAAAAATCACAAATCTGACAACAAAGCAAGGCTGTGTGATAATTCTATTCCCAGATCAAATCATGGCACGGGGAATGCGTTACCATCAACGTGATTACCTTGGGGGAACAGAGACAGGGAGCTTTATTAAATGAGACAATCTTGCTAAAAGGAAGCCTTACATTAGACTTTGGGCCTTAAATAATATTAGTGTCAGGAGCTGACAAACATTCTGCACGTGGCGTCTGGGAGAAAACTGCCTCGGAGTGAGTGGCAGTCGGGGGTGCTGGTGGGACTGGGGTGACCGGCAGGGGACCAGGGTGACCAGGGCGGCTCCCTGACCCGGAGGCCACAGAATAGTTCAGACCCAGTGGTACCTTCAGGCAGCAGGTGTCTCCTTTGTGGTGATCTGAGGAAGGTGGGACCTTCTGGGTTCCCTGCCTTGGGCACAATGACCCCAAAACTGAACAGGTTCCAAATGGAGGGAGACATCGGTTCCCAGTGGGCTTCCCGCTTCCCTTCCTGAAAACATGCCTCAGCTGTAGAACCTCATCTTCCGAGCGTGAAGGTCTGGGAGGTCTGGGTTTAATTCCTGCTTCACCAACCTTGTGACCGTGAGCATATTATTTAATCTTTTTGGATGCCAGTTTTCTTATCTGTAAAATGGGTTGACTGGTTCTGACCTCATCGGCTTGTTCTGAGGACTGGAATAGTTAATCTGTGGAAAGCTTCTAGAACCATGACCAGTATACAGGAAGTGCCCCACTCATGTTCTCTTTACTCCTGTCCTTGCCCTGTCCCCCTTTCCCTACCATATGCCCCTCCACACCCATATTCCAGAAGAGGATTGCATGTTGCTGGAGAACCAACTCCTCCAGCCCACAGTGGGAAAAGAGTATCTTCTGGAGGCCCTATTTCATCCTGATGATAGATCTGGGGGCTCCCAGAGGTCATCCAGTCCAAGCCCTCTTGTTTTAGATGGGGAAACTGAGGCTCCAAATGAAGCCTCCAATGGGCAACAAACCAGCTGCTGACTAAGGATTTGGCTCAGTATGTGGGAGACAGTTCTGGGACCCATATGGGCCACAGGTTTCCAGACCCAACTGGAACTCCCTGAGGTCAATCAATGCTACCGCTCCTTTCTCTCCTAACCGTGGAGTAGTTCACAGAACGAGAGTACCAATAATGGTCTGCGCTTCCGAATTGCTGAGCGTGCTGGGTCCTGGGCTGAATCTGGATGCTATTGGAATCTGCCATGTATCCAGTGAGGTAGCATTTCCAATTTCACAAGAGTAAACTGAGGCTCCGAGGGGTGGTCCAAATCGTACAGCCTGCAACAGGTTGAGCCAGTACTTGAACCCTAGGCGGTCTGACTCCAGGGCTGGCTCAGACACAAGCCACAGTTCCTCAGGCCATGAAGCAGAGCACTCCCGCTTTTTCTCTGTTGACCTTGAAGCAGTCAGTTACCCTTGCTGAGTCTCACTTATATTGCCTATAAAGTGGCGGGGGTAATCCACAGGACCTGAAGGGATCATGGTGAAGGCCAGAAACCTAGAATTTCAGGCTCATGTGACCTTAGAGGTCATTGCATGAGGCATCTGTCTCCTGCCCAGAGGGATTAAATCACTGGTCTGGCCACGGAGCTCAGAGAGGCCGGAACAGCCCCTTGATGTCAGGGGCTGCCCAGAGCCACCGGATTTTCAGTTGTCCTTTCCAGAAGGGCTTGTACCCCTGCCAACTCCAACACAGGCTCTGCCCTGTTCCTCTGTGGCCCTGTCACTGTCCCTCTGCCAGATGTTTGTCATGTCACCGCTGTCCCCCTTTAATGCCCTGCCTGCTGCTCACCCCAAGTGTGAGAGGGAACAGGGCATAGCAGCAGGGTCCGGGCTGGGGTTGAGAGGTCTGTGGGCTCCAGTCCAGCCCCGATATTGGTAAAGTATCTGGATTCAGCAAGCCCCTGCCTCCTTCTGGTTCTCAGAGTCAGAAGGGACCATGGCTTGCTTTGTTAAAAACTAGACAAGTTTATCCTCCTCCAAAATACATTTTGGGCACATCCCCAGTTCCAGTGGATGTTTCTAGACATTACACAGAACAATTCATCATCGAATATGTTTGGGAAACACTGGGTTAAACCAAGTTCAACACTTTTTATTTCCTAATGCTTCTTTATTTAAGTAATTGATTTAACTTCAAAAGAAACGTGTGCTCACTGTGACCAGTGAGGAGCGTAGAGTCTTATAAGGCCAATGCCAGTGGCGAGCGCCTTCTGTAATTCCCACCTCACCGTAGACGGCCACGATCCTGCCTGGGCTGTGTCTTCACACATCTGTCTCCGTGCTCACAGAACATACATGCAAACACATATGCCCATACAGAGGGTGGTGAAGAACCTTGTTTTGTTTTCTCCCGAAACCCTGTCTGAGCCTTTAACATGCGGTGGGCTCTGCATCTCCAAGACCAGCTTTGCTGCATAGCTATTCTGAGTCCTGGGCCCTTTTTGTCCACACCGAGCATCTTGGGGCGAGCCTCTGGGCAAGGCTGGACTAGATGACCTAACACGTTGGCCTCACAGATCAGAGGGGAGGCTCTCTGCCGTGGGTGGGCGGGCAGGGGTTGGCTGCTTGGAATAGATGAACCCAAACTGGATGGCACTCAGAGCTGGCTCAGCGGCCAGAAGCACTGGGTGGGTGAATGCCATCGCCAGGTGGGCAGGGAGGAGGGGGCAGGGGTCCTCACAGCTCCTCCCTGAGAGTGCCATGGGCAGCCATGGCCTGCAGGCAGCCAACCAGGTAGCCAGGAAGAGAAGGGTCAGTGCCCATGTCCAAGGAGGAATGAGAGGGCCAACTGGGGCCCCAGAGCCCTCTCCCAACCCAGACCCAGAAGGACCCAACATGAATGCTACTTTAATGGCTGCTTCACTCCGAGCTTGCCTATGACGGCAGACTTATACCCCGCTCATCAGCTTTAGCATGATGCCCAGGAGGTCAGAGACATGCCTGGGGTCACAAAGAGCCTTGTGGTCAAGCCAGCCCACACCATGGGGCCCAGGATCCTGTCCAGCCTTCTCCAGGTGACTTTGTGGGGGTGCATCGCACCTTCAGGGGAGTGAGACCTAGGTGCCTAAAGACTTGGGTCCGGGTCCTGGCACTGCCACCCAAAGTGTGCCCAGATCCTGAGACGGCTCCTAACTTCCAGTCGAGGCCTCCGTTCTCCAAGTTGACTTGGTCCTTGGCCTTGTCTGGGTCACAGGCCCCTTTGAGAAGGAGACAGGACCTACTCCTCAGAGCTGCACATAAACGCTCATGCAGAGTGCTGTGTCTCGATTGTGGGCATGTCCTCTTGCCCACTCTTGAACCACTCTGGCATCGTGGTTCATTTCTGAGGACCTGCTGGGTGCACTGTCCTATGCTAGGTGTGGGGGAGGGGAGGGGCAGAGGACTGGAGACAAGGGAGTTTGTATTCTCTGGGAGTATCCAGTCTGTCTGTATGATCAGGACACAGGACACACGCTGACACGTCCACATATCCAGGTGGAGGTCTGAGGAGGTGGGAGTCCTGAGGTTCTGAGGGGAAGCCTCTCTGTACCCAGAAGAGTCAGGGAGGGCTTCCTGGAGCTGATCCTTGAGGGGTGGACAGGGTGGTGTTCTTGGTAAGAGGCACAGCTCATACAAAGGGCGGGAGGAATGGTCAGGTGGCAGGGGACAGGAGCTGGGAAGGTGGCTTGGTGAGCCACCAGGGACCCCAGGAAGGGGCGTGGCCTTTACTTCCCGTGTTGGTGCATCTCTGATGGCAGGAACCCGCCTCCGCTCTGGGAAGGGAAGCTGGCCTCTGTCCCTGTGGCAGACTCCCACAGGCCAGAGCTGGCGGAGGGATAAGCATCTCTAATCGTTAATTACAGTCTGTGGTGTGATTTTATGACTTTCCAGATAAATGCTCTAGGAGGGAGTGTCAGCATTACGGACTTCCAGTTTAATGATCTGGGGTAATGATTTAAGGGGTGGGGTCCCAGGCAGCTGGAGGATGGGAGCAAAAGCTACTGGGAGGAGGGTGGGACCCCATGGGAGTGAGGCCCAGAGTTCCTGGCTGGGCAGCCACAGGGTTGCCTGAGCCTCAGGCTGGGGAGGGGTGTTGGGCTGCCCGTTCCTTCATGTCCCTCTCCAAAGCTGTCCACCTGCTGGCTGCTCCCTGTGACCCCCATTCCTGGCCAGGGCTCACATTCCTGCCACCTTAGCCTCGCCACCCACCTCCCAGCTCTCACTCGGGCCCCGTCGCCCGCCAGCAGTGCGCTCTGCCTTTCTTACAAGCCGCCACTCACCCACCTCTTATGGGCGGGTTTGTCCACCTCTGCTGAGAAGCCCCAGAAGGCTGGGGGCCTCATCCCAGCTCTCCCTCCATATTCCCTGAATCAGAGGCATTTCTGAGTCTGTCTAGCTCCACATGCAGGCCAGGAGTCCTGGGAGATCTGGGGTCCTAGGGCGCATCCCCAAGTCCTCCCTCACTGTGAGCATGGCGGGGAGCCTTCCTTGGCATTCACCGTATTCGACTTTCTTTGGGGGAGAAGGGCTGCCCTGGGGTAGAGACGGCCTCCCTTAGCCCTGCTTGGGCACCAAGCACTGGCTGGGGCCCCTTCATGCCCTTGCTTTGTGGGGAGAACAGGACCGGAGCCAGACTGTCCGCACTCATAAGCTTGGTGACTGAGGCAGGTAACCCAACCTCCCTGTTTCCCACTCTCCTCACTTGTAAGTGGAGATGATGAGACCACCTGCCCCCTGGGTTTATTGTGAGGATTCAATGAGCTAATGTGTGGAACATTCTTGCTCCTGGACCAGCACATGAGTCTGCCGTTTGTCCTTAGTAGCATACCCGTCCAATCCCTGAGTGGCGGCCGCGTCCAGCATGACGAAAGGCAGAAAAGCAGAGTGGCTGAGGGCTGGGATGCGAGCTGGCTGCCTGTGCTTGACTCCTGGCACGCGATGCCCTGGGAGACCTGGGGAAAGTTATTGGATTCTCTCTGGGCTGTGAAAGGCCGATTGTAAGAGTCGTAGCCACCACCTAGGATTACAGCTCTGATTAAATGAGTTAACACCATAAGACAGGGAACAAGGGGCCTGGCACACAGCAGGCACTCCATAATGGCCTTGTCACTCCCGTGTGACAGAGGGGGAAGCAGTCTTGGCCAGGGGAAGGGACTTGGTTGAGGACGTCACATAACCTCAGCTCTGAATCCAGAACCAAGGCATGTCCTCCCTAGCTCCTCATCCCTCCCATGGACAAGGGTCAGTTTCAGGCCTTTTTGGGTTCCCTAACCTTCTCTTGTGGTGCTCATAATTAGAAAACCTCCGCTGGCCTCCTCCCGCCCCAGCGTAGCTTAGGGGCTAATTGAACCTCAGCAAACTGAAGTCTCCGAGGACAGCCTCTCTCCAGGAAGCAGGGCCGGCCAAGGCCATTCCACTGACCTCAGCAGGTGCACAGCCTACCGATCCCCTTTATGACCAAGGCCACCGGAGCTACCTCTCCCGGGTCCGGGCGTGTCCAGTCAGCCCCTGGTCAGGACATCCGGCCCATCTCCCTGCCTTCTGGTTTCATTCTGCTCCTGCCTGTCCACCCAGCACATGGGGATGTGTCAAGCGTTGCGTGTGTCTGCTGCTGCTGTCCTGCCCACCGCAGAGCGCCGACCGGGCCAGCTGGATCCGCGGCTCAGTGCCGCAGACATCACTCTCCTGTGCTAAGCACCGGAGTGCACCCTTGAACGGAGAGCCTGTCATTCTTCACTGTCACTGGGCGGCTGGGAAGGCAAGGCCGTTGCTCAGACTGGAGCGGAGCACTCAGCGAGCAGGTAGCGGGGGGTGGCCCAAGCTGGCCATACGGAAGCGGCTTTGGCTCCCTTGAGGTCTGAGTACGGGAGTGTTGGCATAGCAGAGGCTCCTGATGGGCCTGGGGGGAGAGAAGGTGTGCAATTTCCCCCACAGGGCTGAGTGTGCCCCGTGAGATAGGGCTTAAAAGCCAGGATCTGGGGTGAGGTCAGCTCGTGCACCCAACGCAGCTGCCACCATGGCTGATAACAAGTAGGTTGCATTTT
This sequence comes from Lontra canadensis, assembly GCF_010015895.1. Taxonomy (NCBI): domain Eukaryota; kingdom Metazoa; phylum Chordata; class Mammalia; order Carnivora; family Mustelidae; genus Lontra; species Lontra canadensis. The sequence goes on from NW_022630997.1 coordinate 37,551,374, forward strand.
GTCACTTGGAGGTGCCAAATGTGAGGTTTTTACATGTGCCCATTATTCTTTGACATTCCTTCTTTCAAACGTGTGGCCGAATTACACCTTAAATGTGGGCCTCAGTGACTGGCTTTTCCCCTAATTCCCCGAACACCTGTTCCAGGCCTGGTAACAGGCTAAGAGGTTTCCTGTAGCCATTCATTGGATCCACAGACCCACCAGTGGGGTAGCTACTCTTGTTACGATCCCCTTCTCGAAGCAGAGGAAGCTGAGGCATGGACAGAGGAAGCAAATCACTCACAGCATCTGTTAGTAAGTCACAGGGCTACTTACAAGTCTCCACGGTGAGCCCCGAGCTGTCTTCTTCTTTTTTTTTTTTAATTAATTTATTTATTTGAGAGAGAATGAGTGAGAGAGAGCATGAGAGAGGAGAAATCAGAGGGAGAAGCAGACTCCCCAAAGAGCTGGGAGCCCGATGCGGGTCTCGATCCTGGAAGTCCGGGATCATGACCTGAGCCAAAGGCAGTCGCTCAACCAACCGAGCCACCCAGGTATCCCTCGAGCTTCCTTCTTAGCCACTGTGTTACTCCGCCGCTCGACACAGCCCTGGCCCGTTCTCAGAGACCTGAGCTGGGACCCCTCCAGTCTAGGTGGGAGACGTAGGGGTGTGTCGCCCACAAGTGCTGGTCTGTGCCAAGGGAGCATGTGCATAAGAGAGGCCTGGTGATCTCTGCAGCTCTGGCCCCAGACGGTTTGGTGGGAGGCAGGAGAAGAGGTCCTGGGTGGTCAGGCTCCTTCCTGGAGGAGGCAGAGAGAAACCAGGACTCGCTCAGGATTTGGGAGGTCAGCAGAGGGGTGGGCGCAGCGGTCCTGCCAGCTGACCTGGGAATTCCTGGCTCAACTTTGCACACGGTGGAAATCTTTAATAAAACTCCAGGAGGACACCACTGGGACAGGACCTTGTGGTTTACACATGACTTTCACAGCCTTCCCGGGGCATTCTCATCTTGCCCCCAGCCTGCCAGCTTAGCCATGCCCTGCCACCCACCCGAGTGCCCCAGACAAGATCCTGGGGGCCCACTTGCACTCTTCTTGTCACCCAAGCCCCCTCCACTATCAGCTACTGGGAATACCCTGCTTCTGCTCACTTCCTTCCTGCTCCGCTGCCCCTGTCTGCACACCTCTCACCCTCCTAGTCACTGTCACTGTCTCTCAGCTGCTTCTCTTCTACCCAGTGGCTCTTCCCTCTGACTGCTTCTCCATCATTCAGACTGAAGGATCGTCCTGAGGCACAATTGAGCCAATCCTTCCTTGCTTATAATTCCTCCCTGACTGCCAGGGACCTCAGGTTGAGTCCAGATCCCTGAGCATGTCTAATGGAGCCTTCTGTGCCTGGCCATCCCTGGACACAAATCCTGAGTCATATCACTGAATTAGAAAAATCCTCTCACTGGAAGCCATGTTGGTAATCAGAGAAGACTTCCTGGAGGAAGTGACAACTAGGTTGGAGGCTAAAGGATAATTGCAAGTCCATGCCATAGACCACACAAGAAAGGCGCTCCAAGACAGCAGCAGCCAAGGACCTTATTTGAAGGGACCCTCACACCCTTTATCCCCTGTGCCCTGGGAGAGCCTAGAGGAAGCAGAACCATGGGGCCATGTGACCAATCATGCAGGATGGACATTCTGGGAAATACCACCAGCCAGTGGGCTGGCATCCACACAGAAAGGGAGCTGCAGGGCTGAATTTGCTGGGCCCAGATAAGCATCCCTGGCTTGCCCCAGAGAGGAAGTTGCCGTGCATGGGGCCCTCGTGTGGCCGGGGGGATAGCGCATGTTTGGAACACGCAGATACTGACTGGAAGTACCACAATGGGGACAGAATGGCTAGTGGGGGGCAGGCTCTCATGGAGCAAGAGAGCATCCTGCAGGGCAGAGAAAGGAACCATGATTCTCTCCTCCGGCAGCCCGAGGAGATCCTTGAATGGGTTCATGGCTGAGTGAGAAGGGGAGAAAGGGTCCGCATGGTTTTTTGGAAACCACTTGCAAAGGCACGGCTGTGTGGGGGAATTTGCATTTGCCAGGGAAGCCGGGGCACCCAAATGTAGAATTTTTTCAGAAAACAGGACTGAGCTAATGCAGTGGTTGGAGGTGCATCAGTCCCTCTATACAGCGGTGTGTCTCAAACCCAGCCTTAGACTCCAGGGGCCCCAGGAGAGCACCAGGCTTGGCCTCAGTGAAGACACTTCTGTCTCCATCCTCCAGTTGTCAGTCGCTATCAATGTGTGGTGCTGGGCAGCTGCTTCCCCTTTTGAGGACCTCCAGCTTCCCATCTATAAAATGAGAATTTTAGTAATAATCTTTCTGTCTCCTAAGAGAGTTGGAGGATCAATGAGATTAATGGAAATGAAATTAGATGCGTGGTGAGCTGTGTACAGCCATCGTTGTGGGTGTAGGAGATGATAGGACAGGTTTGGCCCCTGCCCTCAAGCAGCTCATGGTCTGGTTGGGAGGCAGATAAGTAGCTGGACTGGAAACACTTATGTGGGAGGTACTGATGGGGGCAGTTCAGGGTCTGTGGGAGCATGTAGCAGGAGCACCTCAACCAGGGAAGGCTTCCTGGAGGAGGTGATTTCTGAGTTGAGACAGGAAGGAAGGAAGGGAGTGTGGGAGGAAGAAAGGAAGGAAAGAAGAAAGGAAGGAAGAAAGGAAGGAAGGAAGGAAGGAAGGAAGGAAGGAAGGAAGGAAGGAAAAGGGGAAGGGGAAGGGAAGGAAGGGAGATGCAGGGGGGAAGGGGACTGTTCAGGGTGTAGGTCAGGAAGAAGGTGGAGAAGGAAGTCACCTGAATGTCTTTTGCTACTTCAGCCTGTTTCAGGCACTGCCTATTGGAAGTCTGGCAGGAGTTGGTGAGAGTCGGAACTTGACAAGTTCTGTGTATATATGCATTGTGGAGAGGAAAGGGCTCTGGTGTGAAGGGCTTGGCTGTGTACCAAATCGTAAATCACATGCAGAAATAAATCTTAGAAGGAGTCCCAGAAATGAGTCCCAACACCAAGGAATGCAAAGATGGAGGCCCACATCGTATCCCTGTTCAGTTTACCATCCTTGTTCATGCAAATACCAAAAGGAACAAGGAGGATGTACTATCACCTCCTCTGAGAAGCCTTCACAGACTTCCCCTGGGCCAAGTGAATTACAACCTCCTGGGAACACCCACTGGGGGTACATTCGTACTCCCTCACCCAGGTTAGCTCAGGGGCCCCTTGGGGCCTCCTGCCTGTCCTGCCATCCTCAGGACAGAGTTGCTGGTTGTCCTTGGTCACTGCTGTTATCTGGAGTGACTGGCTGGTCATTGTTTGTCTGTGGTAGCCTGGTGACATGTTCCAGTGCCTTCCAGCCTGCTCTACATCTGGAGCCCGGGAAGGCAAGCTCCCCGAAGGGGGGCTTTCCGAGACATTAGCCCGCTCGGTGAAAATGAGAATTTCCACATGCAGATATTAGCTAATGGAGACCCTCATTACTTGTCATCGCATTAATTTTAGGAGATGGTCCTGGTGCACATTAGGAGGCTATTTTAGTGCCATGCGGAGTAGACACCTTTATTAGCCGTCGGAGGTCGGGGAGGTAATGAAGTGCTTGAGGTAGAAGGGAGAGATCTCGCTTCACCTTGAGCCTGGCCATTTCCCTGTGTTTCAGCAGCGTCAGCTCATCCGTCAGATGCTGCCCACGGCCTGAGGCGGCCTCGGGCGGCCGAGATCCACGGTGGGCAGGCAGGGCGTGGGTCTGCACGGGTGATCTGATGTGGGTGCACACGCGGAGAAGTGGGGCATTTAGGTGTGTGTGTGTGTGCGTGTGTGGTGTAAGCTCACCTGTGTGTGGGCACGTGTTTATGTGCCTAGGGCTGAGTGTGTGTGTGTGTGTGTGTGTGTGTGTGTGTGTGGAGAGTAAGTGGGTTCCCATGCAGATGTATGTGGGTAAAGATCTTTCTAAGTGAGCTGGAGGAAACTGGCTTCCTGTGGAGCAGTGAGCTCCCTGTCATTTGAGGAGATCATGCACCTGGGCAGTTAGCTTCTTTGGAGGGACTCTTACAAGGGAAGAGGGACACTGCAGGGGTGGCGGATGGACCCTCAGCCTCAAGATGCCAGGATTCTGGATCTCTGGCCTGAGTTTCAGGAGACCTGGTTTGTACACATGGCTTGAGCCTTGCTTAGTGGCCCGAGGGCACCCTTTGCCTTCTCTGTGCCTAGACTCCCCCTGCCAGGGGGCTTTGGACCCCAATCCTTCAGCTGCTTCCCAGGAAACTGTGGTGAGTCCCTTCAGGCCCTCGCTGAGCCCCGGGTCCCCTTTTTCCTAGACTGGGCAGTCTGACCTGCTCTGGGGTCTCTGCTCCTCTGCCGGGGCTGCTGACTCAGCTGGTGATGCTTCAGGAATGTCCATCTCACGCCCTTTGAGGGCCCCTCCTCCTCGGGGTGCCACTCTCCGATTTCTTCTTGGCTCTTGGGAGAGAGGCTGAAGCTGTGAGAAGGGCAGCCTCCCCAACAAGCAAGCAGGCATGAGGCTTCCCCTCTGCCCTCATGAAGACTCTGGAAGGCCTGGTCTCCTTGGGGCGCTTGGAGGGTGGGAGAGGAAGCAAGCAGGCTCCCGGGGCACACTCTGATGACATAGAAGAAGGCCCTCAGATCTCCTCTGGCTGTCCAGGCTGCTGGCCCCCATAGGTGCCCTGGTTCTCATGGGCATGGCACTTCACAGTTTACCATGACTTTGACCTTCAGTGGCTCAAGAGCCCTCATAGCCTCAGCCCCTGGGGCAGATAAAGAGGGTGACAAGCCACTTACGGGCACACAGCGAGTGAGGGACCGAGCTGGGTCTGGTCTCGAACCCCTACACCCCTGACCTGCAACCCACCAATCCTCTCTCCCTGCTTCTGGATGCTTCGCTGGGTAGATGCTGCAGGGATGTGAGCTAAGTGGACCTCAGGGAGGGGCAGGGAGGTGGCCTCTTTGGAGGGCTTTGGAGTCGACCCCCTTCCAGGCGAGGGCTGGGGCCAGCTGTATGACCTTGGACAAGTCACTTCATCTTGCTGGACCTTTATTTCTTCACCCATAAAATCGTGCCAGGAGGAAGTAGGTGTGTCGCTTTCAGGGGTTCTTGCTCCTCTCCCTTCCCCTTAGACCTGAGCGGGTTGGAGTTAAGTCTTCTTGGATCTTCTTCACCGGGGAAGTAGGTGGGAGCCCGTTTGCCTATGAGAATTCTGGCTTGGTTACGCCTCTCACCCCCCACACTGTCACCTTGAACCCTATTGTCCCTTCCTGTCTGATCTCATGGCAAGCCCAGATGGCCCCATATCGATCAGAGAGAGACTGAGTCCCCAAAAGCGCAGCACCAGGGTGGATGGAGAAGTGGGGAGTCAGAGCTTTCCCGGTCATGCCTTGTCAGAATTTCTACAGGGCCCAGGGAGGGCACTGGACACACCGTCTTTGGGCCGGGCCACTGTCACATCTCCCCATCCGGGTGAGATGTCATCAAGTTCATCCCTTTCCTTCCCTGGTCCCTAATGGGGGCTGACACGTGCTGGCTCTTTGCAGAGTAAACAAGCAAATAAATTCAGCAGCGGATGAAGGGCTCAGAGACTTTGCAGTCAGGGGAATTCAGTCTGGCTGGGAAAGAGTGCTGCATTCACGCCCCCATCCTGCTGATGGGGAAACAGAGGTCTGGGAGGACACAACTCTGAGGAGAGGACGTAGCGGGCCAGAGTAAGGCAGGCGGGGAAGGGCTCAGAGCCAGGAACTCAGGGGTCTGTGGGAGTGTAGCCCTGGCTTGAGGGTGGAGGAGTGAGTATCGGGGCTGGGCCGGAGGTGGAGACACGAGGGAGGGGGTGGGGGTGGGACAGGAGTCTTTTAGGCGGGGAAGGAGCATGCGGCAGCCCCCATATGAGAGCATGCAGTCCCATTAGGACACAGAAGGAAAGTTATTAGGGTCTAGAACTGCTTAGGCTGCAGACTGAGGCATGGATGCAGCCCCCACTAGAACTCTGTCTGACCAGGCTCCCTGTCCAGTGCTCACTCTCCCGTGTACCCTACCTACCCGAGTCTAGAAGCCTGAACAGACAGGAGGAGGTACGGCCAGATGCTGTTCTGCTGGCTTTTCTGCAGACCACATGTGCACCGGGATCCCAAGGTCCCTCCAGGCCCTGGGACCCACTGGGGATGAGACTGGTCCCCTGGACCCAGCACATGGGGTGGCAGGTGGCCTGGACCCACAGGTCTCACAAAGACACCCTACATGCCACGGCTTTGTTTTCTCGGGGTGGCAGTGTGGGAGGGAGGAGGGAGGCATGGGCGGCCTCCACACGTGGTGGCAAATTTAGACCATTGATTTGCATTTATTTCCTGCTCAAATGATCCAGGCTGGCCGCTGCTGGGGGTCGGGGCGAGGGGGCTGCTCTTTAGCATTTTAAGTTTGCAGATAATTGGAGGAAAATAACTCCAATAATGAAATCACTGCTGGATCGCATTCTGATACGTGACAAATCAATTCATTTATGATACCTTCTTTGTCACACTGAGCCATTCTGGCGCTCAGTGGAAACCTCTTAAATTAATAAAACTGTTAAATCCATAAAATCCTCCGTTCCGAGGAGCCCATCACAGCACAAGTTTGAATCATTAAAGGAATAAAACTGATAAATGTGAGCTGGGGAGTGTCTGCGTCTGCAAAGAGGGGCTGGCTTTTAAGACAGATACAATATAATAGTCATAAGCTTCAATACATCCTCACTCTGGGCAGCAGGGGGAGGGGAGGGGGGCGGGGCCACCGACACAATCCAGGGAGGAGCGCTGGTGAATATAGACCCAGCCAGCGTGGGGCAGGCTGGTTTAGTGGTGATTCGTGGGACTTCAGCCTTTTAAATAAAATATGGTTTAACAGCAAAAAGAAAAATATAAAGCCTTTTTTGGACCCTGTCGAACCTGGCTTAGCTCAGCAGGGATTTTCCAAACTAGCTGCCCTTGTCTGAAAAGGGGAGGGACCGTACAGGCTGTCAGATCACAGGCTGTCCTGGGAGGGGGAGAAGGAGGGGCCAGACCACCAGACCCTTGGACCCAGGTAGGACGGGCAGCCTCCCAGCTTGACCGCTCGCTGCTTGTATGAACGTGGTGGGGCTACTGCACGTTCTCTGAGCTTCTCTTTCCTCACGTGTAAACTGGGGATAAGGGTGCTGGTCTCATAGGGAGGAGTGTATGCAGGGGCCCAAGAAAGAGCTTTGTAAAAGACTGCAGAATGCAAGGGGATGGTCAGTTCACGGTCATTCTTCAGCGTGGCCCCAGCTGAAAGGCTCCCGCAATTCTTAGGCACAGTGTTAGATTTTTTTTTTTTGTGCATTGTGTGCGGGTCGCTGATTCTGCTGGAGTGCCCTGGAAAGTTCTGTGCACGTGAACTGCAGCGTATACATCACAGAAGTATATGCCATTTGTGCATGCTCTCCTTCAAATGCACGGACCCAGGAAGGAGCCCCCACATGCAGGCTGAATGAGCTTGGGAGGAACCATGGGGGGGGGGTGCTGGCACACAGAAAACAGCCAATGAGGACTCCTTCTTCTCTCTGTGGTTGTCCCATTTGGAAAACAGTTTAAGGAGTGTTCAGGGCCCCCTCTCTGCCCCGCACTGGGCAAGCATGGGCAGCCACAGGGAATGAATGAGATCCTGCCTGGCCCTTTGGGTCTCATGGGGACTCCTCTGTTGTCCATTTCCTTTACTCCGATGAGACTGGAAGGCCTCCCCCTCTTCTTGCCTCTTCTCGCTCCTCTCCCATGAACACACTCTGGAAAGGATAGTGTGCTCAGCTCCTGTTCCAGAAGCTAGGGGCTCATCCAGTGTGGCAGCTTTCAAACTGTATTTGTTCATCAGAAGAAAACTTTTTACATTGCATCCCAGTGTATACAGACACGTTATACATACGAAATTGGAACAAATGTGTAGGAAACAATACTTACCCTTAATGCAAGTCTGAGATTCTATTCTCTATTCTATTCCATTCCATTCCTTACATTTGGTTCCATTCCATTGTTTTTTCAGTTTTAAAAATGCTGTCTTGATCCATTAAATTCGTTTTATGATCCACTAATGGGTGTGGCCAGTATTTGGTAATTCTGAACCTATCCACTGCCTCAGTTTTCTGACGGCCAAAGATGGCCCAGGACTGACCAGCCCCATCTCCCAGGCTGCGAGGGTCCAAGCCCACAGACTCCCAAGCCACCTGCCCTTCACGGCCACTCCCTTTTGCTGGCTCAACCTTAACCCAGCCAGAGCCTGCCCCGTGGGTCACTCCATGCAGGATTCAGAGATACCAGACGGGAAAGAGACAGGAAGGTGTCACCAGAGGCTTCGGTTCACCTTCTTTAAAAAGAGAGTAGAAGGGACAGGATGGCCCACCTGCCCTCTCTGCCCAACAGCAATCAAAGGACCTGGAGTATGGGGTCTCCTCACAATGCCATGCCTCTGGCACAATGAGCCACGTGGGCCACCCGGCAACCTGACAAGCCTCACTGCCTGCAAGCGTCAAGAATTTTTGACAGCCCGCCCTGTGAGTGCTAATTGACAGCCAAGGCGATGGGGGGCAGCCCCACAATCCACATCAGTTGTGGGCATTGGCCATGGCCGTGAGACAAAAAGGTTCATCAGAGGCTGTCAGACCACTGTGCCTGCTGGAGGCCGGACAGAAACAATGGCCACCTGCCACCCCCCACCGCCTTGGCGGCCTGGCCCTGAGCATTGCTGGCTTGCAGGGCAAAGCCTGACAGGTGTAGAGGCAAACACTTAGTCTGCCTGGCCTGCCTGGATGTTTTGTCACCGCGCTTGTCACCCTAGGACTGACTGATGGGCTGTCATCACCTGCCACCACCTTTCTTACGGAGGGAAAGCTTCAGGTTGGGTTTTTTGTTTCCTCAAAAATTTTTTCCTCGTGGGGAAACTGAAATTCCCAGCCCACCCAAAACATCATGATTGGTGGCTTTCAAACTAAGAGCTGCTGAGGGGAACTGGGAGGCTCAGTGGGTGACATTCAACTCTCCCATCCTGGGCTCACATTCAATCTGTTTTTCAAATCTGGCGTCTTATGACCACATCAGTTCTCAAACTTTAGCCCGCATCAGAACCATCTGGAGGGCTGGTTAAACCACAGCATGTGGGTTCCAGGAATCAGAGTTTCCATTCAGTGGGTCTGGGGCGGGGCCTGACCTCATCTGCATTTCTAATAAGTTCTCTGTGATGCTGATGTCGCTCCTCCTGCTCCTCCCGAGGAGAGGACCTTGCTAGGAGACCCATTGTCCTAGAAAGTGCTTCTTGATCTCTGTGTGTGGGCATTGCCTGGACCTGGAGGACTTTTTCCAAATACACTTGCTGGGCATCACTTAGCACTGGAGTTTTCAGACCATGTCAGACACTCCAGTGCTTCCAGCCCCAACTTGCTAGAGGAGGTCACAGGAGATGTCATGTCTCACGTAAGGGTGACAAGTGCTTTTTGAACATCTGGAGTTTTTCAGAGAGACAAGGGCTGTCTAGGAACGCAGGGAAGCCTCTGGTGCTAGAGCCGTCCAGGCCCAGTGTGGGCCACCAACCCTCTAGGCTGTGCTAGCAGGGACCCTGAACAGGGTAGAGGTTGGATGGCGTCTCCAGAGGTCTTCCTACCCCACTGAGACTTCTATGAGCTGAGGGTTTGGGGCTATAGAGTTCGGGCTGGATCTGAGGCAAGGAAACTGGCCATTTCAACCTATTTCTCCTGTGTCCCAGGATGCCCTGTGCCTCAGTGGTTCAATTTTCCATGTTTACTTCACGACAGCTGGTTTGTCAGACCCCATCTCTCCATCTCTCCCTCTCTCCCCACTGATCCTATCGGCCACCCACACCCTCAGGAGAGAGGCAGGGAGTTGTGTTACCACGTTGCCCAGGGAGGTTCAAACATGTGTTCCAGGGCCCACCATACTTTCTCAGGCTCTCAGAGGGGCCAGAAAGGGGCCACACAGCCCCGGTGACAAAGGTAAGCGAGTGGGCAGCAAGAAAGGCCAGCGCCACCCAGCACAGCTGAGGGAACAATGGCGGATATCCCCACGTGAGTTACAGACTTGTAGGGAGCCTGGTAAAGAGGCCTCTGACTTGTCCATGACCCTCAGGATTCCGGTCGAGTGAGGGGTCAGGCTGATGAGGGGTCTGTGTCCTGGGTTCTGCGTGTGACCCCCGCCTCTCAATAGCCAGCCTTACCCCAGGGTCCCTTCTTCCCCACTCTGTCCCCTTTCCCCTTGCATATGCTTGCACCTTGCTGTGACTTTTTTTTTTTTTTTAAAGAAACCAGCTGTATTGAGGTATAATTCACCCATTGGAAGTGTTCAGTAGGATGAGCTTTTGTAGATTTATACAGTGAGCAGCCATCCCCACAATCCATGCTTAGAACATCTTCATGGCTCCTGAAAGCTCCCTCTTGCGTGTTTTCTGTCAATTCCTGCTCCAGCTCTCAGCCCCGGAAAACTGCCGATCCACTTTCTTTCTCTGTACTTTTGCCTTTTCTAGGCATCCGGTGCAAGAGGACTCGTGCAACAAATCGTCTTTCGTCTCTGGCTCCTGTCACACAGCATCACGTGTCTGAGGCATGGCCGTATCGTCCCATCCTTTTCTCCACTGCTGGGTTGTCGTCTCGCATCTGGTGGCCGCACGTTGTATTTATCCCACCACCAGATCACGGACATCACGGCTGCGTCCAAGTTTGTGCAATGACCCGCAACACTGCGACGAACATTTGCGTTGAAGTTTCTCTGCAGATAGAGGTCCTCACTGTTCCTGGGTAGACACCTACGAGTCCTACGCTAAGTGTGTGCTTAACTTTTTTAAGAAACTACCCAACTGCTGGGGCGCCTGGGTGGCTCAGTGGATTAAAGCCTCTGCCTTTGGCTCAGGTCATGATCTCAGGGTCCTGGGATCAGGCCCTGCATTGGGCTCTCTGCTCAGCAGGGAGCCTGCTTCCCCCTCTCTCTCTGCCTGCCTCTCTGCCTACTTGTGATCTCCCTCTCTGTGTCAAATAAATAAATCTTAAAAAAAAAGGAAACTGCCCAACTGTCTTCCCAAGGGGCTGTACCGTTTTACCATCTCCCCAGCCGCATGTGAGGCTTTCTCCACTTCCTCCCCAACACTTGTTTTTGCCTACCTTTTTTATGGGAGCCATCTGACTACATATGTAGGGGTGTCTCTAATGAGCATTTCCCTGATGACTAATGACCCTGAGCTGCTTTTCATGGGTTTATTATTCATTAGTAGATCTTTGGTTAAGTGTTTATTCCAATCTTTTTCTTTTAATTGGGTTGTTGGTTTTATTATTGAGTTATAAAATCTCTTCCTATAGTCTCACCATTTCTTCCCATATCCTTTTTCCAGATACGTAATTGGCAAGCATTTTCTCCCAGTCTGGGGCCTGTCTTCTCATTCTCTGCAGCATCTTTGGAAATGCAAAAGTTTTACATTTTAGTGGCATCTGATTTATTATTCTTTTTCTATTATGGATCAGGTGTTGGTGTCCTAGTGAAGAAATCTTTGCTTAACCCAAAGTCACAAAGATCTCCTATTTTGTTTCCCTAGAAGTTATATAGTTTTCAGCTTTTATACAGATCTCTGAACTCTTTTGAGTGAATTTTGTATAGGATGTAAGGTTAGAATTGAACTTTTGTTTTGTTTTGTTTTGCACACAGATATCCGATTGTCCCGTCATTATTTGTTGAAAAGACTATCTTTTTCTTATTGAATTGCCTTGGCATTTTGTGGCAAATCAATTGATTGTCTATATGTGGGTTTATTTCTGTATTCTCTGTTTTGCGGCATTGATCTGTATGTCTATCTTTCTACTAACGTGACACTGTGTTGGTTACTGTAACTTTATAGTAAAATTTGAAATCTAGTAGTGCAAATCCTCCAACTTCGCTGTTGTTCTGCAGAATTGCTTTGGCTATTCTAGGTTATTTTCGTTTCTGTATAAATTTTAAGATCAGCTTGTCAATTTCTACAACAAAAAAAGCCTGCTGAGATTTTGATAGAGATTTGATAGGGATTTTGATGGCAATTTGAGGAAACTTGCCATCTTAACAATTTTGACTCTTCCAATTCACGCACATTTACTCAGATCTCCATTTCTGTAGGCTTCTTTAATTTCTTTTTATAGTATTTTCTAGTTTGCTAGGTACAATTCTCTTATGTCTTTTGTTAAATTTGTTCCTAATACTTTTCTTCTTTTTGATGCTGTTGTGAATGAGTTTTCTTAATTTTATTTTCAGATGGTTTATTGGTAGTATATAGAAATACAATTGATTTTCATATACGCTTTTATACGCTGTGATGGTTTTAAAATGGTCTCGATATTCCTCCAGTTGAGAGATGGGATCCGCGTCCCTAGTGCTCAGTCTTGCTCTGGAGGTTTTCCACCAGTAAAATATGGCAGAAGTAGCGCTGGGCCAGTTTCCAGGTCTTTAGAAACTAGCGGCTTCCACTTCCCGTCTCTGGGATACTCGGTCCTTGAGCCCAGCCACCATGCTGTGAGGAAGTCCAGGCAGCCGGGGGAGGGTCCATGTGCAGGTCTGCATAGAGAGGAAGGGAGGCTGCCAGCCCTCAGCAGCACAGACTCTCCAGCCGCGGAAGGAAGACATCTGGGAAGCAGAGCCTCCAGGTTCCAGGTGAATGGCTTCAGCGGGTGCTATGTGTAGCCTAGACGAGCCTTCCCAGCTAGGCCTTGCCTTTACTGCAGATTGGTGAGCAAATGAAATGACCGTTGTTGATTTGAGCCACTAAGTTTTTGGGGTGGTTTATTACACAGAACTAGGTAACTGGAACATTAGCCCCTGGAATCTGATTCAGTACCTGAGTGGGAAGAAAAGATGCGAAGGGGAAAGGCACGCAGCAGGAAGGACCAAAGGAAGGATGGGATTAACATGTCTGAGGGCTTGAGGGCCTGCCCCATGCTAACATGTGTCTTGATCATTAGCGTTAGGCGGGCTTAGAGATGCACGGCCCTCCGTAAGCGCACTGTGTGTGCCTGACCTCAGGTAGGCCATTCCAGCCCTTCCTTCCCTCGGGGCCTCAGTCTCCCCCTCTGTACAGTGGAGACGCTTGATTCTCTCTGCCATGACCCAGGAGAATGGCTGATCCCCGGGCTGAAGCTGAAGGGGACATGGTGCCTGGAGCTGCCCTGTGCTGGGGGCTGCCCTCGAAGGGCATCTGTGGCCATGGGTCCTCAGTCACTTAAGGAGTCTGACTGCATCTTTGGAAGCCCGTGTGCCTGAGGGAGGAGGAAGAGGCAGAGAGGGAAGACAAGGAAGAAAACCAGGAATTCATAGTGATTACAGTAATACTTTGTGTTATCATGCTGCTTTCTCATATATGTTATTTTTAATTAAATCTTTTAAGGTAATTGTAAATTTACACGCAGTTTTAAGAAACAGCGCAAATGTCCATCCTGTGTCCCCTTTATGCAATTTCCCCCAGTGGTAGCATCTTGTAAAACCTGAGCCCAGTATCACAGCTGGGAATTTATCACCGGCATCTTCAAGATACAGTGGTTTCCGTCACTACAAGGTATGCTTCTTTCTTGAAAGGAGGATTTCACCTGAGGCAGAAGGTGGGCCCTGGGGCCCTGGGGTGCATAGGGCATAGCAGAAAAAGGAGGGCTCCCTGTGCCTGTATCCTCCTGTCTGTGTGAGGGAGGAGGTGCCCATCCATGAGGGAGCCACTGGCTGAGCCCCGCCATTTAGCCTCTGGCAAGGCGTCGGGTACAGCTGTCTTGGACTGAGGAGGACATGGGACCTTTTGCCCTGGAGGGCAGAACTGGGGACACAGATTCCAGGCTCAGGATAAGGTCACATGAGTGCTCATCCCTAGAGGTGTGTCGGGGAGACTGGACAGCCCCATGGGGCCCACCATGGTAGATCATGGTGCCTGATGATTCTTGGGATTCCCCCCCATCCTGAGAGGCTGCTGTGGGGACTGTGGCACCGGCTCAGAATTCCCTGGGCTCTGCTCTGAGTGATGCATCTGGCCTAGCTGGACTGCTCTGTGTGCCCCTGCCCCCAACCTCTCCTCTTGGCTCAGCCCTTCTCTGTCCTGGCTTGGCTCAGAGAGCCCTGGGCTCCTAGGCTGCCCTGTCCTCCCAGGACCAATCCCTGGTCACAAGGCCCAAGGTCAGACCTGTTTGTTTGGAGTTGTCTGGAGAACAAAGCCCGGAGTGAGAAGGGGCAAGGTGGGGGGGCGGGCAGGACTGACAGGTGGCAGCTGGGCCCAGCTTGCCTGTGCTTCTGGGCAGCCTGGCCCCTCTGCCAAGCCTCCCTTCATAGTGTGCCACTCTTTGCCCGCTGTCCCCATGGCCTGGACCCCCTTTTCTTTTGTTCTTTTCATGGCCGGCTCTTCCATGTCCTTCGGTTCTCATACCTCCTCAGGGAGGCCCTCCCTGATTGCCACAAAATTCATTTCCTTTCTCTTCTTTGACGGTTCCTCCGCCTTCTGTTTGCTTCTCTCCTGGCACTATCACATTCTGTCATTGTTTGTTGGTTCATGCGTTCGTGGTCTGGCCTGTCCTGCTGGACTGCTGACTCTGTGTGGGAGGGGTCCCTCCGGCCCTGTGCTCCCTGTACCCGGCGCAGCAGGTGCCCGACGGAGGAGTGAGCAGGAACAGCTTCCACTTGCACAGCATTTGTAAGCACCAGGCCCTGTTCTAAACTACCTGCATTAACTGAATATATCCTCTTACCGAACCATGAGGTACTTGTTATTATTGTCCTCATTTTATAGATGAGGTACCAGCAAGGAGAAGTATGTGTCCCACAGCTAGTAAGCGGGGCGGCCAAGACTCGAACCCAGGGAGTCTAGTGCCAGAGTCCATGCTCTCAAGAGCCTGGAAGAGTGACGACTGACCTGCTTCATCAGGGTCCACGGCTCTCCCCAGACATGTTCATGGATCTCCTGCCCCACCTCCTGCTCATTCTTCTCCTCTCCAGGCTGAGAGCTCTGATGCTAATGGTCTTGGCAGGCTCCTCTCCTCCCAGAAGCACCAGGAGGGAGGCCTTGTCATTCTCTTCAGGCAAAGGAGAAACTGAGTCTCTGTATGGGAAGAAAGTGGGGCTGCCTTACTTCCAGGGCCATTTCTCTGCCCTCGGTTTCTTGACCTCAGAGGTTTCCAAAGGGTGGATGCGCTCCTGGGTGGCTGGGTGAGCTTCCGGATGGAACCCTTCTCATTTCTCAACAGCCTTGGGGGGAGGACGGCAGGCATGGCTTTTATCCCCATTCCACTGATGGAAAAACTGAGGTCAGGATGGTGTTGCTTGTGGTCTTCTGGCCGAAGAGAACTCAGACTTCCCGGCTTTCAGCGCTGGGCTGTCTCCAAGGAACCCATGACATGGGGTGGCCGGGGTTCCTGAGGGGCCTCTGCAGCCTCACTTGCCCCAGCGTCGGGGTGAGAAGTCAAGGAGGTTGGCACGGTGTAGGTGATCAATCTATGACCAAACTGCACAGGAGATGATCTCTGAGATGCAGGCTCAGCCACGGATGAATGAGTGAATGAACGTTCTCTGCTGTATGCCCCACACTAGAAGCCTAGCACGAGAACCGACTCTTGTAGGGGCTCTGTAATTGCCAGGTGCCCACTGGATCCTTCAGAGCCAGCCCATGTGACCTACTAGCTCAGACTGGGGAGAATGGTCCCTTCTTTAAAGGAGAGACAGATGCAGGGGTATGAAAGTTCAGGGAAGGAGGAGGTGACCTTCGTACTGGGCATGGAAGGCTCCAAGAAGAGCTTCCTGGGCTGAGGGGTCATTAAAACCCTGGTTTCAGCTGGATTCTATCACTAGAATGGAAGGGAAGACAGGAGAGAGGAAGAGCTCTAGCCCTGGGCATGGGGCAGGGTTCTACCCATCCCTTGTACGAGGTACACAATAGCCAGGCTTAAAATAGGTGAGCCATTCCTCTGGTCCCTCCCCAGCATTTTCCTGGGGCCTCCCAACACCTGTCTCTCTGAGACCCCTCGTCTCTTTGGCAGTGAACTCTAAGGACTTGATGGTTTAGTTTTAGATACACGTGGGTCCTGCTTCAAAGATTTTCAGTCCACGAAAATCCAAAGCTTCTAGGGGCAGAGAATTTCATTTTATTGAATCTTCTCAGGGAACTAGGCATTTTACATATACTCATTTCTTCCTTGCAAGAACCCATGAAGAAACTACTGTTCTTTTATTTTTTTTAACAGTTTTATTGTTTAAAGTTCACCCCTTTAAAGAGTACAGTTCAGTGGTTTTTAGTCTATTTGCAGAGTTGTGCAAGCAGCACCATAATCTAATTTTAGGACATTTCCTCATCCCCCAAAGAAACCTTGTGCCCATTAGCAGTCATTCCCCACTCCCTCCGCCTCCCACCACCAACATACCAAAACAGTAGAGGCAGCATAACAAACTCCTTTACCAGGGACCCGATCTCCACTGAAGCTCTTGTTGCAGAATCTCGAGCCTATGATCTTCCCAGCGTAGTCCACAGACCAGCAGCACGGGAGCCACCTGGGAATTAGTCAGAAATGCAGAAGCTCAGGCCCCACCCCAGACTTATGGAGTCAGAATCCACCTTTTGGCTAGAGCCCCAGGATCTGCCTGCGCACTAGGGTTCCAGCAGCGTTGGGATGAAGCCCACCCCAGACATCACATGGGGCACGGTACTGTCAGTACACATGTCGGATACAGGGACACTGTCTTTCATAACCACTGGGCCATTATCACAACTATGAAAATAAGCAAGTAATTCCCATTCTGATATGAGGAAACACCACTTACCCCAGATCCCAGCTAAAAATGCCCAGCAGGACTGGAACCCAGACCCAACTGGCCCCATGCCGTTCTTCCCTCTGCCCTTGCTGTTTTGAAGGGCTTTGATCTATGGCCAAAGTTTCCTGCTTTCATCAAGGGCAGCTTGGAGCCCTTGGCAGAGCTTTGTAGACACTGAGACACATGGGCTACTCGCTCCCTCTCTCTTAATGACTGGGGTGACAATGGCACTGCCTTGGATGATGACCCAATGACAGGATAACCGTGGTCAGCCTCTCAGTCAGCATTCTAATGACGTGAGATGGCACGGAGAGCTAGCTTCTGGGGTGGGGCCCAGCCTACATCCGGACCCAACTTGCCATTGACCTGTGGTGGCCTGGGCCAGCTCCTCCCTGGCTCAGAACTTTTTGCCATCTCCTGGAGGAGGCAGGTAAGGTGACCTGGCTCTCGTCCCAAGACAGCGGATGTGCCCAGCTGGCAAGCTGTTCTGGGGGCCGGCAGGATGGTGTTTCCCAGGTGACCCCATCTCTCCTCCCCTGTCTGAGGTCTAGCAGGGAGCTCTTGGGTGAAGGACGTCTGCTTGCTTAGGGATACCTGATACAAAACGGAGGTTGGGTTCTTCGAATGCTCTGATGAAGCAGACTTGGGTCAAATATTCTTTTTTTTTTTTTTAAAGATTTTATTCATTTATTTGACAGAGAGAGATCACAAGCAGGCAGAGAGGCAGGCAGAGAGAGAGGAGGAGGCAGGCTCCCCGATGAGCAGAGAGCCCGATGCAGGGCCTGATCCCAGGACCCTGAGATCATGACCTGAGCCGAAGGCAGAGGCCCAACCCACTGAGCCACCCAGGTGCCACGGGTCAAATATTTTTGAGGCTCTTCTGGGGCCCGGAGCTATGCCAGGTGTCCTAGGGGAGCCCAGGGAAGGGCAAGTCCGAGCAAGGCCTCTGAGGACTGGCACTTTGAAGTACAGAGAGACTGGGAGAGGGCCCCATCCTGGTAGTAGCTCGAAAGTTGTCTAGACTTCTTATTTTATGGATGGGAAAACTGAGGCCACCTAGTAAGAGCTCGGGGAATCTCGGGGCTTCTCTGGCTCGAACAATGGTAGTGCTGTGTCCTGCTCAGACAAAAGGCCATGGATGTGCCAATAGGACCGTTCCCCAGCCACTGAGCTCACCCCACCAGTAACAACAGTGTGCAGAGGGGTGAAGGTTCTTGGATCAGGCAGCCTGGGCTGAAACCCTCACTCTGTCTCTTACCAGATATATGACCCCAGGTGAAGTGTAGAGTAGCTTTAAGTGTCGGCTCCCTCTTCCAGAAATAGGGAGTGATTATCACAGTGCCCATCTGGAAGCATGGTCAGGAGGGCTGACTGGCTAAGCCAACCGGAACACAGTGCTTGGTCAACAGAGGTTAGCTCTATTATTATTAAGAAGCATTATTGTCCTCTCTGCCACAGCCCAGATGTCTTACTGGATGAGCAAAGCCTCTCATTACCTGGCCCCTGGTTTCCTCTCCTACCTTCACTTCCACACTCCCCCCCCGCCCACTTGCTGCTTTATGTTCCCACCAACATAATACCTTTAAACTATTTCTTGAACTGGTTTCTTGCCTCCAGACCTTTGACCACACTGTTCCCTCTTTCAGAAACACTCTTGCCAACTCCTACTTTCCTCTGGATCTCAATTTAGACTTAATTTCCCTGGAAACCTCCCCCCACACAGATGGGGATTGGGGGGCCCCTCTAAGCTCTGCATTGCCTTATTTACTTGCCCCCTTCCCCACTGGACTGTGAATTCCCCAGTAGCTAGTGCCCGGCTTGCTGCAGGTTCCCAGGAATATAGTCAAAGGAATAGAAGGGGTGCTGCCTTTCAGTATACAGTAAGTGTCAAATGAGTGCTGGCTCACTGCAGTGGGGATTCAGGGCCAGATAGCCCACAGTGCCCATTTACGGGAAGTGGTAGTCAAGAGAGTTCTGCTCTGGGAGGCGAGGCTTACTCTCGGCCTTGGGGGAATGCGGCACAGGCAGAGGTAAGGGAAAGATGTTTTGTTTGCTTTTGGTAAATGTGTGTTAGCCTGCTTGATACAGTGGTAGGCTATCTCTCACCGGAGGAAGCCCTTCACTCCTGCCCTGTGTTTGAGGAGCTAGAACCTAGAAGGAATTCATATTTGAGACAAACACATTATTGACTGACCTGGGAAAAGCTAAGGAAAGTGAGGCAGGAGAGCTTAGGAGAGGAGGTGATGCTTGAGTAGGGCGATGAGGGTTGCAGAGGAGTTTGCAAAGTAGGTAAAACCATACACCAAGGGAAAAGCTGACGGAGACGTCATTGAAGGCAGGAGGGTGTTGAAGCGCACTAGGTTACATGCAGGATGCCAAGATGGGTGGGGACTTTTGCAAAAACTTATGAAAATCAGGTGTTTGGACATTTTCCTATAGCTCATTCGCTCAAGTATTTGTTTCACTAATAATGACTGAGCCCTAACTGTGTATCAGGCTATGGGCTAGGTGCCAGGCATTTCCAGGTGAAAAATGGCACTTGGTGCTTACCTTTGTCGAGCTTAGAGTCTACAAGGAACCCACTGAAAGTGCCTAGGTAATAAAATAACACGGTCAGACTGACATCCTGGAAAAATGAAGTATGATGGTAGTGGAGTCTAGGGATGGGCGAGAAGGCAGAGGCAGGGAGGCTGGTCAGAAGGAGACCAGAGAGGGTGCAGACAAGGGAGGCAGGTGAGAGCTTGGGCCACGTGCAGGGGGTAGAGGGGACTATGTGCAATCAAGTTAAGAGGGCTGTGCGTTCTTTGCTAATCCTCCCGCCAAGAGGTGCAGTGTAATTTTTGACCTTTGAATCTGAGCTGGCCTGAGGGAGTCCCTTGGCCAATAGAACGTGGCGGATGTTCGGGGCTGGAGCTGGGTGATAAGAAGACTTGCACACAGCTTCCCTGGGCCTCACAGGACACTCTGTGGGAGCCTTGAGCTTCCATGGAAGAAGTCCGCTGGTCCTAAAGCTTCTGGACCGCAGAGACCAACAGGCAGTGGCTCTGGGGGACAGTCCTTGCTGAGCTCTACCTTCCAGCCATCTGTGCAAAGGTGCCAGGTGTGTCAATACAGCCCGCGGAGAACCTTCCGATGGGCCCGTCCACCAGCTGAATGCTGCGGGAGGGACCTCCAGCCGTACCACGTGGGCTTCGGAGAGTTGCCCAGCGTAGCTCTGCCAGGATTCCCGACCCACAAAACCGCAAGGTGTAATAAAACAGTTTACACTATAAGCCACTAAGTTTTGGAGTAGTTAGTTACATAACAACTGATAACCCGAAATAGGATAAAAGGAAGCGGCCCCGGGGAGGCAAAGCCAGCAGGGCCCACCCACTTCAGGTGCAGAAGAGCACCCCTCACTGGGGTAGGGATGGAGGGATGACAGGCCCAAGTTAGGGTTGCCAGATCTAACAGATAAAGACACAGGACACCCAGTTAGATTTCGGTAAACAGTAAGTAAGTTTTTAGTGTAAGTATATCCCAAGTATAGTGTGGGACATACGCCAAACGCTTGTCCGTCATAAATCTGAAACTCACATTTAACTGAGCATCCCGTATTTTACCTGGCCGCCCTAATTCAAGTGGGAGAAAAGGGTAGTGATCCAGGAGGATGTTGGCTTGAGAGATAGGGGAGAGAGGGACTCTGGGGTCAAATGAGCGGTGTCTGGAAGGCCCGGCCAGGGAGCAGCGGTGGGACGCTCTGCCGGACCCACGTGGAACCAGGGTGTGTCATCTAGGCAGGCGCCTTGTCAGCAGCTGGATGTAGAACCCCGCTGGAGCCCGATCTACATGTGACCTGTGCTGGTGACAGGGGAGGTGAGGGCAGGGGGACCATGTCCATCTGCCCCGACGGGGTACTGCGCTGCAGCAGGGGAGGAATGCCATCGTGTGTTCAGAACTCCCTGCATGGCTGGGCACCTGGGGCGCTGCCCCCATGGGCCCCTCCGAGGCATCTCCTTCCCCCTCCCATTGGCTATCCTCGGAGACTATCTTGGTAAATCCAGACCTCTCCATATCTTCACAAGTGCTGACACATGGGCTCAGGGTGAGGAGCTGTCTGTCTGCATGTGGAAAGAGCCCCGGAGCAGAACTGGGCCCAGGTGGCAGGAAGAGGGGCTCCTCCCTCCCCAAGGGGGTAGTGGGATGCAGGACTCAGGACTCCCCGGCCAGGGTTACTGCAGGACATGCTCTGTACTCTTTCTGTCTCTGGTCTGGGAGATGCTGACATTCCTAGCCTCCCAGAGAGCCAAGCCCTTTCCAGCCCTGGGCTGCAAAAAGTCCCATTCGGGTCACCACTCTGGAGCCTGCCCCTTCCCCCCAGCCTCTCCTCGGGAGGGTGGCCCCTAGGGCTGCCGCGGAGCTGCGGGACATGTGGGTTCTGGTCTGAGCTGGGAATTCCCTCTTACAGCGATGGCTCCTTCCCTGGGCTCTGGTGAGGGGGCCTGCAATGCATCCCTTTCTCCACACCTTCCAGGGATTCCCCCTTGCCTCTGCGTGCTCATGAACCATTTGGCTGGCCTTGCCCTGCTCAGCCCAGTCTGCCCACTGCCCTTTCTCTCACTTGTTCCGGACACACGGCTCTAGGGAGCACAGTGGGGACCCTGTCTCCCTGTGGCTCCTGGACTGCTGAGTCCTCCCCTTTGCTGAGAAACCATCAGACCTACACGTTGAACACCCAGCTCCGTGCTCGAGGGGGGCACAGTGGGAGCTGGGCAAGGGCCTGCCCTTGAGGACTGAGGGACGGTGGTAGAAAGACAGGCGAACTGAGTCAGAACTGGGAGGCTACCGTCCAGTGCCTGGAATCTCAAGTCAGCCTTGTGTGGGACACAGCTAGCCAGTGGCCAGGGGACCATGGACAAAGCCCCGGAGGCTTCTGAGCCTCAGGTGCCTGGGGCTTGAGAGCAGCCAGAGTTACTTGGCACCTCCCATTCCACAGACAGAGAATCAGGTGATGGCGCTGCGGGGACAGCGTGGGGATGGATGGCATGGGGACAGCACAGGACACCCTTCACGGTAGACAGGGATGACTTTGTCTCTGCCGGAACACAGCTTTGTGTATTTGTTTGTTTGGAATATCCAGTGCCACTCGGCAGGACACGGGTACAGATTGTCTGATTCCAGCGAGGGGCTTGGGGTAGGCACTGTGAAAAAAGGGACATTGGGTGTGGATCTAAAAGAACAACAAGTCATTTTCCATGAAGATGAGATAAAGTTGAGGCTGGGGACGGCCAAGAAGTGTGTCTCAGGCAGGGGAAGGGCAGGTGCAAAGCCAGTGGGGCGCGGGAGCAGCTGTTTGTGGAGCGGGGCGCTGTCCAGGAGACTGACCTCCAGGCCCCGTCAGGGCGGGCAGGCAGCCCAGGGATGGTGGAATAGAGGGGTCACTGTGGGGTCAGCATGGGGCGGGGGGGTGCTTTGCATGCCAGCCTGAGGAGTCTGGATTTTATCCACTCGACAGCGGGGAGCCAAGGATGGCTGTTAGCAGGAGGGTGACATGGTAGAAAGCATGCTTGGCTCTCCTCGACCCTGTCTGCTCCTTGCCCCGTCTTCAAATCCCGCCTCCTCTGTCGAGCTTGTCCCAAATGGCTGGAGTCCCCCCGACGGAGGACAGCAACGGTTGTGGGCACGGGTATGGTCACTCCGCTGCATGGTGGCAGTCAGTTTCTTCCCTTCTTTCACCGAACCTGGCCCAACCCTATGGTCTGAGCACGCCCACGTAGAGTTCTGTCTCCCGCTCTGTGACCTTGGCATGAAACCCTCAAGTGCCACCGCAGCAAGGATAGTCCTACACCTCTGGGGTCAGACCAGCTTGGATGGGCCAAGTCATGTCTGTATTTGATTTTCCTGGATTAACCTCAAGCTCAGTGACCGCAACAAAACAACCCCACTCCCTCGCTGGATTTTGTTCTCACTTTGAACGAGCAGGGATGTCTTGTGGCCAGAGGTGAAGCGAAGAACCACACAGAAGAGGGCAGAGAGGTGGCGTGTCTTTGCGGTCCCCACGGATGGGGATGCAGACTTCAGATGGGTCCCCAGTGACCTCCAGGTCCCACCATCATTCTCAGCTTTCAGAAATTCTGCATGTAGAGCTTCACAGCCCAAGGGATCCTCTGGCTCTATCCTTCACTCTGCACAGGGGAAACTGAGGACTGAGGCCCAGATTGGGGGCCAGTGGCAGAACCAGGACAGCCTGCATCCTGGTGGGCTTTCTGCCTGTGCACAGGGACTAAACTGAGTTCCAGGGAGCGTGGCAGGGGCTGCTGGAGCCAAGGATGGGTTGGAAGAAGGGGACAATCAGTGAGAGATGCCAAAGTGGGGAAAGCGGGGCTGAGCCAGCAGGTAGAAGACCTGGCTGAGATTTGGCCAAAAATTGTACATTACTTACGTTTCAAGAACTGTGATGGTATCACCAACTCACCCGTCTCCCCCTGGAAAGTCTGGCTAAACTAGGAAAGACCATATAGCATTTCAAGATTTTCAGAGGATGGAGAGAGGAGCCACCCTTGGCCTGAGAAGGAAAGGGGGCCTTAGCTGGGCACCCATGCTGTGCCCCTCCTCCTCTCACCTCCACGTCACCTCTGTGAGCACCTAATAGGTTCTGGGTGCTGAGAATACAGGTATCAAGAAAGACTCATAATTTGCAGAAAGAAAGGCCAGGTAAACAAGCATTTTTAACAGAATAATCCTACACCCAGAGCAGAGTGTCTAACGTCAGATGGGAGGAAGGGAAGCTACTGAGGGCTTCCCGGAAGAGGAGGCACCTGAGATGAGTCTTGAAAGATGAGCGAGAATGGAGCTGACTGAAAACGAGACAGGGTACCGTCAGCAGACACACCAGTGTGAAAATCCATGAAGCTGGATAAAGTGCTGAGTTCTGCTGTGTTAACACCCTCAAGGGTGGGTAGAGGGGGAAGATCCTGGGAGGCTCGGTAGGGGGGCCACGTCTGGGGTCTCATGGGTCATCCTCGGCAGGCTGACTTCATTTACAGGGTTCTTAAGCTGCAGAGTGGCTTGTTTGGATTTGTGTTGTAAAATATGGCCCTGGATGTAGTGTGGGGGCTGACTCAGAGGGAGCAGAGGCAGAAGGTACGGGAGCCTGCTGTAATAACCCAGGGGGAGGGGAGGAGGGCCTGACCTTGGGCTGCGGTCCTGGGGCATGGAGGGGAGAGGACCGAGTTGGGAAATATCTAGGAGGGCAAGTTGTCAGGACCGGGTGACGGATCAGGCAGGCTGGATGAGGGAGCGGCAGAGTCAAGGCTGGCCGCGTCAGAAGCCAGGCAGGGGTGCAACCTGCCCTTCCTCTGGAATTCAGTGGGCGGGGCGAGCTCAAGGCTGGTCTCAGGTTGAGACAGAGTGAGTCTTAGGTGCCCCTGACCTGGGAGAGTGCAGATAGGATCCCAGGAGCCAGATCAAAGGTCAGGGGAGAGGACTGAGCTAGAAAGTAGATTTAGCAAATGATGGGCATGTGGCCTTGGCTGTGGCGGGAGCGGAGGGGATAGCAGGAGGGCACAGGAAGACCTCACAGACAGAGGCAGGGAGCCCTCCCCAGCGTGACCCTGACTTGAGGGGGTGGGTGGAGGGAGGGAGGGAGGGAGTGATGTCATGCTGGCCAGGGGAGGGATGGCTGCCAGAATGAGCATGTGGGTAACTGCAGGCACTGCCGCAGAGCCTGCTTGATGGGGAGGAAGATTCCAGGGCCCGGGAGAGACTGGGTCACTGATGGACATTCTAGAGGGGGTGGGCCCAGCGCACCATTGGTGGACTGGCTTGTCAGGCAGAAGAAGGACCTTCTTTCCCTCTGATTGCTGACAGAGGGTTGTGTTTGGAGGCGGGACAGAGACAGACAGAGGACCTTAATGATTTCGATGAAGTCAGGTGTCTCTAGAAATGGAGGTGGACAGAAGGGAATGGGGCTCCTGAGGAGAGTGGTGAAGGTCTGAGGGAAATGGGGAGCAGGAAGCTGGCCAAGGCAGCTCAGGGGACTCTCAGGCTTTGTCAGGACCGTGGCTGGAGACCCCGCAGTGACATGGTCTCAAATCGGTCTGCCTTGGGTCCTTGCCAGCCTGAACATACAGTGTAAAGATGATGGTTGGGCTGGCTCCAGGCGAAGTTAGGCCGAAAGGTGAAGGGGAGGGTGGTGTCCAACGGAATCAGGGGTGCTGGTGAGAAGGTCACTCAGATGACCAAACCATTGGAACAGCTGGAGAAATGTGGTCAGAGAGGAAGCAATGTTGGGATTAAAAAGGAGGAAGAGGAGAGAGGCTGAGCAACGGCCCGGTTGGGGAAGGGCGCGGGGAGAGGGATAGACCCCGATCCAGGAGAAGGTCCCGGAGAGGCAGAGCTGAGGCTCTGCAGGGTCCAGGTGTTGGGTGTCCCACACGGGTGCTGAAGGCCACCAGGCTGATGGCAGGCCTTGGGAGGGGAGGAGAGACAGAGTGATCTGGGGCTAGGTGATCAGGTATGGCAAGAGTGAGGGCGGGGTGCAAGCTTTCAGAGAGCTGGGGGCCTGTGGGACAAGCAGGAGTTTCCCTAGTGAACAAAGGCAGAGGGCGGAAAAGGGGAGAGAGCGCAACGAGAGGGCACCACGGGGCCAGGGCCCCTTCTTTCCTTCCTCCAGTGTTTATCGAGGTTTTTGAGGAGGCAAGAAACTGTTTTCCGTACTTGGGATACATCCATGAACAGAACGATGATCCCTGCCCTCATGGAGCTTATGTTATTATGGCTGGGGTAGTGGGAAGAGACAGAACAGCCAATACAACAAGAGGTAAATCTTAAAGTACGCTAGAGGGTCGCAAGGCTATGGGAAAAAAAAAAAAAAGTGGCCGAACGGTGTCTGTTGGATGGACCCAGAGTCTGCAGGTGGAATGGGGCAGGCAGCTGGGGGAGTGGGCGGGAATGGAAAGTAGGGCGCTCAGGGGAGGCCCCGGTTGGGCCAGTGCTCTGGGTCTGTGGTTGATCCCACACAGTCTGACACGGGCTGGTGGCACGGGGTGAGGATATGGAAAGAGGCGTGTGCGTGGTTCCCTGATGGACAGTATGTACGAGAATTTTTAGCCAAAAAGAATCTTCCAGGTTGGGTGAGAAGGGGTGAGCAAAGGAAAAGAGAAGAAAACAAATACTCAAGGCATCTGTGAAGGGCAGGCACTGTGCTAGGGATGACCTCTCTGCCTCTGTCCCTCAAGACAAACCTGTGCTTTAGGAAAGACTGTCCTTACTTGGCCCTGGTTTACATGAAAACAGTGGCAGTAGCAAAAGGCCCAGAAGTGTTCTGAACCTGCCCAGGGTTTTCTTGACGCATTCGCCCAAACTCCTAAGGCCAGGGCCATCCCCTCCACTTCCCCATGAGGGGTGTGAGGTACAGACGTGTCAGCACAGTGGCTGAGATCACACTGGCAGCGCAGTGTGTCCCCGTTACTATTATCACTATTGTTGTTCAAGGTCATTCAGGTAGGAGGGGGAAGAGCAGGGTTTCAGAGGGCCCAGGGTGGGACTGACCCCTACTCCCTGCCTGGGAGTGACCGTGCTGACCCGGGCTGGGAAGGAGGAGCTGCGCGACTGCTACAGGGCCTGTGCCTTTGCTGCAGGCATGTGACATATTGTGGCGTGATGTGTTTTCCCCTCATGGTGCAAGATGTGACTCAGAGGGGCATGCTGGGGAAATGAGTTTCTTGGATTTGCCCACCTCATCGCCCCTGCGTTCTTTTGAATTTCTCTGAATCAGACTTTATATCTGGCTCTGCCATTCAGCAGCCTTATTTATGCAGAAAACAGCCCCACATTTCCAACTTGCTCAACAGCCCTAAAGATTCATCTTTGGCCCCGGGGGAGGGTAGCGAAGGAGGGGAGGGGGAAAAGGAAAAAGAAAGAAAGGAAGAAAAAGGAAGAAGGAAAGAAAGCGCCAGCAACAATCAAAACAACCCTTTTCTCCCTGCGTAATCTGGGCAGCTTCCAGGAGGATAATGTCTTTCCACCGTGAATCGCCCCCTCCTTCCCAGGCTGTTTTCACAGGAAGCAAATCCTGGAGCATTTTCAATGTGCCCCTCGAGGCAGAACAATGAGGCCCTTGAAGCCTCGGAACCGCGCTTCCTCCAGTTATCCGGAGGAGCCGGGCCGAGCCCCTCCTGCGGCGGGCGGGCGTGGGGAGGCGGCGGGCGTGGGGGGCGCGGGACCGTCCCCGGGGTGGGGGAGGGGCGGCCTGCAGGGCGGGGCCGCGCCGCACGGGGGAAGCCCATTAGCCAAATAATAGGTTTGGATCCGACTGTTTTGCCAAGGTACCCGGCATTTATCCGGCTCCCCGATTGGGGGCGGGGAGCTGGGAGGAGGCGGCGCGGATCCAATTACGGCAGCCGCAGCCCGGTCGCTGGGAGGTGGCGGCGGGCCGCGCCGGGCCGGGCCGGGCCGGGGGTGCCGCGGTGCGAGGATTGGGGGGGGGGGATTGGAGAGGGGAAGCGGGGGCAGCGGGGACCGTGCGCGCGGGAGCCCGGGCCGGCCGATCGGGGGGCGCCTCTGTCCCGGGCGCCCCTCGCCCCGCGCGGCTCCCCCGCCCGGGCCGGCTCAGCTGCCTCATTGTTTATTGTGGCGTCTGGCTCTCCCCCTTCCCGTCCCCCTCCCGCGCGCCGCCCGCCCGCCCGCTCCTTTCTGCCCTCCTCCCGAAAGAAAGAAGAGCCCGTCTGTGGAGACGAATGAGTCATGAATAAACAAACAGCGTGGGGGAGCTGTCACTCCGAGCTGACTTCCTGGCCGCGCTCGGCTCCGCGACCTCCCGGCGGGCCGCAGAAGCCCGGCTGGCTGGGGCGGGCCGCGGGCCGTCTGGGCGCCCGGCGCGGGTGGGGCGCGCGGGACCCCGATCGCTGCGCGGGCCTTGACCGCAGCCCTCACCGGCAGCGGGGCCCAGGAGCGGGAGCGGGCGTTGACCCGGAGTCCCAGGACCTATGGGCACATGCATGCCGGGGGCTGGGAGTCTGATTTCCCTGGGCTTGACAAAAGCCATACGCCATAGACTGGCGATGCCTGTGAGCATCTGCCGTGTGGGTTGATTTTCCCGGGCCGGCTCGCCCTCCGTGATGCCGCAGACGCGGGCCGCTGGGAGCACGCGTGCAGATGGGATGTGTGTGCGGGCGGTGCCTGTCTGGGAGTGCCGGATACACGAGAGTGTGTGTCTGGGTCGGGGCTGGTGGGGTGTGTGTGTGTGTGTGTGTGTGTGTGTGACCATTTTTCTGCCTCTGAATTTGCTGCTGCCTCTTTAAGCTTTTGAGATTCTTGCTTTATGCTTGGTTCTTTACTTGGTCCTTTTCCTTTCCCTTGTGTGATCCTGTGGGTCATTCGGGGCCATCTCTCCCCATTAGTGAGGCTCCAGGGCCCCAGCAGACCTCCAGGGCCTGGCCTGGCTGGCCTTAGAGTCCAGCCAGCTGTGGCCACACGCAGGCTCACAACGCTGACTCATGCCTGGCGAGAGCAGAGAGGAGCAGAGTCTGATGGGGGATCCAGGCTGGGTGACCCCTGCCCTAGGCCTGGCCTGGGGGTGCCCTCATGAGCTCTTGTGCTTGGAGAGAGTGCCTGGGTCAGCTCAGACACTCTGGGGGCTTCTTGCACAGGAGAGGGACCAGCTCCATGAGGTCCAAGGCTGACCCTCAGCCTTGGCTGCTCAGCCAGGTCTGGAGCTGGGCCAACTCTGGCCCTGCTCCTTCTCCGGAGTAGGCCAGCTCCAGCTCCTAAGGTTCTGGCCAGCTCCAGGTTGGAGCTTTGCGGGCAGGGACAGATTCCCCTGAAGCAGAAGCAGGACACGGGCCTGCTGCCCTCCTCCCCATCGTCACCCTCTTCTGCAGCCCCACTGCCAATGTCCGCTTGCCATATTCAGTTTCCTGGCATTGGAATTGTGACACTGGTTGTGGTCCTGACCAAGGAGGCGGAGTCTGGTCATTTCCGGTCTCCTTCCCATTCTTCAGTGGGTAGGCAGTTTGGGAGACTAGGTCAACATAAGTGGGGAGGCAGGTAAATGTATGCTCATAGCCTGGCTTTCTTCACTTTCTGTGTGACCTAGGGCAAGTCGCTTAACTTCTCTGAACCTCTTTCATCTTCTTTAAAGTGTGCATAATGACCCCTCCCTCCTGGAGTGGTTGCATATATTAAGGAGAAAGTACCTGTGCGTCCTTAGCCCTGGGCTTGACCTGGAACAGGAGCTCAGAAAAGAAGAGTTCACTCTGTCCAGCCTCAGCCCTGCTCTGGACCTAAGTCAGCAGGGCCTAGAATTCTGCCTGCCCAATCTTGTTCATCCTCTGACCCTGAGAGGTGCTGCGCCCTGTGGGTCTTGTTTGCAATATGAGGTCTCTGAGGCCCAGCGCAGTGTGGAGTCTGGGCCCAGCCTTCAGAGTCAGGCCCATGAGGCAGAACAGCAGGGACCCACCACATCTTTCTAGGGCTTTCCCCGTGGGGCGAAGTCTCCACCCATCAGGTCACACTCTGGTTATGCCTCAGCTCGCCTCGGCTGGCCTTGACTTGTAGACAAATTGCTTGGTCTATGTGGGATTAAGATAACAGCCAATACTTAGGAATGAAGATGTTTCGCGTGAAAATGTACATTTCCAACTTTGAAAAATTGGGAGATTTGGCCACACTGGGCTCACAATCCTATGTGGCATCTGTGGGCTGGAGCCAACACATGTGCCCTCCAGTTCACTGCAGACCCCATCACTCCCTGCTGCAGTGGGTCTCAAACTTGAGTGTGCCATAGAATCACTTGCTTGTTGAAACACAGATTGCTGGGCTCCATCCAGAGTTGACATTCCAGTGGGTCCAGAGTGGGCCTGAGAATTTGCCTTTCTGACAAGTTCCCAGATGCTGCTGATGCTGCTTGTCCCGGGACCCACCTTGAGTACTCCTGCCCTGACGCAGAGAGGCTAACCTTTGGTCACCATATATCACCCCACTAGGCCTGTTGCTTTTCTGTGTAGTAGGGAAGTGTTTGTATTCACAATCTAGCAAAATTAGGAAAATAAAAAAGGACAGAGTGTCATTTGTTCTAGCAAAACGGAGAAGTGCAGGTTGCTTTGGGGACATGTGTTAGCATGCAGACAATTTGCGGATATGTCAAATAAACACATCCTCAGGTGCCACAAAGCAGCCTGTTCTGGGCATGACGTGAAGAACGGGCCGGATGGGCACTATCTGGATTCTTACCCCTGTCCACTTTGCTTTTTTGTTATCTGCTTGGCCCTGAGGGTGTTCGAGCTCATGGTCCCTGCCCACTGCAGGGAACAGCTCTGATTTGCCCCAGTTCTGTTGTGCTCTGTTAGGATGTGGAGACAGATGAATAAGACATCGTCTTTACCCTCATGGGACTCACAGAACATCAGGACATACAGATGACACTCATTGAACAGACACATAAAAGAAAGAACTACAAATAGTCATAACATTCAGGGAGCCGGGATGGAGAATAAGGGGGTATATGGGGACTTCTTTTAGTCTGAGTGGTCTCTATCCTCTACAGGGGGGTGGGGTGGAGAGAGGAGTTTGGGAAGCAAATGGGGTCCTGGACCAAGTCAGCCTTCGTCTCTGTCAGGAAAGATGGAGCCCAGGCTGAAAGTCAGGAGACCAGGGCTTGAATCCTGGCCCCTGGGTCACTCCCCTCAGCCTGGGAGTGACCCACCTCTATCACTTTAACCCTTACTCAAAGCCCAGTTCCCTTCTTACTAGACCTAGAGGCCATTCCTGACCTTCTGGCCCATATGGCCCCACCCCCTTCTCTCTCTCTCTCTTTTTCAATTGCTCTCTGGTTCTTTGATCTGTAGGTCTGACTGCTGGTTCACTCTTCATGGGCCAGCCACACGACCTTGTGTTGTTATGCGATTTCTTGAAGCTCCATGGATGTTTTCAGGAGGCCATGTCCCCTCTCCTTCCCCCGTGAGCTACATTTCTTTGGACCTCAGAACCTTCAGGATCACTTTGTCCTCCTGTCTTGTACAGATGAGGAAATTACATCCAGTGCTTTCAATGTCTCCCGCTGGCGAGTGGCTCAGTCAATAACTTGGGTCGAAGGGCAGAACTTTTCCTTCCTCTTGGATTTCCTCACAGAAAATCTTCCTTCCACTTAGCTTTCCTTACAGAGTCCGACCCAAGGCTAAGCACAGAACCAGGGGCCACACAGGGTAGGGCATGGGCCTGGGAATGGACACTTTCCATGTTTGCACCTCCTCAAATGGCTAAAGAATCTTGCCTGGTGCGGCAGACCGGTGACACAGTCTTCCCACACTGTGCTCAAAGCAGACATCAGACATCATGGCGCCCTTTCCCTGAGCCCACACACAGCCTCAGAGGGCTTCTCAACACAGTCCTCCAGGGAGCAGATGCCAATGAATTGACTGACTTGGGGGATGGCAGTTATTAGCCACTTCTGTTTTAGGAAAATGTCTAATATTGGGCGGGTCTCGTGTGGCCTCCTGAATTAGTAGAAACCTGGGACGTGGACTTAATTTGGCATTTTATGCTCTTGAGTTGGGCATGGAGGTAGGGCTGGACTGAGCTATTAGCTAATGAGAAGGAAGAGTCGGGAAGTTGACAAGCAGTGACAGTGGTGGGGACAGACTCAAATGAGCTCGGAGTCCTGCAGGAGAGTCCACGTGAAGAAGGGAGCACAGGGCATGAGGTAATGGGGCAGAAGTGAGGCGTCAAATAGAGCCATGTTCTGGGGTTCAAGAGGGGCCAGCGGGTCTGGCTGGGGATCCCTGAGGGTGGGCAAAGGGATTCTGTGACTGTCCTGAGGGTAAGGCCATGGGAGAGCCTGCTGTCCCACCTAGCCTGAAGTGTCATCCTCCCCAGACAGCTAAAACAACCTCTTGTCCTTCCCCAAGTTAAAGCAGAGGCAACTCAGGGCACTTTGGAGGGTCCCTTTGTAAGCAAAAGAAGATTTTATGGAAATTAAATGTGGATATCTGCGTTCCGGGAACATCAATATATTTGACAGAGTTGTGGTCATTAGGAGAAGGCCTAGGGATGCTGATGTCTGTCGCAGCTCCCGTTGGGGGTCTGAGGAATGACCTAGATGTCTTGCAGCTCTGCTTTGAGCAGAGGCCCTGGCCATGGGCTGGGCCTGGCTCTGGGGGCTCTAGGCCCTGAGGCTGGAAGTCAGCAGAGCATAATGACAAGGACTCCCCTGCCTCCCCTTACCCGCTCCTCTGCCCCTTTGTTTTCCCTCTCTCCTTCTGCCCCAGTTGCCTGGCCCTGAGATGGGGGGCGGGTGTAGGTTCAACCCTGCAGACTCTTAGCTCCGGGAGAACGGCCCCCACCATGCCGCCTGCTTATTCACCATTCTATCACCAGAGCAAAGCCCTTGGCTGAAGGAATGGCTGACTGAAGGAATGATCCTCCTTTTGTAAGCTTGTCGCGCTCTCTTGCTCACTTAAGACCGGTGTCTTCTGCTGTACCAGTGGCTCCATGAGGCCCGGGATTGAGGCTGGCGGTCCATAGCCATATCCTTGAGCCCAGCACTTCCCTGCACAGAGAAGAGTTGCAGGAGCCTGAGGGAAGGCTGCATCTTCTTCTTTTAAAATTTAAATTCAATTAATTAACAAATACTGTATTATTAGTTTCAGAGGGAGAATTCAGTGAGTCATCAGTTGTGTATAACACCCCGTGCTCATCACATCATGCGCCCTCCTTAATGTCCATCACCCCATTACCCCATCCCCCATCCCCTCCCAGCAACCCTCAGTTTGTTTCCTGTGATTTAGAGTCTCTTATGGTTTGTCTCCCTCTCTGATCTCATCTCTTTTTATTTTTCCCTCCCTTCCCCTATGATCCTCTGTTTTGTATTTTAAATTCCATATATGAGTGAAATCATATGATAATTATCTTTCTCTGATTGACTTATTTCACCTAGCGTAATATCTTCTAGTTCCATCCATGTTGTTGCAAATGAACAACATTTTTTTGGTGGCTGAGTAATATTCCTGTGTGTGTGTGTGTGTGTGTGTGTGTGTGTGTGTACCATATTTTCTTTATCCGTTCATCCGTTGATGGACATCTATGTTCTTTCCATAGTTTGGCTATTGTGGACATTGCTGCTATAAACATTCGGGTGCATGTGCCCCTTCAGACGACTACATTTGTATCTTTGGGGTAAATGCCCAGTAGTGCGATTGCAGGGTAGCTCTATTTTCAACTTTCTGAGGAACCTCCATACTGTTTTCCAGAGTGGCTGCACCAGCTTGCATTCTCACCAACAGTGTAGGAGGGTTCCCCTTTCTCCGCAACCTCGCCAACATTTGTTGTTTCCTGACTTGTTAATTTTAGCCATTCTGACTGCTGTGAGGTGGTGTCTCCCTGTGGTTTTGATTTGTATTTCCTTAATACCGAGTGATGTTAAGCACTTTTTCATGTATCTCTTGGCCATTTGGATGTCTTCTTTGCAGAAATATCCGTTCATGTCCTCTGCCCATTTCTTGATTGAATTATTTATTCTTTGGGTGCTGAGTTTGATAAGTTCTTCATAGATTTGGGAAACTAGCCCTTGATCTGATAAGACACTTGCAAATATCTTCTCTCAGTCTCAGTTGTTGACTGTTTCCTTTGCTGTGCAAAAGCTTTTCATCTTGATGAAGTCCCAAGAGTTCATTTTTACCTGTTTCCCTTGCCTCTGGAGATACATCTAGCCAGAAGTTGCTGAAGGCCACATCTTCTAACTGTGCCCTGTGGGCTCAGTTGAGTTCTGAGTCTGGGACAGGGAGGGCCTTGGGCAGTTCTGGAGTGGGGGCCCTGGTGGGCTCTGAGGGTACTGCACACTCCGGATGTTGGGCACTGCTCCTGGATCCCCAAAGTCTCTGCCACTCCCACCGCCGTGCTTCTGTTTCCTGTACCCCGGGGCTGGAGTTCTCTCCTCTGCTCCACTTGGCCCTTCTAAAGCCCTCTTGGTTCTTAAGGCTCCACTCCAGGGCCACTCCCTCCCGGAAGCCTTGCTTGGAGAAGGTCTCTGTCCTCCACACACCATGGCTCTCCTCTCTGCTGTGGATCTGCGGGTCCTCGTAACAGTGTCTATGAGAAGTGGAGGCCACCACACTTTATGCAGGCTTTGAGGGCAGTTGTGGGCCCATGACCCTGGGACGAGGTCTTGCTGGACCTTGTGAGCAATTCCAAAGCTGTTGGGGGAGATGCCTGGCCCTGTCTGGGATCCCCGTCCCACGCTGGCAAGAGAACCCATCTGGGTCTTCCCCTGCAAGGAAGGCCCTCGCTCACCTCCACGCACGTGGGCTTCAGGCATGAACAGACCTGGCCTCCTCCTCCACAATCTTTGCTTTTTAGCTTCAGGGCTCAGGTGCGGACTTTGGGAATGGAAGATGGGTGGCGTCTGGTACAGTGTCTGGGTCATGCACCACTGCTGGATATGTGGGCCTGTGGTGCCTGAATCTCTGGGGGTTTCTGTCTCAATTATAAAACAGACCCCTGTTTCCACTTTGTAAGGTTACTGTGGGAATCGTAGATGCCAATATGCCCATTCCCTCCTGCTTCAGGTTCTTTCTGTCTAAAGGTTTTTGCCTTTCTTCCTTGCCTGGCTAGCTTCTTTTCATCCTTCGGAAGGTTTGGGCTCAATGTCGTTGCCTCCAGGAAGCCCTCCTTGGCTGCTGCTTCTTGTGTGGATCTCTCTTTCGGTTTGGCTTCCCCCATTAGACTGTAACCCTTGTACCCCACCAGGTCCTGGTACTTTGAAGGCACTCAGGGACCATTTGCTAAGTAAATAGCAAGTCTAAAGTGACTTGTATGTAGGAGGAACCCCCAAATTGCAGCTCTTCTTATCATACGTGACTCCCATGGACCACATAACTGCTTCTCGTTTCAGGCTGCCTGTGGGAAGTTGTATTGGTAGAAAGTTCTGCAGCTGGCCTGTCCCAGCCTGTCTGCCCCAGAGAAGTGCCTGCCCACAGAGGGCTTTATGTCCTCTTAGCCCCTGAGTCTGACCTGAAAGTTTGGTCCCTGAAAGCCCTGGAAGAAACCCCTTGTGCCAGGGCCTCCCGGGATCCACCCACCAGCCGGCTGGTTTCCTCAGCCGGACTGTGGGGCCTTGGCTGCCCCGAAGCCCACAGCTGAGAGGGGGCATCTGTGCTCGCTGCGTCCATGTGCTCAGCTTGGGTTCCTGGGGATGTTGTCCACGCCTCTCCAGAGGAGCGCGTCTGCCTCTTGAAGCCACTTAAAGCTACAAGCCTGGAGCTCACGTCCCCTTGTCAAATCACATTAAGTCCTGGATCTTTTAGTTCACCCCACAGGGCCTTGGTTTCTCCATCTGTCAAATGGGAACAAGAGCCTTGTATGATGGGTGGTGTTCTGAGGATCCAATGGAATAGCCAGCTCACACAGCACTTTACAGTTTGTGGTAGCCTATCACGTGTATTTTCCTGGTAGAATGCAGAGTCTTTTTTCAGGGGAAGTCGGAGAGGAGTAGGTTTTGGGAAGATTAGAGATCAGAATGTAATATTCATGGTGCCATAGTGTGGGGGCATCTGCTGGGGGCACCTTCGGGTGGCTACAATACACGTGCCCTTGGCAGTGGAGCAAGGTGGCAGTCCTGTGGCTGGGACAGACAGACAGACAGACAATTGACAGCCAGCTCTGCCTGGTGCTCACGGGAGATGTATCGGGAGCCGCCCGTCTGCGCTGCAGGGACATGGCTCACTGGAATGTGCCCATCGTCACCAGTGTCCAGAGGGCCCCCAAGCACCAAAGATAGCCGTCCTGGAGACCCTTTGCCCTGGGCCCTGCTCTGCCTGGGCCATGGCTGGCATGGCCTGAAGGACGGATGTGCCCATGATGGGGACACATCTGCCTCTCCATTCGCACGTGTTACACAAGCACGCATGTACACAGGCATGTGACACTCTAGACTGACCTGCTCACTCGTACTCACCCTGTATCTTGCTACACAGGACACATAGAAAAATGATTACTAAGCAACTTCAGGAAGACTATTGTATTGGACTCTCTCTTGCATCTCACCACGGCCATTTTATAAACTGGGAAACTGAGCCCAGATAGCGTGCATGGTTTGCCCCAGGTCTCCTAGCAGGACGGCACCCAGAGCTGGTAGCAGCAGCTACGACTCTAGGATGCCCTCTCTTGCTTGGGCTTCCTAGTGAGGTGACCACTACCCTTCCAGGCGTGGGGTGACAGCCCACCCTCCTCAGCTCAGCACCCTGTTTTATAGACAGGGAAAGAACTTGGCCGTGATCTTCCTCAAAGGACACTCACAGCCCAGACCCTGCAGAACAGAGACGAGCAGGCTCTGAGTTGGAGCCCTGGGCTGTGGGTTTCCCCCATGCCGCTGGGAAATTCCAGGTCTGCAGCTGCTGCTTGGAGAGCAAAGCTCATGCAGACTGTAACTTAGAAATTTAAAAAAAGGAAATTAAGAGGGTGTCCTGCAGAAGCCTGGGGGCCCAGCTTCACCCAGAGGCCCCTCATTTGGGGCTGCCTACTTGGAGCCCCTCAGCCCTCTGGGCGTCAGCCAGCAGCCCTGGCTGGGCAGATTTCTCCGCCCTCCCCCAGCCTTCTTCTGCCCTGCTCACACCAGCTGCCCCTGGCCTCTCACCTCCCCAGCCCTCTCTCCGCTTTGCTGGCAGACCATGGTAACAAGATGCCCTTTGTGTGTGTTTGGCGGGGGAGGGGCTCCTGTGCTGCTCCTTGCTGCTGAGTCACAGCTCCCTGCCGGGCTCTGGGGACAGAGAGTCGCAGGTGACTGGCCAGGTGGCATGGAGCCGAAGACCTTGGAGATGACCTCATACAACCCCTACCTTGCACTGGTGGGGAAACTGAGGCTCAGTGAGGGGAAGGAACTGCTTCATGCTTTCCTGGAGCAGACATCCAGACAAGACACACCTTTTATGGTCTGCAGGCATGCAAACTTGTCATGCGGTCATCACAGTGTCCTACTTCCCTCCAGAATGGCCTGGGTATGTCTGTGTCCTTGTGTGTCTGCCACACATCCACCCGTGTGTCTGCGAGTGGATGCTCTCGAGCATTCCAGCATGCAAGGATTCAGCGTACGTGTGTGCGTCAGCGTGTGTGTTGGTTTCCTAAGGTCCCTTGTGCCTTCTTCCAGGGACACCCAGGGCCTGTCCTCAACTGCACATTCCCCTTGCCTCTTAGGGGATAGCTGGGCTTATCCTTGCCCTCTGCAGGAGGATCCTGCCCAGAGAACTCCAGCCAGAGTGGGTGAGCACCTATAACAGACACCTAGTTAGCTGGCAAGTCATGCTCTTGGATTAAACATAGGGTGTCCTCTGCCCCCCTGCCCTGCGCTGTGTAGGACTGACCAGTGAGGGCCGAGCTAGAACTGGGGGTACTTAAGAACAGAGGCTCCGGACACGGGCCCCGGACACGGGCCACCTGGGTTTGAATCCTGGCTTTGCCATTTCCTAGCTGTGCAATTTGAGCAAATTACTTCTCTCTGAGCCTCCGCTTTCTCATCTGTAAAATGGGATAATGATAGCCTTGCCTCACAGAGTTGTTACAGGGACAGTGTCTGTACTTGTGAAGTTCTTAGAATAGCATATAGTGCATAGTAAACCCTCAAGAAAGGTTGTCGATTGTTACTGCTATCTCAATTATTCTCCGTGACCCCAAGAGATCCCACTGGAGCCTCAAAGGACTGAAGGGTGCTCTTCAGCTTCTGGGCAGCATGAAAGACTTAGCTCCTTTGGATGAGGATAAGCAGGCAGAGAGGGGTGGGGATTGTCCCTGGGGGGAGTTGCGCATTCTGGCCTGTGCCCCACTGCGAGC